>NW_022900942.1:55332427-55413365 GCF_012274545.1 Fukomys damarensis | reverse complement strand
TGGGTGTTGAATTTTATCAAATGCTTTTTCTGCATCTATTGAGAGGATCATATGGTTTTTGTCCCTGATTTTGTTAATATAATGTATTACATTTATTGACTTGTGTATGTTGAACCACCCTTGCATCTCTGGAATAAATCCGACTTGGTCAGGATGGATGATCTTCTTAATGATCCTCTGTATTCTGTTTGCTAGTATCTTATTAAGGATTTTTGCATCTATATTCATTAAGGAGATTGGTCTGTAGTTCTCCTTTTTAGTTGTATCTTTCCCTGGTTTGGGAATCAAAGTGATACTTGCTTCCAGGAATGAATTTGGAAGTATAGCTTCCCTTTCAATTTCATTGAAAAGTTTGAAGAGTAATGGTAGTAGTTCTTCTTTGAATGTCTTGTAAAATTCAGCAGTGAATCCATCAGGGCCTGAGTTTTTCTGTGTTGGTAAGTTTTTAATTGCATTTTCAATTTCACTGATTGTGATTGGGGTATTTAAAATGTTTTTATCTTCTTCGTTCAACTTTGGTAATTCATAAGTATCTAGAAATCTGTTCATTTCTTCTGTGTTTTCCATTTTATTAGAGTACAGGTTCTCAAAGTAGGTGTTCATGATCCTCTGGATTTCTTTTGGATCTGTTGGAGCACGCACCTTCTTAAACTGGCTGTAGCTGGTACAGAGGCCAGACTGGGTTGTGTGTTCTTGTTACTGTCTCTGTAGTAAGAGAAAGTCATGGGGCCACCCTGGGCTTCAGGGTGTGGTCTGATCAGGCAGGCTGAGCCATCTGTGGTGGTCTGGCCTCAGTGTCCTGCATTCTAAGTGCCTTCTTTCTGCCTTCCTTCCCTGTCCTGACTCTGTAAGAACAAGGCAAGGTTTTGCTGGCTCATTGAAATTATTCACTACAATGAAAACTTCATCCTTGCTGACCTTTTACATTAATACCCACCCTAAGTTTCTCATCCACAGTGGAGCATCTGTCTATCCTAAGCATGGTGGCATGATATAGTGGAACTTGAGGACAGAAATATTTTTGTGATCATAACTTTCAACAGTACAAAGTTATCTTTCATTTGGACTCAACACAACCATTCCATATAAAAAAGAAGTTAATAACTAAACCTAAAAATATTTAATATATGAAAAAAGCCAACAATCTTCTCTAGCAAATTTCCTACCCACCAGCAAAGCATATATTTTGAGTCAGACCTATACACAAACTAATAGAAAAATGTTATAACTGTCTGTAGATTTGAGAGTAGTTTAAAATAATATTTTCTAAAATTATGATTTTGAGCAGTTAGAATGTGTCCTGTACTATGAACTAAATTTTATTTCCTATTTAATATTTTCAAAAAAACTAGAGTTTGGAGAGTATAAATCACTTTCCCAAGGGTATACAACCTGTAAATTCAAAAGATGGAATTTTAAACCTGAAGCTCTTACTGTTACTATTTTTTTTTTCCTTTGGTGCTGGGGGTTGAACCCAGAGCCTTATGCATGCCAGGTATGTATTTTGCCACGGGGCAGCAGCCGTAACCCCTCTGATCTGAATTTTTCTAAAGACAATATTTAGTAAACACCAAAATCCTGTGCTTTCATTTAGTACTCATGGTAAGTCTCTGAGATATTGTTCTTCTTTTGCTATTGAGCAAACGGAAGCCCAGGGGGATGAAGAGGATTGTGCAAGGCACATGTCCATGATAGGGTACTCACCCCAAGGGTCTCACCGCAGCCTCCAAAGCTGGTGACATTCTGGCACACCACAAATCCTGCTGCAGCCTATGGGCTTTGAAATATCCTTGGTTTCTCCAAACAGATCTACTTTCACTTCCACTAGACGTTCAGACTTGAGAAATCCAGTGGAAATGAGATGGGGAGAGAAGAAGAGAAACAAGAGAGATCTGTGCATGGGCAGAGAAAGGAGAATTTATTCCTTAGCCCAATTTGCAAATGACTTTTTGAATCTATATATTTTTCTTTCAATCCAATTCAGAGCATGCCCCATTTATCTTCCAACCTGGCTGGTATAGCTTTTGTCTCAGTAATTCACATTTTCATAACTTTTGCTCAGGATCTCAAAATGTTTTTGGGCAGTAGTTTGAAACAGCCAGGCCCATGGGCCTTAGAGCTCCTGAAAATCCTGGGAAGGGTGGGAATGGGGGAGGAGTGCTCTCCTCCTAAAGGACAGAAAGACAGAGCTTCAGGAGCTCTGACACAGGAGAGGATCCAAAAAAGTAGGACACCCCAGAGGACATTTGGCATGTAACAAGGTTGAGCTAGATCCCAAGCGAAGTGAAATCAATGCGGCCTGGCCTCGCACTGGAGACGGTGCCTGCCCGGTGTTGACAGGGCCCAGGCTGTGCAGGGCTTAATGACAGGAAAGGAAATGAAGACTTTCCTCAGCTCTCTTCCCATCTTCTTTGCCTCAGACTGGGAGATGCCGTGTAGAGTTTCAGGCTGGGTAGAAGCAAATAACATGCGGGCCGCCTGCAGGCGCCAAGGCTCACAGGTCATTTGGGCTCTGCTTGAACTGAGTGCTTCAGGTGCAATAAAGTCCCAGAGGAGATCCGTTCCCTGCTAGGATGCACATGTGGGGGCGCATGACATGCATAGCCTCGAAGCGAGGACATACTGAAGGAGAGGTTTTGTTGCAAGTGCCCCCAAAGCTCCTGGCCGTGAGACCTGTGAATGGACCACTGCAATATGTGAGCCAGGTCCTTGTCAGTGGGTGCTGCAAGGAACAGAAGATGCTTTGTGGCCCAGGGAGGAAGATCTGTCAGCCACCCCTGGAAAGGGTGGCCAAGGTCTTATTTGAAAGACTCCAGGCAGGCGAAGGCATTGATACCTGTGCAAAAACCATTCTGTAATGGAAAGATGCGTCTTCTCTTCTCAGACATGTGCCTTTTGGTGTCCAGGTTGCCCCAAAGTTTTATTAGCTAAGGCAATTTTATGAAGACAAATAGGGTGGGGGTTGTGGTTCAGTAGTAGAGTGCTTGCTTATAATGCATAAAGCCATGGGCTTGGTACTCAGGACCTCAGAACAAAACAAACCAAACCAAACCAAACCAATGAACACATGCATGCAAAGAAGTAAACAAGGGGAAGAATAGTAAGAACACCAAGGAAACGTGTTATCATATAATGCACACACACACATGTGCACACACACGCGCACACACCCACACCCACACAAATATACCCCTAGTTACTTCAGAACCATAGTTCCACATCAAATATCCTAGATATGGTCTTCGCATTCAGAAAGCTTTTTCTCTTTGATAATCATATCTCAAACAACTTATCGTATAAACCAGTGGTTCTTAGGTTGGGAAGCACTCAGCCTTCCTACTTAGAGATTTTGATGTAATTGCTTTTGAGGAAGCCCTGGGCTTGGGAATGTTGAATCTGCTCCCTGCTTGGCTCAGGATGCAGTCAGCACTGACAGCCTGTGACACCTGGAGAGGTGCTGCAAACCTGCTTCACCTGTCACCTCTGTTGTGCCCAGGAGAGAGGCAGAGCGGCAGGACTTGGAGGAGTTCAAGCCAGAGTATGATATGCTCTTAATATTGTATTTCAAGTGGATTTCTTGTCTAGTTCACTGTCACACTTTTTAGATACAGGAAATCCCTTTGACCTATTGATTTTGTGCAGAACAGGTTTCCAGAAGTGTTAAAAACGCTCTCGTGCTCCTATGTGACTGCCATGGTAACCTTGATGTTTAGCAGAATATACCAGCCTCTGGCTGTGATATCCGCAGAAAATTCCCCTGTCAGGAGACTCCCATCTGAAAGAACACATTGGCATCTTTTCATCCACCTGTAAAATTAAAGAAAAAAGCCATAATCAATGTTTGGATGAATTTCATACTGGGAGAGTATCCCGCTGGTCATTAATTACTCTATTCACATTACCATAATTACATTGTGCTTCCTGGTATTTGGGGGTAGAGGAACTTGCACAACCTGGTCAGTTACCTATTTATGATTTGCCAGCTAGTTCATGGTTTCCGACTGCAGCGAGTCCATCCACTTTGTACATCAGGGCTCTCTCTCAGGTCATAAGGAGAAATGCTTTATGACTTAAGGACTGAGAAAACAAGAATCATCTTTAGATGGTAGGATACTATTACTGGTTCATTTGTAATATCTCAGGAGACTGAAGAAAAAGAACTTATTAAGCCATGCCATGTAATACAGTAGGAGCCCACATTTTGAAAGTGTGTGTGTGGGGGGCCCTGGTGGTATTTCAGTGATAGCATGCTTGTTTAGCCTGTGCAGGGCCCTAAGTTTGACCCCCAGCATGCTCATGAACAACAACAAAGAAAAGTGCCAGTGGTTAACAGTACCACCCTTCCTGCCACATGTCTCTCAACTAACCTAAATTTCCCTTCCTCTTTTCTTGTGATGAGATGGTTAAGTTTAAGTGTCAATGTGATTGGCTTGGAAGCCACCTAGTAGAGCACACTTCTGGGTGTGTCTGGGTGGACCATGGAAATGTGACTTTGGGTTGTATATTGGGCCCCTCGACCCTTCCTCTCTGTCACTGTTCCTCTGCTCTACTTCCTGGCCAACATGAACCAGGCAGCTTTTCTCTACCATACTCTTTCATCACGGTGTTCCTGCCTTGGAACCAGCCAACCATGGACTGAACTTCTGAAATGGCGAAGCCAAAGAAATCTCTTCTTCAATTCTAGGTGTTGAGTGATTTGTCCCAGTAATGGGAAAATGAATGTATGTTACGCTACTGGTTTCCTGTCTAGATAGTGAATTTTTATTTGATCTACAACAAACAGATAAATATTTTGTTGGGAAATGGGGGAAGGTGAAAAGTGGCACCATCTCTAAAGTGCAGAAATATTTATAGCAAAGTTACTTTCCCAAAACCAATTTCTATCCATCAGTGCCCAGGCATAATGCCTCCCCAATAGAAGCTGGGGAAATATTTGCTCATTGAGTTGGCTGCTGATGGACTAGCATCTTCCTTACATATTCTAAGGTCCTTTGGTCTGTTTCTCCATCCTTGGTAAGCTACGATTCCTTCCCCGAAGCCCCTCTTTCTTGTGACCAGCCTCCTCCCCTCCCTCACCTTGCAGCCTGATGTCCCTGCCTGTACCTTCCCACGTGTGCACTTCTGTTTGTGCTGGCTTGGAGCTTTAGGATGTAGGAGCACTTTCTCCTGAGATGTGGGGCAGGAGAGGGCTGAGGCTTTCTCCTGCTGGGATAAGAGTTGCCTCCTACTTTCCCAGCAGGAAAGAAAGAGCCGGGTTGGGGTGAGGAAGCAGTTTTTTAGCTACTGCTGCATGTCAAATAGGGCTTCCTATTGTTTTGTTTACCCTGTTGGCTAATTCTATGATTTTAGTTCCAGGAGGGTTTTGCCAGGTGGCAAATATTCTAGGTGACTGAGAAAGAAAGCAACTGCATAGCAGAAAGAAAGCAAGCGAGGCTCTGTCTAGACCAATATGATCCCAACTTTTATTCTCTATCATCTTTTCTTTCTTTGATAGTCTTATTTTCAAAAGACCTAGAAGGATGTTTGAGGCATGCTGCACTGGACAGGTTGAGGCTAAGAAAGCAGTTTCCTTAGCAACTGTAGCCATATGAAGGGCTGGCAAGTCTTCCTCACCTCATTTTTCATTTCATTTTCTGCAGTTCCCAAAAGGAGGTCAGATGCTGTGTGTGAAGTTCTCATTGCAGTTTTGTTTGTGGTACCTTCTGCACCGAGCTGGGAAAGGCAGACCACTGTGCACATCCTGGGCTGCTTTTGTTTATTTCAGTTAGAAATGAGCACACACATGGTCACATTTTGTGGCCAGTTCTCAAGTTTATTTTATTTGTGAAGAATTCAAAACTGAAAAGTCTAGAAATCAAAAGATAGAATCAGCCACACACACATCCCTGCAGGTCGTTGGTCTTAATGAGAGCTCTTCTGATTCCAAAGTCCTAGCAGAAAATTTTTGGTAACGGCAGAGAGAATCTTTGAAAAAAAAAATTCAAATTAGCCCTCCACTAATAGGATTCCTCTCTAAAATTGTATGCAAGATCTAAAGTCGAAGTTCATGGTTAATTCTGAGTTTCCAAATTCAATTCAACAATATTTATTGCATCTCTGATTCACTGGAGGGGAGAAGCAGATGTGGTAAGATGGTCGGTGCCCTCCAGGAGTTTCGAATTTAGTTGCGGGAATGAGACAAACACAGTGTAATTACAACTACAAGGAAGAAAGTGATAAATGGCATCAAGCAGTGGGTATCGACCTTGACTGCAGATTGGGGTCACCTGGAGAGCCGTAAAAAATGTCAGCACGAGGCTCCTCCCCCAGGGTTCTGATTTAATTGGTTTGGGAGATAGCCTGGGACCAGGATTTTAGCACTTTTCCAGGGGACTAGAGTGTACAACCAAGGTTAAGGACCACTGCCAAAGAGCAGCCAAGAGGCATCTGAGAGTCGGTTGTGGTTGGTTGAGATCCGAAAAGGCATCGAGGAAAGACCTGGAAAAGTGGGTGTGACATTTCAACAGGAGGATGACCTGGGGAGTGAAAGGAGGTGTTTGAGGAAGAGGCAGAGCAGAGAAAAGCCACAGAACTGTGAGACAGGGTGGCTGGGTGCTTGGGGAATGGAGAGCAGTGAGTGGACCACCAGCAACGAGTGCCACAAGTCCATGTCTGTGAGAAGACACATCTAAGAGGCCACTGGGAGTAAAGAGGTGAACAAAATGCAAAGGTCCCAAGTTGGGGATGGGAATCTGTTCAAGTTCAGTTTTTTCTGTTCTGTAATTGTGCCTGGAGAACTTTGGGGGTGTGAGCCCAGCTGTGTTTGGGTGAAGCCAAGCAAATGGGGAGCCAAGAAAAAGAGATGGAAGAGGAGGATGGGTTCAGTGTAATGAATTAGGAGGGATCTTGGAGATAACTTGGTTATCTGGCTTTGTCACCTAGCTGAGGGAAACCTGGAGGGAGCTGGTGGAGGACAATGAGGAGGCCAATTCTTGAGCTGCTGTGGCTTCAGGGTCAGTGGGGTGTGCGGTGGGGATGTCCAGCTGGCAGTAGATAGTCTGATGCTGAGCAGAGGAGTCAAGGATGGAGTCACAATCCTGGGAATCCTGTTTTCTGAATCCTGGAGCGTGAGAGAGGGATAAGAAGAGAGGAGTAGGAAGTAATTTCAGAAGAGAAGTTGAAGCCAACAGAAGAGCCATAGAATTAGCATGAAAGAATAAGAGGAGAATCTAATAACTCAGAGGTACAGAACCCAATACAGAAGGCTTCCAGGAGAAGCGGTTGCCATGCACGAGCCTGGTGAGGCTGGGGCACAGGAGTGAGCAGGTGGATGACCTGCCACCTGGGTTGTGCTGCATGAGCCATGGGTGGCGGGAGGCGGGCTGCACTGGGCCACGACGGAATGCCACGTAGGACATTGTTCTCAGTCTCCTCTGACAACTGATAGTTCTTCTCCAGTTCGTATACTCAGTTATTCTTCATCCATAAAAACACAAAATGAATGCAGTAGGAAAGAGAGAGAGAGAGAGAGAGAGAGAGAGAGAGAGAGTTTGCTTTTGCAGGAAGAAAATAAAAGCTTCCAATTTAAAAATTTTAAGTAAGACCAATGGGGAAAAATGACATTTCAAACATGTAGCACTGAAAGTATAAAATGAGCAGCTTAAAAATGAGGCCATCATCAGTCATCTCCCTGGTGTTGAGGTCATTTACAAATGAAAGCCAATGAAGGTGGGTGTGAATATGGATATAGACAATGGTGTAAGTCCTGTTTGATGTACAGATTAGGGGGCCAAGCGAGGTGCTGCAGATGGGAAAAGAGAAAGCCTGGAGGGGTCCCCTCTGGGGAGTGCAGGCAGCAAGCTCCCAGCTGTTCAGTGGCTCAGCTCAGCAGTGGGAATTACCCCAAGGCAGCCTGCCTTCCAGAACCCCCATGGGCTGCCCAGAAATAGAGAGTTAATGAACAGAGACAGACGCTACCAACAGAAGAAGAAATGCTTTATGTATTATTAACTAATCTCCAGGGTCTCTGTGCTGCTCAGAATCACTATGCTCTCTGGGATGATGGCTTAAAGTGGGTTTGGTGTAGCTGAGCTTGCCCTGTGCTCTCAGTATCGTCTTGCGAGCCCGGACAGCATAGATTGAGCCCCCGGCTTTCTGCCTTTCGAGGTTATCCGGTGCAATCTCCTGCCCAAAGGTAGGAGTGATCCCCCAGCATCCCGGTCTTGCATGTTTCTAGTGATGGGGAGATCACCACCTACTAAGGTAGCCCATTGTGTTTTCAAGTGGTTCTATAACCTTTAGGATGTTTTCCTATGTGCTGACATCTTCCTTTCTGTAGCATTCATCTTGTACTTGCTCCTAGGTTTTACCTCCTTGAGATTCCATCACTCCCCCCAAGCCCTTTTCCCACTAAATACTGAATTTGCATTCTATTAGTCAAGCCTTCCTGTTCATTTGATTTATGAGATGAAAAACGTAAAAAGCAGAGTTTATGTATTGAAGCTAAGATTATGTTTTTGTGATGCTCAGGCCCGTTTAGGGTGGGGGTTGTGTATCTCTTTAAAAAGTCTGAGAAACCAACACAGCACGGTCAAGTTTATTGGCTCATTAATCCTTACAGAGTTGCGGTTACACTGAGCCGTTTCCTTGAATGCAACGATGTATTAGGTGTCACTGTCTCTGTGTCTGACCAACTAAGAGAAGCCAATCTATGCCATGAGTGTGGGATTCTCACTTTCTTCAGGGCTGAACTAAAAACATCTGGGCCTTGAGGAAACCAACAGTCATCCCTTACAGTGTCCATTTGCACCCAAATTTCAGAACCTTTAAAACAAATTGTTGTCTTAGGGAAGGGACTCCACCACATATTTTTAAGATGGCAGTGCAAGATGATAGCCATAGTGAATGTTAGGCAAGTTCCTGCTGAGCTGATTAGAATGGAATCTGCTTTCATACTGAATTATTTTATTGTCCTTCCCCCATAAACAAGACAGACAGCTTTTGATAATTTCTACTTCTGCAAAGTGCATTTGAATCCTGTAGCGCTTCTTTGAAAGACTAGATAGGTTAAGAATTCTGTTAGATATTATTTTAAACACATTTTTTGGTAGCTGATAATACTAAAAAGAGAACCAAAACAGGATAATCTGTAGGGGAGCTAAATGAGGAATCTGTGCTGGCTTGTTCAGAAATCCCTACTGTGCAATATTTCAAATATCCCAAAAGGCTCATCTTCTTTATCTGGGTTTGTCAGAATCCTCAGGGTACCTGGGTGACAGTTTTCAGTTGTCACTTTTGTTCCTCAGGGAATTAACATTGTTATTTTAGTCCACAATGATGAAGAGATATGCAAACAAGTTAAAAATGATGTTTTTTTTACAAATATAGATTTTCGGGGGGTAGTTTTCCCATTTCCTCTTATGTAAATTTAAAGACAATATGACCAGAGGTGATGATGAATTTTAGATGCTTTTCTCTCTGCTTTAACAAGGGCCCTTAGCATCTGCAGCTCTGCGGATTTCCACCTTGCGGGATAGCACACGTGGGCATCACTTCGCTGGCCTGGACTCCGCGAGTTGTGCTTGTCTCTGAGTATCAGATGCATTTGTGCTCCCTCTCTGTCCCTATTTTGCAAACCATCTGTCAATCTGCTTAACGCTATTTCCACTTGGCCTTTTTAGTAAGGCATTTATGTATATTAACCGCAGGAGTACCACGTACAAAGGAAGTTTGACACGTTTCTTAAGTGTTGCGTTGGCACTTGGTGGAGAGAGCAATGTTTCCTCTGTAAACTGGAGGGCTGTTAATTTTACTAGAAGACCTGTTCTTGGAGGCAAAGCCACTCGTGTTGAAGTACAACTTTTCCCACCATTTTAATGACAGGACAGCTCAGCATCGATAGATGTCTAGATAGCAGGGCACTTAGCAGGGTGAAGCAAGGAAAAGAGCACGAAAGGGTAGCATGAACAGACGTATGGAGTCTATATCTACCTGTGAGAGAGAACGGGTGGATTTAGAGAGCAGAGGTTTGCAAGGACTTTTGGTGTGAATACTGTCTGTGAGTCTCTCTCCTCTCTCTCTCTCTGTGTTTCTCTGTCTTGCATTTTGTGGTGGTGATTCACTGTCTATTGGGATGTGACATGTTGTAGAACCCAAAGGTTCTAGAATCTTCTCATGTAGATTTAAATGGGTTTGGGGAGAGCAAGGAGCTTTTTCCTAAACTGTCCTTTTTTCTACAAAACTTTCTTAAATTCCCACAAAGATAGGCTCTTCTCTTTCTCCTGGGCTCTCTGAGAGCTTCCGTGCCTCATCCTGACTTTGTCCCTGTTCCCTGGGACTCTTCATACCTTTCCTGCTGGCGGCGCACTCCCAACCTCAGCACCTCAGTGTCTCCCCCTGCTGGATGCGGAAGGTTGAAGCGCTGGAACCTGAGAGGTTGAGAAGGACAATGGGCAGGCTTTGAAAGCTTCAGTTCTCACATAATCGAGAGCAGGAGCCCTACTGCAGAGACCACCCTCGGGAAGGAACCAGCTCTGTGTCATGAGGACAAGAAGCTACCTTTCTGGAGGAGGACAAGGCTGTGCAAATTTGCCAGGGCGCCACAGGACCCTCAGTTCTCGTCGGTACAGCCAGGCTGTGAGGAAGAGGATGACCTTGAGGGGTTGTTACCAAATATTTAAGCTCCAAGTGTCAAGGGAAAGAAGAACAAAGCCTGGAGGATGAGGCCAGCTCAGTGTACCAAGAACGCGGGGTAGCATCTGAGAGGCGTCTTGCACACTGAAGGACTGTGACACCCTCCTATAGGTAAAATCCCTGGGCTTACCGAATGACATTGTCTCTCTTCCTTCCTTACCTCCTAAGCCCTTTCAACTATACTGATTCATGATTTTCCCAAAGTGGATTTTTCTCTAGCCTGGAGAATTCAGCAGCTTTTGTCTCTACTTAAAAATTAAGATTCTAAAATGTGTTCATGTTTTCCCAGGTAACTGTAGCTTGGTTAAATTTTACTGCTGTATAATATTCTATGGTATGAAAGTGCTGCAGTTATTATTTTTAGCTCTTCTGTCAACACACATTTGACTCATTTGTAGGTTTTGTTGCTATATTTGACTGGTGTGAACCACAGTTATAAACACTTAATATGGCCAAATGTAGGATCTGCAAATGTTCAATTCAGGGAGGAAATGCTGAACTGTTTTCCAAACTCAGCTACCAAGCTGTTCTTCTCCTAGCCACCAAAGAGATTCTTTACAGTGTTTGTCAGCTTTTTGTCACTGTGACCAAATATCTAAGAAAAACAACTTTGATGAAGAAATATTTACTTTGGCTCAGGGTTTCAGAAGGTTCAGTCCATGGCTGGCTTGTACCCTTGCTGTAGGCCTGAGGTGAGACAGAGCATCATGGCCGAAGGGCACGAGGAAGAAAGCTGCTCAACTCATGGCAGCCAGGAAGCAGAGAGAGAGGGAAAGAGCCAGAGAGAGAGAGAGAGAGAGAGAGAGAGAGAGAGGAACCATGGACCAGATATAATCCCAAAGTCATGGAGCTATGATTCCTTCAGCTACAGCCCACCTCCTAAGACTCCATCACCTCCCAGTAATGCCACTGAATTATGATATCACAAATGGATTAATACTCCAATGAAATCAGAGCCACACAGTCACTTCTCAGAAGCCCCATCTCTAAACATGTGAGACTTTGTTTACTTTTATTAGTCCATGTTTACAGTACATCATGATTGCATTCGCTGTAGGGGAAAGGCACATGTACACGTTCCAATTCTCTCTCCCGACACCCTTTTCAATTTCCAGTATCAGATTCATTTATTTATCTTACAAGACCTTATACAATTACCATGCAAACAGATTGAAAACCAGACTGGGGCTGGGGATTTAGCTCAGTGGTGCCACTGCCTGTCTTGCAAGTGCAAGGTCATGAGTTCGACTCTGGTATCAGAAACAAAACAAAACAAAACCAGACTTATGGGCCAAAGCACATATAAACCATGTAAGACAATTGAACTAAGTCAAGGTATATTTTACAGGCATTGTCTGTGCTGGATTACAGTACTTTTTGTTTATTTGTTTCTCTTTTTTCCTATTACAGTGGTACCTCAGTTTCATGAATTTAATTCGTTCTATGATTATGGTTGTGAACTGAATTGGTCATGAACTGAATCAAATTTCCCCATAAGATTCAGTATCACCTGATTCAACGTTTGTAAACAGATTTGTGGTGTATAAATGCTACATTTAAAGAAATCTGTTCAACTATTGGTGGACATATAGGCTGGTTCCAAGATTTAGCCATTATGAATTGGGCTGCTATAAACATAGCTATGATATGATGTCTTTAACTCTATCTAGATATCTATAATTCTATCTAGATATCTAGAAGCGGAATAGCTGGGTTAAATGGGATTTCTTCTTTTAGTCTTTTTGAGGAATCTCCATACTGATTTCCATAGTGGTTGTATCAGTTTACAGTCCCAACAGCTATGGAGAGAGTGAATATTTGAGATTTGGGGGAGATATTTTAGATCAAAACCACAATATGCACCCATAATGCTTCTCTATGATGCCTGCTATTGTCAGATTTAGCTTAAAAGAATTTATAGAATGATAGACACCTGTTTGTCTTGCTGCTTAATAATGGGGCTTGAAATAGATTTTGTAATGCATGCTTCTGTAGGCCAAGCCCCCAGATTTAGGAGTTGACATCATCTTTCTTTCCTCTTGACTTCCACGCTGACCTGTGACCCTCTAGTAGATGGGAATTCATCTCATTTATCTCTGGGCTTAGTTGTTGTTTGGTCTGGGAAGACCTGTTGATCCTAGTTTATCAGAGACTCCACTAGGATCAACAGAATCTCAGAGCTAGATGAGATTTACAGAATGGATCTGAGAAAACCAAGAGAATGATCTCTCTCTCTGTCTTTTTCAATATATATGAAAAAATGTATATATTAAATGCTTGTTCCTGTGATTGTTTGTTGTGGAGAACATGACTGACATCCTGCATGAGCACAGCCAAGGGCAGGGCAGGGCAGGGGCATGAGAGAGCCGTGGCTGACACATGTTCTTCGAAGAACAGGAGGGAAAGTAACTGCTCTGCTAATGAGACTGTGTGCTGTGGGGAGTTTCTGCCAGGTGGAGAGCATCATGGGAAGGGGTGTGTGTCTGTACACAGTATCTTTAGAGGAAGAGTGTGGATAAAAGAATTTCCTGGAGTTTTGGAAGTCAGAAATCACAGGTTTGGGAAGGTAGAGTTTGGAGAGGAAAGAAAATTCCAAAGCAGTACCGCTACGACTTACATATTTGGATTTTTTTCGTACCAGATATCGAACTCAGGACCTTATGCTTGCCATGTAGGTGTGACACCACTGAGCTCAATTCCCAGCCCTTGGATATGTGTGTGTGTGTGTGTGTGTGTGTGTGTGTGCACTCACACTAAAAGCCTTAAGCATAGCAGTTTGAAAAAATATCAAATGCTCAGATGATTACCAATTATTTTAAATATAGTAAAAGATAAAATATACATGCTACACACATGAAATATAGTCATACTTTGATTCACAAATGCTTCTGTATGTGAACAATTCAGTTTGTGAACAGAAGTGCTTGACAAAATTTTTCTTCTGCTCGCAAACTCTGCCCTGGGTGATGAACACAGCTGTGACCATCTTCCCCACTCTGACACATGGTCCTAGCTTCCTCTATTTGAGAACGTGGTCACAGCCAGACCTGTGCACACTTACTGTGAAACTTTTCTGTGTGCTTTGCAGCACATATAGTCCTATGCAGTGTGGGTCAGTGCAGCATGGCTCCAGAGAAAGTGCAGAGCTAGCATGGTGGTTAAAAAAAGTGCGGGGAAATAAAGAGTTAAGTATCTCTTCATTCTTTACTGTACTATACTTTGCTTCATACTTTTATGGTTAAAAATACATATGGTTCAGAACAGATTAACTGTGTTTGCATTGAATCTTATGGAGCAATCAGATTCAGTTTGCAACCAACTTTGTTCGTGACCAGAATTATGGACTGAATTAAGATCATAAACTGAGGCAGAACTGTACAATGGAAATTTGCCATTTCAAGCACAAATATCATTTTATGCCTTGCAACTCTCTTTCAAACCACTTTTTACATATATAAACATACTAGCCACTGCACACACAAGGTATATAAACTAGCAAAAGACAAGTAGAAATATTCTCCCCCTACTGAATCTTAATGTTACTTTTGGTTTCAAGGGCAATACAGTTATTCTGATGGGTAAAGTCATTTAAGTCTATTCTATGTGTGAAGTGGTATTCTGCCATGGCCTAGCATTTCCACTTAGTAAAAGCCAATTTGCAGAACACTCTGTATTCCTCTTAGAAATTCTCTCTTTCTATTGAGGCCATACTCCTAAGTGAAATAAATAAGACACATGTGTGTGAATACTGAATAGTTTTTCTGGTGTGAAAAATTAAAAGGGTAAATAAGATCCAAACTGTATAACTGATAATGTGAAATAGGAAGAAAAGGGCTAAAGGTGTAGGGGAAGTGGGAAGGGTAGGGGAAAGGAAATAAGGGACAAGAAAAAAATATGAGAAAAGGAAAAAATGGAAACAAAGTATTTGTAAATAGGGGAGGGTGGAGGGGGTGAAGGGAGGGCAGGGGTAAGGGGAAAAAATGAGAACCAAGATCTGTCATGTAAAGGTACAAGGTCCCAATGATGAATGTAACTGCACTGTATACTTAAAATGTACCAATAAACTCAATGAGAAAAAAGAGAAATTCTCTCTCCTCTCTCTCTCTCCCTCTCTCTCTCTCTCTCTCTCTCTCTCTCTCTCTTCCTTCTTTCTTTTCCTTTGTCTCAGATTGCTAACATGTTGGTGCTGGTGAAGGTACTGATTGGATTGTAAATTATTCTGTCTTTTGGAGAGTAATTTGGGAATGCCTATTAAAATATGAAAATGCAAATCTTTAAGCATTGTCATCTTGATAAGGGGAAAAAATGAGAACCAAGATCTGTCATGTAAAGGTACAAGGTCCCAATGATGAATGTAACTGCACTGTATACTTAAAATGTACCAATAAACTCAATGAGAAAAAAGAGAAATTCTCTCTCCTCTCTCTCTCTCCCTCTCTCTCTCTCTCTCTCTCTCTCTCTCTCTGTCTTCTTTCAGAGGCAGTCTTTTCATTTCTGGCCTTAATATGAAATTTGTCTTTTGTAGTCAATAATAAAAAAAATCAAATCTATTCCTTGGATATTATAAATACTGCATCCCATGTAAAACATGTCTCTTTTACCCTTCTCTGGACATTGAGAACCTGTACCCTGTTCAGTTGTTCAGTATCTCGAGGTGTCCCGTGTCAGTGCTTCCAGGAACCCTCTGGAAGCACCGTCTTGGCTACCATGGGATCTCGGGGTCACCTTCTCTGTTTAGAGCTGTGCCTTTTTATTTATAAAATGTCAGGAGCTGAAACACAGAGAATACTAGATCCAATAGGACTTCTGGTGGCTACACATCCTAGAGTACCCTGGCTTCACAGACTCCACTTTGCAATCTCACTGCCCTCCCGTCTGCACAGGCAACCTCTTTTGCCCTCTTTCTGACAGTCTGTCAGCCAGCCACTGATTTTTCTTTGCTGGCAATGCACTGCTACCAGTAATTGCAGAAACCATTAATAAAGTGGGTGGGAAGGGGCGAGAGGGAGAGGGAAGCGAGACACAAAGGGAATAAGCATTGCACATAGCCCACAGGCTTTCCCTCCCACACGAATGATTCACTGTTGTTCCCTGCCTCACGTGGGAAAATGTTGTCCTGCTGGAAACACACCTTGAAGGCAGCTTTGCCTCAGAGATATCACATATGCATATTAATAACACATGCTTTGTAGTGCCTAGAGTTGTTTTTAATGAAGCAAGCTGAAATATACCAGCAACTTTCTCATCTTCTTCTGAGTGCTGTGGATGATCTGTAAGTGCCAGTTGGGGTGGCTTCTGCCTCCTCAAAAGAGATGCAAGAGGCATGCATTGTAATCCTTGATGACACCAAGAGGGAAAGAAGCTGAGTCCATCTTGTAGGAAGACCACACCTTTGGGAAATTTTCAGCAGGGGAAATAACTGCAGACATCAGTGAAAGAGTACACAAAGGTCAGCACAGCCGAGAGAAGGCCCAGGAAAGAAAGGTACGAGAGACAAAATGGGAAAGTATTCTCAGACACCAAGATCCAGTTAAACTCTGAGATGGCTTTTTCCATCTTTCCTATCTTTTTCCCATTTTCCATGAGACTTGACTTGCTTGTTTGAGAACAGATCAACCCTGTTAGCTGGGCCCAGTGCAAAACTGAATTTCTAGCAACAGTGTGATGTATTTCACCCTTGGGATTCCTACTTCATAGCAGTCCATTGCTGTGCTTCAAAAGATCATTTGAAACCTTGGGGCTCAGCAATGAGCAGAACCAGGCAGTTGATATTTGACTTCCTTTTCGTGTGTGTGTGTGTGTGTGTGTGTGTGTGTTTAAATGACAAGTTAGCTGAGTTGGTTTAGTACGGGATGCTAATGAGACCATTACCTTGATCTCATTGTCTTCTGGTTTACTTTGTGCAGAAGAAATGTCCATGCTCCCCCAAACTTATCCATAAAGAGAAACAATGCAGTTAGCTAAGACACAGCTATCATCACCACTAGAAAACCAAAGAATGGGGCCTAAGATATCCCTATGTTTCTTATACTTGTCTCTTCTTTCTGTTCTTGGAGGAGAGGCCCTTGCGACTGGTCACAACTTACTTTAGCAGTCTTCCTATATTCAAGTTCTTAGTATCTTTTCACCCTCACCCTAATAATTTTGCATATAAAGGCCACTTTTATTACTGGCCCTACAATTAAAGGACCTAGCTCTGTTGTGTCTAAAGTCTTTTGTGTTTGATCCATGGTTTCATTTCTGATTTTGACTCCCTTACCTTCCTTACCACTCAAGGTTACAATCAAATTGAATCACCATTAGCCCTCAAACCATCTTCATGTTTTTCACCTCTTGTTCTTCTGGTGTGCCTTTGGGCTAGAACACACTTTCACTAATTCTGTCTTTCAAAATTCTTCCACTCCAAGGCATTGATCAAATGTTACAAACTCATGGCTAATTTTTGTTCTTACTGATAGAAGACCACCTCTCCATTCTCTGAGCGTCTCTCATACAGTCTCTTCCCTGAAAGGTGGGGGAATGTCCTGAGAAGTACATGGTTGAGAAATTTCCTCATTGTTTGAACATTATAGAATGCACTTTTACCAACCTAGGTGGTGTAGGGTCAATCACTCAACATGGCCTCTTGATGCAGTCAAGAGACACAGCAAACATAAGACATGTGAGGCTGCTGCCAGCTATCACGTTTTTCCTTTGTAGTACAGATTATTGATCCCAAGGCCTCTGTACTGAGCTACCTCCTTGGCTTTTTTTAAAAAAAATAATTTAGTTTGAGAAAAGATCTTTCTAAGTCACTAAGTTGTCCAGGCTGGGCTTGATCCTGTTGTAGTTCCTCTGCTTTGGATTCTTGGGGTACTGGGATTACAGGTATGTACCACCATGCCTAGCAGCATAATGTTTTGTAGTCACCTTAAAAAATAAGCTCATTGAGCTCTATGTAATGATAAGAATAGAGTATAATAAATCCAAAGTAACTTCACTGTACCTTACCACCATCCGGTATTATGTTCTACACATAATTATCTGTACTATACAGCGTATGACTGGCAGCATAGGAAGCTTGTTTATACCAGCACCACCACCAACACATGGGTGATATGCTATGGAATGGATCTAGAATGTTCCCCAAGGCCCATGTGCTAAAGGCTTGGTCCCCAGCCTCTGGTACCAGTAGGAGGTGGCAGAAACTATGAGAGTTGGTGGCCTAGGGCCAGTCTTCCGATCGCTGTGGGGTGCATCCTTGAAATGGAATAGGGTACCCCAGCACCTTCCTCTTCTTCTTTATTGCATCTTTGCCACAAGGAGGGCAGCTTTGTTACTCCACCTGTGCACCATGATGTCCTGTCTCATCATAGGTCTTGAAAAAATGGAGTGACCGATCAGGCCTGAAACCTTGAAAACTGTGAGCCAAAATAAACCTTTCTTCTTTGTGACTTGTAACTGC
Organism: Fukomys damarensis; assembly: GCF_012274545.1. NCBI lineage: Eukaryota > Metazoa > Chordata > Mammalia > Rodentia > Bathyergidae > Fukomys > Fukomys damarensis. The sequence continues at coordinate 55,395,250 of NW_022900942.1, read as the reverse complement.
AAGCATTTGTTATAGTCAGAGAAAGTTAGCTGATGTAAGATATGGTGCTACAGTGTATTGACAGTCCAATAGGAATAAGCAATAGGACAAGCAATAGGAATATTCCAGCTCTGTTATAATCTTGTGGGACCACTATTATATATGTAGTCCATTACTGGCCAAAATATTTTTATGAAGTATAAAAATGTCCTTAGTTTTTACCTCTTTTAGGGCATCAGTGGTATTTTCATAACATAATCATTTATTCCATCAACAAATATTCACTGAGTGCCTAAAAACACTAAACATCATGGTACTCAGTTCACTGGTATGTAGGAAGGTGACCAAGAATGCATGTAACTTCCCTATATAGTTAAGGCATGCTAGCTTCTCTAACAAAGCCCCAACCTTCAGGTGATTTCATACAGTAATCCAATGTGCTGTTACTAGTTGTCAGGAGGCTTTTCTCTAGGTGTTTATCCCCAAATTTATCTATTTTATTTTTTCTATTTATCTATTACCTCTTTCTGCATAACTCCCAAATGTACTGGTTTATTATTTCATAATTTTCATAGGTCAGGGGAGAGGTGCAGCTGGGTCTTCTGGCTCTATGGTTGCTCATGGGGTAGCAGCCCATGTTGGCTGGGGCTGGACGACCGGAAGGCTGGACTGGCTGGGATCCACTTCCAAGATGGCGCTCCAGCACTTCATCATCCGGGCTTCTCCGCTGAGTGTTCTCACAGAATACCCGCTATCGGGAAACCTGAGAAGGCAGGATGCAGCCTGTGTGACCTGCCCCCAAGAGTCACACTTTATAGATATTTCTGTATTCTGTACATTAGAGATAGGTCCAGCCCATACGCAGAGTGGGAATAAAGTTATATTGTCCAAAATGAAGAGTATCAGAGAACTTGCATATGTCCTTTAAAACCATCACAATATGAGACTTTCCACAGCTCCTTCTCAGATCTGGATTCTTAAACTTAGAGCACATGGAAAATGAAACTGAAATTGCACCATCTTCTCAAGAACAATATTTGAATATGATCCACACTGCGCCTGTTCCCCCAGATATGAATGTCACATGGCGAGCTGATTCAAGAGGTGCTGGAAAATATAGTCTCTGGCAACACCTTGTAGCTGTTGAGAGTCTTCAAGGAAGGGACCATGCTGTTCTTCCCTTTATCCTTTATTCTACAAATAGCACAGGTCTGTGCAGAATAAGTGTTCTTTAAATATTTCATGAATGACTGAGTACATGAATGGTGAGATGGTAGTGATGTTCTTTTATATTTTTCAAAAGACAAACCTAGCCTTGCTCCAGATTATACACAAACCCTGACAGTTAAATTTATTTAGCATAGGAGTCTATGTTCAGAATTACCTGGTTCTCTTGTTATTTCTTATGAATTATTTATCTTTCCCCCTCTGAACTTCTTTTCAAATGGCACATTGCAAAGGACTAGTTCTTCACTAAGGAATAGTATATAAGGGCAAGAATGTTCAAAGCTCTCTTCATCACTATATAAAAAAACTCAAGATGCTGCCAAGTACTAAAACGATGGGATCACAGGGTAGCAGAGATAAGAAATAAATTGTCATAGCAACCAGAAGACCTCAGTTGGAATGACTGTACTCCAACTTGGAAGGTGGTATTATGAGCTTAAATACATACAAAGAAATGGCTAATTTTATGAAGATGCTGTTTAAATACAAAAGCATCTTTAAAAACTTTTCTAAATGAATATAATTTGAAAACAATATTCTGTGGGAAGACGCCAAATGGGAACATTAGTGAAGCTTCACCATATGTTTAATAACAACAATAATTTATGTTCTCTGTTAAACACCATGTTTTTTTATTTTAGGAAAAATAAGTTATTTTATACTTGGGGATTATAATGATGACACATACTTAGTGTAAAAAATGGGAAAATGCAGGAAATATGAGAAAGAATTAAAAATTATCCTTGTATCCAGAATAAAGCAATTGAAAATATCTTCAGCACGCGCACACACACACACACACACACAGCCCCTGATTTAAGATTTTTCCACTTTACAATGCTGTGAAATGAAATGCATGCAGTAGAAAGTGTGCTCCAGTTTTTGCATTCTGACCTTTTCCTGGGCTGGGGATGAGCTGGAGGATCTCTCATGATGCTGGGTAGTGGCAGTGAGCCCCATCAGTGATGAGATCACAAAGAGAATCAAGCGACACTCCACAGTGCTCTGTGTGACTGAGCGCTGATGTTTGGGAGGCCAGGTGTGTCCAGTGCAGTGCCTAGTTATGATGGGCTTTAGGATAGGTTTAATGGGATGTAATTTCATGGTAAATTGGGGAACATGGGTATTTTAGTCATATGGATGTAAATAACCCGAGATTGCATAAATACATAATATATGTAATGTATATAAAATATATCGGTTTCAATTAGTATATTGGCTTCCAATTTACACTATCTCATGGACTCTTCTCCATATATTTAATATTCTTAAAAGCATTAGTTTTAGTTGCTGCATGATGTTCTATAGTTTAGCTATAACATTTAGATATTTATATAATGTTTGACATCTTGATTGTTTTCATAATTTTGGTATTATAAGTACTTCTTTAACCAACCCGGTATGAAGAGTATTTATTACATAATTGGGGCTCAATGAGTATTTGATCAATAAATTAAAGATACAAAGATTTCTCTGCATCTCTGATTATTGCTATTTTGTTTGTAAAATATGAATTAATTCCATATTATCTGGAAGATTTACTTACCTTCATTTGCCTTTCAACTTGCTCCATTTTCCTTCTGCCATATAGGGTATAGATGGTTTTAAAGATAGTTTTATTGACTTGTATAGATTGAAAATGTACCACATAATTTGGGGGTTTTTGTTTTGTTTTGTTTTGAGATAGGATCTCAGCATGTAGCCCAGCCTGGCCTTGGACTCATTATCTTTGTGTTTCGGCCTTTTGACTGCTGGTGAAAAGAAGGGTTAGGGGTGGTGCCCAGCTGCCAAGATGATGTTACACAAACATACTGATGAGCAAATTAGTACATCCATCACCACATTTCCCTTTTCTTTTCTTCCTTCTTTCTCTTTCCTGGTGAGAGTACCTACAATCTGCTCTCTTAGCAATTTTCAAGTGCTTAGTACAACGTTACTAACTTTAGGCCTTACACCGTAATCCAACCTCTAGACTTATTCATCCTACATGATTGCAACTTCTCAGCCTTTGACCTACATCTCTACATCTCCACATCTGACCTGCATCTCCACAGCCTTTGGTACTCACTAGTCTGTTTCTGTGATATGAGTTCAAAAATATAGTTACCTGGGAGAGTTATTAAGTTTCTTCTGAGTGTTTGGAATGAATTTGACTTTTTAGCACCTATATTGTAGACTATTTAAGTAATGGGGGAAAAAGTAGTTTGCAAAACCTTTTCGGGGAGGTGGAAACACCCCTTGTCGGCTTGCTGTTTTAGTTTGGATCTAGAGTGCTTCTGGAATGCTTGCACGTGAGAAAGCTTGGCGACTGCCTGCAGTGTTACTGGGAAGGAGTGGTGCCTAGGAGAGGTGGGGCTCAGTGGGAGGAAAGTAGTTCACTGGGGCTGTGCCCTTGAAAGGGATTGTAGGAGCCCAGTCCCTTCTCTCTCTGCCTTCTAGCTGCCTTGAGGGGAATGGGCTTCCTGCTTGTGTACTTCATGATGTTTTGCGTCACTGCTGGATCAAGGGCACTGGGGTCGTGTGAACTTGAATTGAAACCTCTGAAACCGTGAGCCAAAGTAAACCTTTCTTCCTCTCAGGTGATCATCTCAGGTATTTTTTCATAGAAACTCAGACTGCCTTTGGTAAATCAGTGGTGTCTGCTATGTCCTTTTTCACTGTCCCAGACTAAAGCATTCCATCTGTAAGGGGCTTGATATTTCACAACAGCTTCTTATGCCCATCAAATCAGGTTACACCAAACAATAACTTCAAGTTTAGGGCCAATCTTGTTTTTAATCTTTTTATAGAAAAGGAGAGAAGACTCAGTTTGTAATATTGAAGTTCAGTCCAAGGATCTCAAGCTGATCTGGCCTGTTTTTCTCCAGAATTTAAACAAAAGGCCCTGAGACCATCTGACACTGGCTCCTATCTCTCAAGGTAGTCTTAAAAAAAAAAAAGTAAGTAGTATGGAAGACTGATTTTTACTGGTATGTGGCCAATTCTTTATTATTAGGAAGTTCAAGGGTCTTATTATTTTTCATTGAGTTTATCGGTACATTTTAGGTATACAGCACAGTTATTGGGATCTTGTACCTATACATGACAGGTCTTGGTTCTCATTTTTTCCCCGTGTCCCTGCCCTCCCTTCACCCCGACAAGTCTTATTATTTTTTAAACACAGCAAGGTTCTTATTTTGTCAGTAGGAGCTGTTACTTTCATCCAAAGAGCACTTTGGGGAAGGGCTGTGACATCTGCTATCTTTTCCTTTGCTTTCAGAATGAGAGGGAGGAAGAGGGACATAGCACATAGATCTAAAAAGAGTTCTTATAATGCTTTTGTCTTAATAGAAAGTACAGCAAATTTGACCAAACTGCCAAGGAGGCAGGTTAGTGCAACTAGGTTTCTAATGTTTGAAAGCAGACCCTTCACTTAGCAGCCTCTTGTGAACCTTGGGAGTGTCCCGTGAAGACTCAGTGGGTCACTTCAGGGATTTATTCTCAGTCTCCTAACACCCCTTTGAATCTTCACAGTAAGGTTAAAGGATGTGAAGTGAATATGTAGAAACCTCACTACTGGCTGCATATCACATACATCTGGGGAGATTTAAAAACAATACTGATGTTTGGGCCCCACCTTTGACAGTGAAAGACAGTATTTCTTTAGGTGGGAATAGGTAACGCGTGCGTATTACAGGGCAACTATCTTAGCCACTTTTCTCTCATTGCTGCGAAGAAATACCCAACACGCAAAGTTAAAGGTGGAAGGAGTTTATTTAGCTCACAGTTTGGAGAGGTTTCAGTCCATAATCAACTGGCTCCAAGGCAGGGTGGTCATGGTACTCGAGGGGCATTTCAGAGGAGAAACAGTTCATGGCACCCACAGGAAGCAAAAACAACAAGGGAACTTTTAACAGTGTCTTTCTGTCCTTTATCTTATTCAGACTACTTAGAGTGGGTAGCGTTCAAGCTCTTAATCTTAGTGACCTCAGGCCTAGCCTCACTATGAATCAGTCACACACTCTAGACTCAACCACTTCCAAAATAGACTACAAGAGGCCCGGGGGCAGGGGTGGGGCATCTAGACACAAACTGTAACAGCATTTTTTATATCAAGGGGAAGATGTGGTTCTCCCTCCTAAAGATGCATAGGAACCTTTAAGGCAGTAACCCAGTTCCCAAACTTCCACCCTCCTTTCTCAGGTTCTCCATAATTCCATTTGGCTATGCCTCTGGAGTTGCCATTAACTGTTATCAGTTGTAAAAAACGTAAGATAGAATTATAATAAAATTACAATATAACAATAATTTATATTGTAAGTAAAATTATAATAATGAATTTACCAAGGACCGAAAAGTTCTGAAGTCAAAGCTAACAATAACGAAGCATTGAAGATAGAAATAATGACAAGCTGGATCCCTTGAACAACCTTTGAAACGAACCGTGGAGAATCCGTGAGCCCAGAGCCATAGTTAATGTGTTTTAAGCACTTGAAAGCCTCATCTTAACAGCCAGACTAGCGTTCCTACCTGCAGGGGCAGGGCAAGAAGCTCTGTTGTGGAGGACACCACCAGGGGGCGCTGGCAGTCTTACCATGCTTCATGCCTGCCTCTGTGGTTTAGCCCAGACTGTGGCCATTGAAAGCTGTTTTTGGAAGGTGAAGTCTGCATGCAAGTGAAGACAGAAGCCATCCTATCCCACTGCATCACGCAGCTTTGCACTCTTTTGCCTTACTTGATGGAAACACCAATCGCTACTTTCAATCAGTATCATTTCTCCTGCCTCTAAGGATGTTGCGTATTTATTCATGAGACTGATGTGTAGATCTTGTGCATGTTGGATGATTTTCCTAGTTTAGAGGTCATACAGAATCTAATAAATGACTGCAATGATTTGGGCATTTAACCTCTACTAGTGTGGCAAGGGACAGCTGAAAGTACAAGGATAAAAAGCCAACTCATGGCTAAATTGCATCACTTTAGTGTCCTCACCACTTTGAGGCACCAAATTGCTAGTAAAGCAATTGTACAGGAAATCATACAATGAAAGGAAAAAAAAAATCACTGTATCTTTCACACTTTTCCAATAATGAAGCCCTTGCAAATCTAGCCCCATCTCCCATTTGTAATACCGTACAAATTTTTATATTTTGATTTTTATTATATACAATTAAGGTGTTCAGCATGATGTTTTGGTATACACATGCACAGTAAAATGATTACCATAGTCAAACAAATTAACATATACTTAAATGGAAATTTTATACATGCACATGTGCAACACACACATATAGTGTTAAAAAATCAAGGTGTTTTATGTAGACAGCATTTACTTTTGAGGCTGGGTGTGTAGCTTAGAGGTAGAGCATATGCTTAGCATATGTAAGGCAAGGATTTGGGTTCAATCCCTGTAAGAAAGACCGACAGACAGAAGCAAATAAGCAAGCAAGTAAGCAAGAAAGTACATCACCGAATGGTCTATTTTCAAATGTACTTTTGTCACCTGCCAAGTAGTGGAGCTGCAGAGCCACAGACCAGGTGGACTGTATTGCTCTTCCTGTGTCCTGAGTACCTGTGGTTTAGGCCAGGCCTTCCTTCTGTCATTTTCCCCTACTCTGCAGTTGATCCTTAGGCTTTTGCTTTGCAGGTAATTTTCTTTCATTTATAAATGTGATGAGAATTCCTTCCCAGTTTGCCCCTGTGTTGTCAGATCTGTGTCGGGGCAGGCACGCTCCGGGGCACAGCCCTGAAAGAGTACGTCTCGTAAGGCTTGTGCATGAAATGTAGAGAAGAAATGAGTAGCCGGTGAAAACAATGGTGCAGAAAATGTGTTTCTTAGAGAAGGACTGTTAACTTTAACAGGTTCAGTTTTAAAATGCTGCGCAGTACTCACCACTGAAAAGTTAAAATATAGAATTGATGGGGAAATGAAGGTGACAGGACTTTTGGCCTGAAACTCCTGAATTTCAAGAAATGCAATAAATTAAGTACAGCCTTTCTTGGTTTTGGTATTCATTAAGCGCAACAATGTACTAATGCGTTTTTAGGCTGTCACTACATCTAGTGGATAGTGAATCTGAATTTTAATATTTAAAAGCATACTCATGGTCTTCATTAAAGCCATAAAAATTCAAGCAAGGCTACTGTTTGTAACTATTAACAGGGCAATTTATTATACACCTATCATTTCACCTAGAGAGAGAAGAGAAACTTGTACAATTTTTGTAATGTTGCATTAGCCAGTTAAACTAGAAACAACTGGTGTCACCATTAGGTGGCGCACTGCAGCCAGCATGCTGTACCACCACCGCCGAGCCAGGAATTCCTCTTTCCCTTTCCTGGACTCTAAAATATTTAAGATTGTGAAAGACAGTGTGTGCAGAAACAGGCAGCAGGCATTTTTTTATGTGCCTCCGACACTCTTTGTCTTAACATTTGGCCTTTAGCTGCACTTTCAGATCCTGTCTGCCCTCCTGGGGTTCTGAGCTGGCTGCTTCCTGCTTCTTTAACTCTTCCTTTCAGCTGTAAGATTTTCTTCTGCAGCTATAGTGTATATGTCAAAAATCTGCCCTCAATTTGGGCTGAAAACTATGTTTCTTTGTATTGACTAAAGTTTTAGTGGGTCAACAATGGGGCAGTGTGCATCATAACAAATGCTATTCTAGAATCCCACCTCTGTCTTCCAATGTTTGAGCAAAAAAGTAGAAAAGATTAGTTAAAAGGAGAAATCATGGTAATTACTAGGATTCTCGGCATCTGCTAATGTCATTCTTTTCCTTTAATTATGTCCCCTAATGTGTAACCTTGACTTTTCCGGGTCACACTGGCTAGAGGGACAAACTGCAAAGCGCGGTTAACAATTGTAAGGATGGCGGTAATAGTCTTTGGCTTCAAGTTCTCTGCTAGCAGAATCTTTGGAACCACATCCCTGAATTCCCCACCCTCCTCCTGGCGGTTCCTGGCAGCCCAAGCTGTTCTCCTTGGAGGCCATTGTGGTTTCTTTGTACTTGGCACGTTTTACTCTCATTCCTCTCCCAGAGAAGAGACAGCCGTGTTGCACACACCAGCCCTGCTGCTCCTATTGACCCTGCCTCCTGTGGCTAAAGGTGTTTTTGCAAAGTCCGTGTTAGGCTGACCTCGGTATTTTATAGTTCTCTTGCTCTAGGAACTCGGAATACATTCTCTGGATGCTGGGTTGGAGCAGATTAAAGTACAAGCACCAATAATGAAGCCACAAAAGCACCCTTACTCTCTCTGGGCAAGCCATACTCCAGAAGAAAGACTCACTTCTGGAATCATGATTTATTCTTCCTCCAGATACATGTTTTGGCTCAGTCTTGGCCTTTTCAGTACTTACTAATGTGGCCTTAGATAAGACATGAAACTTCTACCTTCCTTAGTTTCGCTAATATAAACATAATCAGATCTCGACCGTTGTGAGGATTAAATGACTCAATGCCTATCATGGGCTTAGAGCGTCCAGCTCCTAGTAAGCACATAAACAATATCAGCTCTTATTAGAAAGTTTTAATCTCTAAATCTCAGGACCTGAGATTAGAGGGCTAAGTCAGATTTTGTTCTCAGGATCTCTGCTATTTTACTCCAGTGCACCAGAATGCTGGAGGAATACAGGTAGCTTTAAGTTGCTGTCTCCATTCTCTCACAGCATACTCATGAACACTTCCTGAAGTAAACACGAGAAAACAACTGATAGAAAAATTACTGTTGATGTCTCCAAAACTGGGATGTGAGAGCAAAACCTGCAGAATTTACTTTGTATTTATGAGTCTAGTTAGACATTCATGTATTTATTTTCTAGTCCCTGTCTCCTTTTCTTCTTCCTTACATTTCCTGTGGGGAAACTACTTTCTCTCATGCTCAGCCATGGAATTGGGTTGACCTAATGCTTGTTTCAGAGTGACTCCTGACTGGTTTATGCCATCTAAGTTCTCTGGCATTCTGATTGGTCCAGTGATAGATCTTTAAGCCAATCGTGATCAAACAGACCAAAGTAGACATGTGCTGGGGTTTCTGGGAAATAAAAAATGATATTGCTTCTTCTCAAATGTAGGAAGAGTCTTGCTCTCTCTCTCTCTTTTCCTTTGGGGAGAGGAGGTGTGAGGATATGAATTTCAGAGTGTGGCAACTGTAGGAGAAATTCAGCACCATGTAGAGACAGGGAACTGTGTTTGCTGCTCGAAATATCTTTCCAGTTGTTGGATCACAGTTTGCCAGTTTCTTCCAGCCTTTTTAGCTACAACTAATAAGTATCCTTTATTAAACCAGTCTGAGTTGAGTTTTGGCCACTTATAACATACAGGATCTGTTTTTCCTGAAACCGCATTACAGTTAGAATGTTCCTATGATAGTGAGAAACACTTCCTGGTTTGTAAAATAAAATTTGAAAGCTAATGTGGCTATCTAATTAGGATTTGGATGTCTAAAACATTTAAACTGTTCAAAGTTTGGTAAACTGGGGCCGGGGATTTAGCTCAGTGGTTTGGTGGCCTGCCAAGGACCCGAGTTCAATCCCCGGTACAAAAAACAAAACAAAACAAAAAAACAAAACAAAACGAAGTTTGGTAAACTTACATATGACCTCCCTTGATATACAAATCCAGAGTAGAGTCATTTGTTAAATTGGATTTCCAGAAGGGTGTTCCATTTATCAATTAAGAAATGAGCTTTCTTACTCTTAACCAAAGTAAAGTAATTTAGTGCTTGGCACATAGCAAGTGCTCATGGAATGTTTAAGAAATGGAATTGTCTGGTTATACTTGGATTTCTGATTAATTGGAAGTTAATTAGAAATCTCTCCCCACCATTTCCTCTCTTTAGAAAATCTTTGCAAAATGTGTGAGTGCACTTTTTCTCTTATTAATTACAGAATAGTGAGCATAATTGTATTTTTGAAGATTAAGAATTTTACAGTGCCTGAGGGTTATCAGTCAGACTATAAATTCTAATTGTACAATATTTTACATGGAGGAGTTATAGGAAATTGTTCATGGGACATCTAAATATTTATTTTCTAAAAATCCCAACATCTATTAGTTTTAATGTCCCTTAAACTTTTATTTAAAAGTCTTTTTTTCTGTGCAAAAAGTCACAATTATGATCAACTAGATTTTGGTTAAAGAAAATTTTGCTATGTTTTTGGATAAACCATTTTAACATTAGTCCCACTAATTTTAATATACAATTGTTAATATGGGGGTGCCTTAGTTCATTTGAATTGCTATGACAAAATTATCTTGGACTGAGTGTGATGCTTGATCTTGACTGTCAACTTGATTGGCTTAAGAGATGCCTATGGTAGGACGTGATGATGATGATGATTTTTTTTTTTTTGTACCAGGGATTGAACTCAGAACCTTGTGCTTGTGAGGCAGGCAGTGGCACCACTGAGTTAAATCCCCAGCCCATGGTAGGAGATTATTAGAGCACATTTCTGGATATGTTTGGGTAGATTCTAGAGGCATGACCTTGGGGGCAATATCAGGTCTCTAACCCCCTTCTCTCTGGCTTTTGCCCTGCTCCCTGCTTCCAGGTTGCCATGAAGAGAGTAGTAGCTTTCCTCCCCCACACCTTTCTGCCAGGATGTTTCTGACCGTGGACTGAGCTCTCTTAAACCATAAGCCATAAATAAACCTTTCCTCCTTTAAACTCTCACTCTTGGGTATCTCGTCACAGTGACTGTTACACTGGGTAACTTATAAATAGCAGATATTTGTTTCTCACAGTTCTGGAGGCTTCAAGGTGTCAGCAGATCTAACATCTGGTGAGGATATTCTCTCTGCTTCAAAAGACAGTACCTCTTTGAGCATCCTCACAAGCCTCAGTTATAAGGGCACTAATTCCACTGTGTGGGTTCTCCTTTCATGACCTAAACAATTCTGGAAGACTCCCCCTCTTACTACCACAACAATGGAGATTAGATTTCAACATGAATTTTGGAGAGACGTAGACATTCAGACTGTAGCATAGGCCAAAACAGGGTTGGGCATTCATGGGAAATGGTATAAAAGGGACCTGACCACTGGCATCATGAGATTCAGTGAGGGTGGTTTGCTGCAGCTAAGGTATTAGGGATCAGAGTCATTAGTCCAACTATTTCCAGTGAAAATATGACTAATAGCAAAAGTCAAAGGTCACCGTCAAAGGTCGTGGAGTTATTCCAGAAGGAGGCAGGCAGACTCTTAGTGTGTGGTCTAGGATGGGAAGGAGAAATTGCTGCTCAAGTCAGGAGGATGTTAATGGGCCTCACAAGTATCCTGGAAGCAGACATTAGATGAAGAGCATGGAAAGCACTGGTTGGGGAATCCGCTCATGAGAAATACCCTTGAAGTTTCAATTCCCCTTTCCCCCAGTGTCTTGCAGTCTTCAAGAAGCCTTGTCCTAAGATATTTGAGAAACTGGCATTGGCCAAGTTAAACAGTTTGCTTTTGTCTTCTTTCCAGTCTCGTTCATCTTTTGCTAGGGTCGTCCTTTGTGTGAGTGTTCATGTTATTGACCCCCTGTCTTCAGGGCATTACTTTGAGTTGTATTTATTGTAGTGATGATGCATTAAGGTTGAGCCAGTGAAACTCTCTCACAAGTCTCCCCTGTGAGTATGGCTTTGCATTTGTGGAAAAATTATAGGAGTCCTTGGAAGACTATGTATTTGCTACAGGGCTGATGAGATTGAGACAGTCCATGGCTAGGGTACTAACTTCTGTTCATGCAAAGCAAAGTTATTATTTTCTTTCTCTTCTTTGGAAAACCATATTTAAACCCCAGTCACTTCTCACTAGTACTGTTCTATTCTCATTCTCTTTATAGACAAAGTAATTACCAAGCCAACCAGGCTATGGCTGGGCCAAGCATTGTGGGGATTACATGGATGAGTTCGATAGGCTCAAACATTTCCCAGGGCTCCAAATCCCACAGGGAAGACTACAAAGCATTTCATAGCAAAAGTATGAATGGATTTTATGAAGAGAAGCAAAATAGGGAAAAGATATTTCTAACCCAGTGGTGATAGAAAGGGCTTGAGTTAGGCCTCGGAGAAAGTATAGACCTGTGATGGGCACAAACGAGGAAAGGGCATCCAGGAAGGAGGGATGGGTCTCAGCACATCCAAGTCAGGGTACAATGCACTGAGGCTGAGTGAGCCTGTGTGGAGACCAGGGGAACACGGGAGTGTGGTTCTGGTAAGACTGGGGATGGTGGCTGGGGTTTTGTCATGGATGGTCATGCCTGCCAGAGTGGAAAACGTGGGAAACCAGACAATGTTTCTGGAAAAGGGAGTCGATCTAAGCATTACACACAATTCTGTGCAGAATGGTGGCATGGGTGAAGGTGGGGGAGTGGGACAGAGTGGAGCTAGAAGGTCCCATCAGGGAGCTTCTGCAGCCCTTCAGGTGACAGTGATGAGGTTGTCACCTAGGAGAGTGGCAGTGAGAGAGAAGAGGAGGCCATGGACTTGGGAGGGAGCCAGTGGAGGGAGGCACGAAGAGCTCAGGTTAAAAGAGGCCAGGAGTCCGAAGGAGGTGAGGAAGGAGATGAATGTTCTCTTTTGAAATAAGACAAAGAACTCACTTTTGAATATGTTAAATTGTGTATTGTGAATATCTGGCAAGTGAACCCATTCCTTGAGGGTCGGGATAGATCCCATTTGCCTGTAAAGCTCCAGCACACAGTGAAGCACTTATTTGTATATTCCCTCCGTCAATATCGACTAAATGTTCGCTCTCTACCATGTACAGGGTGTAGTGTATTAAAGGAGTCCAATTGGTAGACTTTACTAATAATATGGAAATGTTCTGTGTCTGTAAGGATCAGATCATGGGATGTCCACTCTGCCCTGCTGTGCCCCTCAGCCTAGAAGTGGGCAAGGAACACAGAGTTTGGAGAGCATATATATATATATATATATATTCCAAAAGTACGAAGGGGCTAGAATGGGTGAGTAGAGTGAGTCATTTAAGCATTTTTGACTCAGTCAAAAGCAGGTACATCATAAAATTACTTGTATTTACAGCTCTTGTTGGCATAAGTTTTATATTTTCTTTCAAGTTTAACCTTTCCGCAGGTGTTGACGTTTTTCAAAATTCCAGCCTGTCTTTGTTAGGTAAGTGAAGAAAAACAAAGCTAACTTTAGATTTTTTTTTTTCTTTCTTGGGCTGAAGTTTGATGTGGAAAGTAGCCTATCAGGGGAGCCAGGCAGAGTGTCAGGGTTCTAAGTAGGAGTAGGCACAAGGGAAAGGAAAAGCTGAGGGGTGAAGTCAGGTCTGCTGTTTAGAATCATTTTCTATTGGAGAGTTCCCTTTCCAAGGGCTTTGCTTGGCATTGGCACTGCTGTGTGGCAAAGTGGATGAATTTAGACTCCAGTCAAAAAGCTGGATTGGAGGAGTCCCGGTAAGATTAATAAGTATTTGTGCAAATCATTTGCTCTTTTTAGGCATCCATTTCCTTGTTTTGAGTGGCGATAACAGGCAGATTTGCTTCACTTTGTAACATACTAGATGATTTGCCTGATTAATAAGCTCTTCTCTGTCTCCCCCTAGAATGTTAGTTTCGTGGAGTCAGAGATTTTGTTTGGCTTTGTTCCCTTATGAATCCCACAGGCATCTGGTTACCTTGGAGATAATAATGCCAAGAGAAAGGAAGAAGGGACTGTGATAAATGATTGGGGGTGAAGAAAAAGAGTGAGGTGGGCACATGCTCCTGAAAGACAGTGCATGCAGAGGTTTCACAAAGAAGGTGGTACCAGGGTGGGATACCGAAGAGAAACAGAAGACGAGAGGCTCTGTGATGGGTCTTTGGGTGTGATAGCTAGGAGTACACTGGTGCTTCAAAGAGCCCCAGTGCCATCGGATACTGGCAGAAAGACCCTAATAGGCAATGGGGAGTTGAAAACACTGGAAGGGTGATGCGATGACTGGAAGTGAGTTGCAGCTAGTCTTTCTAAAGTTTAGCAAAGTGGACGAGCAAGATGAGGGTTTGTCTTCATGACCGCAAAGGTTCAAGGGCAGAGTTGTCTTTTTAACCAAGGAAGAAAGATTCTAGGAAGAGATGGAAAGAAGATGTGATGACAGGTGACTATCCTTAAGCGAAACACCTGAGGAGGGAAAGTGCTGACAACCAAGGACATTGCTTGTTGAATGTGGATATGGGGCGGGGGAGAAACAGTGATGAAGCAGGCAAATGTGAGACTTAAGGAAGGATAATTGAGGGAGCTCAAATTGAAGTCGCGTATCATCCCGGTGATGTTAGTGCCAAGATAATCTGGCTGCAGTTTGGTGAGGGCTGGAGAAGGGTGAAAAAGAGTTGAAAGAAGAAAGGGAAACTCATGAGAAATCATAGAGATGATGGACAGGATTGCTTTGTGGGCCGCGATGAGGTGGAATTAGATGTCATGTCGCAGATCCAATCTAGTCTATTTTAGGACTCTTCCTTCCCCATAGTGTTCAGTGTTCAAAACGGGGATCAAAAGTAAAATACTCCCTGGAGTAATGTGAGATTACAAGCTGGGAGCTGGGTGCGGTGGTGCATAGCTGTAATCAGCCGTTCCTGAGGTTGAGGCAGGAAGATTGCACATTGAAGGCCAGCCTGGGCATCTTAATGAAATCTGTTCCCCAAACCAAAAATAAAAAAAGGGTCTGGGGATGTAGCATAGTAGTTGAGCACCTCTGGTTCCAGCCTCAGTGCCACCAAACCAAACCAACACCCCAGAACTGGAAGGGAGGCTGTATAGCTAGGGAACTGGGAATAGAAAACCTAGATCCTTATGAAAGTATGATTGAGAAAGTGGTGAAGAGCAAGAAGGAATTCTGTAAAGGAGTAAAAATTAAGGAATAGAAAGCCTCGGAGAGAAGGACCAAACCAGTAACAGTGAGATCCAAGAGGCAGAAAGAGTAGCGAGGCTGAGGTGGGGAATGGGAAATAAGGAGAATCAATGTACTTGTTCTGGCTCCCCACGATGAATGCAATCATTATGCACTAATAACATTTTTTTTAAAAAAATCTAAAAGAACAGTGAGATTATGAAGGAGGGGGAAGGTTAGATGTGTTTGTCTGATTTAGTCATTCTTTTTTTTTTCAGAAAAATAACAGAAGTAATGAAATCAGAAGTTTTTATGGATTAATTGAATAAACAACACCTCTTTGTACTTTTTGGCACACTGGGATCCTGAGTGGTGAGAACTGACAGTGGAGTTGGAACCAGCTGAAGAAAGAAAGCATTTCTCCTAGATCCATGTTTAACAAGAAGAAGGAGCGGGCACCATCCCTTGTCACATTCTTTGAAATTAATCTTTGGAAAGAGATTCTCAGCCGGAATTTTGCCTGAGGTTCTTCTTTAGAGAGCTGCTAAGTTATAGAAAGGTTTATACTAAGATGTTTTTATTTCCTTTTTCCTCGGCGGTAACAAGAATGAAAAGATGTGCCTCTGACAGAACACAAGGTGTTGTATGACTAATTAGGACACCACACCTCTATTAGCTTTGGTTAGTCTCACTGGCTCCCATTAATTCTAATAAATCTGACATTGCCCAGACTCCTTTCTGCCAGCATTTAAGGAGGTGATACGGGAAAGGTGTCCTTTTAAACTTGAGGTGAATGCCTGTTCCGCCTGTATCTAAAAACCTACCTTTTAAATGCAATGCCCCTGTTGCCAAGGTAGAGGAGACAGGTTCTGTCCAGTGGCCATTAGGTGGTGCTGCCAACCCACATTCAGAAGGCCACTTGGATTCTGCTGCCTTTCCTGTGGTTCTAACGAGAATATTACAAGATTCTTTCACAAAAGGTGAAAGTGGCTGAAAATTTGCTTTCACCTCTGTGAAACTTTTGAGGTTTATTTTTTTTTTCTTTCTCAAGAGTAGTTAGCTCTTGCTGTGAGGAGGCAGCTGTCTCAGAAGTGGCTGTCAGAGTAAAAAACAGCCACTGAAATTTGAATAGCTCTCTCCACTTCGTGAAGAAGTCTCACATGTCAGAGTTGCTAGAAGATAGCAGGTAAGCCATCAAAGATTGTTTGATTGAATAAGTGAAATCCTGCATGTAGAGAAAGTTAATTAATTCTAAAGTGGTATTTGCTGATGTAGAGATTGTCTCAGGGTTAGTTTATGAAAAAGAACTTGCTGTCTTTGTGGTAAATATGACACAGAATTCTGCTATTCTACTCAATGATTGCATGTTTATTACAGAAATTTGAAAAACAAGAAATTCTTATAAATATATTCTCAAATAATCTTTGTTTCCAAATAATGACTTCATTAAACAATTTGTTCTCTGTTACATATTCCTACATACACTACATTTTTTCAAAGCATTTTCTTTTAATTGACATACAAATTGTATTGTACATATTTGTTACATAGAGCATGAGTTTTGAAATATGTGTGTATTTGTAGAAAGGCTAAGAAGTTAAGCCACTTAACATACATCCCACCCCACATAGTTATCTTTTGTGGTGAGAACACTTAAAATTTACTTTTAGCAGTTCTTAAGACTCTAGTAACTATAATGCCACGCTATACAACAAGCCCCTTGAACTTATTCCTTCTATATCTAACTGAAAGTAGCCAGAGAAGGGTCAGAGGGTCAAGCTTGCTCTTTTGCAGTAACTTGTTGATGAAAGAGAAATAACCACGAACCTAAGGGAACTATATCCCCTGCTTCTGAAGGTAGCATCCCCAGTGATCTTTTACCAGGCTTACCTTTTAAAAGTCAAACACCTCCCAACTCCACCCACCGAGTCCAAGATTCCAACATC
The DNA here is from genome assembly GCF_012274545.1 of Fukomys damarensis. Taxonomy (NCBI): domain Eukaryota; kingdom Metazoa; phylum Chordata; class Mammalia; order Rodentia; family Bathyergidae; genus Fukomys; species Fukomys damarensis. Next base: position 55,378,311 of record NW_022900942.1, on the reverse strand, counting down.
CTCCGAGACCATATCCAGACCATAGCAAGTGTGTGTTAGAGCAAACAAACCAACTTCTCCTTCGATGAGTCCACTGATCGGATCATAAGCACTTAACCTGGTTTAGAGAAGTAACAAGATTTGGCTCTTTTGTATTCTTTAACCATTAAAGGTAACCCCCACTGGGGCTGGCTTCGTGGACATCAGTCTGTGTGTGCCTGTGCCATTTTCACCGTGACATGTACACAGCTTCACGACCACCATCCCAGTGCGGACTGATCTTTTGCATAGAAGCAGCTTCTTGGAATGAAGACAGAGGATGAAACATGTTGTTATATTTTATTTCCCAGGGTTGAAGCAGAGATTACACCAAAGGAGTCTTCAGCAGTGCCGGTCCTGCCTGTGACTTGCCTTGATTGTCCTCTGAGAGGAAGCCACCCATATGCTCTACGACTTCTCAAGTTGCGAAGGCTCCTCTGGGAGCAATTTTGCCCCCGTCTTTCAACATTTCCTTCATGGCTTCAAGATTAAAAGATCACGTTCCAATGTGTTTTTGTTGCGTCTTTTGGGGGAGGCACTTTTCACAGGGTTGTGTGCCCCATCTGACCCAGAAACAGATGCTAATGTCAGCCGATGGGAGACTCCCAAGGAAGGACACATGGTCTTTCTGTGTCTTTCAGAGTGAGGATGCTGCTGGCAATAAAAGAGAGGGGGTATTATCTCACCATTACTCCAAAATGCCACCTTTCTAGGTGATACAATTCCTTTTCTTTGACAAAAAGAAAACTGTTGGCCCCCTTTTCAACGAAAAGTCAGAGCGTCATAATAGTTTATATCAATCTTATAGGTTTTATTTGAATTTGAAGCCCATAATTATACTCTAGTTCATCAGCCTGGGAAGTGGATCAGGACCTTGCCCTTGAATGTGAACTGTGACTGACATCCTTTATTGCCTCACACACAAGTAGCGTCCCCACAACATCATTAATGACAACCGGCTTCAGTTTCTTTGGGGGAAGGGAAACATAGAAACTGACAGAGCAGTCTGTGACCAGTGTTTTCCTCACTTTTTCCGATTGTTTTCCTCCTCAACCTTTTCACAACCATATGGCTCACTTAGTATGACAACATGTTAAAATGTGACTTGGCTTTACAACCTCTTTCCAATGCATCTGACATGGTTTTTGTAGAGATAGTGGATCTTTTGCTCTTACAGTCACATGAATTGTTTTTAGCAATATTTAATTAAATTATATAATTGCAGCAACAAGGACAAATGACATCACTGGATTGAGGGACAGGGCTTCCACTTGTGCCAAGCCACAGTGCAGGGACCAGGCAAGATTGTACGGATGCTCTGTGGGTGGTCTGCTTGCCAGCTGTGAGAACTTGGCACGCTATGGGCACTAAAAAGTCCATTTTACAGAAGGCTGTGAGAGCCCCGGTTAATCTTGCCTAGTTGTGGAGAGGCTGGTTAAGAGAGGCTATTTGAATGATTTTCAACAAGTATGTAGGTCCTCGCAGGTCGATGAGGGACTCTTCTATATTTTATTTTATTATAACAACATATAGAAAGGCAGCTCTTAAAGTTGGGTATAATGGCACACATGTATAACCCCAGCTGTTTGAGATGATGAGGCAGGAGGATTGCAGTTTGAGACCAGCCTAGGAAACTTAGTGAGACCCTGAGTCAGATAGGATGTGACAGGACAGGATAGCATAGGATGGGATGGGATGGGATGGGGTGGAACATGGGACGGGATGTGCAGTGCCGGTCCTGCCTGTGACTTGCCTTGATTGTCCTCTGAGAGGAAGCCACCCATATGCTCTACGACTTCTCAAGTTGCGAAGGCTCCTCTGGGAGCAATTTTGCCCCCGTCTTTCAACATTTCCTTCATGGCTTCAAGATTAAAAGATCACGTTCCAATGTGTTTTTGTTGCGTCTTTTGGGGGAGGCACTTTTCACAGGGTTGTGTGCCCCATCTGACCCAGAAACAGATGCTAATGTCAGCCGATGGGAGACTCCCAAGGAAGGACACATGGTCTTTCTGTGTCTTTCAGAGTGAGGATGCTGCTGGCAATAAAAGAGAGGGGGTATTATCTCACCATTACTCCAAAATGCCACCTTTCTAGGTGATACAATTCCTTTTCTTTGACAAAAAGAAAACTGTTGGCCCCCTTTTCAACGAAAAGTCAGAGCGTCGTAATAGTTTATATCAATCTTATAGGTTTTATTTGAATTTGAAGCCCATAATTATACTCTAGTTCATCAGCCTGGGAAGTGGATCAGGACCTTGCCCTTGAATGTGAACTGTGACTGACATCCTTTATTGCCTCACACACAAGTAGCGTCCCCACAACATCATTAATGACAACCGGCTTCAGTTTCTTTGGGGGAAGGGAAACATAGAAACTGACAGAGCAGTCTGTGACCAGTGTTTTCCTCACTTTTTCCGATTGTTTTCCTCCTCAACCTTTTCACAACCATATGGCTCACTTAGTATGACAACATGTTAAAATGTGACTTGGCTTTACAACCTCTTTCCAATGCATCTGACATGGTTTTTGTAGAGATAGTGGATCTTTTGCTCTTACAGTCACATGAATTGTTTTTAGCAATATTTAATTAAATTATATAATTGCAGCAACAAGGACAAATGACATCACTGGATTGAGGGACAGGGCTTCCACTTGTGCCAAGCCACAGTGCAGGGACCAGGCAAGATTGTACGGATGCTCTGTGGGTGGTCTGCTTGCCAGCTGTGAGAACTTGGCACGCTATGGGCACTAAAAAGTCCATTTTACAGAAGGCTGTGAGAGCCCCGGTTAATCTTGCCTAGTTGTGGAGAGGCTGGTTAAGAGAGGCTATTTGAATGATTTTCAACAAGTATGTAGGTCCTCGCAGGTCGATGAGGGACTCTTCTATATTTTATTTTATTATAACAACATATAGAAAGGCAGCTCTTAAAGTTGGGTATAATGGCACACATGTATAACCCCAGCTGTTTGAGATGATGAGGCAGGAGGATTGCAGTTTGAGACCAGCCTAGGAAACTTAGTGAGACCCTGAGTCAGATAGGATGTGACAGGACAGGATAGCATAGGATGGGATGGGATGGGATGGGGTGGAACATGGGACGGGATGGGATAGAATAAGAGGATATGATTGGATGGGATGGGACTGGGACTGGAAGGGATGGGATGGGACAGGATAGGATAGGATGGGATGGGACGGGATAGGACAGGATAGGATAGGATGGGACAGGATTGGATAGGATGGGACAGGATTGGATAGGCTGGAAGGGGTATAGTTTAGAGACAGAGCATTTGCCTTGCATGTGCAAGGACCTGGGTTCAATCCACAGTAACACACACACACACACTTGTACACACACAAGTAGTCTAAAGTTCTGATTTACTATTCTTATTCTTATTTTGTTGTCGAGAGAGGATCTCACTAGATAGCCCAGTCTGGCCTGGAACTCATGATCCAGACTCCTGCCCCAGACTCCCAAGTGCTGCCTGCACCACCATGCCCAGTTTAAAATGCTTCACAACCTGGTCTTTTCTTTGGAAATCAGTGAGTCTTTATTCGGGCAATAGAAGTGTAAAAATCAATGAAGTCTGCTTATTAAAACACATTTGAGTGCTTAGTATCTCAAATTATATAGCTCCTTCAAGTCTTTTCTTTTCTTTTTTCCCCCAAAGAAATATGTATTGTAAGCAATGGGAAATATCTGTATTCAACAATAAAGAAAAAAAAAGCCCTCAGTGTAATTTAATGTGGGCAATCGATACTGTATGTCCCTGATTGAATTGAAAGGTGGAGATGAAGACTTTTATTGCTCCAGGACTGAAAAATGTTGGTGCCTGCAATCCAGCAGTCAGTCACAGAATCTCCAGTCACTATGTGTTTTCATTGCTTCTAATATTTTGCAGCTGTAGGCTACTTCCTGTCCTGCCTAATGATGGGGCCAACCTTGACCAGGAGCCCTCTGTACCTTCCCCAGAGCCCTCGGGGCTCACCCACTCTTTTACATCAGCCTTCAGAGTATATGAAATAGAAATTGGAATAAAAGTGGAGGGCGGAGATCTCACCGTCTCCTCATCTCGCTAAAGTCCTAACATTTCATGATTACATTTGATTTTAAGACATTCTGAACATCATCTGAAACTCTGCTCTCTTATCTTTTCTTGCCATCACAACCTTTACTACAAAGCTTATTTCAAGGGAAAACCTCTTAGAATTCAAATCACTTACTCTTGCTTCATGCTAGTCTGTTTGTTTGGGATACCAGCTTGCAAGACTTCCTTTGAATGATTGCTTTAGTAGAATCAAAGTGACGTGGGTACTGAAAACTTTGATAACTGAATGTGTGTTTTATGCTGCTTTAGGGATTTCTTCTGCAACTTGGTCGAATAAGGAGGAAAATGGAATCATTAGAGATGAAGATGGCCAAGGCCTTTGTTTTACACTGTTTGCAGAATTCTAAATTAGCACCAGGAAGGGATTCAGTGGATGCGAAAATGTGTAAGACTCAGAAGCTACCTGAAGCCAGATGTGTGGTTCATAAACACTTCCCAGAAGTGGTGACGGCTATTCCTTGGTTTTGGAGTCAGATGCCTTGGGCTGCATCAAATGAGAGATTGGCTTCTTGTTCTTAGAGGGTTTGTGCACTTCTTTTGGGAAAACTCTTGGAGTGATGATATCTTTTTGGAGATTTCCAAAGCTTATTATAGGAAAGGAAGAAGACCCTATCCTTCCCATTGGCTGTTCTCCTGGGCAGGCAACCTCCTGCCTCTATCTGAAAACCTTTGGAGCCAGTGTTCTGGCTCTCAGGAAAACTACTTCTGTTTGTTAGCAAAGGGAATTTCAGCACAAAACTGTAGCAAGGCTCTGCAACCTTTTCCTTCTGTGAGGGTGAACTTCTGTCTCATAATGACTGAGAGTCACCAGATATCTGTCTGTCACCTCTAATGAAAACACTGAGTAGTTAATGGATAGGCCAAGGCCCATACATACTTTCCTTTTATCCTCCCAATAGTTGGAATAATTTCATCATCCTTGTTCTAAGAAGAAGAAAAATGAGGTGTCGACAGATACAGTTCTCACAGCTGGTAAGTAGTGGGGAGGAGACTTACAAACAGTTCTAGCTGGCTCCCCAAACTGGAGAAATTCCACCTAGGAGAAATTTATGGCTCCGTCAGGGTATCATGTGAAGAATCATTTGGTATTGTTTGCTTTGAGTTAGATCAGTGTAAGTGCCCAATATTCCCTCTAACCGTTTAATTTCCTGGGAAGGAGAGCAATGCAACAGGGTGGACACTAAATGAAATTATTGCATTATGATCAGATCAGCTAGTACTCTGTTGAACAGATATCACTATCATCACAATGTATTTCTTCAGGAAAAGAAGAAAAATTAGTAGCTATTGTCTCACACGGGCAGAAGAATGAGGGAGACTGGAGAATGGTCTGTGCCCGTGGTGGTGAACCCACGGCATGCGGAGCACTCTCTGCTGGCCAAGGCATCCCAACATCATCACCCCTACAGCTGAGCATCGGATACCAGCACCCAGAGGGGCAGGGTTGGCACTTTGCGATAAATAAGCCGGTTTTGGGTTGGAGTCTGGGCTCTTGGTCTCTAAAAGGTTGTCCGTCACTGGTCTATACTAATAGAAAGTATCAGCCTAGTTGCTTGCTCCCCTCCACCACAGAGTCGATCTCTGGCGCTTACGGCAGGACGTGCTCAGAGGCGCTGCTGCACTTGGTGAGGTTGCTCTCTGATCACCTTGGAGGTGACACCATGGCCAGCAGGTGCTGGTTCGCTGTCTATGGCTCAGATTTTTTTTCTCTACAGCTTGATTTTCAAGTCCACTTTCAGACAGGCTAAGTCTCTCGAGCACTGAGAACAATTTTCTTCACAAGTGTTTGCCAGGCTACAGACTAACTGAAGGAATGGTTTTACATATAATCGCACAACATCATGACAAATGTTTTTAAAGAACAAAAACAACCCTCCCCAAAGACATGATTGCAAAGCTTCGAAGCAGTCCAGATGGATTTTCTGACCTCTTTCTGGACCAACATTTCCTTTACGATCTTGGGAAATCTCTGGAGAGATTTTTATATCGATTCACATTTCAATCCTGGAACTCAGGAAGTCTCTGCATTGTGCCTTAAAGAACGATGTGTGCCGTTATTGAACTTGAACTGCTTGGGACAACTACAAAGATGGGAAAGAACGACCACGCTTGTCACGTTTTCATTTTGTTGTGTGCACTCTTCACTGTGCAGCTGGCCTGAATTCTGTCTACAAAAGGTGTCATGCAGCCATTTATCCGAGGCAGCACCTAAGGGCAAATAGCCCAGCACATCACCGCGATGCAGCCCTTTCAACTTTGGCAAGCCACTGTGTCCTGAACTCTGCTGTGGGTAGTACTAAAAGATAGCTATTTATCTGAGTCATCTTTAGGATACAATACATAAATGCATTCTCCGAAGTTCTAGGGACACAGCATTCCATTGTAAAAGATTTTCTACATCTTTTACCCCCTTTCATTTTCACAGTTTCCATGGCAACACCCTGCTCTAATGGCACCTCCAGGATTATTACTATCATCACAGTTATTTCTTCTATTATTGTTGCTTATTGTCATCAACTTAATTTTGACTGTCGGTGAGTCATATACTGATCCTAAACACCTGGCCTCTGGGGAGCATCATCTTAAAACAGTTGAAGAGATTAAGAAAAAAATTAGAACGTAATTCCCACGGGATTACCAGTGGTGCAATTATCCTACATCAGGATATTTATTTTTCCTCCTAAAGTGAAAAAAAAGAAAAACAAAACTTTTTCCCATCAATTCTCTGAAATCCTTCCAGAACGTACATGGATAAGTTTGTATGATGACTCGACTTGACTATTGCTACTGTTGTTTTATTTTCTCCCTCCCTCTCCCGTTCCTTCCCTCCTCCCCTCTTGCCTTTCTCCCTTCCATCTTTCCTCCCTCTCTCCTTCACTCCTCCCCTCTTTTTTTGTAAGAGACCTGGAGGATTTGTTGGGTGGTGGGAGGATCACATCACAGGGATCAGCCTTTCTCCAACTGTCATCATTCTCCACGTTCTCCCTGTTTCTTTCTGTCTTCCCGTTTTCTCTCTTGGCATATTAAAATCTCTTCTTATCTAATTTAGGGCAGTAAGCCCTGAAAGAAATTCAGCTTTCTCCACTTGCTTTCAGTCTGTACTGAAATGTATTTGTAGTACATGGAGACAAATTTTCCTTTTTTAAAGGGGATAAAGACAAAGCCTAAAGCTAATTTACTTTTTTGGTGTCACTAGATCTGGCTGCCATTCACTGCCCAAAGACCTGCCTCATGACTTCCACTCATGGGAATGCAGTCCAACCACCTGGGATAGGCATACACAAGTCAGGAGGACCTGCTGGAAGAGGTGGGCTGGAGTGGGGACAGTGGTCAGAGGCACCTCATCCGAAGGGAGCACAGACTACTTAGCACCACTAAGGGGCTGCCAGTGAGCGTGGTGGTCCAGGATGACCTTGTTGTCTGTCCAGTGTTTAAGAACTTAGAGGTCTGATTTTTTAAAATAAGATGTCCCCCCCCCAGATGTAAATATTGGGGGCTATTGTTTTCAAAATTAAACTCCACAAGATGACATTTCTTTGGTCAACAAACTGTGTGGGAGACAGACCTAGTGGCAGCTCTCTGGTGGGCTCTTCTGTCCTGGAGGTCCCTGTGCCAGTTCCAACCTTTCCTCTCCTGTCTGTGTTTGCACTGAAGCCCAGACATGCTGGGTTTCTGCACCTGAAAGAGCTCACAAGGGCCATGGGTTTGAGGACTAGTCATAGCACTGAATCCTACTCAGCAGCATAAGGGTCTGAGGGCAAATGGAAAAGCAAACATCATCCCCTGGCTTTGAATGAGTGGGGATTTAAGAAATGGAGAACTTCTGATTATCCGTGGAGCTATTGAGGAAGATTTTGTTACAGTGAAGCAATCAGAAGCAGAGGCTTTGGAAATCGACTACTTGGGTTAGGTTATAGCTGCGTCTTTTTGACTGTGACCACGGGCAATGTCTCTCTCTGTGCCTTTCTTTTAAAACCGGAAAGGGCAGGATGATAATCCATTTTGTGATACTGCTATTGAGGATTCAACTGTTAATATATAAAGAACGTAGGAGAGTGCATGACATACGAGGCACTCCGTATGTTAGCTGTAAGGACTCATAGGATAAGTTATTCCTGAAATTTAGAATTGGGAAGCTGATATTTGTTTTTACAATGTAGCAGATTTAATAGAGATTATTACAGAAATTTTAGAGCTCAATTTAGTTTTTCTGGGTTTCTTTTGGCGGTTTGGGAGATCAAACCTAAGGCCTCAGGAGCACTAGCCAAACGTCCTATTGCTGGGTCACATTCCTGCCCTCAAGCTTCTAAGAGTAGCAGCTGTCTCATCTCCAACTCGCTATATGCAATCACTTTTCTTTCTATGTCTTTTGTTACTTCTTATCTTTCTCTGTGTACCTAGATGCCTCTTTAAAACACTGAAATCCACCTCAAATCTTTTTGGGAAGCTGGTGAGGAACATATGATAAATTCATGAAGTCTGTGCTGAAGGATTGGAAACAAAACACATTTGAGGTGATTTTATTTCAGTAAATTTTGGTAGCCCAAATCTTCATTATAACCCTTTATAGACTGTGTCAATCTTGTTTGAATATATAAAAACAAATTCAGTATTATTGTGGAAGTATTCAGTGAGCAAATTCCAAGATAATATGCTTCAAATGTTTATAACTAGAAACTGCAAAACTATTGCTAGAACTGTTTGAGAAATCCACATAATTTTCTATTATGCATATACAGGATCATAGAATTTTAGAATAGGAATATAATATAATTTTTCATGGTGCACTTGGCTTGAACAGTACAAAAGGCCCTACCAAATTTAATTTCATGTTAATCTAGTTTAAATTTCTTCTTAGAAATGAGGCAAAATTTTTGTGTTTTCAGAAAACTATGATGTTGGGACATCTCAGCTGCGTGCTTCATTTGGCTTCCTATTTAGAGCAACACCTGGACCATAAGAAACAGTGAGCTATAGATTCTATATTAAAACTTTTTAAAAAAAGAGATCTTAAAGACTTTTATTGGTAATTTGAAGACAACATTTCTTTTTTTGTTTGTTTGTTTTTCACATGCAAAAAGAACCTAAAACTCATACTTCCATTAGGTAAGGGGAAAAGAAATAGCTATTTGTTGTGTAGTAACTAATTGCAGAAAACCAGCAATGAGCAGTTCATTATTTCAGTCATTGGTTAATCGGTTAATCAATCAATCAATGGGTCCATCCAGATTTCTAGTCACATGGAACACATTTTGGAGCTACCCCTTGACCTCTTATCCTCAACAAGTTTTACAAATAGCTGGTGGAGAATGAAGTATAAGTGAACAAAAGTTTTCAAAATTAACAGGTTCTACCTTTGTCTGGATTAAAACATTGACAGACTAGACAAAGTAAATCAAAGGCGATGTGGTGCAAGTTCTCCCCGAATTTATGAAGTAATATACCTGGATGAATTCCTCTCCTTTTTCCCCCTTTATCTGTGTGAAGACTATACAAGTTGGAAGGGCAGAAAAAGGATCTCCTTCCAGAAAATGGTGTTGTATTGTAAGCCCCCAAATTTTATGCTTTTTTTTTGTTGTTGTTGGTACCGGGGATTGAACTCAGGTCCTTGTGCTTGCAAGGCAGGCCACCGAACTGCTGAGCTACATCCCCAGCCCACCAAGTTTTATCCTAAAGAGGGAACTGACACCACACGCTTCATGGCAAGCTGTTAATATGATTACTTGAAGAGCTGGCTGTGGGTTTGGGGTAAGCGGGTCACCAACTATTGGCCTCTAACTCTTTCTTGAGGGTGTCAGAAAGCGTGATGAGTTACTTTGATGTTATCTAGGGATCTCGCCAGCTGTGGGCTTTGAGTTTGTCTGCACAGAGGAAGTGTGTTTCTCCCGGGAGAAAGGGAAAGCTACAGCCAAAGGAAACCCTGCCCTGAGCCAGCAGGCAAGGGCTGATGGGAGCCTAGAGGACCAGCACACCCCCTTTAGGTTGTCCCAAGAACTGGAGGTAAGAATTCCAGAGACTAGGAATCCCGCAGAGTTAAAAATTAAAAACAAAAACAACCTTTGAAGAAAAAAGGCCAGCTGTAATTGTTTGCCAGACCCTTGGAATGCAAAGACACACCTACTCATAAATTAATGATACTTTTATTTGTTAAGTCTGACAACTTTATTTGATTCCTTTCCTTCCTCACTGCCTATAGCTGAATGGGCCTTGTGAAGAACAAAAGGAAATAAGGAGAGTGAGGAAGAGTTAGAGAGAGAGAGAGAGAAAGAGAGAGAGAGAGAGAGAGAGACAGAGAGAGAATATATGCTGGTCTTGGAAATCAGGCAGCAAGGTAGAAAGGGAAAATTCTTAATTTTAGAGAAACATTGAGGAGCTTTTTAAAAAATGCTTTGTGCAGAAAGCTTTCTAATTAGTGAATCTGGTTTTGTGATTAATGCCATCATAGGATTATCTTTTTCGTGTGAGTAAGCAGAAAATCATGGAGGTTTGCCAACTTTGCTTAGAGGTTCAGGGGAAGATTATCTTCACTGAATCAAAATTTAAAAGGACAGAAATAGGCAAAAATAAATGTGTGGTTTGGTCTGATATTCACACTCACACATCCAATGTGAGGAGCATAGAGTAGACACGTAACAGAGACACCTCACCTGTACTCCAGAGGTGCTGGAGAAGAAGGGAGCGATTAGAGGGTTTCTGCTCAGCGCTGGCCATTAAATATTTTCACTCCCTCCTGAGATCTCCATAGACCAACTGTTTTTTTTTCTTTTTAACAACTCAAGTCCCAAAGGATGAGGACAGCAGAAAAGGAGATGATACCTGTCATGTTTTATAACCTAAAATCTGGGTGAGTGGTACAGTAGTGAAGAGAATTAAAGGCTATGCTAAAGCAAGGATGGGTGGAATCCAGTTCAATTTATTCCTCAGTATCTCCAGCTCAGAACTGAAGGGCGTGTGGTTCTTGTAGAAGTGGGATGGATAGAAAGACTAAGAAGAGGAGGATTGGCTGAAAGATAGTTTTTGTGAAAAATGTCTAAATCGTCTTGCCAGCTGCATATAAACAGGCAATAATAGAGAAAAGGATGGCTTATTTTTTTCTAGAGGGAGAAACTGAACTCTGTTGAGGAAAGAGGCACCACAGTGAAACAGATTAGTAGAATGTACTCGGCATGATAGAAAAATAACAGTGAATATTTAAAGTGAATACAAATTTACATAGTAAAAGACGCATTGTGTTGATTCCCCTCAAAATACTCCTCTCGCCTCTTTAAGCATAGTTAGCACTCTTGCCATTTTCTGAAGCATTTCTGGAAGTCTTCTTTCATTCATAGTTTTAGTTATGCTGTTGTGATTACTTGATGTCCTGAATTGATTAAACACATTTACCTTTCATGGTCATTTTGCCTTTATGGAAGAGCGAGAAGTCATACAGTGCCAGATGCAGTGAATAAGGTGGATTAGCACACACTAGTGCCTTTATGAACCCTTCTTCCCATTGGGTGGCACTTGGCAGCAGCATTTGCTATGGTGTTTATCGAAAAGACAGTCATGACAGAGGACTTCCAGAAGTGTTTCAGAAAGTGGCAAGCATGACAGAATATGTGTGTTTGGAGGGAAGGGGAGTACATGAGGAAGGGCTACTAGCAATGTGCAATTTTAAAAATTTAAATATTCATTGTATATTTTGATCACCCCTTGTATACCATAATGGTTGTTGAGGTAATTCCTGATCTTCTTTCCTTCAGCTTCTGCAGGCTGCCCAGACAGGCCTTCACTCAGAGGACAGGGGAGTTTTCTGAGGCATCTGAGCCGCCCAGGAGCAAAAGCCTGAAGGTAGTTACTGCAAGACTTCCCTGTCTTGATGGCTAGGGAAACTTCCCAGCCCAGGGAAGTTCCCAGTTCATAATTCTCAAGTTGTGTTTGGAGGACTTTGTCCCTTCATAGATGTGACCAGAGAGCTAAGAATAGTGGCATCTGAGTTAGCATTAATAGGGTATGGGGGTTTCAGTAGTGGAGTAGTAGGAGTCAGAAGAGAAATGAGACAAAATGGAAGGAGGGATGGGAAGCACAACTCAAGTAAATATCTCTGAATCGAAAGACTGGTGTTCTAGATTACAGAGTTCACCGAATGAATAGCAAAATGAAACGGAAGAAAAAGAAGAAAACAGGACCAAGATATATTATCACAAAGTTCGAATACACTAGTAAAACTAAAGAAAAATCTACAGGAAGGGGGATGATGGCAGAAGAGAGACAGGAGGAGGGAAAAAAGGGAGAAGATGAGGATGTGGAAGAAGACAGTGGGAAGACGAAGTGACCACAGAGTTTTCTTTAGCTGTGAGCCAGAAGTTCAAAATTTATACTCAGAAAAAGCTAGAAATAAATTTGCCAACATAAACAAAAATAAAGGGAGACATAAAGAGAGAGAATAGAAGGGTCAGGGATTTAGCTGAGTGGTGTCACTGCCTGCCTCGCAACTACAAGGTTTTGAGTTTGATCCCTGCTGCCAAAAGAGAGAGAGTGGGGGGGGCAGGAGAGAGAAAAAAGAGTCCTCAAGTTGATGGCAAAGGGGGTCATGGGATGACAGAGGTGAAAGACTGCACTTGGTCCATCAGAGAAAGGTTTCTTTAGAGAAGTGAGACAGATGTGATTCTTGCGTGTGTATGTATGTACGTACGTGTAGCTTCACACACGGTAGCTAAGCGTTCTACCACTGAGTCACATCCGCAGGCCTTGTGATTTTATTTTGAAATATGATCTTGCCCAGATTGGCCTCAAATTTGTGAGCCTCTGCATGACTGTGATTACAGGCGTACACCACCACATGTAGCTCAAGAGGAAACTAAGCAATGAAGAATTTGGGAATCAAACTGCTAAGTATATAAAAATAAGAAAACAAAAGACAACTCCAGGGAAAACAAAAGCTCTTGGGAGGAAAGCAAGGAATTAAGGTGAAACGGACATTTTAGGATGTATGTATGCATTTGTGTGTTGGGGACAAGCAAGAGAAGATAATAATTCTTTCTTAGTAACGTCAGTTTAATAGATGAATGTCAGAAACCAAGAGCTAGCAAAATCAGTAAATGGCAATACAGATCTATTATTTAGAAAAATAGAGGTAATTACCAAAATATTTAATTAAAATAGGTTAAAGTGATTGCCTTTAGGAAAAAAGGGAGAAATGGGTAGAGCCTGTAGGATATTATCATCAGCAGACCAAACTAAAGTATTAAGATGAGCGTTTATACAAAACACAATTTTTGTGTGTGGTTCTAAGGATTGAACCTAGGGCCTTGCACATGTGAAGCAGGTGCTCTACCACTGAGCTATGTTTCAGCCCAATACTTGCATTTTTCAAAGGTGAATGTTGAGGAGAAGTCATGGTGATTGGGGTAATAAAGCTCCAGGTGGAAGAGCACAGGTGTGTTAAGACTCTGAGCAAAGGAGAAAGAGGTGGGTACAGAATTTAGCTGGGGATCTGAACCGAGTTCCAGGTGAGTCTGATCAGTAGAGGAGTGGGAGGAGCAAGAAGACATCATAGAGAAATGAAGGTAGAGAATGAGCAGAGGGACCAGATCACTGACGGGTTTGAATTTTATCCTAAGATCAATGGAAATCCAGTGAAGGTCACTGTTATCTTCAAGTAAGAGAAAACTAAAGTAGGTTAAACAATAGGGAATTTTACTGTTTGTCGTATAACAAGACATGTAGAGACTGGGTGGTTCATTCAGCAGCTCATTGACAAGGATTGATCAGGTTCATGTCTTCTTTCTGTTCTGCTTGTCTGAGGTGCCAGGTATGAATTAGAATAGCAGGGAAATCCAGGCACTGCCTCCTCACACAACAGTGCCCAGAGCATGGGCAAATGTGCAGGTCCCTGTACCGTCTATTACCACACCAACCCTTACCATATCAGCAACCTCTGCTTTGCCTGCTCACGGTTCTGTGAGTTTGGGTTGTCTCAGCTGGGCAGGACTGCTGCTGGCTGTCTTGGCTTCACTCACTCACCAGCCATCCTTAGTTGGTTGGGGGCTCATCTTAGCCTAACTGGTGTATGAGCACAACTTCTAGCTCTGGGGCTCCATGGCAATGACTGGAAAGCTGGTGTCCCCGAGCTATGTGGTCTCATTGCCCAGGTGACTGGACTGGGCTTCTTCACAAGCAGTTTTCTAGGGAAGTGAGGACTGAAGCCATAAAACTTCTTAAGGCCTAGACTCAAAAGTACCACAGCACCGACTTGGACCCATCCTCTTGGTCAAAGCATGCTGTCTATGTCTAGTGTGAGAGGTTATGTATGCATTTCCATCCACAGTGGGAAAGACAGCAAGGTTGTACAGCATTTCAAAGTGATACACAAACTAGAATGGTATAATTGTTATAGCCATCTTTGCAATAAAGCTTTCACAAGCTCCTTTAAGAATAGGGAAGATTTTCTCAAATGACAGGTAATGAATCATTCTCAGGTTTTTTTCTAAAGCAATCACTATAGAGAGCAATGGAATGAAAGTCAGCCTTCTGTAACTGTGGGTTTCACATTTGTAGGCTCAACCAACTGTGGGTTGAGAATATTTTCGAAAATTGCATCTCTACTGATCATGTACAACTTTTATGTTTGTCCTTATCTAAAAATATGGAATAACTACAGCATATCTATATTATATTGGTATTAGAGATGATTTAAATTACATGGAAGGATATGTGTAGCTTACATGAAAATACTGTGTCATTTTATGTAAGGAACTTGAGCATCTAAAGATTTTGCAAGCTGAGGGATCCTGGAGAAAATCCCCAGAGGGTGACAAGGGACCACTGTACTCTGGGAGAGCCTGAGAAGGACTGACTCAGACTGAGGACTCATCCTTCTCTGAAGCAAAACAAATAAACAAACACCCAAAAATCTTGTTGCAGGAGAATATAGTGTCTTGTAAATTTTACTTTACAAATATGAATTTTTTAAAAAAAGATACCTTGGTAACTATGGAGATTGACTGGAGGGAAGCAAGAGTGAAGGCAGGTTGACCAGTTGCAGAGTTTCTTATCTTCACCACTATCAAAATGTTGGGCCAGGTAATGCTGTCTATGGCAGGGAAAGACTGCCTTTTGCACTGCAGCATGCTGAGAAGCATGCCTGACATCTACCCACTAGATTCCAGAAGTTCATATCTAGTTGTAATGACCATAATACTTGCAGGTTGCTAGTTATCTCCTCGAAAGCGTAAGTTACCCCTGTTTGACTCCTAGAGTTTGGAGGCCAGTACTGTACAATGATGCATTGCACTGTCCTGAACCAGGGTGGAAAAAGAGGGGTGGTGGTGGTGAACAGAACTTCAGCAGGTGTAGATTTGGCAAGTGATTGAATAGAAGGGAACTGGAGATGTCCTACACCATTTTGAATTTCATGTTTGTCTGAAAAATCAGAGCAGGTCATACTGGAATACTTACACGGCAAAAATCTGCTCAGCTGAGTCTGCCCACTTTGTCCCAGCCTTTCCACAGCCTTCTTGACTTTTTTCTGTTTCCTGCTCATATATCCCAGAAGTGTTTGAACTTAAGACCCCTGCTTTGGTTGGATCTTTTGCTTTTGATATAGACACAAACATGACAATTACCTTTTAAAAGGCCCACATATATTATACTCCATACCCGTCTCTGACCTACATATTTGATTCAAACCTCTTAGACCTCTTTATGTATATTACTTTATTTCCCTTGTAGAAAATTAGAAAATACAACATATATATATTATCCCAATTCATTCTCTTGAATTTTGTGGCTGGATGTTATGGTTTGGATCTTAAATGTCCCTCATAAGTTCATGTGTTGCAAACTTGGTTTTTAGCTGATGGCATTACCGGGAGGTGGTGGAAATTCTCAGAGGTGAAGCCTAGTTGGAGAAGGTCATGGAGAGATATATATTGCCCCCAGGTGTGTTCTCTCTCCCTCCCTCTCTCTCTCTCTCTCTCTCTCTCTCACTTCTTTTTGAACTCTGGGAGGTGAGCAATCTGGAACACTTTTTTTCTACCATAACATTTCTGCCTTGACAGAGGTCCAGAGCAATGGAACCAGCTCACCATGGACTAAAATCTCTGAAACCTTTTTTGGGTTTTGTCAGAGCTATGAAAAGCTGACTACATGCTGGCTTTCCTTACATCCTCAGAAGTAGTGATTAAGACTGTCTCAACTCAGCTCAGGTCTGCAGGACTAACAGCCAAGTTTATTGCAAATGCCAATTGAAGAAAATTAAACAAGAATGTATTTCCCTCTCTCCTTTAATGCATTTTATTTATTTATTTATTGGTACCAGGGATTGAACTCAGTCCTTGCACTTGCATGGCAGTCATCAGAACCACTGAGCTAAATCCCTGGACCTTTAACGCATTTTAAACCAGTTATGCTGAGGGTTGCTAAATTTTTTGAGACAATCAAGAATTTAGGCAATAAAGTGAACTCCCAACATCAAATAATTCACTAGCCATAACTTATGATCACTCCTCTTTTGTGTCTCAAGAAGAATTTTTCCACTTGCATCGTTATCTCAAATGTGTTTTAAAATGAGCCTTAAGTATACTATTGGTAAGTAGGTGACAAAGTTATTTTAAAACTGCTTGAATAATAGACAAAAATGACATGCCTCTTAGAGAACAAAAAGGGCCATGATCATGTGAGAATGGATGGAACGGTTAGAATCGAAATGATGTCTGACAATTACTTTCAACTTGAACTGAGGTGAAGAAAATCAGAATTACAATACTCTTGTGATTAAACTTTGATGAGATGAAAATGTCATCATTGTTTGATGAGAATTTTTTATTAGAGTTCAAAGAATATGAATGATTTAGCCACAATGTACCAACACCACAGGGCTGAGTAATCTACATTGGTTTTCCTCAACTCTTCCTTGCTGCAGGTCTCTGGAGAAATCTCGGCTGCTCTCCTCTGTTCTTCAGTCCAACTGTTTCCATAACATCAGCTCTTGGAACAATGAGATAAAGCTCAAGTCCTTTGTGACGAGTTCTGACACTGAGTTCTTGGAGCAGCTTAAAACGGTGAAGCGTTTCCAGGAGCCATGAGCTGAGATTTGGGCTCACACCTTTTTAAGGAGAAATTTTAGAGACTAGCATTCTTGAGAGAAATAGGAGATCTTGCTTTTATTCTGCGACCATTGCTGAAAATCAAGATGCAGGGAGTCTTTTCACTCTGCAGGAAGGATCTATTTCCCTTTAGCCTGACATTTTGACAGCTCAATTGAGATAAGGGCTTAGGTTTGTCAAAGACCACGCATAGTCCAATTCTCTCCGGGGCCCTCTAATTACAATACAGGAGGACAAGAGCATTCGGACTTGGCACAGGGACTTTTCTAAACTGTGCACGGACAGCTGCTGTTTCAGTGATTGTGGCATCAAGAGGCAGGCAGGAGAGCTGGGGGACCCTTTTAGTGTCTCCCTTCCTCTTTATTCCTTTTTTCTTTTGTTCCTCCTCTGAAAGCCTCAAATTTAAACAAATAAGTATCTGCATTCCTTGATAATGTACTTAAAAATATTTACTTTTTTTTTTAACTTATATACTTTTTGTCTTCTGCTAGTCTGGAGTCAGAATGTTGCAGTTTTGTATTTTGGAAACAAGGTGGAAATAGGTATATTAAATGTTATTATCCATACCAGGGATCGAACGCAGGACCATGCACTTGTGAGGCAGGTGCAGCACCACTGAGCTAAATGCCTGGCCCTTTTAAATCTTATTTTCTACACACAAATCTTTCCCTGAGGGAAAAATATTAGCAATGGTCATTATATCCAATTATTTCTCAAAACTGTTGTCAGTGTGACAATAATGCAATTAGTCTATTAAAAAATACCTTTATTTTTCATTTTTTAAAAAGCAACCTTTTAACTCTATAGGTTGGTGTAGGGTAGGTGATCTTATGGTAGCTTAGATTATTGCTAAGTCCCACTTACTGACTCCCTTATTAATACTTTATTGAGAATATATATGATAAAGATATTAAATTATTAAAATTTTTTATTGATCCTTGAACAGAATAGGGACTCAAGTATATGTGGATTGGGTGACTAATAGGTAAATAAGGATTAAAATATACCCTGACAATCAAAATTGGGATGAAGGCTTAAGTCTCAATGAAGGGTAAAAAGAAATTGTCAAACTAGATAAAGAGTTAGTTTTGATTGGAACAATGGAAGGTATAGGTTTCTGTCTTCCTGCTCGCTGAAAAAAATTTTCTTGGCCGTTTAAAGTCCCTTTTAGAAACACGTTGGAAGCTTAGCTGATTTATCTTTGTGACATTTGTCCTTGAATGTTTAAATCCTCCTTCAGAGGTGGTCAAAATAATAAGAGATTGGGTCGGGAGCAACAGAGGGATTCCAGTACATTGCAATTTCAGCTGGATATGAAAAATTAAAGGCTTGAAAAATGCAGATCGTGAAAGTTGGAACTAGTGGAAACCGATAGCACCATAGGCAAGAGGCTGTATAGGGCAAGGGCTAAGAACAGAGAGTTGTGGACAGACTACCAGGGCACAAATCCCACCTCTGTCCACAGCAGCATGGTGACTTTTAAGGCTTTAGATTTTTTTTTTTTGTACTGGGAATTGAACGCAGGACCAGGCAGGTGTGGTGCCACTGAGCTAAATCCCAGGCCCTGCACTGTGACTTTCAAAAAGGTACTTGCTTTCCTTAGACTTTGGTTTCCTCTCCCGTAAACAGGGTTAACGACAGTACCTACTTCATAAGGTTTTGGGGAGAAAAGAGCAAACTTCCGAGCGTATAACCAGTGTAGAGAACATGCTCAACAATGAAAGCAATGTTGTTACTACTATTGGATATAGAAGACTATCATGGTAACTTTCCTGTTAGTCCTCAACTTTAGTATTTTGTGCATCAAGTGCAAAATTCACAGTACTTTTGGTAATATTTTCATAAGAAAAATTAAATTTAAAAATTCCCAAATTATCTGAAGTACCCAGTAAATCCACTGGAGCAGTCAAGATTCTTCTCTCTTTTTGAGACCTTAGCTAAGGTCTGTAAAATTTACTCCAGTTCTGTAGCACTTAACTTATAGCCACGTGGTGGTGTGGTACCCTGAGTCCTCCTAGTCTGGAGATCCACATACCATTGAAGGGAAATCCAGATGATGGGAAATTATGTGAGGGATTGAAATTAATTGGAACATGGCTTCCAGATTATGCTGCACTACCATATGTGACATCTTGTAATATTTTTGGTGTTACTGTGGATCATATCCAGAGTCTTGGACAGATGGGCAAGAATGTTACCACTGAACAAAATGTCCAGCTTTTAGTTATTCCTCTTGATACTTGTGTTCCTCACCTTTGGAGTTGTGGACAGTAGTAATGCTTGCCTCATAATAAGCCTTGAAGATTAAATTCTAGAGCCCCATATACTTGCCCTCATAATTGATAATTATTCCATTTTCTTCTTCCCTTCTTATCCGTGGCTAATGTTCTCATAAATCTGTATCTCTGTGGAAAATGATCCTTGAAAGGGAAGAAGGAATCCAGGCTCTGGCTTCCCTTTGTTTACAGATGATCCTAATACCTGAAGATTGGAGTGTTTCTTTTTATCATTCGTCCATACACCATTTATCTACTGACTCCTTTTACAGTTATTGGGTACTCGCTTTGTGCGATCACCGGGTTGTACAACAAGATTATAAACATCAATGTTACTTAGAGGGAGTTTTGAACATATGGGGGTAGAAGAATTCAACTCAGCTTTTTAAAGGTCTTGGTGTTTCCTTAAACCCAAGTAATGAATTAATGGAAAATTGAAAAAAATAGTAAAAATTAATTCAGGTGACATGTTTTGAACATTTTCCAGTGGGATAATTATCTAAAGGCAGGCTGATATTTATATCTTTAGCTTTTCATGCTTGTTAAAATACTTTTCTTGCTGAAATACTCATTGAGCCAAGTTACATGTAACATCTGGCCATTGTATAAATACAGTATTGAAAACACGTCTTGTTGCTTATACTTTAGGCAGAAATTTTAGAAATCCCATGAATGTTGCATTCTTTGTGTGCACTTGCCTTTTTCTTTAGTGTTTGAGCTAAAGAACTTGAGGCTTTTACCTGGAACTATAAGAATTCAAACATTTAGCAGACAATTCTGCAGCCAAAAGCAACTAGATTGGAGAATAATGTTTTGTAGCATTTCTTAATGATCGTAAGACACTAATTAACTTTTCTGTCCCTACAGAAAACACTTATTAAGTAGAATGTCAAGCCTCTTTTCAGTGCCTAGGAAATGTGGTGGGTTTTAGTCTAAAGAGTTTAGAATCTAGTGGAAGATGCTGATAGCCACACAAACAATTTCACTAAAATGAAATGCTGTGAGAGGTGTGTATTCACCTGGCTCCTGAGGCACATTCATGCCTACGGGGTGAGTCTCATACTGCATATGTGATTGTCCTCAGACTTCCACTGAGAGTACATAGCATTGAGAATTGAGAAGGCCCTCCAACAAGAATCCAGGGGGTAAGCTGGTACTCACTGAGCCTACGTTATCCATCTGGGTAGGCAGGATCTGCCAAATGCCCCGAGGTTGGCCCATCTATTCAGCAATGCCAGTCACATTTGTTTGAGTCTTCACTTTGAGACTCACACTAATGACAGCTCATATCCCGCAGCCCATTTTGCACGGATGTGGACATTCTGAAACAAGCCTGGGAACACATAATTTTCACTGTCTATATAAGCCTACCACAGTGTGTACTTTGCAGGCTTTCAAAATAATTTTGGTTTCATAGATTCCATCAGCATTTCACTTGGTGTTGATTATATTAAAATACCAAAACCTCTTATTCATTCTAAAGGAAGCTCATAGGGTCCAATTTGCAAAAACTGAAAATGAATTTTTGGAATATAATCAAACACAATGTTTACCTTTAAAACATTCAGAAGTTTATTTGCACAAGCTTAGTTGTGTGAGATGAAACACAATTCATGGAAATAAACCACAGTGCTAATACTTTAATAGATTATTCCAAATATTAGACATTATAGTTTAGATCTCTTTAACATTAACTCTAATGTTGGAATAACATTTCAGTTAATAAATAATTGTGAATATAAGCATATGTTCAGCTTATTCTCCCTGGTTTATCATGAACTACAATTTCATTATGATTTGGATCATAAAAATGATAAACAATTGTGTATGTATTTTCACAAATTGCATGTTTATTTAATTAATTCTGATGAGAAGCTGGAAATATATTCTAATGGGCTATACAAGTAGGTGTGCTTTTTCGCCCTTTGATTTTCAACACTAATGAGTAACAACACTAAGTACTCTTCAGTTCAGTGTTCACTTCTTGTGCTGTGTAGAATTTATTTGATATGTATTTCGTAGGCCACTGAGAGTCATTTGTAAAAGTGAGTGGCCACAGTTTTTGATCTTTGCATTAAGTGTCTTCCATTTATTTCACAGAATCATAGGTTTCAAAAGTTAGTGTTGTTTTGGGGCGATCTGTAAAGCATTAAAACACAAGTGTGAACTCACAAAATCTGAGGTCAAGGCAGTGATTTTTGTTCATTATAGTGTCTGGGTAGTAACCTTGATTTTTTAATGATTCTCATGCTTGAACCACCATAGGGAGGGCACATACTTTCAGGTATAAAGTGTTCTGAGTGCCTTGTATGAGGCTGATGGTCAGGATTTATATTGGCTTTTACACATTTTTTGATAAGTTTGTCTATTCAGTTCAGACTGCCATCTTCAGTTGTCACAAAGGCAGTTTCTCTGTCACATGCTCATAAGTGTGGGGATAGAGTCACTGTGCTGGAACAAATAGCCTGGTCAGAGTGAAATTTAGCATCTGAATTTACTCCTCCAGTTTGGAATTTCCCTGTCATTATGGAGTTTAGACAAGAGTGGCCTGGATTATGGCCTCGTAGAATATTCTGTTTGGAGCCAGGCCTCTAATCTATCACATACCTCTCTTCCGCCATATGTATTTTCCAAACATTTCTGATCTCCTCAGATACCAGCCAACACCGAGCAGTAGCTCGGTAAGAAAAGGCTTAGATGATGGAAAACATAGGAACTTAGAACAGTGTCAAATGGCAAACCCTGAGTGCTGGCACCTGAGTTTGGCCAACCAGCTAGGTTCCAGAAAATACTTTCTTCCAGTGTAAAAAGAATATGCTATTTTCAACAATGGAAACATACATTCAGGATCTGGGTCCTAAGATTTTTTTTTAAATGAAACTCCAAAAACTTAAAAAGTGGCTCTTTCCCTCCTGTATCATTTTGACAAACTAAGCACATTTTCAGAGCCGGGGCCGCAAATAACTTGGGGTATTTGTGTACTCTCCCTGTGGGAAGAGCCTGTTGGCATTGTTCCACAGCTGGGTATAATTCATTTATGTCTTCCCGGTTTTTCCTCTCTGATCTCTTCTCTGTGTATCTGTCAGCCACTGTCTCCTGGGAGCAGCACTACGCACTTTATTAATAAGAAGGGATTAAAGAAAAAAGCCCCAGTCTCCTAATACACTTGGATAATTTGGTGTCATCCACAAGGCAGTAGACCCCTGCTGCACAGATGTCATTAGAAAGGTACAATTTCATTACTTTTTACTGGCAGAGCCTTGAGTGAAATACAAAATATGTTGTCTCATATGCGGGGGAAAAAGAGTGCTGAAGCTTCTATTCACTTCATGCCCCTAAACACAGTCCAATGCAAAAGCATATTTTATGGTTTTCACATGTATAATGCCTCCCTTTAGTAATACTCAAAACACACTTTTTATTAAATATTGAAAAAACTAAGAATTAGAAAATTACTTGTATTTTCAAAAATCCCAAATGAGACATCTATATTTTTACTAACAAACTTGCTTGGAATGCCTACTGTGTGCCCAACACACTGCTAGGTGCTGAGAAAAACAAATCATAGAAATACCATTCACTTAAAAAAACCCTCTAATTTATTGAATGCTATAATTGGAAATGAGTGTAAAAGTGAGGGTATGTGGAATAATCCACAGGAAAAAATGATTATAAGCCTATACTTTATAAGCATATTCAGAAATGTGTTGAACTCTTGCTTTTTAACTAAATTTAGTTTTGAACTGACACGTTTGCTGATGGTCGATGCTACTTTTCAACGGAACCATCCCTGGATCTCAAGCTTTTAGTGGTGTATGTGCAAATCTTTGAAATAAAGGGGGGCGCAAAGCACTCTTGCACAGTTGTCCCCTCATTTCTACAGGTGCCACAAATCAGAAAGTGACCCACATCACTTCCGCAGTGGTGCTACAGTTGGGCCTCTGAGGTAGGGGCCTGGCTTTAGGCTTTAGGCACCTGCCGTAAAAAATGTGAACACATCAGTGACACTCGGAGGTGCGACACTGGTGTGATCGCTCCGAGATCCTCGCACATCACTCTTTTTCTAGCCCCTGAAAGAATCAGGTTTAATAGTGGTCCATTATCTTGCTGCCAAAGACACACAACTGCCATTACCACTAAAAAGTGACACACATTTGGAACGGTGCTGGGGGAGAAGAAAGCCTGTGATTATCAGCTATTTACATGCTACTCCTCGCAGTGGTGGGGCGTCATGTTTTCCTGGCTACTAGCTTTTGTCCAGCAAAGTCGACATTTACAGCTCTTTGTCTAAGATATAGTCTAGACTCCACAGTTAGGTGGATAGAAATGGGGTTTTCAGAGAACAGTCTACTGACCAAAGCAGGGCAGAGAAAACAAATTACCTTACAAAATACTTTAAAATCGAGTGGACTATAGAGATATATTGGGTATACAGTATCTCTACAAATGAAAGGTTTGAAAAAAGTGCTCTTCTCTCCCTTTTATTCCTCAGCCACGTCCTGCCTTGCCTGTCTCCTGTCACGCATTTTAACTTGCTCAACTATAGTTACATTTGTGGTGAAGATCAACAAATGTCACAGGAGGTGAGAAAGCAGCAGAGGTTGGGACTGGGCACAAGTTTGTACTTTCCAGAGTGAGCGGGACCTAATGATCAACAGTAAGTCACAATCCACATAGCTAAATTCTTGTTGTCAAAAATAAGTCTCAGCAAATGTCTCGATACAGATAAATAAAGTTACAAGCACATAAACTCCCAAGTTTTGCCAATAAATTTAAAAAATAAGCATAGTGGTAAAGTGATTAAAAGCTTAGATCGTTAACCCTGTGTGATGCATCTGAGAATATGCAATGAAAACAGAAGAGCCATTTGAAGCTAGAATACCAATTTCCTTTTTTCTTCTTGTGGCTTTTCTATGATGGTAACATTTCTCCAACCCACTGTAAGATTTCCCATCTACTTGTCCTGAATCTCAATAGGTGCCCCTAATGATTCAGAAGTTTTAAGAGGAGGAACTTAGAAATATAGAGGATTTCTAAATATTGTTTCTAATTTGTCTGGGCTTTTATCCACATTATCTTGTATATTGAGGAGGAAGAAGGAGTATAATGAACAGGAATTGGGGTTGAAAGTTCAGTATTTGCAATAAAAATGGAAATAATTGATGAAAGATGACCACTGCTCGTATTCCTTTGCAGAGGTAGTTTATAAATAAGGGATTGGTTATAAAAGACCTTTTTGTATTTCTTCTTTTCAATGTGCATGACCCTGTGACACACTGCATTGTGTTATTGTTAAACTTCACTTAATGGACAAATATTCAAATGACAATATCATCAATGACACCAATTTTCTCACAGAGGAGGCATAAGCTGATAGGTATGTCTCTAAGTTCTGTAAGACAAGACTTCATCAAATCTTTTTATCTTTTTGGTACTGGTGATCGAACATGGGACCCTGTGTTTGCGAAGCAGGCGGTGGAACCACTGAGCTAAATCCCCAGCCCATGACTTCATCAAATCTTGACACACATTTTAAATGGTTATTAACAAGAGGCAGCTAGATATAACTACATATATATTTGCTTTGAGGACACTTTAACCAGATTTCTCTTTTAGATTTGAAATTTATAATAGGTTTCTTCCTTTCCTCCTTGGTAAATAATAAAATACTTATCGTTTGGATTGGGTAATATAATGAGAAATGAAAAATCTGCATGTGTTTAACTTAGAGCAAATCTGTTTCCTTAATGGGTGGGAGGAAATCTGAGGACAGTTCCAAGGAATCTCTTCTGCTTTCAGTGCTATCTTCTAGTCATACGGAAGACAATACCTCTCCAGACGGGTCTTTCCCCTTCCTCTCCTCGCCCCGGTCGATGTCAATCACGTGTACCACTCCAGGTTTCAGAATCAAGTCCTCGGTTTCCACCTGACTCCTGTTGTCCTCCACCTCCATGTAACTTCCTTTCGTTTGTTGGGCAGCTTTGCTGAAGGCTTCCTTAAACCGACGTTTGAGTTCAACATCTGGGCAGAAGACATACTCATAAAGGGCACCTGCGAGGACAGCCCCTATTATTGGTCCAACCCAGTAGACCTGGGGGAAAGACGGAGGCAGACAGAGTGAGTGCTAGTTCACTGAGCAGTTCCGGATTAGGGGATTTAGCTGGATTAAAGTAAGAATGATGGTGTCATGCAAGAAAAATCCACACAGAGATCTATTAATTATTCAAGCACATGTGAATAGGAGATAGGAGAGGATTGCTTCTCTTCCTTCATTTTTTCAGTTTTCTGATAATTCTTAACACATAGACAGTGCCTCATTGGTGGTACTATAAATTAAGCCAACATTAAGAGTTCTTTAACTCAAATGAAAAGGAAGAACTTGTGGCGAGGACTTCTTTTATGTACTCAATATTGACACCTTACTTTGGGTTTCTGCATAGGTGGGATCACAGTAGACTTTGACATTTGGTGCTCTTGTTATTAGTACCACGTGATAATATATTAGCCACTCAATTTCTTGTACCTTAGTTTCTTGATCTGTGATGTGGGGATTATAATTAAACTTACCTTACCAAGTGTGGAGACGAAATGAAATAATACTTGTAAAGCACTTAATAGTTCCTAATTTATGGTGACAGGCTCCATGCTATGCTCCTTAGAAAATTTAAAGATGTACGTGACTAAGATGGCTATCAGTATTATTTTCTTGCTTTTTCTCTTTAAATTTTGGTAGTTTGAATCTACTTAAAAACCCATATTTTGTTTATTTTTCTTGTTGCAAAGGATTTTCCTCTAAGTGGTGATCTGGTGAACAAAAGTACACTGAACTTATGAATGATGGCTAGTTATTATCTATAAAGTTTCAACTGATTGAAATTCCATAGCATTCCAATAAATGAAAGTTTTAATCATGTCATTTATGCACCTAGAATAAACTAAGGTTTAAGTTTGATTAAATCGCAACATTTAGTTTGGAGCACACGAATACTGTGGAGTATTAGGTGCTTGTTCAGCACCTTGATTTGGGCAACAGAAACCCTGTTTATTGAGGTCACTGAGCTAGCTCTATTCTTCTAGCTCAGTTGATTCTAGCAGCAACCTTTGAGACAGATGTTACTATTATCTGTATTTTAGGGATGAGAATGCTGACACTCTGAGAGAGAGGGTAAGAAGCTCACTTAAGACTGCAGGCTTAGCAAAGGGTCAAGCTAGGGTTTCGGATCTGTCTTCAATTCTCTCTTTTGAGTTGTTATACTGTCTCCCACTACACTATACTTCTCTCATTGGAAATAACAACTGTGGTGAATGTTCTTGCTTAAAACACTCTCTGGAAACAAATCACACTAAACATACTTATTGTAAAATTTAAAGAAAACTTAAATTTTAAGCCGAAGTTGAATACACATTTAATCAGGAAACTGTCAGTAGAGTGGCTGAAAGAACCAAGCATTTTATCTTCAACATGAATGAAGCCATAGGTGGGTTTATCTTTCCTATGCTCTTTCCATGGAGAAATGAGAGCCTGCCTCTAAATGTATGCTTTCTGCTCTTTTGGAAAGATCTCATTAAATTGGTACTATTCCATGGGCTCTAAATCCCAGGAGGGAAAAGAGAGATTGTTAAATAATTACTAGCCTTCAGTAGCCCCATGGAGACAGATAGGTGCATATTTTCAAAAATAAACATTCTCTGTGCTAAATTGCTATTCCAGAACAATGTCATGCATATTTTAAGGTAACTTCAAAAATTTATAAAAATAAGAAATTTTTATTGCTAAAAATACAGAAATTACATAGAAATATAAAGAAAACTAAAATAATATCACTATACTACACAAAAACCACAGTTAATCTTTTGATGACATTTCTAGTATGTCTCTATATCTGCCAGCATGCTTTAATTTTCAGTACAGTACAACTATTGCTACACAATGAGCATTTATTTCAAGGAAGATTAAACTTTTAGAAAATAATGGGGGAAATCTTTGCTGTCATCAACAAGCCAAGAATTTTCCTACAAGTTTTTCAGTTTATACTTTGACCACATTTCCAAGTCCTCATAAATCACATTACAAGTTATTAGCTGTGAAATTGAATTTAATAAGCTGATGCCATATACATAGGCCGCCCATGAAAAATTTCCGTTTCTGTGAATGTGGCAGATCTTTTGAAACATAAATTGAGTGGGTGGGATTTGGTCAATACCTATCATTTGCATAAGCTCAAAACATAGATGATACACCCTGCTCTACTTATAAATTTAAAAAAGCCATACAGTAACTTTCCAACATAAAAGGGTTGCTTGAAGCTGGCTTAAATTTTTATTGGTTGTTGTAGGTTAGTGTGCGAATGGCTTTCACAACCGCTTCATGACTCCGTGGAAGAATTTAGTTTTTTTGCTGTAAGAAGCAATGGAAATATGATTGATTTGTGATGAGTAAAAGTGGATATCACCATTGCACGCAAGCATTGCCACCACATTTGCGACCCTGAAAAGTGTGCCTTTTCTCTTAGTCGTTCATTTTTGCAGCACAGTTATGGTGATGACAACATAAACATTTGAACCATTTATTCTGTACCATCTGCAGTTCAAATGCTTCCAAATCACATACTATTAATTGGATTATGCTTTTGTAACAAAAAATATTTTTGTAACAGTCTATGCTTTTAAGTCTTTCTTTATTCTTTACCTTTAAAAAAAAACCAACCTTACTTTTTGTTATTGTTGGGAAGGCTTTTCTTTCAATTATCTAAACACCGCATTCACGACATCATCCTGACTGTCATGAGTTCTGCAGAGGCAACCTTCACGGATCAAGTACTCCACTGTGCTCTGTCAGATATGAGCCCAGAGCAGTGCTTAAGAAAACAATGACAGCAAAAACTACTTTTGGAGGCCCAGAACAGATACAAGATGAGAAGTTTTGCAGCAGATCTGAGGTAGACGTTCCCTAGTCTTTATGAAAGATGTCATAAAAGATGAGGCAAGGTTGGGGGAATGCAGCAGAAACCAGTGAACAAAATATAATGGAAAAAAAACCCTCATGAATAACTGTCTTCAACTATAAGACAAAAGGAATTATCAACACGGTGGTTACCCAGTGGTTTTCCCAGTTTCCCATGATAACTGCAGGTCCAAAGGATCTGGCAGGATTCATGCTGGCGCCTGTGTAATTAATCTACAGAAAAAAAAGAAGAAAACATAAGATATTGCTGAAAGAGAGCTTCCAACACATGTCATCTATTGCCATTTGCCATCATTTGTCACATCAGTTAGAGGAGCCTCAAGATGCTAGGGGCCATAGCATCAAGCACATCACGTAGTTAGTAAAATGACCAACTAAAATGAACGGACACATCTGGGCACTAAAGAGCTACAGCTCTAAAATGCAGCCTGTTCAGGCCAGCTCTAGGGTGAGGGTAAATGAGATGGATCAATTATTTAAATGGACTTGGAAACTTACTGCAAATAAATGTCCAATTGCAACCGAAAATCCAATTGCTAAAGCTATTGAGCCAGTGACATCGGTTCTCTTGGAATCACAGCTGGCAAAAATAGTAAACACCAACTGAAATGTGATTATCAGCTCCACCAGGAGACCATGACCAGCAGTAAGATTTCCATGAACCTGTACAGGGAAAAATACTCCATCTGAATCACGTGTCTGTGACAAGCTCTTATTATGGAAAGCATATTTTACCTGCATATAAGTAATGGTTTCTTTGAATCTTCTACACCACCCTTAGTTGAAACCTCCAGCTCCACAAAAGAAGGAAATACATTTATACTCATTTTGGGCCTTTGCAGATAATCACTTTTACAATGATCAAACAGGACTTCATGCTGAATTTCATTTTCTAGAAAGGAAGCGAAATGCTCCACTACTGTATTTATCAAACTTGCTTGAGTTATAATTTTATTAGGAAATGATTAAATTCATTAATTAGGTTTAAATCAATGTGTATGTAAGTTAAAATTTAAACTGTGGTGTGTGTGTGTGTGTAAATCAACTCTGGAACTCAGGTAATGATATTTCTAATCAACAAAGAACCAGGATCCAATATCAATTTGTTTTTTGAGTGTGACCCTTTATGCAGATCATTTAAAATTTGGTGAATATGAAAAGAAACACCACTGTTTCTGTTCATGAGCAAATAATTATAAAACAGTGGTTTATGGTGAATGGGAAAGAGAGGAAAAAACCAACACTATTTTGGTACCACATACACTTAGATATTTTTCAAGTTTCCCATGAGAAAACAATGATTTCCTATAAATATTTTTGATATTGCTAGAATCAGTTTCTATTTCATCAAGAAACATAAAAAAAATCCCTGGGAATTAAGCAGCAATGTTAGGACTCTCTCGAGGCCACCGGGATCTCCTTTAGCCAAGTGTGCAGGCATCCTGGAGCGAGTCCTGGTCTGAACAGGAGGGTGTCAGAGACTACCGTGGTGACTCCCAGGCCCCCCGCCACACTGGGAGGTGTGACCAGGTAGAGAATCCCAGCTCCTACGATGGCCCCCAGGCACTGGGCTGTGATGTAGAAGACAGACTTGGCGATGCTGATCTTCCGGGTGCACACCATGGCCACGGTCACGGCTGGGTTGATGTGACCTCCACTGATGTGGCCGAAGCACTGCACCATGGTGGCAATGCTGAGTCCAAAGCACAGAGAGATGAGAAGCATGTCAACGGGCAAGGGCTTTTCTGTTCCGCCCCAGTTGATGGTGGACCCCAGGCTGAGCAGGACAAAGATAAGCATGGCCAGAAATTCTGCAGTGACTGCCTTCCAGAATGCTTGAGTCCAGACGCCTTTGAAAGCCACCATGATGTTCTCTCTGGTGCACAAGGGTCCACACTTGCTGAAAAGAAAAGCGGATTTGCATCAGACACCACTGAAACAGCCTCTCCTTGCAAGGGTTTATGACCCTAGGGGTAGAGGCCCAACCCTTCAGTTTTTCTGGGACTGTGGGGAAGGAGTTGCCTTTGCAAACCAAGGAAGAAGTTCTGTAAAACATTAATTAGTAGCCAAGAGGCTGTATTTTAGTCTCCTTTGATTTAATATACAAAGATCATCCAGTTTCATTGGACAATGACCCCAACTATCCCTTGAAAAGGGATAGTGTCTCAATCATATTTACCTGGTTGTTAATTCCCTTAGAGCAAGTTTTTAAAGTTTGTGCTTTTCATAGGCCATTTCCATTTTGAAGATAAAGCAGTAAAGCAGGCAGGTGTTTCTCAGTTCTGTACTTTGCCCCTTCAGAAAGGCTCGCTTCACAATGGATTTGCCTCCCACCAGCAGAGAGTGTGGATTTAGAGGGGGTTGCTAGGAAGCCTGCACTGTCTTATCAGAAGGTAATTTCACGGAGGGGAAGGAGTTCCATTCCTGGCATCCGGCATCAGTGGTGGGCACCACAGAAGCCCAGTTGGGACGCACTGCCTCTCTCTCCCCTGCGCAGGAGGGAGTGCATCGCCAGCAGGAGGAGCCAGGGAGCTGGGCGCGCCTAGGAAAACGCACAAGGCACAGACCTGAGCGCTCAGCACCGGGGATGTGACCAGCAGGGCCCCAGGGGAGCCTGCGGTGCCCCTGGGAGGGCGGGGCGGGGCCGTTCCGGGCCGGGCCTGTTTCAGGGAAGCTGCCAGATGGACAGAGGGGCCCCGGAGTTGCAGAGGGGAGCAGAGGGTAAGGGATGCTTTTGAAAGGCTGGAGGAGAAAGGACAGCTGCTATTCTATGAGCCCCTCTAAACCTCTGAATCTACCCCTCAGCTCACCCCAAGGGTTCTTGGAGGGTGGGGTAGCAAGCGGGGCAGAGGTAGCCTTCTGCTTGCGGGTCAGAGACGGATGTGGCAGGGAGCCTATCCGAGAGGAACGGTTGTTCTCCAGGCTTCTGTGACTTTCTTTTGTGGGGTCTTGGCTCTGGAGGACAGTGCCTCCTCTCGGAGATCGTGTGTGTGTGTGTGTGTGTGTGTGTATGTGTGTGTGTGTTTGGGATTTGGGGAGGCATCACTGGGAGGGAAGGGACTTCTGGTCTTTCTTCTTAGTTCCTTTGGATTTTGGGAGCTGAGAAGAACTGGGATTTGAGGATATTAATGACCATTGCTTGCTGGGTGTGGAGGCACATGCTGGTAATCCCACAACTCAGAGAATCTGCCTGCAGGAAGATTAGAAGTTGAAGCCCAGCTCAGGGAACTTCAAACCCAGTCTCAAAACAAAGGTGAAAAAGACTGGGATACTGGGATGTAGCCAGATATGAAGGTTCTGAGTTCAAGACCCGGTAACAAAACAAAACAAAAAAGCCAAACAAAAAAGCCAACTGCTCATTCTTGCCTGAAGTGGTGCCCCAAACTCCCCTTCGAGAGGGCAGTTATCCCCCAATTGCCCCATTATCTAAGAGGTCTGCCCTTGCCCTTTGCCTGGCTTAGCCATGAGAGCAAAGGAGTATAGGGAGGACTTAGCAGGGAACCTGACTGGAGGCCTACGTAAAGGTTTAGGCAAAAAAAGCTGAGTACTTTAAGGAATTTAAGAGATTTTTTTTTCCTCCTGCCCAAGCTGGGCTGGATAAAGGAAGGACTGGCTCCAGGAGGGGCAGCCAACTGCACCCCAACCATCCTCCCATGCCCATGGGAGCTCTAAGTGCATCATGTAATTATGAAGAACCCCAGCTGGGCTGTCACACTTACTGGAGGAAGAGGCAGGCAATCAAGAGACAAAAACAGCCCTCAAAATGGGGCACCGAGGGCACCCTTGGACAGCTATGACAAATGTCCTGGGGGAAGAAACTCAGAGCACCCACAAACTGACAAAGCAGTTACGAGAGTCACCTGTGAACTCACCAGCAGCCCAGGGCTGTAGCCGAGTGGCAAAGGGGCAAGGCGCTGTGACAGGTGCTGTTGGCTGTGGCCCCCAGTTAGGGGAGAAGGAAGAAGACAAAGCAGGAACTGAAGGAGGCTGGCTGGGCAGGAAACCCTCGCTTTTCAGCGGCCCTGGGGAGGCGGTCCCGAAAAAGGCCAGCCTCCCCGGACACCCCTCTGTCCTCCTCCACCTCTGGAGTCCCTGGAGCTCTCGGTGCCCATCCTCACACCTGTCTATCTCCCCAGACAACTAATTTTTTTAAAAAAGCACTTGCTCTTTCCGCTTCACATTTGCATCAGGCAGAGAAATCAACGGCAGAACAGCACAACAAACAAAACACAGATAAACTTCTCAGGAGTGGTTTTGGCCTTTAAAAAAAAAATCCACCCAATTTGGTCTTATAGGGCAGAGCAAGCAGCCTCAGTTGTGAACCCCAAGATTGCTGACATGGACGTACCTTTGGCCTTGGGAGGGCTCAGCTCAGCGTCGCTCCAGGCCCCTGTTACTGTCATCAGTGTCCCCTCATGTGTTCACTCGCCCTCACTGGAAATTATTGACACAATTTGTTCTGCTGCTTTTGCCCCGTAACAAAGGGGATTTGTTGATGTGGCCGGGCTGTCGTGAACTGGACACATTACTTGCTAGCCAAACACCCAGCCTTGCCTTCTCCCCGACAGCTGAGACTCTGGGTGAGTAATTTTATGGATGGAAACTAGTACAGGTAGACATTAACTCCATACAGCCATTTCCCTACACTTCCACAGATCTTCAACTGGAGGATTTTGCTAAAAAGCAAACCTTTCCCCCTACTTCTTTATGCCTCTCTCCTGAATGTGCTCGGTATCTGAAGTAAAAAGAACCGCCCACCTGTCCTGTAGCTGCCTTCCCCATTCAGTCCGAGAAGGCACAGAGATCTGTAATAAAAGAATCTCATCCTTTGGCCCTGTGCATTGTTCCCTTAAGGAAAGAAGGACTTACCCCCACCTCCTCGCTGCGGGTCTATCACTCATGCCTTCCCTGGCCAGAGTGCAGTGCTCTTTGCCTGCCCCCGGGCTCCCAGTGTGCTGGGAGTCAGATTACGATCCCTCTTCTGATTGGGTTTTTGGAGTGCAGGGGTGGAAAGATTCTGCCCCATGTGGCAATGGCTAAGTTATATTTGAACTTGAAATAATTTCTCTGTACCTGACCACTATAGACACAGGGCATTTCAGGAATGCAGGGATTAATTTACATCATCTTTCTTTAGCTGATCATCTTTGTGGCAGAGGATTTCTCCCAATTTTTATTTGAATTCTTCCTCCACCAAGAATTGCTGAGAAATTGTCTTTTTTTTCTTTATGTTGTAGCTGGAATTGGACAACTGTCAGAAAACAGATTTGCAAGTGAGATGAATTGTGAACTAGACATCAGCACACTCATTTTGAGTGGTAAATAGCCAATGAGTGCTATTTGAAGTTTTTGGTTACAGAAGAAGCAACATAAGCATGATATATAACTGCAGCTCCACTTGTAGGACAGGCAGTACTAATCTGCACAATAAAAAGTAAGGAAAACCAGGAAATAAAGGAAATGAAACTGCTCCAGGGTGCTCATCTGAATGCCATATTGTTAATAATTTTTTAGGTAAGATGCAGCAATTTTTTAAAACATAGAGATTAGAAGAGGACAAAATTATTGGGATCCATAGGTAAATTTAATATCTGGAAATCCAGGGACAAGACCACTATATAATTTTGCTGGTCTCAGTGAAAAGCGAGTGCAGGACTCTGCTCAAACATCACAGATGATTTTACGGCATCAGCCAATAGTCGGGGCCCTCCTAAATTTGGTCCCTGTGCAGTGGCATGGGTTGAGCACTCATGAAGATAATCCTGCCTAAGGAGTAGAGCAAACTTTGGGGCTGGGGTCCTAAGAATTAGTTCTCTGGATCAGCATTTCACTATTACTGTTTTTCCTTTAAAGAATCCTTTAGTGTACAGAATTGGATTGATCATAATACCTGCTTTATGATCGTCTGTCACTATGGTGTATGTATGGCTATCTTAGTTAATTAATGGCTTTCAATCGATATAATGAGTATCCGTGAACCAACCACTCAGGTAAACAATGATAGCTGTGATAAAAACCCATCCCACCTATCTGTCCACGTTCCACCTCATTTCAGATGGGACTTTACATTTTTTTCCCCCCAAATAAACTATGGTAAGAAAGAAATACAGCAGAGAAGAGAAGGCTGACTATCCTTTTAAATGTTCCGTGGCCTCATCTATGTACTTCAGAGAAGGTATCAAGATCTCTTTAGGACAAGGAATTAGAACTGGGAGTGTGAGCCTCAGAGAGGCGCTTGATTACTGCTTTGAGCGCTGTCAGGTACCGACCAGATTTACATTCTTAGGAATACAGCTGCACACTGACTTTACACATCAGCGGTTCAGCTCTTTTAAAACATGTCCTCCGATGGTCACAATGAAGGCTGATGGGGAGAAGGGGAGACCCGCGTGAACCCACAGAGAACACTTAAAACGTGTCATACCGATTCTTAAAGCTGTTGACTATTTGGATTTAAGATCAAGTTTTCTTCTTTATGCAACATCATTTTTGTAATTTTGAAAACTTTGTTGTGCTAGGGAGATGCAGTCCACACAATTGCTTTGACCCTAAGAGAACGGGGTCTGAAGTGCTTGGGAGCTGTGCAAAGCCAAGCAACTGTACTCTAGTGTTCCGGGACTTCTTTAGAGCCAAGTCAGCAGGAACCCACAGAGACCAGGCTCCTCCTCGGGCTGCTGGCTGGTGGGGGATATTGTCAGGTCCTCTCTTTGGTGTCGCCCTGGATTCATTAGCATTCTCTGCATGGCAGCTCCAGTTGCCACCTCACAAAGTGCCAGCACAACTTAGCTACCACAGTTTCTCAGCCCCTTTCTCTGCCTCCGTGTTTCTCTCTCTCTCCCCAGCTGATGTGTTGACAGTCTTATTTCTAAGCAATCATTGTTCCCGTCAAGGGCAGGGCCACCCTCATCGCACCAACTCACACACTTATTAGTACTCTCAGCAGAAGGGTTTTACATCGAGGGGGCGGGATTAACTCTTTATCTACCGGGAGATAGTTTTTCTTAGTAAGTATTGCTGATTATCCTTTTATACTTGAGACGGTGTTGCTGATCTTCCCACAATACCACCAGCCCCATACAATAGCCAGTGACTCGCCTGGCTGGCTTTTCTCCTCTCTAGGGACAGAAATTGCCCAGAGGGTTGGCTGTGGTGATGTATACAGAGTGTGATGATGAAACAGTGGCTGCAACATGCTTGTGGTGGCTGGTGGTGGGGGCAGCACAGGTGGGGGGAGCCCTGGGGAATATTAGTAATGGCTTAGGAGCTGAACTTTCTGTAACCAGGCTCAGACCCAAATGAGAGTAAGGTTCAATGTACTTTTCCCCTCTGATGAGTTTAAGAGGGTGCCTTAGCTTCCTGTTGCTGGGACAAAATACCAGTGAAAAACAACTCCATGGAGGAAAAAGCTCATGGCTTCAGAAGTTTCTGTCTTTGTTGGCTGGTTACACTTCTGTGGGCTTGAGGTTGGACAGAAAGATTATGGCAGAGGAAAGCTGCTCATCTTATGGCAGCCTTGAAGAAGAGAGACGAAGAGAACAGGCATCTGATAGGGCCCCCAGAGCTGTGTTCCCATGATCCAGTCCTTCAACTAAGTCCCATCTCTTGTTCCCATCAACTCCCAGTAGCACCAGGAAAATTGTGATCTCATCACTGGATGAATCCACTGTGAAGTCAGCAATCTCACGACCCAGTAAGTCCCCCTAAACCTATCAGCAGCCAAACCTTCAACACGGGGGTACTTCAGGGGGACTTAACATATCCAAACCGCAACAGAGGGCCTGATGCATGTTAAAGTGGAAAGAAATTTATTAATTAAATCTCAATTTTCTTATTACATTGTGCTATGCTCTTGGGGGCTAGGACAGTGACATGTTGAGTTGCAGTTATTCATGACAGACAACCTTGTGAATGTTTAGTGAATGAGCCTTGTGAGGGCTACTGGACTTTAACACACAAGGAAGCTGAGAGCAGGTTAACTGAAAATGACAAGAGTCCTTGGCAAAAACGAGCTGATCGACACATTTTGCTTCTGAATTTTTAATCTACTCCATCATCCTGTTGTCTTTTGGTGCTGATGTATATCTTTGAGATTTTCGGACACCTCCCACCCCTGCCCTCAGAGCTTTTAATATTTCTTCATGTGTTCAGAAATTGAAGACAGAAACAAAGGCTCTAAAAATGCCAGTAAAGCCTCAGTACTAGACGGGAAGTGTCTCCGGGCTGGTGGGGCAGAGTCACTCCAACTCATAAATCTTATTTTGCCTTTCATGAGTCTTAGCATCATGAATTCCCCCCAGAGCACTTATATATCAGTATGTTCATTTAAAAACAAGCAAACAAACAGAGCAGCAGCAGCAGCAGCCCAAACCACCACAACAAAGGGCTTAATGAGGCTTTGCTCCCTTTTCAAAGAGGCATTACCTTATGGTTATAATTCAGATACGTTCACCACCAAAGCAGTACAATAGGAACAGCAACGAGACAACAGCAAGGAATGTTGGATTTAGCCTCCTGTCTCTTGCTGAGTTGAACTTGAGAAAACCTTTCTCATGGACGTTGAACTTTTCAAAAACCAATTTCTCTCCTTGTCCCCTTGTCCCAAGGATGGATCTAGCTTTTCCCATTTGGTACAACAGGCACAGTTGCCTTGATTCTGATCCAGGTGGACACTGCTTTGGCTGGAGAGTTGTACTCTGCTGACATTTAAGGCAGGAATTCCCTGGGAAAATAGTCAAGAGATTCTTTTGGTGTTGCTGGCGGGGCTCCAAAGGGTTTAGGGTTCCCCACTCCAGGCGAATCAGGAGAGAGAAAGGGAGGGAGGGAAAGAGAAACAGAAGGACTTTATTGAGTGACTGTATTTCATCCACAGCTTGTACAAAGAAGCAGAAATGTTGTTGGATGACTGGATACTTTTCTTTCCCTTTATCTCTTCTCCAGCTAATATGACAGTTCGGAGTTCGGGTGTTTTAAAGGTAGCTTAGACATCCACAGTAGAAAACCAGATTTCTGGGAAACAAAGAATTTTGGGATCTGTTGGGCTGGATGAAAATGTTTGAAAATGGACAATCTAAATATAATCTAGTAGTAATTGTTCCAAATTTAAGTTCAACATATTAAGAGCTAAGTCAATATTTTGGTGCTTTCAGCAAACATGGCCACCACAGAAAGGCTCACAATCCTCATATTTTAAGAAACCAACAAATATATTTTCATTTGCAAGGGCAGGCATCTGAAATTCTGTGTACAAGGGAGTGTGGCTGCTAGAGAAGGCCAAAAAAGCCTGGGTGATTACAAATACTTTTGCTTGTTATTTTTTATTTCCACATATGCATAGAAGTTATTTTGATCAGATCCATTCTACCATTTTCCTCCCTTACGCTCCTACTCTGGGTCCTCTCCTTTTTCTCTTCCTCCTCCCCCAAATGCTTTTAGAAGAATGCCAGAAATAGGACATTTTCTAAGGAGCAGAAATGGCCATAATCTATAACCCTCCCTCCCCAGTCTGACTGGCCAGCAGCTGGCAAGTTTTATAGGAGTGTCCTCACCTGACCTGTCTGATAATTCAGATTTGACTTTCTCTTGCTTCCCTCTCAATGATCACAAGTAATGTGACCTCTGTATTTCCCTTTGCACACTCACACGATCAGAGGGCACATCTGAAGAACTTGGCAGGGTCTGGGAGGTGTCAGCCCTCACCTTCAGTGCTTTCCTCTTACCTGAGCATTGTTGTTTCTTGTGACAACTCTGGCCCATGTTCCTGCCATGGGGACCTTCCACCTCTGTGATCCTCTCTATTCCCAGCCCATCTGCTTTCTCTCACTGATGTGTGATTCCCTGATTCTGCTTTAAATGGTCCTCGACATCTTCCTCCTCCATAAAACCTGCCCACGGCAAACTTGATCGGCTTCAGTCACTGTAAAAACCCACAGTAATCTTTGGGGAGGAGGGGCCTATGTGACACACAGCAGGTAATGTATTTGTGTCCTTTGCTGGTGTGTTCGTCACGTCTGCTTTGTCTTCTTTGATATAAACTGAAGTTGCGTGGTGTACATGTCAGATTGCAGTCATGATGAAGATGATACAGGGACAGCGATGATTCTGGTGATGATATGTATGATTGTAAAGCGGAAGCAGAAAGGTAAGAGCTGGTTGTCTTGACTCCACCACTGAATTATTATTGGTCTTTGACCCCCTTGACCTTTCTGAGTCCTGTTTTCTTCATCTGTGAAATGGGACAGATAATTATCTGTGTTTGTGCAAATGGGTAAGAAATCTTTGGTGTCCTCCTCAGCTCATCCCGGCTTTGGACTGGCTGCTGTATGTGTCCCCATTACTCTGGTTCTGCTCGGAGACTTGTTCCCAGTGTGCTACAGACCCTTGTGCACTTTTCCAGCCCTGTCATTAGTCTAGAAATGGCAGTGAGATCCTGGAATGCTGTTTTAGAAATCTTGGAAATAATTGGGTTTGTAATTAATAGCTGTTATCTCAAGCAACCATTACAGATCCAAAACACATTTAAAGATTAAGAAGTAGTGTAGAATAAGAAAAAATAAATAAACAAGTAAATGAGGCTCCAATAAGGCTGAAATATCAGGAGTAATTTGCAGACAGAATTAATAAAAGTAAGTAATGAAAATGACTCTCATGATAAAAAGGGAATTGGATCATAAGTTAAGAAATATAGGGCTGAGGATTTAGCTCAGTGGTGCCACTGCCTGCCTGGCAAGTGAAAGGTCCTCAGTTTGATTCCTGGTATCCCTCCCAAAAAGAGAAATGTACCTGTGCCCAATGGAATGTTGAATCTTTCCTAGCTCAGGTAACGATTTAAAAGCTGTTAATGTATGTATAGTGCTTTGAAATAAGAATCAGGGTGAAAGCAAGTATTAACACGAATGACAAAATTTACGAATTTCAAATGGGTATAGATTATTTCAAGTCTACATTTCAGAATTTAAGGCAGAAATAGTACTGCAAAAATCTTTGACTTAAAAAGGTCTTGTACATTTTTATTTAAAATGACACTGATTCTTGTCATCCTTTCTCTGGTTCAGAGTCTCTTCTGCCTTCACCGCCTCGAGGTGTAAACTCCCAGCAGTGAGTACCTGATACTGGCGTGGGAGAAGGATGCCTGGCGTAGAGGAGACTGTCACCAGGAAGAGTCTCCTCCGGCAGTAAGCTGGGAGCGTGAGAGGCACCAGGAACGGATGTAACTCTTGTACGACTGTATTTCATCCTCTTTCAGGACTCTTTGAAGGTGCTGCTATTGTCAGCCCTGTTTACGGATAAGGAGACTGAGGCAGAGAGAAAGGGCATCCTCTGAGGTCGCAATGCTAAATCTGGCAAAGCGGAATCACTTTCTCATGAAGTCTTTCAAAGGACCCTGGGGCATAATTCAGAGGGAGGCTTGATACAGGCAGCTGGAAAGTAGCAGAAGTCCCTTTGCACCTTCTAGTTTGGTGTCTTCCTGCTTATCTCCTTATCCTACCTCATCATGTGCCACTTGCTTCTGCCTACGCTGCAGCGAAACAGAGGGCACCCAAGGAGCGTCCTCAGCTGCTCCCCCTTCCACCTGCCAACGCGGCCTCTGAAGTGTAGAGATCCAATTCAGCGTTGCAGAGCTCCCCCTCCTTATCCACTGCCAACGGCACCCACCTGGTGACCCAAGCCAGAAACCGGGGGTCCTCCTTGAATTCTCCTCACAGCCCACACTCCAGCCGATCGTGCAGTCTCAGCACTCTAACCGCAGCGTTACTCCTGGCGTCCACCTGCTCTTTTCACCCATCGCCACCTTCTCCGGTCAGATCCTCAGCCAGTGATGTTTTCATCATCAGCCTCCCAGAGGGTCTCCTGTCCAGGGAGGGGCCTGCTTCTCACCCTGGCCCTTTGCTGCTGCAGGAACAGGCTCTCCACCCATCCTACGACACCTACGACTGGCTCCCTTCAAAGCCTTCAAATGTTCCTCTTGTTTTCCTGGCCGAGTTCAACCTGAAAGGGCCAGTGTGGTCGGCTGCAGGGCATCTGCTCTGGAGGGCACTGTTAGTCCCCTACAACTCCATAACAAAGCACCACACTGTCCGGGGCTTAAACATCGGGACTACGTTTTCTCAGTTTGAAGGTTAGAAG
Organism: Fukomys damarensis; assembly: GCF_012274545.1. NCBI lineage: Eukaryota > Metazoa > Chordata > Mammalia > Rodentia > Bathyergidae > Fukomys > Fukomys damarensis. The sequence continues at coordinate 55,337,734 of NW_022900942.1, read as the reverse complement.
TTCAAGATCTGGGTGAGATGCTGGTTTCTTCTGTCTGCCCGAGGCCCATCTCCTTAGCCTGCAGGCAGTGCCTTCCCTTCCCTCAGGGGGCCTTTTCTCTCTGTGCCCACATTTCCGGTGTCTCTGCTCTAAAGACTTCTTCACATTTGAGTTGGGGGTGCACAATTTAGTGCGTAACAGAGGCTTTACTGATGAGTGTCGGATTCTGGAATGTTTTCTTCCTGTTCCTGCCTATATACCGCATCCTTCGTACTTTAAAATTCAGTTTGATTCACTTTCACTCTAAAACCTTCTCTAATCTAGATACTGTCTCTAATCTTAAATGCTGTTCCCCCATTCTTTCCCCTTTCTGTACCACAGAGTTCTTCTAGAATACTTTCCTAAATTTGAATCTCGTAAATATAAAATTCGCTTCATAGTCTTCCTTTTTAAGAAAGACGTGTGTTGCTTTTATAAGAGGTACAAAATGAAAGGTTTTCAACCTCAGCAATTGACAACACAGTAGGAATTGTGCACGGTGTTTCCAAATAGGGTTGCGTTACTTATATTACACGTTACAGAACCATTTACTTATCTGCCTCTGTCTCAGCTACTTTCTTGTCATTGGGACTGAATAACTGACACCCATAATTTAAAGGAGGAGAGGTTTAGAGGTTTATTTAGCTCACAGTTTGTAGCGGTTCCATCCTATAGTTGGCTGGCTCTAAGGTAGAGCAGCACGGCAGGGGGGCGGGACAGAATGGAACTTCGCACAGCAGAGCAGGGAGGAGGGAGAGAGCTGGACCCTTCTAGGCCACACCCCAGTGACCCCCCCACCAGGCTTCACCTCCCAGCCTCGCGTTTAGCTATAGACTTATCAGTGGACTCATCCCACAAATAAGTATCACACCCCCATGATTCACTCACCTCCCCAAAGCCCTGTCTATGAGTGTGTGAGGCTTTGGAAGGACATCCACAAATAGACCATAACAATCTCTAGCTCAATAGATTGCTTAGGGCAGAAACTGTGTGTTAGTTGTTTACATAGCCTTGGTTAGGAGGCGGTCAATAGGTTTTGCTTAGCTGAATAAATGAGTGTTTACAAAGTGGCTTCAGACATCTTTCAACACACTTATGAGAAGAGCAGAGAACTACTTTGCTGCAAAAAATTGATGTGCTTGAAAACCAGCAATAGTGGAAAAGCAGACAGAAAATATATTCTACAGTAATATCAAGAACTCAGTTTGGGGCTGGGGATGTAGCTCAGTGGTGCCACACCTGCCTGGCAAGTGAAAGGTCCTGAGTTCGATCCCCAGTACCCCTGCCCCCAAAACAAATAAAATAAACAAACTCAGTTTGATAAACTTCTCCATTAACTTAAATCTCAACCAGGAAATTGGCCATTATTGAAGAGGCACACAAAGGGAACTTTGTGACTTGATCTTTTCCAATTTTGGTGTATTTGCTGCTGAAGTGAGCACTGTGCTGCGATTTTTTGAAAATAGAATAATAATTTGTAGGGAAACTGACTAACCAGGTCATTTGGTAAAGTCTTCTAATAAACACAACATTGATATCTCATCTCAGAATTGTTAGTACAAGGCAGCATTATAACAAGATCTAAATGGTTTTATAGTACAGCATATATTTTTATAGTTTTGTTGAAATAGTTTTCTGTCTGGAATTTTTTTATAACCATCTTAAAGTCACTTTACAAACTTTTAAAAGCAATATAACTTTTATTTATTATTATTTGTATTGATTTTTAATTTTTAAAATTCACTTATTTAGTTATTGGTCCTAGGGATTTAACTCATATCCTTGCACTGTCTAAGCATAGGTTCTATTATGGAAGTGCTGACAGCCCTTTATTCTATTTTTTAAAATGAGGTGTTTCTGTAGAACATATACAGGAATCCTGCTGCATTGCTAGGATTGACATCATACTCTCTGATATCATATTGCATCGCAAACCTCACAGAGTTAGCATGTAACCCTCCTATTACCCTTCTGGCTCTGCCATTCTGAGGACAGAAACTTCTGCTCCAGTGGCTACTGGCTCACAGATATTAGTAGGGTGGAAAAGGATTGCTGGTGTCGTGACTCTGCGGTGCCTTAGCACAGCAGCCTCAGCTGCGATCACAGTCAGGACAGCGGTCCAGTGTGGGGACGTGGCTCCCAGAGCACGGTACAAACCTGGGTCCTTCCGCCCCGATGGAAAAAAAAAATGCTTTTAGAGCTGGGGAGGCCAGAGTTCTAATGTCAGTTATCTGTCAGAACCATGCAGTAGAGAACATGAGCCAACCCACAGCCTGGTTCTGATGTAGCTTTAACCACTGCATTTGTTAAGGTAGCTAAGCTTTAATTATTCTGCTGTATTCATTACTCACTGTGCAATACACCTAGGGAACCGGCTACTGGGCAGCTTTTTAGAACCAAAGGTGGAAATAAATCCATTGCACTGTTTTCCCTGGGAAAACTGTTATTGCTCTGTGAAGCTAAAATCAGATGACAAGCTTGTTAGCTGTCCAATCTTAGATAGATTTCTAAATCAACAACACAATCAGACTTTAAAAATTGTATATTTATAAAATCAGAACATAAGCACTAAAAAAGTGTTTTAGGGTATCTTATGCTATCTAGAAATATATTAGCCTAAATATTCAATCTATTACTAATGGGAAAACACTAAAGTTGTTCAAATGTTTGTTAGTGGACAGACAGGTGTTTCACGTGACATTCTGCTTCTTTCTGGTTGAAATATTAAGAAATAGAGGAATTAAAGGAATTCAATAAGTGCCAGCTGGTTTATATTATGCTCAGTGTGCCTGCTGGCCACTTTGGCAGGTAATAAGCATGGGTTTACCCTGCTCAGGAATACAGTTGTTCCCTTTTATCTGTGGTTATGCTGTCTGTGGTTTGTGGTTTCAGATACCTGAAGTCCACCATGGTCTGAAAATACTAACTGGAAAATTCCAGAAATAAGTCCTAAGTCTTACACTGTGCACCATTCTGAGTAGCAAGATGAACTCCTGTGCTGCCTTGGTCCAAAATGAAGCAGAGGACCCTGTTGATGTATTTGTTGTCAGGTCCATAGCAGCACCGTGCCACATCCCACTGCCTCATCATTGACTTCCATTCATCTCATCACATGGGCGTTACATCACCTCACATCATCACAGGAAGAAGGAGTGCGGGTGGGGGGAGACTATATTAATATAACTTTAACTTTTACTAAAATATAGGCATATAGCTGCCCTATTCCATTACTGTTGTTAATCTATTGTCCTTAATCTGTATGTGAAACTCGACCATCGGTGTGTGTGCATGAATAGGAAAAACATTATACGGAGGGAGGGTTCATTACTATCTGTGGCTCTAGGAATCCACATCTTCTGTGGATAAGGAAGGACTGCTGTTCTCACCATACCCAAGTGTCCCCAACACTATGCAGTCTTCCCTCTGCACGACTCTGGCCAGTGACCCTCCTGTCCTCCAGATCTGCTCCACACACTGTACCAAGGCCGTACATCCCTTGTACCTTTGACGCACTGCTGCATCACAGTGAAAAGAAACCTTTTTTGATATTTGCCAAGCTAAAAATATTTTTGGTATTTGTCCAACACTTTTCTCATTCTACGTTCTGTGAGAGAAAATATATCCTTCCCTTTCTCCCCAGCAGATTCCCTCACTTCTCACCCTCTCCTTCACCAAAGTCACTGTTCTCTAGTCCAGGCATCCTCATACTCTCTCATTTCAGGCGCTCTCTGCATTGAACATTCCGAAACTGCTCAGTGAGCTTTCTGTTAATGTGGATTCTTAATATATTTGGATCTGAAACAGCGAATTTTAAAAAAAGTATTTAATAACACTAACATACTAGCAATAAAACTAATAATGGTAACTAAATTGCATTTTAAAATAAAAAAGTAAATACATTTCCTTAATAAAATGACTAGTGTGCAGAGAGAATTGTTTTACCTTTTTGAAAATCTCATTAAATCTGTTTTACTAGAGGACAACTGGATTTTTACATCTGCTTCTGCACATAATCCATTGTAAAATGGCTATTTGAATATAGTACAGGAAGAAAATTTTGCCTCACACACATATGTAGTTGGAAAAGGGAGGGCTACTTTAAAGATCTGTTGAGATAATTGTGAATATTTTTTCCCAAAACTACACCAGAAGTCAATAACAATTTCTTAAAGATTACCTACAATGTGTGATATTAAAGTGTGTTTATAAAATTTTCATGTCTTTTTAGTTTAAAATCTATTAATCTATTTTGCACCTTGAATTGATGTTTTTCTTTGAAACAATTTTTAACAATCTGTATAGTTATTTGGAAATAGTAACCCCTGAAGTTGTGCAAATCTTGACTGTTGGTATATTTCATTGTATAAAAAATATATTTATTAATGTCACCACTAATCTCATCAGAAAAGAAGTATTGAGAGAGATGTCAAATTCATGGAAGCAGATACAAATTTCGTGAAATTATAATTTTTTTTCTCAAAAGCTCAAATATTATTGTTCGAAACCTATACTGTTCAGTATTTCACTCTATGACAAGCTTACTTTGCTCATTTTCAAGAAAATGCTTTTCAAACAATCAGCTTGAAAAGCCATAGTCTGTCAGCCATTCTTTATAGTAAATGGGATTCCTTGAAAAGGGGTTAGTTCAGCTCACAGTGTGGTATTAGCAAAACCACCATAGTAGGTCATCTGGAGAAGTGCTTTATGTGAATTTCCCACTGTGCCAAATATAATAAAGAGATGTGAATGGCAGGATGGAAATTTAATGAAATTAATACTTCTTGGGCTTCATCAAGGATGACCCTAAGTGGAACTGCCATTGGTTTTATATGTGACACCAAAGGGGTCAGGTTGAAGCATCTGCCTTGATCCCTGCTTCAGTGCCACCAGCTTCACCCACAGGGGTTCTGCACTGACAACACGAAAGTCATTCAGTGAAGAAGGCAAGTAGCATCTTGTGGTTATGAAAACAGATTTCATTGCAGGGCCTTTGGGATGTGCAGTATACACTTGGTGACTAACTGACCTCATCAACAATCTCCCTTTATATAAGAAAATGGAAAGATATGCCTTGGTCCTGGCTGGGAAGAATCAACACAGTGAAAATGGCCACACTACCAAAACTGCTATACAGATTCAATGCAGTCAAGATTGAAATTTATTTTTTTCCTCATTGAGTTTATTGATACATTTTAGGTATACAGTACAGTTACATTCATTTTGGGATCTTGTACCTTTATATGACAGGTCTTGGTTCTCATTTTTTCCCCTTGTCCCCGCCCTCCCTTC
>NW_022900942.1:55215616-55331882 GCF_012274545.1 Fukomys damarensis | reverse complement strand
TATATATATTTATATTTATATAAAAAGACTAATAATAGCAGTATGTTATGCATCAATAGCAGCAACAACTTTTCCAGGTTCAGCAGTCATCTGAACAAAATTATAGACATTCAGCACATTCCATTAAACAAAACAGAACAAAACAAAAAAAAGAATAATATCCAGAAAACAGCAAAGTTCTGTTGCTGTTGTGGTACCTGGCACCATTTTTTTTATTAGCATCTTAATCATCATCTGGAAAGAGAACACTCTAGAGTAATATCATTAAATGTAGCTCTGATAAAGCACAGTCCTTACTATTTATCATAAAGCAGGTATAAGATATTTTATATTCATAGAGGTATGATACAGTACCATCCTACATCAACAATACTAGAATCAGTTTTGGTTTGAAATATACTTTGTCTTCAAATAAGATTGCTACCTCTGTTTTTTTCTGGGCCCCTGTCACACGGAGAATTGTTTTCTATCTTTTCACTTACAGTCTCTGGGCTTCTTTTTTGCACTAGGTGTGTTTCTTGTATACAACATATTGTTAGATTTTTGCTTCTTATTCCATTTTGCCAGTCTATTTCTCTTGATTGGTGAGTTGAGGCCATTAACATTAATGGTCATAACTGATATGTACTGACCTATTACTGACATGTTATTGGCCTTTTGTTGACTCTTTTTACTTTTTCACCTTCTCCTTTTAGTTTCTTGCCTTGCCTACTTGATTTGCTCTGTTGGGCCTCATGGTGTTGTTGCCTTCATTGTCTTTTTCTAGGACCTTGTTTAGAATTCCTTGTAGTGCTGGTTTTGTATTCATGTAGTTTCTCAGGCCTTCTTTGTAGTGGAAGTGTCTTATTTCCTCATCCATTTAGAAAGAGAGTTTTGCGGGATACATCAGTCTAGGTTGGAGGTTGTTCTCTTTTAGTACTTGAAATATCTCATTCCAGGCTCTCCTTGCCCCAAGGGTTTGTGGTGAAAAGTCTGCTTTGATTCTGATGGGTTTTCCTTTATATGTGATTTGTTTCTTTTCTCTTACTGTTTGTAGTATTTTGTTCTTCTGTTGAGTTTCTGGGATCTTGATTATTATATGTCTAGGTGTAAATTTTTTTTGATTGTAGCTAGTTGGGGTCCTAAATGCCTCAGTTATCTGAATGTCAAATTCTTCCCCTCTGGGAAGTTTTCTGTCATTAATTCTGTGAACAGCTTTCTTATGTCATTTGTACTTTCTCCTGCTACTTCATAGATTCCTATCAGTCTTTTTCTTCTCTGCATCATCTAAGAGTTGTTGGATTGATTTCTCATTGTCCCTTACTGTTTTTAAGAGATCTCTCTTTTCATGGTCAATGACTTTAATTCTTCTATGTCTGAAATTCTATCTTCACATTCATTCATCCTGCTGTAAATGCTTTCTATAGAGTTTTTTAATCTCCTGGATATCTGAATTTGTTTCATAGATTCCATTTCTTTCCTATGTTGGGCATTCAAGGTTTCCATTTCTTTCCTATGTTGGTCATGCATGATTTCCATTATGGTCCTGATGAAATCTATTTTTTTTAATCTCTTTCTGTTCTACAGTCTAATCTTATCTTTCATTCTTCTTACTATCTATGTGGTTATCTGGGAAATAATTATTTTTGTTTTGAATTTTTGTAGAGCCTCATTTGTCTTTTTTTTTAACTTCCTGTGCTATCAGTTCAAGGTGTCCAGATGGTTGACTGTCAGACTTTTCCACTTCATTTCCAGTTTACCTTTGGTCGGGGGGAAGTCTGTGTTTGTGTTTTGTTTAAATGTCTTCTCATCTCTATTTTTGTCATTGGTACTGTCCTTGATTTAATTCCTGGGTTAATATTTTAATCTTCAAGATTTAATTGGTCTTTAGTTTTTGAGTCTGTAATGTTTTTGAGGCAAACTCTTTCTCATTGTACCAGGGAGGACAACTTATTACATCAATCACAACACCTTAGCCCAAGTGATACAATCAGCAACACAATAGCATCAAGCCAGCTTAGAAAATGACAATTTGTGGTAGTTATTAATGTATCACCTTTAACCATGAGAATGAAACAAAAATTGAGGACCAGCCCAAAATATTTTTATAGGGAATGAACTCTTCAATACAGCAACTTTATTCTTTAGATTGGGGATTTAGAAGGAGTTGGGGAGGGAGGGATAGATAGACAGAAGAGAGAATGGTTATAAGTGAGGTCAGAGGACACAGGAAGATCACACAAACTCTAGGGAGCTGTTGAAGAGAAGAGGAAAAGACAGAGCAAAATACTCCGAAGAACAGAACAAACTAACAGCAATAGGGAGGCTAGAGACCACATATCACTATCTTTAAAAACTAATGGCAATTGAGAGAAGGAAAAAGCAAAGATAGGGAAAAGAAAGAAAATAAATTTGAATTAGGATAGGAACAGGAACAAAAAGGGTAAGTAATAGAGATCAAGGTATGACAGAGAAAGAGAGAAAGAAAAGAAGATAAGAAAAAGAAGATTAAAAAATGAAAAAATTTTGAGTAAAGAAAAAGACAGACAAAAACATTTTTAAATGATTAAAGACAAGTGAAAAATATTACTTTGAAAATAAAAAAAATAAAAATAGAAGTAGAGGGCCTCCTTCAGGGTGTGCCTCTGTTGACACAATAGACAGCATGGGCAGGAGTGTGCAGTTCTAAGCTAATTAGTCTCAGCAAGCCAATGACTGTCCTCTGAGGTTCAGGCTGATTTCTGACTATATGGCCCAAGTTGAGATCTCTGTCCTTCTGCTGGGTTGAACTCTGAAAGGGTCTACTGAAGGTTCCAGCTGTTTTTCTCCTGCAGTTAAATCAGGTTCTGATGTGTGGTGCTGGTTCCTCCATCTTACCAGCTATGGTGGTGTGGTATGCCTTTACTGGAGATTTTCTTCACTTTTTCAGTGGGCTTCAGTTTTCATCTAGGAGCCTCAGAGAGGTCCTGTTCTCTTGTTAGCAGAGTGAGGGTGTGTGTGGCATGAACACTGCCATATTGGTATCCATGTGGCCAGGCTCTTCTGTGGTGCTGGGTTGAAAGGGTGGGCCTGCCTGAAGGTGGCAAGTGGCTGCCAGGCTCCTCTTCAAAGTTACCTTTGTTGGAACCTAGTCCCCAGTCCCTGGTGTGTTTGAGACATGGTTGACCCTTCAGGAGATGGAGTCTAGAGGGAAGACGTTAGGTTACTGAGACCTGCTAGCACAGGAAATGCTGGGACTATGACCCCTCCATCTTTTGTTTTCACTTCCCAGCTTTTGTAAGGTGATCAGCTTTCTCCATTTTCTACTCCTGCCATATGTGCTTCCTCAACACAGGCTCCAAAGCGATGGGCCAACCTTCCATGAACCACAGCCTTTAAAACTATGAACACATGTAACATCTTCTTCCTTCTAAGTTTCTTACTTCAGGTTTTTTGTTACAGTGAAAGGTAGCTGACTAGCACTAAAGTATAGTGATTTTCTTGCAAAGTCATTAAAAAATTCTTCATATTGCTTTGACAGTTTTGTAATATTTTGGAGGTGGCATTGTTTGGAAGCAGGGTTATAAACAAGATGATCACTCCAAATCTTTTCCTATCTTTAGGGACATAAAATCAAGTTTAGTATGTTTTTGTTTTATTTTCAGTAGAAGGAGAGAGATAAAGAAAGATACAACCTAATCCCATTATTTCAAAATTTAAAAAATAGATTTCCAAGCAAAATAATTTGTCTGTTTGTGCTGTGCAGTTTTCAGCCCAGATTGTGCTAATCTTTCATGTGGTTAGGATTTAGTAAAGTGGCCATAGTGGGGAGGAAATTAGCTATCATTTCCAGAAGATCTTAATTGGCAACTAACTTTCTGACTTCTGTTTAATGCATCTGAAAAAGGAGATACAGACTTTAGTCCACCTGGCTTATTTGTGGTTATGGAACAATCTCTAGTTCAGATATTGCAGAATTCAGTGGCCATGCAGGCAGAACCTCCTATGAATCTGATTGTTCATGAACAGTTTAAAACTCTCTTTCAATTAGTGAAATCATTTTTTCTCCCAGTGCCTCAAAGCAGGGGTCATTCTAAGACCTTTGAAAGCAATTTTTCATTTTATTTCTTTGCAAACTGACATATCACTACATTTACTTTGTAAGGGCAGAGCTGGTTCAAAGCAGTGCATGAAAGCCAGTTCTTCTTTCCTTCCTCTCTCGGCCTCTCCTACCTCAGCTCCTGGGATCCTCTGTAAGCACTGCGCCCTTTGTTAAAACCCCAAATGACTTTCTAAATAGATATGTAGTGGAGTGATGAAAAGGAGCACACTTATTATTTAACAAAGGAGATTCTTTCCCCATATCCATACAAAAATGATTGCACTAATTCCTCTGTCAACTTGTTTGCTTCAAAGGTTTTAAAGAACTAAGAAAATTGTTTCAAAAATTTTTCATTGTCTACCTATATAGGTCATCTACTCAAAATCTTATTTCCATTAAACTGTTTGCTAATGTATGTGTTGCACTTTCTCAAGTAATCTCAGAATTCTAATGAAAAACACATTTGTTGTAGTGATAAGTACTAAATATGTTGCACTTCTCAGAGCCTAGCATTGATGATAGCTTCGGGCAACATCCCCAGTCTTTACATGTGTATATTTAGCTTAATATGAGGAGATTTGTGTGTGTGGTATCTGGCTGGTTCCCCACCCCCCAGTTTTCATACTGCCAATGATAATTTTATAGTATCTTGGATTCTTAAATTTTCTAAAATTAAATTCTGTATTTGGGGGCTGGGGATTTAGCTCAGTGGTTCTGCCACCTGCCTTGCAAGCACAAGGTCCTGAATTCGATCCCCAGTACCAAATAAATAAATAAATTAATAAATAAATTAATTAATTCTGTATTTGGGAACTTGACTGCTACCTCTTGAACTTTAGTCACAGCCTCAGATTGAACACAGAGAAATCCATCTCCTAGAGTTTGAAAAAGTGTAAAATAGTTGCTCAGAAAAATACTGCTTGGCTGGCCATGGAGTCAGGTGGAGAGTTGGTGGGAATGGGTGGCAGGAGGGAGGGAGATGCCTTTCCTGGATAGAAGGAAAGATTGGATGGATTGTGTCTCATGTAGGTCATACCACTTTCTCTTCCTTCTGACAACACTTCAAGATACCTCAGATGATCAGCAGTTTCCCAGATTTGGTACCTTGGTTCTCAGGGACTACTCCAGGATATATTTACAAAATTATTAAGACAAAATTTTGAACATGTACTAGGTGTCCAGCTCTGTGCTCAAAGGTTTATAGTGTCTAGCTGTGAACCATAGTTATAGACCAATGGCTAAAAGTTGTCTTGTGTGTTTGCTTTTGTGATATTTGGCTTTTAAAGATTATGCCTTTGTAAGAAAATCACTATTACTTCCATATATAAATTTTCTTGTTAAAAAAGAGTATTGATCTTTTGATTTTATTTTGGGCATTTGTCTTGCAAGCTTTATTTAGGACCCCAAGAGGTAAAAGCCCATAACTTGTGTTCAGCGACTCACTGAAATTTGAATATCATTCAGTTGGATTTCCTCTTTTCAGAAAATTTAACATCCTGGAGAAGTTTGTTGTAAATGTAGAGTTGTGGTTTTCCTTTAAAGTTTATTTTTATGCAGCTTTATAGTTTATATTTTAATGCAGCTCAGTAGTAGAACACTTGCCATTTTTTATTCATTAAATTTATTAGTATATTTTAGGTATACAATATTTTGACATTCATATTGAGAATTTTTACCTGTACATGATATACATTGGTTCTAATTTTTCCCCATTCCCCTGTCCTCCCTTCAATGTCTCCACCCTCCCTATTTACAAAGACTGTGTTTCCATTTTTTTCCTTTTCTCATATTTTTTCTTTCCCTTCTTTCTTTTACCCCCCTCCCCACTTTCCCTTCCCCTTTGGACGTTTTCTTCCTATTTCATATTTTCTGTTATACATTTTGGTCCTCATTTACATTTTCAGTTTCTAACACCAGAGAAACTTTTAAGTATTTACACATGTGTGTCCTATTTATTTCACTTAAGAGTATTGCCTCAATGTGCATCCATTTAGCTATAAATGTCTCTAGTTTATCATTCTTCATGGCTGAGTAGTACTCCATTTTATATTATACAGGGACATCTTCTTTATCCAGTTACCAGTTGATGGCCTTTTTGGGTGTTTCCAGGATGTAGCTAATACAACTGTGCTGCTATAAACATGTGTGTGCATATATTACTGTAGTATGATGCTTTTAATTCTTTTCTCGGTCAAATGGAACTTCTAATCCTAGTTTTTTGAGATATCTCCACATTGATTTCCACAGTGGTTGTGCTAGTCTGCACTCCCATGAACAGTGGAGAAGGGTTCCATTTTTACCACAACCCTCTGAGCATTTGTTGTTGGTTGATTTCTTGATAGCAGCCATTCTTTCCAGAGTGAGTTGGAATCTCAGTGTTGTTTCCATTTGCATCTCTTGGATGACCAGTACTGTTGAACATTTTTTCATATGTTTATTTGCTGTTTCTACTTCTGTGTCTGAGAAATGTTTGTTTATTTCAGATGTCCATTTTTTGGATTGTGTCTTTAATTTGGAAGGTTTGATTTTTCAAAAGTTCTTTATATATTCTAGAGGGTCTAAGGAACAGCTGGGAAAATTTTTTTCCCACATTGTGAGTGGTCTCTTTACTCTGTTGGTGGTTTCTCTTGCTGTGCAGAATAATAAAATGAGATCCCAGTAATTGGTTCTTTGTGCTAGGTCATGTGTGACTGAGGTTTTGTTCACGAAATCTCTTCCTATGCCAATGTCTTCAAGAGTTCTATCTAACCTGCCAGCCAGTTTAGTGTTTCTGTTTTAAGAACACTTGTCTTATGTGTATGTGAGGCCCTGCATTCAATCTGCAGCACTGCAAAAATGTTTTTAATGTATACATAAAAACATACAATTATAAGTATTAATGTATACCAAGTAGTGTTTTGATACATGTATACACTGAATAATGTTTAAATCAGGCTAAATATATTTATCTTCTAGAATATTTATCATTTCTTCATAGTGAAAACATTTGAAATCCCTTCTTTTACTTGTTATGAAATATACAGTACATGATTGTTATTTGTAGACATCCTGTAGTTCAGTACTAACTCACCAGAGCTTCTTACTCATATCTAACTGTAACTTAGTACACCATGATTAACCTTTCCCCTTCCCTCCATCCCGCACTCACTTCCCAACCTCTTGAGACCACTATCCTACTCTAAACTTCCATTAAATCAACTTTTTTACATTCCACATATGAATGCCGTCATGAGGCATTTGTCTTTCTGTGATGGGCTTATATTACTTGATGTAATGACCACCAGTTCCATCCATGTTGTTGCAAGTGACAGGAGTTCATTCTTTCTGAAGATTGAATAATGTTTTTAACTTGCACAGCAGAATTTTTCTTGCAAATTTTTCTTAGTGTTTCATTGTGATATTTAAGCATCTCCTATTCAGTGAATATGAGGATTGGAAATGGTTTACTGAGTTGAAATATTGTGCAGCCTTTAGACAACCTGTTCCTTCTTCAATTCTATTTGCTCTTCTTTCACATACATTAGTCAGTTTTGTTCCAACTCAGAAGAGAGCTTTATAATCTGCCCTGTTATTTCTTCTAACATGCAAGGAGCTGTTAGATAAGTTTTTTCTTAAATCATGTCAGTGTTCTCTGAGTTAAATTCATGTGTAACAAAAGAACAACCAGACAAACTTCTTGTCTACGAGCTGAGTGCATGTGAAACAGTGAGGAAGACATCACTTTCTCCTTCCTGTTATATGATAGCATCACAGGAGAAAGTCATACACTGAAGACAATATGTAAGGAAGATCTATCTCAGTTGATTCTAGCTAATATCAGAATCTGTGGATGTGTTCACTGAGCACTTGCTTTTTCTTGGTTTTCCAATTAAGATTATTTATCCTGTTGAAGCAATGAAGACGGACAGGGCAGGTAACCTCACTTTACACTGATGTTTGGAATTTATGTTCTGGTGAAGCAAGAGACAATAAAAAATTTGGATGGGTAATGTTTAAGACTAGTTTGGATGGCTATAATGGAAAATCCAAAACAATGTTTGTCGTCACCTTTAGAATACACAAATGTTCTTCAGGTGTGCAACAGGCTGCTGGAAGCTGGAAATAGGGCCCTGGTTATTCAGAATAGGGTGGAGAAGAAGGATGCATGTCAAGAAGCTAAATTATTTGGAGACAAGGTGTAACAAAGGTAGGATTCTGAGGATTACTGGCCACAGTTCCAAATCTGAAGGGAAAAAGTTTCTCTTTTATTTAGTGTTCAAATTGGGAATTTGCCCTGCAAAACGACAGTCAACTGCTGACCTTACTTGAATGTCTTTGGAAAGGGAAGAACTCAATCCAACCATGAATGGGAGAGGAGTGCCAGGTTTCCTGGAAACATAGCCAAAACTGAACAATTTCTCAGAATTCTCAGAGGCGCCAGAGGGCAGTTTGCATTTCAATGGAAAAAGTTCTGAAAGCTCTGGAAAATGTTCTTAGTTTTACTTTCTCATTGAAAGGCAGAACCCACTGCTGTGAACAAGAGACAGAAGCACTTGCTATGGCTTTGTTACAAGTTAAGAAAAGGGAATGCCGGGAAATTCTAATTGTCCAATCCTTGGCCACAGAGCCAGGACAAAAGGAATCAAGGCATAATGGCAGATAGAAAATAAAAGTACTGTTAGCTTTATACAAAAGTACCCAATGTCTGGAGCCGACTTTAGCCTAGTTTTGAAAGAAAAACACTTTCTAGGTTTAAAGAAACGTGGTTGTAACATCATTTCAGTAACACAGTGATTCCCCTAATATGTATATATCCAGCATAAATACTAACCTTTTCACACACTACAAATACTTTATAAGAGATTATAGTATTTATAAGAAACAATCCTGGGGAAAGGATAATATTATTTCCAGTTAAGATTTAGCAGGATTTTAAGTAAATCTGTAACGCCAAAAGTAGAAAATCCCTAGATAACAGCATTTTAAGTTTTATTTAGACTTTAAACTTTAGATGCTAAATTTTCACTGGAAACACATGATTTTCCTTCAGAAGTCATAAAATTTGCAGTTGGAAAAAGTACATTTGCAAGCACACTTTAAACATTTTCAATAGTTGGATAGGGTAACAAATTCTAATTTTAATCTCATTTTGAAGAAATCAAGCTGAAGTCCCAATTTCTCTTTCTCTAGTCCCATCTCAGGTACTTACTAGCCACATGTAGCCAGGTGGTACTATATTGATGCAGCTCTAAGCATGGTATGTGTATTATTTATTATATTGGAACTTTATTATTCCAAGCATCAGCTAGACATGTGAGCTTGTGAAAATGACCAATCATCCCCCTTTTATACAAAAATGTGTGAAGGGAAATGCAAATTTTCATGTGAGCTTTGGCTTGCCCTTTGCCATAGGGGTCTTTCCCCATGGAAGATTAAGTGTCCATGTCTTGCTAGAACTCTTGAAAACCATGAGCACTGTGGCAAGTGGGGCCAAGTGAGTCACTTGTTCGTAGACTCAGGGGATGGGAAAGGAAGATGAGAAGGTGAAGTAGAGGCAGAAGGAGGAACACTTGTTAGCCAGGCTTAGAAATATGCACATTGTTTTTCAGGTACTACAATAGCATCACATATTTTCTGACCATTAGATAATGATTTCTTACTTTTAAAAAAATGAATAACATTTGGATAAGCTTGAAGAGAAAATACCCATAAGCCCACTTTCAGGGATTACCACCACTAACACTGAACATGCTTCAGCATTGCTTTCAGCAATGACCATTTTTATAGCAGATCCTGGCTCAGTAATGAACAATAACTCAGTCTTTCGGATACTTGATTTTCATTTCAGTATCCAACCTTTACAAAATGTAATCCTCTGTCAGCCTAGCTTGTCTTTTATGTTAGATGAGCTGCCTCAGTAATCTTGCAAATTTCTGTTCCTCTCCAAGATGACAATTGGGTGTATGAAGCAAGCTATGTGCCCTTCTGGTGGCAAGCACAATCTCAGAGGGAGAGGGTCTGCTTCCTAACGGGTGCTTCCCAGGTGACCCTGCTCCGCCTGCTCTTTTAAGGTGATTGATTGGTACCCACTGTTGGTCCTGGTCTTCGCCATTTGCTTCTGTTAGCCCACTTTCTGTTGCTGTAGAAGAGTATCTGAGGCTGCATAGTGTGTGAAGAAAAGAAGTTCATTTAGCTCACAGTTCGAGTGGCTGAAAATGCAAGATCAGATGGCTGCATCTGATTGGCTTCTGGTGAGGACCACATGCTACTCAATGTATCACAGAAAAGCAGAAAAGCAAGCTGGTACATATGGAAGTGAGGCGGGGAGAGAGGAGCTGTGTTGCCTGATAACCCTGCTCTCTTGAGAATGAATCCACTCTCTCAAGAAGGAAACAGCACTGCACCTCTTAATGCCATGAATCTGTCAACCAAATCTCAACAGGTCATTGTACCACCAGCTTTTCCCTTTCCAGCCTACAAGGGGTCTTCCAGACCTTTGTACTCCTGGGGTACTCTCCAAATGTTTCCATGTTCCAGGGACTTAGTACTGCCATATTATACTCCTCTTTAATCTTTGAAGTATCTGGGCAGGGAGGGGAGTTTAATTTCTCTGTACCTGTAGTCTTCAAAATATGTTTGGCAGACTCTTTGGGTCCCTGAAGCCCTACAAGGAGAACGTCAGTTTGAAACTATTTTCATGAAAGCACCAAGACATTGTTTTTCCTTCTTAGTGTGTGACGTTTGCATTGAGTATGCAAAAGGATTGTGGATGTAACAGCTGCGTCCTCAGTGCTAATCAAGGCCATGGTGCTGAGCTATACCAGCGGTGACTCTACTCTTAAACACCACATACTTGGAGAACACACACACACACACACACACACACACACACACACACACGTGCGTACGTGTGTGGGTGGGCACATGCAAGGACATTCAACCCCTCAAAGACAAATAATAAATCAAAACAAAAATAGCCCACCAATATCATTTAAGAGCATCCTGGGTAACAACAATCAAAAGGATTAAAGACCTTAAATGTTGACTTTTGACTACACATCTGTTTTTATATTCTATGTAGCTAACTGGGAAGTACGAGTGTAGTAATTCTGATTTATACGGTAACATGGTGGTCATCTCAGGAAAAGCACTCACACACTTATCTGAGTTGTCAGCTGAACTAGTAGCTTTTTTATGGAACACCATTTTTACCTGAAGAACAATGGATAAATAGTTGAGAAAATTATTTACACTTGCATATTTGCAAACATTTTCTCAGAAGTAAAGGAAATGAGACTGCCGTTTCAAGAAAGATAACCCAACACTTTTTGCCAATAATAAAATTTGAGCCTTTAAGCAAAAAGCAGAAGTTTAGAAAACTTGTATATGCTGTCCTGAACTTCTCAATTTTCCAATATGTAGAGATTTTTCTCATGATATTTGGGGTGATGGTAACACAAGATGAGGGTAGACTGTGTTATTTTTTATATTATCTAATGAAATATGCCAGGAGTTAGAAAATCTACAAACCTCCATGAACTAATCTCCAAATGATGAATTCATCATACTCAAATCATGCATAGATAGAATACTCATTTAGGTGCAAGATAAATGGACTCTATCACAATAGTACGGATATCCATTTATATGGTTTCAGATTGCATATTGTGGCCAACACTTAAGATACCATTACTTGTTCAGTTTCAGTGCATTATTAAGAAAGACTACTCATAATTATCTGAAAAAATGTAATAAAATATTTCTCCTTTTTCCAGCTACATATCTATGTGAGTTTGGATTTTCTTCTATACTTTAATAAAATGAACTTCACAAGATATTATATAGAGAAGCAGATGAAAATCCAATTGCCTTCCATTAAAACAAACATTAAATAGATGTAGAAAAACATGCCAATGCCACTTTTCTTACTCATGTTTTGAGAGCTGGAAATATTTTTTAAAATTTGTAATTGATCTTAATGCTGATTTATTATTATTTTAGGTGTAATAGTAAATAAATATTTTAAAAGACAAGCATGGTGGCACATATGCCTATAACCCCAGCACGCTGAGAAGCTGAGAGATGGGGATCATCTCTTTTATTTTTGCTTTCAGCTTGGGCAATTTAGTGACTTAATGAGACCCTGTCATCAATCAATTAATCAATGAATCAGTCAGTCGGGGGTAGAGTTGTAGCTCAGTGTGGTTTGGGTTCAATCCCTAGTACCACACAAAACTAGTTTTTTTTTTTTTAAATTGTTTTTTATTTTTAATATATTGGGCCAGGGATTTAGCTCAGTGGTTTTGCTGCCTGCCTCTCAAGTGCAAGGTCCCAAGTTCTATCCGCAGTACCAACCAACCAACCAACAAACAAAAAACCACAAATTTTTAATATGTTAAGCTTCCTAATTTGTTTATGCTGCTATGACAGAATACCGGAGATGTGGCAAATTTATAAAGGAAAGAAGTTCATTTTGCTCACAGCTCAGGAGGCTGGAAGTTCAGAATTAGGATGCTGCACCTTGTGAGGTGGAGAAGCTGAAGTGCAAACAGGTACATGTAGAAGGGCTTTATTTTGTAAGAACTTGGCTCTTTTAATAACTAATCGAATCTCTAAAGAACTTCATTAATCCCTATGAAATATCTAATCACCTCACAAGTCTCCCACTACCTCTCAACACCACTGCATTGGGAATAAAATATTAACATGAATTTTGAAAGGGACAAGTAAAATACTAAAAATTTTGGGGTTTTCAGTTATTTGTAGGAGTTGTGAAGGGGTTTAGAGATCAGAAAATGGAACCACTGCTGTCTGTCATATTTTGTTGCATGTAGAAGAAACTCTGTGATCCGGTCATCAGTCTGATTTCTTATATGCTAAAGGCCTAGCTGGGAACGAAAAGATTTCTTAAGAGTCTGCTCATGGTGTGGTAAACAAAGGTTTTCCAAACTATTTGAAAAATTCAATTTCCATAGCCCAAAGCTAAAAGTCATCTTTGAACATCTCTTTCTCCTTGTACTTCTTGCTTGCTTTAAAATAGGTCTCATCTCAAGTGCAAATCCCCATTCCCAACCAGACAGTCGCCTGAGGTTAAATATGGACAGCTCATCTACACAGAAAGGCAAGATTTTCACTGTTTCAGAAACATTATCCCCAGTGCACACACATCTTTTAAGACATACTTACAACAGATAAAAATTGAAATCCTACTGTACTTAGTTATGGCCTAATTTGCCTTATTCATTATGAATACTTTCTCAAGTCGTAAAATCCTCCTGTAAAGTATGATTTGTAGAGGATGCATGTAGTCTACTGTAGGATACAGCCGAACTCATTTATCATCTCCTGCCATCAGCAAGATTTAGGCTGGGTGTTACGACTGATGTCTACAGGACCCACAAGGACCTCCTGCCCTCACAGGTGGAGCTTCTGGAAGGTGACTGGATCAAGGGGGCTTATAGCTGGCTTGCTGATAGCAGGTGGGGTCTGGTTGGAAGAGGGAGGACATTGGGGGCATGGCCTGGAAGGGCTCTCCTCCCTCCCCGCGCCTCCTCTTGCTCTCTGCTTCCCGGATGTTATGAAGTGAGGCGCTTTTTGTCCTATCTTGGAGTCAGCTGACTATGAACTAAAACGTCAGCAAAAGTAAACCTCTCGTCCTTTAAGGTGTGGGTGTCCTAGGAATGAGGGAAGTGACTAAGACACGGGGCAAAGTTTGTATTTTGGGGAGCAGTTTAAAATCTAAGTCAGAACCCAACTGTGATGGCCTGGGATACAGCAGTGACTTGGGGTTGTGTAGCGTGGGACACAGTCACATATTAAAGTGGACAACTGCATGGGAGAGAAGAGGGAGATATCTGACCTATCATGTATTTTGTAAGCATAGAGATGAAGGATTTCTGATAAGTGTTTAGTGCATAGCAGAGCATTTTTCATTTGTCTTTATTTTGAAATAGTAAAACTGTTAATAAGTAGAATATGTGTAGAGCTGCATGTAAATACCTTCATTTGTATTTATTCATGACTTCTTTCCACAAACTAGTCACAAGCATTACAAAAATAGTAATAGTAATAATAATGTATAACAATATAATAATATATAATACAATAATAACAATAATGATGGCAGTAGGTAACTAGATTGTCGACTCAGCTTTATCTAGAATTTTAGAATATTATAATTTCTTCCAGGAAAATTAAAAATACATCACGAGAGACTGGATTTTCCTTTGCAATTTTCATTGTAAAGATGGTTACAGTAATACCAGATTCCTTGTGCCCAAATTTACAGTCAACTTTTTCATAAAGATTTTATGGGATCCAAACCTGTCGCAGCCAGTGGCAAAGCCCTGAACAGATTATTTACAAGCCCCCAGAATTCGGGCATGGAGGCCACCTTATCTAATCCTCATTATTTCCGAAAGGCCCCACCTCTAAACTCCATAGGCCTCCTAAGACCTCACACTAGGGACTGAATTTCAACACATGAACATGTGGGGAACACACTCAAACCACATCCAAGCTACAGCACATTTATTCATTTTTAGAGGATCAATCATTAGATTCCTAAAATACATTTCAGATTTTGTGCTAGACACTCACTCTGCAAAAACGTGGTATCTTCCTTTTGTTCACTTAATTTAAGCCATTCATTTATGCATAAAGTTTTTACCATTACTATTTAAACCGATTTTTTAGATCTGAAAGGATGACTCACCATGATGTTTTTATAGGAAGAAAATGAGACCCAGTGGAGAAAATGACTTCTTCTGCATTAGACCGAAGTTGGATGTGATGAAGCCCCTCAGCCTGGAGCTTTCTCAGATTGAGCGCGGTTTTTCCTTTCCTCCAGGGCATTCTTCAGACTGTCAAACGATCATCCCAAGGAGTTGCTCAGCACACGTCACTGTCCTGTTCAGAAACTCCCAGCGCGTCTCTGTGGACCCGTGAGGAAAGCCCCATCTCCTTGGCCCAGCAGGGCCCCTCAGCTATCCCTTTAAGCTACCTTTCTTCACCCTAAGCCCCGCCCACACTCCTGTCCATCTGGAAAACACTGAGCTACCAGGAGCCACTGCGTTCTTCGTTTGAAACCCGCCATTGCGTATGCTGCTTTTTCTCTGCCTTTCAAAATCTTCTCTCCCTATTCTTCACCTTAGCAGGAACTCAATTCAAGCTTTAAAATGTAGCTTGAATGCCATCTCTATAAGAGATTAGTTTAGAATTTCTCCATGTGTAGATGTATTTCTCATTCCTTCAAGTTGATTTAAAATGAATTTAAAATTTCTTTCATGTTATTATACCAAATTTATCACAGTCTGAGTTTTTTAAATTTATATTTTCCTCTCTGAATTTGACTATCTTTTGTATAGGATTTTTAAAATATGCCTATTTCCTATAGAGTTTGTATATTTTTAGGAGCTAAATAAAATTTTTGAAATTTAATCAAATGTAATGGGAAACATAAAAATTCAGCACAGGCAAAGCTAGAATAATGTATATTAATGGGAGCCAGTTTAATATCTTTATTTTCTCTGAGTTTGTGTCACTAAATTATTCAGAAAAAAAAATTCACTGTAGACAAGATCACTTAAAAGCAATTCGAGCTTATAATTTTAGGGAATATAAAAAAGCTTTCAAGCATTTTTTAAATTGTTTACTGGTACATTTTAGGTATGCAGGTCAAACATTCTTATGAAGGGTGAATGGGAGGAAGTTGGCTTTCATAGGCTAATTTTAGTTTAATCCTTCTAGGTAAGTGACACACTGGGAGTCTTGGGTCTTCTCTGTCGGCTTCTGTGAGTCCTGGGCGAGGTAAACATTTGGCTCCCTGATGAAGGACACCAGAGTCTCATGTGGTCACTGGCAGCAAGTTAGAGATGGCGAGAGACTGGTGCAGATTCTGCTTTGCCCCCGTGCATCTCTGTGTTATGTCCTTAATCCCATGTCCCAGTGTTGATGAGGAGGAAGAAGGATTAAAAATCGAGATGATGAAATATGGGCATGTGATCCTGAAGCTGAGCAGTTTGAGTCCTTCAATTCTGTTGTGACTTTTCCTTGTTGATGTAGCCCATTTATCTCATCTGAAGAGGGTTTTTCCATGTATGTCTCTAGATATCTGGGGAACCTGTGTGGCAACATATTTAAGAATATGGTGTCAGAGGTACTGAATATAAAGTTAGATAGGGCTAAAATAGCTCCATACCAAATGATTAGGAGTAAAATGTCCCATAGGGGAGCAGTCCTGTGAAATCAGGGGGCCATTAGTGACCAGCAGGTGCTCTCAGGGAGTGGCAGAGGTTCCATACCGTAGCAGGAGTCTGGGTGAGGATGGTATGAGTAGTGCTTTCTGCTGATTCTGACTAAAGCGATGCTTGGTTAGTTCAGTGGATTCTGTGGCTTTGCACAGATTGTCATATCTCATTTGCTATAAAATTAATCTCATGATAAAGGCAATGCTGGGTGGGATACATATTGATAGGTCGTGCGGCTGGAATTTCTTTGGAATGTCTTGGCTAGTGGTGCTGATCATCCCACCAAAGGGAAACTATTTGGAATAGGCATACATTTCCAATAGGAAAAATTACTTTTCCCTCTAGGGAGACAGAGTTCCAGTGTATCAACTGGTACCAGGTAACTGTCTGGTCCCTGCTGCAAGCGAGCAGCACATTTAGTAGTAGAAGTAGCTAGATCTGTGTGTGAGACAGCTTTCTGCCACTGGAACAAAATACTCAAGACAATTAATTTACAAAGAGAAAAGGTTTATGGTGGCTCATGGTTCTGGAGGTTCTAGTCCAAGATCAAGTGGCCTCATTTTTTGAGTCTCCTGTAAGGGCAGCACACAGTGGCAGTAGTGTGTGATGGAGCAAACCTCTTACTTCATGAGCTAGATAGCAAAAGAAAGTCATTCTTTTGGGTTACACAATCTCCTTCAAGGGCACATGCACCTCTTGTTGTGGTTTCTATCAAGAATGTCCCTAAAGGTTTGATGGACTCATAGGGAGGGCTTTTGGAAGTTGATAAAGTCATGCGGGCTTAACAGCTGACTTGCTGTTGGTCAGAAGAAGTGGATCACAGTGGGTGTGACCTGGAATGACCTAGCTCCTGCCCTGGCTTACTTCGTTGCTTCCTGACAGCTATGATGTAAGAGCTTTTCTCCTCCCAGGCCTTTCCACCATGCAGCTTCTACCCAGAGCTGGATCACCATGCAAGGACTGACACTTCTGAAATTGTAAGCCAAACTGAATTCCTCCTCTTTTAAATTATAGATGATGGGGATTGGGTCTCAGCAAAGGGAAGTGACTAGGACATCTCTCATGTAAGAACCTGCTGCTGGTCCCGTTTAAAGATTCCAGTTCCTCCCAGTAGTGCCACCCTGGAGATCAAGGCTTTAACATGTGGACCTTTAGGGGGTGCTCATGCAACCTGCAGTAGTATGTGCTATTGTACCTGTGCACTGCCTCCATTACTGTGGCCACTCTGTTCTTGGGTCCATTGCCCCAGAGGGATGTGGAGCTGACAGACAAACAGCCTTCCTGCCCATGTGGTTGTTGAGAGCTTCCCTTGGGATGGATGCTCTTGAGACACAAAGCTCTGCACTGTGCACTGTTTGTGCTCATTGCCACAGGTCCATTCATGTACTTTCTCCCTGTTTTTTTTTCCCCCCTTAATTTTTCAACCTTATTTTTATCTGCCTTTGCACACACACACACACACACACACAGGTTGTTGCCCAGGGACTCTCACATATCTATTTCTCAGAATACTTTCCCTCGACATGATGACCAAATTTTTTTCTCACAGCTTTGGTTTTATCTAGAAATTCCCTATGACACTTTCCTTTAGAGCCACTCCTGGGAGGCTGTGATGAGGCTGTAGTATATTGTTGACTAAAGCCAGCATATCACATTAACTTATCTGTGAACCAGGCCTTGAAAATTTCCCTCTCTCTTAATTTTTCATAGGGAATCCCCCTTCACACCAAATGTCCAAGCCGATGGAAGGTTATTTACACAATAGAGGCAGGTGACATTGGAGTACTGGCCACTTATTGATCATCTACTGAAGTAGCTTACACTTTCTGGAACAGCAAAGTCTGGCTTTACATGTGATATTTCTGATGTAGGATGGATTACTGCTGTGCAAATGTAACCTCATGAGTTGGTAATACTTCTTTTTTTAACAGAAATCTCTGATTGTAAAGGAACTTGATATCCTATGGCTGGGTACAATTTTAGTTGGATACCTGATGAGGGGAGCAGCTTGCTCTGCCATGTGCTCCCATCTTGTACTGCTTGCCACATGCCCCAGAGCAATGAGCCAACTGACCATGGACTGAAACCTCCAGAATTGTGAGCCAATTCTTTTTAAATTGATTGCCTGGTTATTTTGTACAGTTATTTTATACACTTGGTCAGATGATCAATAGTGCAATAGTTTATATTTCAGCCCAACCTAGATGCAGAGCCTTCTCTTGGTCTGGGCTTCAAATGAATTGGCAACCTTTTTTTTTTTTTTAGTTAACATGGGTTAGATCTGTTCTCCCACGTGCAGTATTTACTACCTGTAAAATCCCAAGAGGCCCTCCGAGAACCGAGTCTCTTCCTTGGTGGCAGCAGATGCAAAATACAACAACCCATCATTTACCGTAGGAGGAATGCCTTATACATTCCAGACTGCTGTGCCCCACACACTTCACTGATATGACAGACTCCTGAATGTTCATGGGCTATTTCTCACTTTTGGGCTATCTTTGGTGTATCTTTCTGGGCTGTCTTGGGTATTTTCCATTTCCTGTTCTACAGGGAAAATTAACCTGATGTTGTCAGCATAGTGAGCCAGTGTGATGACTTTCAGAATGTCAAATGAATTAAGATCCCTATGGACCATACTGCAACTAAAGACAGCAGAATTTGCATAACCCTATAGCAAGACACTGGACATTCACTCTTCCCTTGAAGCTGATCTGTGTTTGATCTTTGCCATTGAATATTCAATTCTGTCAGCTAAACAAATCCACAAACTGAGGTTGTACAGAGAGAGACACCATGTTTGTTGTGACCTTTCAGTTACTATGGTAAACCCATCCCATAATAGTTTGTGGTTTTTTGCTTTAAAAGGCCGGTGCTTGCCGGCAATAAACGTCACCTTGATCAGACTCTTGTCTTGGCGTCCTTCCTTTCTCTCTGCCCCATCTCCACCCTGCTGCTCTTTCAGGTTTGAGACACTGCTGGACAGTACTCTGCGTCGCCGGCTCGCGACAGTGAGCCAGTGTGATGACTTTCAGAATGTCAAATGAATTAAGATCCCTATGGACCATACTGCAACTAAAGACAGCAGAATTTGCATAAGCCTGTAGCAAGACACTGGATATTCACTCTTCCCTTGAAGCTGATCTGTGTTTGATCTTTGCCATTGAAGATTCAATTCTGTCAGCTAAACAAATCCACAAACTGAGGTTGTACAGAGACACCATGTTTCTCCGACTGTCACATGGTTCAGAATGCAAGAGCCCTTGAATAGGCGCATGATTGGAGGTATCACCTTGGTGTCACTGAAGTCTAAGGGCTACTCTAAAACCATTTCTGGAGTTCAGTAGGGCTGCTGACCACTCCTAGATGAAAAAGGTCAGTCTTAAATTTATTCTGTCAGAATAACTCTTGTATAATCTTTTTTAGACTAGCATTCACTGATAGGTTATGAAAGAAAAGAAATGCAGAGCTCTGTTCGTTCAAGCAGCCAGCATAACTTATTCCGTCTCTGGAGGTGGGAAGCCAGCACAGGAAGGAAGCTGGATGGACTCCTGTGATCCCGACTCAGGAGAGTGAGGTACGTGGATGATATTGCCACCAAACAGGAGAAATAAAGTTTGGTCATGAGTCGGAAGGGCCAATGTGACATTCAGGGAAGCAAGATTTTGGGAATCCAAGTCAAAGTCAGAGACATGCTGTCTAGAAAAAGATTTGGGTGCCATCAATTTAAAGGCGGAATTTCATTAGAGAGAATGGAAGAGATTCTCCAGGCAGAGTGGGTGAAGTAAGCCAAGTCAGGGTGCTGGTGCAAGGCCATGAGAAGGTCCTTAAAGAGAAAGGAGAGAATGACATTGCAGGCAGTGTAAATGGCATGGAGAAAACAGGGGAAATGGTAAGAGGTGTGTTCAGAAAATGTACTAATTCCATTTGGCTGGATAATAGTGGGTTTAATGCAGGGATTGGATCACTGGGTTATACTTTTGAGAGCTTAGAGGCCAGGCAGTAAGAAGCTTTGCAAAAGGTCCATGGTGGGAGCTGAATAACGTCATAGGATGTCAATTTTCAAAACGTGCAGAATGCATTACAGGGAGAAATTATGTTCAAATGAAGAATTGTTCACCCTAGAAAGGAAGGAAATTCTGACACATGCTACAACATTCATGAACCTCCTGGACATCATGCTAAATAAAATAACTCAGACAGAAGGACAAATACTCTATGATTCTACTTCTATGAGATGCTTAAGGTAGCCAAATTCATAGACACAGAAAGTAGGATGATGGTCCCCATGGACTGTGGGAGAACAAGTAGACTCATTGGGTTTTTTTTGTTTGTTTTGTTTTCTTTGGTACCGGGGATTGAACTGGGGTCCTTGCTCTTGCAAGGCAGGCCACCGAACCGCTGAGCTCATTGTTTAATGGGTTCAGAATTCCAGGTTTTCAAGATGAAGAGCTTTTGTGGATGGTGCTATCGTTGGGATCTTAATCATCCTCCAGTGGTCTGTATCTGAAGGTCTTAGTTCCCAGTTTGGTGCTATCAGGACACGGTGGGACTTCAAGAGGTAGAATTACTGGAAGGGCCTGAGGGCTTGTCCTTGAAGCCACTCTCAGAGCCCATCTCCTTCGGCTTCTCCTCTGTTTTGCATCCTGGCCACGAGGTGAGCTGTTTGGCCACGAACTGCTGTTGTGATCTGCTGCCTCACCATGGGCCCCAAAGCAGTGGGACCAATCAGTCATGCACAGAAACCTCCAAAACTGTGAACCAAAGCCGTATTTTTCCTTTTAGAAGCTGGATGTCTCAGGTATTTCTTATAGCAGTGAGAAGCCGACTCACACATGTGAATGGTAGTGATGGTTACATAGCAGGTTGAGTACACTTAATGCCACTGACTCTTACCAAGGATGAAGAAGGGAAAACGAGGATTTTCAAAGCTTGAAAAAAAAAAGCAGAGCTTATTTTCAGAGATTATCTCCAATAGTTCAGGTGAGAGCTGGTGTGCCTAGCCTTGAGTAGGTATCAGCAGAATTATTAGCAGAACCATCTGAAAGGACTGTTCGTGTGTCAGTTGGTCAAACATTAGCCATGTCATATGGTTCAATCTAATAGAAAAGCAAGGGAAGACAAATTCTTTAATGAAGTCCAAGAAAATGTGCATTCTTACCATTTAAGTTAAATTGCAAAATATTTCCTGGGGCAATTGCTCTCAAACTAATAACCCAAATAGCAAATATTTTCCATTTTCAATCATCTTAAGTCAATTTGAAAACAGCTTTTTATTTTTTATTGGAGAAACTCATATTGTCTTCACTTTTTCCAGTGTGAAGTCGAGTTGCCAAAATTGCCTTTAGTACACATTTGTCTTTTGTGTTCCAATGGGGGAAAGTTTCCACTTCTCCATTTCACTCTGAAAGCTTTCAAAAAGTCTGGGCAGTGCCCAGCACTGTCCCGTAACTTACTTCATCATTTCAGCACTAGTGCTTGCAGTTGGCAGACATTAGGTACCGATTCTCTGCCCCACAGAGGTTTTTGGTATCAATACTCACTGACCCATCTCTGAATTGAGAGTCTTTACCTTTTCAACAAAGAAGCAGAATGAAAGGGTAGGCTTTATTTATCATGTATAATGGACCAGGATTTAAAAAAAACAAACATGCACACATAGTGAGGCTCAGACTTTGCTGTATATAGGAACCACTCGTGGGATTTTAAAAAGGAGATTTCTAAGATTTTATAGTGATTTTGATTCAGTACATTTGAGTGGGATCTAGGATTCTGTTTTTAACAAAAATTAACCTAAGTGCAATATAAATAGTCTGTGCATTATTTTTTGAAGAATTAATACATTATATCAAGCATTTTTTCCTAAGGATAATTAAAATCAACCTAACAATATTGTTATTTTCAGTTGATACTCTAGCATTCTGGGTTTATTTCTATTTATAATATATCTGAAAAGCATGTTTTAAACTTTGGAAATATTTTGAGCCTATGAATGGGTGAAATACTGTACTATGTAATTTACTACTTATTTTCTGCTATCTGTGAACAAGAGCCATGGCAATCACTTCTCACAGGCTATTTCTTTTTGTTGTTGTTGTTATTTTTTCCTTTTCTTTTTTGGCCAGGGATTGAACTCTGGACCTTGCACTTGCAAGGCAGGTGGTGGAACCATTGAGTTAAATCCCTGGCCCAAAAATTGCCTTAAATCTTGGTTCATGTTTTTTTTCGTTTGGTACCAGGGATCAAACTTGGGCCCTTGTGCTTGCAAGGAAGGCAGTGGAACCACTGAACTAAATCCCTGGCCCCTCACAGACTGTTTCTAAGTTTTGGAATGGGAAGAGGAAGAGCAAAGATAGTGGGATGTCACAGGGAATGCTGAAGTCACCTCAATAACGGCAGAAATAAAGGTATAAAGGTATTTATAAATCAAATAAGGATATTTTCAGAGAAAAAGGCAAAATAGGCAGTTTTCAGAGTAGAGAAATGTACATCCTCTAAAAAGGAAGAGATTTTTGAAAGAAGGATGTAGAATAGCAGTGTGAAGATAGAAGTGGGAGCTGGTGTCCGTTGCCAAACCCTGGGAGGCCAAGAGCATAGGAGCAAGGCTCATCTCTGCCAACAGTCTGGGACAAATGCTGTTACCAGGGGATCGGTGGCTAAGACAGAAAGATGCCAGAGAAAGGTACTGGAGTTTTCCCACTGTCTTTGTCAATGGTCAAAAGAGGCTTCCTTACACAGTGAAATGTTGTGGGGGTTCCACTGGATATTACACCAAAGGACCAGAAGAATTCTGAGCAAGGAAGAAATTCAGATGCCAACACTAATTACACAATGCAAATACAGTCAATGAAAGTGTTCAGTAGCCACGTTTGCTTTGGAAGCTTGGTGGATGGAATAACATATCCTTCAGAGCAGGGGTTGAAAAGTGAGGTGTTTAGGGGCCAGGCAAGTAAAGCAAATGAACCATGGTAGGTTGGTGCAGAGTGAGAAAAATGAGAGATGTCTAGCCAAACTTGCTTCCGGCCAACCTGGCTGTTCAATGGGAATGTAGGATGTGGGTAATAAATCCTTTGTTTTAATGAAAAAATTCCAAATTTATTGATTCATTTATTTCCAGGGATTGAATGCAACGTCTTCTACTGAGCTACATTCTCAACCCTTTTAAAATTTTTTATTTTAAGACAGGGTCTCACTAAGTCTCTAAATTGCCCAGGCTGTGCTAGAACTCATGATACTCCAGCCTCAGCCACCCAGAGTGCTGGGACTGCAGGCCTGCACCACCTTGACCACCTTAAGGTTCCAACTGAAAAATGTTAGCAACTAACCAATATTAAGTAAAATGTGCTGTAGGCCAAACCAAATCTGTGTGGAGATCTGGCCTGGATTCTGGCTCTCACACTCAGTTTTCTCATTCATAAACCTGTGGGTAGAATAACACCTCACTTTCCCCTTCTTTTTCTTATCCTCCTCCTCCTCCTTTTCTTCCCTTCCCCTTTCTCCTCCTCCCTCCTTCTTATTCTTGTTTTTGTTCTTGTTCTCCTCCTTATCCTTCTCCCTCATCTTCTCTTTCTCCTCCTTCTCCTAGTCCCCCTCCACCGTCCCACCTTCCTGCATCTCATAATGAACAGTGGCTAAGAATAATGTGGAGAGGGAGGAAGACTAACCTCTTTAAACATCTTTGAATGTACCAATGTAACTCAGAAGGAATAAAAGGATAAAACTGATTTTAACTGTGATAACTAGCTACGTACACACATCTATACTTGTACAAAAATTTTGAGACTGCAATGTGTAGTTTTCACCTTTAGCTGTTCTGAATATTGGTAAGAGAAAGCAAATATAAATATTTAAATTTATAGAATTTTAAGACAATAGCTTGGTAGTGGTATTTGCTGCTTAATTTTATCCTGCTCCCTCCGACCTGCCAACTGTGCCTCTTTTGCCAAATTATACAGTCATGCTTTATTTTTTTTTATTTTTTGTGTTTTTTTTTTTTTTTTTTTTTTTTTTGGTACCAGGGATCGAACTCGGGTCCTTGCTCTTGCAAGGCAGGCCACCAAACCGCTGAGTTAAATCCCTGGCCCCATTCATGCTTTATTTTAATTTCCCTTATTATATCTGGGGATGGAGGAGGCTGCCTGTAATAGCATCTCACTGAGATAGGGCATGGGTGTTAAGTAGATTAACGCAGAGACAGTTTTTAAAGAGTACCTGATACATATAAAATACTGAATGATTGTGAACTAGTTAGAAATATGATTATAATGATTATGATTCAGATTGAGAAGAAGTTCTCAGGTGGTTGAGGGACTACTGAATATCTTTGGAAACCTTTCTTCAAATATGAGAACACACTGGGTGTAACAGCCATGGGCTCCCATGAAGGCTTAAAGGCTGAACATGCCCAAGAGGCCCAAGAAGAACTCCCAGCAGGGACATGTTCACTGTGGCCTCAGCCTGCTCATCCCACGTTGGCCAACTCAGTGGGAGATCTTCTGAAAGGGAACACTACTATTCAAGATTATCTGCATCTGCTTGTATGCATTCCTCTGCTATTGCTTAGAGCTGAAAGTTCCCCAAGGCCTCATGTGCTCATAGGCAGGCCTTTTGAAAGGTCACTGGATCAGGAGGGGTGTACATAGCTGACCCGTTTGGCACCATGATCTAGTTGGAAGAGTGGGTTACTGTGGGTGTGGCCTGGAAGGGTCTATCTCTGTTCCCGGCTCCTCCCCTGACCTCTCTGCTTCCTCACCACCAGGACACGAACATGTATCCCTTTACCAGTCCCCTCTGCCATGCTGTCCTTCCTTGGAGTTGGCTGACTATGGACTGAAATGTGAGGCCACATAAACCCGTCCTCCCTTAAGGTGCAGGTGTTGGGTATTTGTTCTCAGTGAGGAGGAAAGTGACTAAGACACGGTATATTTTAGGAGATAACACATTTTAGAAAAATAATCATTCATAAAAAGTATGAGTGTATTTCTCTTCCAATTATAAAGAGCAGCCCCCTAATTTTAGAACTACTAGAAAATATTTTATAGACTATAAAGTCAGTGACTACGCCCTGTGGTTTCCCAAGTCTGTTGACTTAAAAGATATTTCCACATAAGAGGACATAAGAAAAAGGCATCCTGTTCATACAAATCTATTGAAATTTTTGACAGTTTTTGGGTGCAGTCACATCAATAACACTTACCCACAGGTAGCTTGCCAGATTAAATAATTGTGGTTCTGGGTTTAATTGTGAACTTGTTACCTTAATGGTAATTCCAGACAGGGGAATAACAGGATGAAGGGCCTGCCTATGGTGTTACTGCTGCCCATAAAGACAAAAAGGGTCCTTAGGGTTTAATTAGAGAATGTATAATCACACCTAAAGCATGCGAATGTTAGAGTGGGGACACTGAAGCCCTGAAAGAAGAGACCGGATTTGGTCAGCTGCCTTGAGAAACCAAGTTCATAAAATTGTGACTGTCCACAGGAACAGTGATACCTCCAGGTGGATTTATTCTCTGGCGAATTTGAGCTGGCTCCACAGCCAAACAGTGCAAATCACAAATGATCTGCGATGATGACTGGAGTCTTTGGGAGTAACATAAAAAGAAATAATCTAAAATGAAGAGCAAGTACATGAGCATTTTTTTTTTTTTTGGCAAAACACACCTACTGTCTGGAACACACAAGCAGGACATCGGTCAGCTTCTGTGAGTCTGTTTAGGAAAAGAATGAATGAAAGCCTATCCGTAGTTACACAGCCTCAACTGAAAAGGGCAGAAAACAAGCATATAGAGTTGTCACCTCATTTATAGGCGATACAGCACGAGTCTCCCAGCACAGGGCAGAAACCATGGGTGACGCCCAATATATAGAGTGTGTTTTTTCCTGTATCTATATACCTGTGGTGACGTTTATAAAGTAGGTGAAGTAATGAATTAACAACACTAACTACTAATCGAATGAAACAATTATGATAAAACACTATAGTGAGAAGTATGTGAACGTTTTCTCTCACAGTATCTTGCAGTACTGTACTCACTGGTGATGTGAGGTGACACGGTGCCTATGTGAGATGATGTGAGCTGAGTGATACAGGCATTGTGCTGTAGCCTTAGGCTACTACAGAAAGGTTACTTAAACAGAAGCACTGTGTTACTGTGACAATCAATATGGTGGCTTCAAAGGCTACTTGGTGACCAGTGAGCAGGTAGCATATACTGTGTGGACATGTTGAACAAAGGGGTGATTCCTGCTTCTGGCGGGGTGCAGTGGGTAGGTAAGGGATTTTTGGCTCAGGTGGATGCACAATTGAAAAACTATGAGTTGTTTCTTCCCAGATTTTTCCATTTAGTCTTTTCAGACATGGTTTGCTACAGGTAACAGAAACCATGGGAAGTGAAACCACAGGTAAGGGGAAGCATTGAGTATAACTTTTCCTTTCACTCTTCCATTGTTAAAGTCAAATGCTAATAAGAGAGATGGGACCTTTGCTTTCATTTTTTCTTTCCATAGGTATGACAAGGAAGGTTTATGCTTTGTCTGATTCTTCATGATTTTAGGAATATCTTCCACAAAATTGTCTTTATCTTTTGTAGCAGATTCTATCTAAAACCAGCTTTGTGTTTAGGAATAAAATTTCATATTTCATGGGATATTTTATATTCCGTCTGCATAAAAAAACTCCAGTGTCTCTAAGTTGCTAGGAATCCACTCCACATAGTATGGCAAGGTATTCATTATATAAATTAGATTACTCTAAAGTTAAACTTAACTTATGTGCATGGTCAGGAGCAAAAGTGAATGGAGCAGAAATGCATTGAAGTTGGTTTACAAGGGTTAGTACTTGTGATTGCTCAGACCTTTGCAGTCTCTTCAATTCTTAGGAGGCACAGGTGAGGCTCGGCAGGTATGTGTAAAGTGAAACAATTCATGAATACTCAGCCATGAAATGGAAAATCAAAGTGAAATAAGCATGACTATAAAAATCTTCATCTACTAATATCCAAATATTAATATCTACCTTTCTTTGAGAGATATTTCTGAATTTACAGATAAAAATGGATATCTTAGGAAAGGAAAGTGTTCAAGAAAGGAATTTAAACTGGGTTTGATTGACATGTGGTTTACTAAGCTAGGGTAATAGTTGAGCAATTATATTTAATCTAAATGTGTCTTTCAGTTTAAGATCCCTTGGAAAAAGTTTCCAGGATGCATTATGACTTTTTATGGAGTGACACATGGTCTTATTTTCCAAAGACTTTGATTTAATATTTGAATGTAATGATTTTTGACTTTCTTAGTATAGAGTATTTAAACTTAAAAGGAAAATACCTTAATTTGCTTATGCATAAGCCTATTAAAAACATTTCTAGGGGCTGTTGTTATGTTTATTCTCTAGAACATAACCTATCTTTGAAGTGGTATATTAGTTTCTAAAAAGTCATTCCCAGGCTGAATAATTAGACTGCAAACAAAAGCTATTCTTAGAGTATATTCCACATATAAAGCTATGCACATTATGCTTTGATTCAAATAATTTTCTTACAAAACTTTGTTATTGTTCGAGGTCTATATTCAGAATGGCAACTTTTGTTTTTGATGATTTTTCCATCCTGAAACAATTTCCCCTCTGTCCAATTAAACCAGAATTAAGAGCATATTTAGTGGCTTAAACCTCTCAACTGCTTGCTTCAGAAATGAAGACTTTTAGTAGTTGTGTTCATTTTGTCTCTTCATGGAGGGCTCAAAAGAAAACAATCAATCCCTTTAAGGTTTTGGGGAGAAAGAAAGATTGCTTTTGTTGCTTTGATCTTAGCATGCCATGTATTTTTTAATGGCTGTTAAATATAAAAAATCATAGCCTCTTCTCGTTTTTCTGCTACACTCTCATATTGTAAATCACACAATGCTTTCCAACTTAATTAAAATGCCCAATTCCAAATATAATTTTTAAATGAATTTATCATTATAGTCAATAGAAAGGTTTCCAGGGTGTAAAAAACTATCCAATGGTTTGATTAATATTCCACAAGTCGCTAAAAATATATTCATGCATTTTAGATAATTAATTCCATAGTATAGATACACATTCATGCTCTTTTAGACCTCTTATTCTATGATTACAAGAGACTGTTTTAGTTAATTTAGCAACTGGCTAGGTTATTGCTTCAACAGTGTGATCCCTAATACCAAAGCAGCTCCTTTCCAAAGCAACTTGTTTACATGCGTCAGTTGGATGATTTTCCTATATCTTTGTGCCAATTGCTGTCATGGTATTTGGTAAAAATTGTCATTAAATCAAGACAACTGCACTTAGTTAAATTTACCCCACACAGAGAATATAGGAAACGTACAGTAGCTGATTTGAGGCCAGCATTATTAAGTAAATACAGGTTTTAGAAAATGAATGCAGACTACAAAAATGGAGTTGTATAATTAAACATCAAATAGTCCAAGTAATAAAAGTCATAGATTAACTGTTTCTCAGTTCTACTTAGATCCTTTAAATACTGCTTCACCACTTGAGTATTGGTTCTCTCATCAGAAGAGTGCCTATCCTTAAAATTTGGGAATTTCAGCTCTTTTGGAGCACCAATCATTTGTAGAAAGTAATTGGCATCTTCTTCCAAAGTTTCAAATTTCCCTACAAAATCATAGTTGATCAAACATGGATAGCATAGTTTGCTGACCTTTTCCCAGTGAATGTCCATTCCAACTGGTCGGTGAGAATCCAGCAAATAGTGGATGAACTCTTTGAATTTGACTCCAGATCCATTATTCAATGCTTCTTCACAGGCATTTGGTCGATATTTCTTTATAATTGCTTTTCCAAATACTGGATGATAGTAACTATTGGGGTGTTCGAATTTGTCCCGAAATGCTGACACTAATCTTTCCACGGGGTCACGAACAAACACAGCTTTGGTGTAGGTATTTAAGCGAGTGTGTATCCCTTTTAAGTCAAAGCTGTCCAGCTTTTTCAAATGTTTTCCATAGTGGACAGCATCGTGGGAGATGTTGTATGCAGAGGAAGCCAACCCATTCAGGACCATCAGAACCCTTTTCCAGTTGGAACACCCAGCCTTAGGCACTTCACAGTATAAGATTTTGTGTTTGTCTTCTACATAGATCCTGGACACCACATGAAACAGATGTGACTGGCGATGGCTCACCGTGCCGTACTTTCTGCAAAACTCCTGAAGGAAGGACCTACGTTTCTCTTGGGTTTCATCAGTTTTTTTCCATTTGTTGTCTTTGACTAAACTTTTATTTAAAGGCCGAATGTCCACTGGCCAATTCATTTCACTGGACTTCATGGAGAGAATTTTAGTTCCTTGATGTTTTTCAACCAGTTTACTTGTTGATGACCCTGTGATCTTACTCAAGGCTTGATCCTCTGCTTGTGAAAGGCTTATCTTTGTTAAATCCTTAGTAGGGCTCTCAGAGTTGAGTAGATTCTCCCTTTTGTCCTTCTGATCTTCAGGCATGTGAAATTTGGAGTTCTGTTAAAATAGAAAGGAGAAATGTTGGAAGCACATTCACAAATGTGAGTATAGTAGATAAGAAACTTAACATATTTGTTCAAATATACTACTGAGGATACCATATTTTGTATAAGCTGCCAGAAACACTTTGGCAAGCCATGTGGGATATCATTTTGTAGTAAGCATCTTCACAGAAAATATAACAATGAAAAACCAAAAATGGTACCCACAGGACAGAGAGGAAAGAGCCCTGGATTTTCATCCTGACTTTGCCTGCAGTGTGATTAAATGTAATAATTCTGTGTGTCAGTGATTGTTGGGAGCCATTCAATATACTTTTTTGGGGAAAAATCATTTCACAATTAAAATATGATTAGGGTTATCTGGGGTCTCAATGGTCCCAGGATGCTGTGACACTCAAGAGCAAGACTACATCAGCTGAAGACATCCTGTTTCTTTAAGAACCAAGTAGTATCACAGAAAGAGAAAGGTTTCTCCTGGGAAGAGTCAAATTCCTTATCAGTTTAACTCATCCCATCTACTGTTGAAACAATGTTTTGTTCATCTCACCATCCTAATCAACATAAGCTCCTCCTTGACCTAAGATCCTCATCAGAATAAGATCTTCATCATTGTAGGATTACCCTGCCCTCCAGACATCTGAACTCCCTCCAATTATAAGATTCTCATAAATTTGGGATTATCACCACCCTCTGAGTCATCTGACACTCCCTATGAACCCAATAAATAGTGGTTGTGCAAGTCACTATGGTCTTTTTTTTCTTTAGCCCTTGCTGTCCCCCTTTCTAGACAGTTGGAGGATTCACTGGCCTTCGATAAGTGATTCTTGAGGTATTACTGAAAGTGTTGTTTTCAAATACTGATTTAGTTGTTGTATCCCAGTGTAAGACGAAATGTGTTTGAACTGAAATTTTTCTTATTTTGGTTGGCACAGTTTAATACGCAGAATAGTTCAAAGTCATAAATTTTAACTTAAACATTGTAGTAAGACTAATCAAATCCTGATGATCAGTTTTCTAAAACTTGCAAAAAGTGATATAATTTCCCTCTTGGAAAATGTTTTACATTTCTAAAGTCATTTATCACAGTAGTTTATGAAGTATAGTCAAAGTATTATATACCTTTGTTCATGTATGAGGCCTTTCCTCTTTCCCAAGAGAAGACTAATGAAGGAAACCATAGAAGCCTAATTGATGTTCTGCTATGTCAAACTCTATCAAAAGTAGAAAGATTTCAGTTTGCTTGCTTGAGGGATGAGTCAGCCCACTTCACTTGTCTCTTCATTTGACTACATCCATCCTTCTTATAACTCTTGTAGCTGATGAAAACAGACATTGGGACTAGAAATGTGATATCTTCTGATAGGGACAAAAAAATGTTTGACAACAAGTGTGGTTTTATTCTGGGCAAACTGAGGAGCATTTAGAAAGCTCTGAGCCGAGAGGTAAGATGATCTCATTTAAGCTTAGGAAGGATGACTGTGGACTAGACTGGACTGGAAATCAATGTAGAGGGTTTTCTACATGTTACTGGAAAAATAAATTAATGAATGATGCAGTCTGAGGTTAACACATGGTGCCACCCGCCTGAAGGTAGAGGATGTGGTGGACAGAGTTCTACATCTACAGTTTATATCTCCAGTGTCTAGATCGGCCTATAACTGATGATAGTTGCTCTCCACTTTATGGAATGAGTGTATCAATAGCATTATGTCTTCAAGGGTGACAGGGAATTTTCTAGTTAACTGAATGAAAAAGCAGAAGAATAAACCTATGGATGGAGCCACTTTTAGGAATCATGGTCCTTTCTAGTTTTGATCCAGCTGAGTTTTAAGGGGCTGGTACAAGGAGACCTTGTGAATAACCCCCAAACACCACATATCAACTTGTACAGTCCTATAGAAAGGCTTTTCCAAGTCTTTTATGCTGTTGAATTGTCCATCTGGGCGGCTCAACTTTGAAACCATTTGCTCTGTTCTGTAGGGATTTCCAGAGTGTCAAAGCCTTCTCCCCTTCTTTGGTCTTATCAATGATTTATAATCCATAAAGTTGTCACCAGTAATATGCAACTTGATCGTAAGTTTGAAAGATCATAGGGTTATGAATATGCATTATATGAGGCACTTAGCACAGGCCTGAAATACATTTGCCATGAAATTTCTATTTTTACTTCTTCGTTTGTTCCCTTTATACATGACAATTGCTATTATTGTTTTAATAGGAGTAGTAGCAACACTACTTTATCCCAGTGACCTAGTGAATTTCAAGATTCCTCGAGTTTTCTATTATTAGTCACATTGTAATTTGTGTGTCTCTGCACATAACTCTAGTCAGTTCTCCTCTCTACTCCACAAACAGAAACAAAAACACAGTCTTCCAACTGTGCCCTGT
Organism: Fukomys damarensis; assembly: GCF_012274545.1. Lineage (NCBI taxonomy): Eukaryota > Metazoa > Chordata > Mammalia > Rodentia > Bathyergidae > Fukomys > Fukomys damarensis. Next base: position 55,299,706 of record NW_022900942.1, on the reverse strand, counting down.
GGACCTTATGCTCTCTGGTCATCAAATTCCCCTTTAATTTTCAGGGACTTCTGGAATGTTTGTCTCCCATGCCTTCCTATACATTAGCCCCACACCCCCCATATCCTACCCTTGCTTCCCCTGTACATTTGAAAGTTGAAATTTCACTTCCTGGAAGGGCTTGTCCCTAGGCAAGATGCTAGAAAGCTGTTTCTTTGCAGTCTACTCTGCTTTCGGGACATCTCCCAGCAGAATCTGTGAGATATATGTGTCTACCTGTTTATTTCCCCACTGCCTCTTTATCACTGATCTCCACTCCAATGCACTGAAGATTCTGGCTTCTCTTGGGTTCTTCATTCAAGCTCTTGTTACTATGTACAGTGACTGAAATCCAATCAACTCTCTCCTCTGGCCTTCTGGCCTTTAACAGAAGAGTTCTCCATGTTACACTATATCAACAGGGCCCTTTACCATCTCTCAGTCTACCATGCCTTACCTTCCAGCTCATTGTTATTTCCTGTTTTGCAATACTCTGCCTGCTTTCATTACACCATCAAGGAGGCTATTAGCAGCCAGCACAACTGGTTTCTCATTATTCAGCTAGAAAGCCTTTCTCTGTCTTCCTTGTCTAAACAATATACCCCAAGATTTTCTGCCAGAGCACCTTGCTGATTTTAACCACAATGTGAAATTTACCTATTTCATTTATTTCTTATTTCTCTTGTTCTCTACATATGTAGCACAGTGCCAGGGACACAGATGACGATCAATAAATAAAAGAAATGAATACATGCTGTTGTGACTTAATGGTGGGCTTTGAAACAATTCATGACCTTGTTGAAGAGAAACAGGGTTCATCAAAAGGTCAAGTTTAGTTTAGATAAACAATTGACCAATTCTTGGTCAAGGAACTGAAAAATCAGTGTTCAAACAAATCTTTGGCATAATAGAAAACAAATAAAACAGGCACCTGTAGAGCTGCTAGACTAGGTGTGGAGGTGGATAGCCTTACCTGCCTAAGTCACACTGGGACAGTCACTCAGGCTTCCCTGAACTCTGGGAATGGGGTGATGGTCAGTACTGTGTGGGTCCCTCAGCCTTACTGTGGACACACTGAGTCTGTCTCTCAGGGTGAGGCTCCTGGCTCTGATTTCAACAAGTCCCCCTGATGTTCCACATTTGGGGACCACACAGCTAGTGTGTGACAAAGGTAATTAAAATAAGGGACAAGTTCTGACAATTGCCTCTCCTCCTACCCAGGGAGAAAGACAAAATGATGGACTTGAATATTGGAGTGAGAAGAGACAGAGCTTGAGTGGTAACATAGGGAGGTCACCTTAGCTTTCATGTGAACCAGATTACTGTGTTCATCGAGAAGCTTTGTAATGATTCATGTAGCTGGGAAATGGCTACATGACAGAAGCCCCATCACTCATTATAAATAAGACTTAAGTCTCCTATTGGTTTATCTAGTGGTAGCCATTTTTCTGCACCCTGACAAAACTGAGATACAGGATAGAGAGATGGCACCAGCTCCTTGCAAGACCTCTGGGGTAGCCACCAGGCCTTCTCCCACAACCCCTTACTTCACTGTTACTAACTTTATGAAATCTGTTATCAGGATTTGGTGGCATTCCTCCCCATGCCTTCCCCACATCCATTCCCTACAGATCCAAGCAAAAGCTTTCCACGCCTGAAAGGTTGGAACTTCTAAAATCAAAGGTAATGACATGTTACATCTGGGACTAACACCAGTGCGTTTCGACCCTACCATAACAAGCATAATAATAACAATAACAAGAAAAAAGGGAAACCGTAGACCTCCATTTTCCTTGGGCATGTGAAGCAAACCCCCTCCAAGCTATGAGGGTCTTGAACTCTTTTTCATTTCTGAAATGGTCCTGTTACTTTTTGGTTACCCACTCACAAAATCTGAGAGCTGTTTGAACAATTGGACACTAAACTGGCTACTTTTTATTTCATGATGCCTCTTTTCAGGATTTTAAATCTATTACCTCTTGACTGAATGTCTTTTAGTATCCTTTTGATTAGTTTCTCTGAAATTTATTACTGAATTAGTCATACTCAAGACTAATTTTATTTTTCATCTCAACATTTTGGATCAGCCCCACTAGATATGAACCAAAGTCCTGATTCCTTAGCTGGCACTTGCAGCTTGGCTGTACTAGGCCTCTTCTCTCTCTTTCTCGACATGCTCTGTACATCCTTGCCCCACCTCTGCTTGTTGACATCCTCCACCCCATCCTCTCCCACTTTTTGGGACTCTCAAAGTATTCTAGGTCAATATACAACTCCTAATTTTATTTTTTCCTGAAAACCATCCAGACCTCCAGAGAGTGACTTTATCCCTTCAAAACGACTTTAGCAGTTAGACTGTACTGTCTGTGAGGAAAATGATTTTACTTCAGATCATATTTGTCATTTGATATTTGTTTTTTGGTGGAAAACTCTTAACCACAGCTTAGTTGTACACTATGGCTATAGTTTTCCTTAAATACCTTTGAAGAGTGGACAATTACAGAGTTAGTTGAAAGATATACAACTATAGATAAGATAGTATTCACATAAGTACAGTGGTAGGATGTGCGGAATATTCATTAACTGGTATACATTGGAAAACTTGTTTCTGTATCAAGTAATCTCCTTTGTGAATTATTCTTTAAATGAACCCCACACCCCACATACACTACATTCATTATACTTGAATGTAATGAATTGCTTTTCTTTTCTCTCACTGAAGTCAGTGAGAGCCTATTACACCTTAGGTAGATGAATAATAAAATCTGGGATCCTTTGAGGAAGCCAAATCTAATTGGGTTGATAAAAATAAGCAGTTTATGAAAAAAGCAGATTATTACCACAATGAAAGCAGCAAAATTTGAAAAGGACGCAGTACCTAAAGTGAATCTGGGATGATGACTGGGAAGCTACCAGGTGGCAAGCCAGGATCGGCAAGGACTCTGTGTGTGCCAATTAGGAATCCACAGCGAGACCAAATTCAGAGGGGAGCAAGGGGCAGGGAGTCTCTGTGAGCCCTTAAAGAGGGTCTGCACTTTACCACATAGGCGAAAGGGATTTTCGGCAAGGCAGTGACAGAGTCAAATCTTTGAAGGAACATTTGAACAACAGTTGGAAGACGCAACTGAGAGAAGGAGATCCCCTGGAAGACACTGTGATTATCCATCAAGAATTCTTGTAAGAGGTCATAAGACAGTGAGTTAAGAACGAAGGAAAGGACAAATTTCGGAAAGATCAGATTGGGAGAGTGAGGGTGAAGGAAATTTACGGAATGACTCAAGAAAGAAGAATTAAGAGAAGCAGACATGTGGAGGAGTATGGGGTGGAGGTGAGCATTTGTGTCTTCAATTTCAGACCTCTGGGGTTTGAGATGCCTTTGAGGGGGTTGGAAATAATCAGGACTGAAAACTGGGAGTGCAGGTTGGGAGACGTGGGCTGCTGCGGGTGTTGGCTGAGACTGGGTGTCTTGAAGGGTGAGTGAAGGGAAAATGGTAGCCACAGTTGCAATGCCTGCTGTTTACTGAGTGCTTGGTACATGCTAGACCCACAAAACACACTGACACCTCCTGTGTCGATCCAGTTACCACCTACTGTGGTGACTTTTCATTTTCATTTTACAGATGAAGAAATATAGTTTCAAACATGTGAAATAACTTGTTGAAAGGACACAGCATAAGAAAAAGGACAGTTTGTGAGCCCAGATTTGGGGAGGGGGATGATACATTTTCCCCATTCTCATTGTACCTTGCAGAGAACAGGAGACCCTGGGAGAGAAAAGGGCAAACTCACCCACGGGGAGAAAGGTGAGGGGAAGGAGAGACTGCATAGAAAGACTCTCCTCTGCTTTGAATTCTTTAAGGTGCCAAGGACTCTGCTTCCTTCCTTGAACAAAACAAGCCAGGCACTCCGTGATTTTAGTCTGTGTCAGAGATGCAGTAAGAAGGAGTGTGGGTCATGCTGGAACCCCCAGATATCCTTCTGCAAGATTCCGAAGCCAATGGAGTGGAAATGTGTCTTTCACGCTGGCTACAGATTTGGACTGATGGTGCCATTTCCGAGAGTCCTGGATGTTGTAGGACATGTCTGTTGTCTACAATGAACACATTTGGTGGTCATAAGATTAGTGATGAGATGGCATTTAACTGCTTTAATTATGACACTATTATTAATAATACATTTTTGTGATTTACTTCGGATCTAGATGAGTAAGTATGGTTGTGTTTTTTTCACATCACTGTGAAGACCTGATTGTCTCTAGTTAATATTGACATAGGATGCAAGAAATAAAGATAATTAGAGAGGGATAAGGCAAATTAGAATTAGAAAATCATACTTCAAAAAGCCTACAGCTTCAGGACACAACATAACCCAAGATTATGATACTTTTTTCCCTTCTAGAACACTCACTGAAAAGAAAGAAAAAACTCTAAAGGATCTTAAAGACACAATAAGCCCGTACATTGGGCCCACACTCTTCACTTGTGAATTGAGCCTATGCTTTTCATGCTACAGAACTGCATCCTAAAGGATACAGCCCAATTAAGTGGGCATCATATCTGTAAACTTGATACACATGCACACGGCTTCCATGCACAGGCTTTCAGCCTGGATGGCAGTCTGACACACAGCTGGAACGCACAAGACAACATAAAAAACCCCAGTCCCAGAACATAATGTGCCTGTCTTCTGAGGGCCACAGTCTATTCTCTCTGAATGTGTCTTCTCTAACTTTGCCCAATAAACCTTTTAATGCTTCTCTGCAGTGCACCCTGAAAATTCTTTTTCTATGATAGAAGTCAGTGCTCTGAAAGTCTGCCTTGTGGATGGGGTGAGTCGAGGTCCCCCTCTCCTCCTTGGTGGCCTTCCTCAGGCCCCATCAGTCATAGTCATGATGGAAGGGGGTGGGATGCTCTGGAGCCAGTCCTTTCTGGGGATGCAAAGCAGTGCCTGGTCCCTCTCTGCCTCAGCTGACTCCAAGGTGATGAGGGGGTGAAATCTGTGGCCTCATCTGTAACTGACACTGGGAGGAGCTGGGAAGAGTGAGAGGACAGAGTGCTCGCACCCGGAGCCATCAGATCCCTCCCCTGCCGCATCCTCACCCTCCACTCTTCCGTCTGCAATTATTCATTGAGCAAATGTTTCCTGAGCACTAACGTGCTGGGCTGTGTCAGTGGTTTTAGCTAGCAAGGCAGACTTGGTTGATGGTTTTACAAGGCAGCGTTTGGGTATCCTCACCCTCCACTCTTCCGTCTGCAATTATTCATTGAGCAAATGTTTCCTGAGCACTAACGAGATGCCAGGTGCTGGGCTGTGTCAGTGGTTTAGCTAGCAAGGCAGACTTGGTCGATGGTTTTACAAGGCAGCGTTTGGTTCAGGGGAGGAGAGGAAGATGAAGTAAGAAAAGTGAGAATCGCTTTACATATAGCAACCCATGAAGCAGAAGAATATCACGAAGCCAGGTGAGCATGAAAAGAGAGACAGCTCTTCCTGGCTTAGAGGAGGGAGACAGTTTCTGGGAGAAAGTATCCAGAGAGAATCATTTCCATTTCCTGACTCTGACTTACTTCTTCCGTTGGTCCCATTTTGTTTGCTGGAGCGTGGAAATGATTCAATCACTGCACTGACCCAAAGGATGGACATGGAAATACTCATTTTGAAAATGAGGGACCTGAAGATGAGAGAGTTAGAGTAACTTGTCTGAGTTAACACAGCCATCTTGAGGAGAGGAAGATGAAGTAAGAAAAGTGAGAATCGCTTTACATATAGCAACCCATGAAGCAGAGGAATATCACGAAGCCAGGTGAGCATGAAAAGAGAGACAGCTTATCGTGGCTTAGAGGAGGGAGACAGTTTCTGGGAGAAAGTGTATCCAGAGAGAATCATTTCCATTTCCTGACTCTGACTTACTTCTTCCTTTGGTCCCATTTTGTTTGCTGAAGCGTGGAAATGATTCAATCACTGCATTGACCCAAAGGCTGGACATGGAAATACTCATTTTGAAAATGAGGGACCTGGAGATGAGAGAGTTAGAGTAACTTGTCTGAGTTAACACAGCTATCGATGGAGCTGTACCTCAAACCTCTATCTCAGTCATCTGTGACTTGTTTTCAGTTCATCATACAAAGTATGATCAAAATATAGAGTGAATGTTTAAATTTTAAAAATTATTATGGTAACAGATGTGTTGCTATTAATCCCCTCCATAATGCTCCTCTTCACTTTAAACATATGTGTCCCATCACTGTTGTCACTTTCTGAAGCAGTTCTGGAAGTCTTCTTTTTTTTTGCATTTTTCATCATAATGCTCCTCTTCACTTTAAACATATGTGTCCCATCACTGTTGTCACTTTCTGAAGCAGTTCTGGAAGTCTTTTTTTTGCATTTTTCGTACATTTTTATTTTTTTAAGTTTTTTTCTCTCATTAAGTTTATTGGTACATTTTAGGTATACAGTACAGTTACATTCATCATTGGGATCTTGTACCTTTACATGACAGCTCTTGATTCTCATTTTTTCCGCTTGTCCCTGCCCTCCCTTTGGAAGTCTTTTTCCATGAGTGCGATCAAAAGTATAGTGAATACTTCTGTCCAGTGCAAGCCAATAAAAAGGCTGCAAGAACATTAGTGTGTCCTCACCCACATCGTGCACTGGAGTTGGCACTGAATGATTTCCAGCCCCCCCCATCAAAATGACCATAAAAAGTAAATGTTCTGAATCAATTCAGGAAGTTGAGGCAGCTACAGGAGAGTAAGTAAGGATACTCCTCAAAGAAGATTCCCACATCTGCTTCTAAAAGTGGACAAGTGTGTGAAAAATGAAGAGGAATAATTCGAGGTGGAGTAATGGCAAAGTGTCTGTTATTGGAATAAATTTTTAAAAATTTACATACTCACTGTGCATTCTGATCAGACGTCATACCTGAAACAATATATTCCTTCACTGTGTTGAGGCAGCTACAGGAGAGTAAGTAAGGATACTCCTCAAAGAAGATTCCCACATCTGCTTCTGAAAGTGGACAAGTGCGTGCAAAATGAAGAGGAATAATTCGAGGCAGAGTAATGGCAAAGTGTCTGTTATTGGAATAAATTTTAAAAATTTACGTACCCACTGTGCATTCTGATCAGACGTCATACCTGAAACAATATATTCCTTCACTAAATGGACAGGTAGAAGGAAAGCACTCGGCAATATGGCTGTTATAAGAGACACAGTAGTCAAAAGTGGATTTCTGAGTCAGGTACAGGTGGTTTGGGTCTTTGTTATTCTATCTGCGTAACCTTGGTTAACCTGTTTTGCTTTGGAAACTTCAGTTCCCTCGTGTGCACAATGGAGAATAATAAGCATCTACTATGTAGGGTAGTTAAATTACGGGAAATGCAGGTAAAAATTGCATAACACCAAGAGAGTTCCCTATAAATGTTAAGCACTTTTATTGCTTTAGACCATGAATATTTACTTAGTGAACAACTTCTGTGTGATAATCATATTGAAGGTAAATATTATGTTTTTTTCTCAGGTAAAAATTGCATAACACCAAGAGAGTTCCCTATAAATGTTAAGCACTTTTATTGCTTTAGTCCATGAATATTTACTTAGTGAACAACTTCTGTGTGATAATCATATTGAAGGTAAATGTTATGTTTTTTTTTCTTTCTCTATTTTTCATCTCTTCTTCCTTCTCTTACCTATGATACTGAGAAAAGTTAACAGTCTATGATCAATGTTCAGTGGTGATGAAGAGGAAGTAGAAGGAAAGAGAAAAATGAAGGTGATAGGCAGAAATGGGTACCTATGATACTGAGAAAAGTTAACAGTCTATGATCAATGTTCAGTGGTGATGAAGAGGAAGTAAAGGAAAGAGAAAAATGAAGGTGATAGGCAGAAATGGAAAAGAAAAGGGAACAATTGAAGTGAAGCAAACAAAGACAACAGAAGAGGAGAAAGCACTATTACAGGCAGTACTAGAGGGTACTGAACATGTGGTGCTGGGGGTTGAGGAGAGACACTGGTGAGTTTTAGTCCTCTTCCAACTACATTCTTTGAAACATTTAAACTGTGTATACACATGACAGCTATTTCTCTACTGGGAGACTCCTAAGTTGATTCAGTGAGGGAATTCCTGTAGTCACCTTGGATACAAAGATAAAGATTGTGATTTTATTTTCTAGTTCTTTCAATTTTGGATTTAATTCCTCTGTCTATTTTCTTCCTCCCCTGAAGCCAAAAAGTTTATAAGTGAGGACTGGGGATGTAATACAATGTGGACGTCAGGGGTAAGTTTCCTGAGAGAACAGTGCTGTGTTTTGGTTTGGCAAGACCATCCAAAGGTGAAGAGAGACAGCATCTTAATGTATATAAGTAGATAAGGCATTTCCCCCAAGGGATTCAATATGCTTTTATAGATTTATCATTCTATCTTCCTTCCAAGTATTGTAGGAAAAATGAGGAAGTTCTTTTGTTTTAAAATTTATAGATAAATTAAGATAGACTTGTAATAACTGGCCCAGGGTTGTTCTGTAAAGCCAATAACGAAGGCAAGAATATAGTCTCATTCTCTAATTCCTACCCAGTAAACTTTATTTAGACGACTATAAAACCATAACTTTATAAGGTGTGATGTACTCAGAATATTTGGTCTTCACTATTCTATCTCCTATGCTGTTGTCTCTGTGTGTCAAATACAGATAGGAATAGAAAAATCCATTATACTTGACATGAGAGAGGTAGAAGGAGTATGTGTTTGACCATTAGGACTTTGATATGGACTTTTGGAGATGTGAAAGGGACCTGGGAGTAGGGGGAGGGGGAAGGGAGAGGAGGGAAAGGGAAGTAAAAAGGGTCAAGATATGTACGAATATTTACTAATTCCCCATGGAAATGATCATTCTATAGATGAAGGACCTGAAGTTTAGAGAGTTAAAGTAACTTGCCTGAGTCAAAACAGCTATCTATAGAGCTGTACCTCAAACTTCAAAATGTATTTATTATGTATCACAAATACATACTGATAAAAAGATTTCAGTATTTCACTGGAATTTTAGGTATCTAACAGATTTGTGATATGGCTCTTTACTATTTCCAAGTTCAGCTTTCTCAGGTTCATACTTCAGATGAAGGCCAACAACAGCAGGTGCATCTGAGAGGATTCTGTAGGGGGAATGGAAGAGGGTGCCCTGGCTCCAACACCTAGTTTTAGAGGGTTCAGTTGCCAAGCAGAGTTCTTGTTCTTGTTTTCAGGGTTTAGTGGCCTGAGTTGCCCTGAGTTATGTCAATTAGGAGTGGGTACTTGACCTAAGGGTGGCTAATCCATAGGTTAGTTGCCAAGCAGAGTTCTTGTTCTTGTTTTCAGGGTTTAGTGGCCTGAGTTGCCCTGAGTTATAACACCCAAGTGTAAAATTCTCCTTTGGGGGTGGGTTGTATTATAGTCATAAGTTAGAAATCAGAAGACTTTCTCAGACCAGGCAGGTGAGTCTCTGAGGTGACACTAGGACTGGAGACTGACTTGGGTGCACAGGGTAGAGCATAGGCCAGACATGAAGGCCCTCTCGGAGGAGGGAACTGGGATGCTCCCACAGGTTGAAGACTGGAAGTGAGAGAAGAGAACAGCAGTGCCACTAGGAACACTGGGTAGATCAGTAAAGTATGAAGAAGGATGGCTTTCGAGTTGGACGGCCAGGTCCTCCACCTCTTAGTTGATGCTTTTCGGACAGAGACTTTATTTTGTTTCCCTAGAAGCAGAATCTGAGTCAAGAGTTGGAGGCGAGAAGTTAATTTGAAGCTGAGTCCAAGAGACACTGGGAGCAGTATAAGGACCTGAGATAGAGGATGAAGGCAGAGGACACAGGGCAGATTGTCAAGTTAACACAGGGTGGGCAGGAGCTGAATGCTGCCGAGGAACTTTCAGTGCCGATGTGGAGCATGTGCCCAGAGTTACTCCACCCCATCTTACTGGCCATGGCTGAAGGCTTCTAAGAGGAGAGGTCTGGAAATTGCAGCTGCTCCAGGCAGGCGGGGTGGTGGTGGTGGATTTTCTCAGGCAAGCACTGCAGGTGTCAGGCAGTCAATGCGATGTCTGGCCAGAGTGCAAGGAGACATTAGGCGACCACATAAGTGTGGTCAGAGTCAATGAGTATCCTCGATTCTCTGCCTCCTCATTTTTAAAGGGGAACCCTGATACTATTCTTGGACTTGTGTTTATGTCTAGCAACATAAAATAAATCCAAGGAAAGCAACAACTAGGTAGTACTTGGGTTCTACTGAGCTGTTGAAAGATTTGTAAGAATTCCTTGCTCAGAGAAAGTAATGCTCAGACTTGCCACCAACATTAGACAAGAGGCTTCTTTGGACCATTTTGTGAAGGGCTATGCTAGAGTCCCATCTTTCTGATTCTGACACTGAGAAAAAATAAGTTATTTCGTTAATTAGACAAATACAATCATAAAGTTCATGGTGCAGTGTCTGGCACGTGTCTAACAGGTAGCAAGTTTTCTCCAAAATCTCAATGCATTCTCTCTGTGTGCCTTTCTCCTTGGGTCTTCCCTCAATACTGAGCACATCCTTCTCAGCTTCAGATCAAAGTGACCATGGTAACAGGCCGTACTCATGTGAGTGGTCCCAGGGTGGACACTATGTCAATTAGGAGTGGGTACTTGACCTAAGGGTGGCTAATCCATAGGCCAGCAGGCAACAAATGAGGGGATCTACAGCAGGACACTGCCCAAGTGTTACTTAGGGCATCTCGTGAGTTTCAGGCTGGGAAACGTGGAGAGGTTTGGGTGGTTACTGGGTAGGAGTGATAGGGAGAAACAAGCACAGAGAAAAGCAGGATAGTACTTGGATAGAAGTCGAAGACAGTAGCTGAGTTAAGGTAAAGGTGGGGCTGGGCTTGTTAGCGTGAGCTAAGGTGTACTTCCACACAGCAGAACGTTACCCCTGCCACTCATGTTGCCTCCTACTGCAAAGCTGCTTGAGCCCTGGGAGCAGTAACGTCAAGTGGGAGAGTAGCAGAATACTGCAGGGACATATTCCACTGGTTTCATTTGGTTAAGCCTCTTGGTAGCTCCAGATCAGATTTTCCTGGGTCAGCATATGTGAGTGACACACATGCACCTTGGCTTATGTTGCTTGCATATTTGACAGCTCAGCTTTACCCAAGGAAGCCGTCCCAACCCTCAGTGGAGAGCAGGCAGCTCACACTTTGGGGCGGGCATGGGTTCCCCTGGCCTCTGAACCTGGAAGAGATGATTGTCTATGGTACATGGGGATTCCAGAGCCATGTTGAGAAGGTTTCTCTTTAGGATTTCAGTCGGAGGAACAATGCAAAGGAAGAATATAAGACACGAGCAAGCAGCAAAACAGAACAGAGCATCAAGAAGGGGTGGGGTAAGTTGTATGAGTGATGGGTCAGAGTGATCAGAGCTCTAATGGAACAGTGGTGGGTGGTGGATATTTGCAAGGACTTATCAGTTCAGCATTGATACTTTCGAGGGGTTTCCAAAGAGGAATTTCTCTCCTGGAGACAAGTGTTTTTGATTCAAATTGTCAATGAAATGGCTACTGGAAGCAGGCTTGGCCATGGTCAAAGTCTCTCTGCTCCTTTTTCTGCAAGAGCAGCTATGCGCAGCATTGATCGTGACATCTTGGCCTCAAGAAGTGAGTCTTCAGAGTCTGCACAGCTTCAATCCACACAACTGGGGCAGAATGAGCTTCTCCTGGACACTGGACACTGGGGGATCTGAGTAGGGTTGCTGCCACCTTCAGCCCAGCCTGGGTAAGTGCATCCTGCTGTTGGGGAGGGAAGTGGACACCAACTTTTCCAGTTCCTTCCTTTAGGTAGAGTCCCAGCACAGAAAGCCCCATGTACATGGTGACTGTTTTCCCCCACCCATTTCCTACTAGTCCGAAGCTACAAAGCAATGCCAACAGCATTGCCAACTGTCAGAGCAGCAGGACACTGATGACTGCTGACATTCAGTAACAATTCTCTTTTATTTCGATATGTCAATGGTCAGGATTTCACCTGGTTTACTTCTAGAGACACAGGTATCAATAAAGCAGCAAACAGTTCTGCAGCACTGTATTATCGTGTCCTTTGTTCACTGCAGTTCTGGAATCTGCTTGTGGGAAGGAACAAACACATCTTTTCATCCATTGTTCAGAAATAATATCACAGTTTATTAACTCCAATTACCTCCCATAAAATGGAGAATGGATTGTCCACAGCAGGGGGGAAAAGAAGGCTCAGACTCCAGAATGGAAGTTTCCTAGGACATCTCATGACCTTAGGCTGCAACAACTGGCCTGTAGCCAGTTCTGTCTCAAGGTGAAGGTGTGTGAAGTTGAGCATCATTCGTTTGTAAAAACCAAAGGGAAGACTTGCACCTAACCAGTTGGTCAGGCCAAGGAGGAGATCCTTTTACTTCACTTGTGACTTGTGACCCAAGTAGTGAGATTCCCAGGTCCAGAACATGCCCCCTCTTGAGTGGGGAGCAGGGAATCTCTACCAGTTGGCCGAGAAGGTACCTATGTCTATCTCCATCCCTACCAGGACTCCACTCTACAATGGATAAAGGAAGGTCCTGAGCTAAAGGAGAAGATGTGTGGAAAGAGTGGGTTCTGGTTGAATATGGATTGAGAGATTCACATTGCCAGATGCTGAACTAGCATCACAGAATTTAATCCTTTTCCCATCTCTGATGGGTGGTTATGCCCATATCTCCATTACACTTGCTCAGTTTCTTACAAGTGGGATTAAAATCCAGGCTTGTCTAGTCCCAAAAAACACCTGTTTCTCACTACATAACACACACTTGCCTTTCAGTAATCACATCTGTAATTACAAGAGGGTATCCTGGCTGACAGATCCTAGTGACCATCATCCGCTGTACTGAGCTACCTGGACAGTGTTCACTCTAGTCAGTGTGAAAGCTCGCATCACCTGACTGCTGGTTGCTTCTCTTCTCCAATTTGAATTATATGCGTAGGGTGTAAGGGTTAGGGGAAGTGGAAATCACTGGAGACCCATGCTGTAGGTCCCACCCTCCTGTGGGCCACCACTGCACTGGCGAAAGAATAAAGAATAGACTGAGACTTAGAGTGGAGGAGCCAAGTCTTGGGTCCTGGTCAGTGCTGCTAATAGCCGCAAAGACAAAGACCTCCCAAACACATCCAGTATGGATGGGATACAGCTGTGAGAAGGAATAGGGAGCTAGAAAGCTTTGAAGTCATCTAGCGAATTGCTGCCAAACACCTGGCATGATGCCAGGCAGGGCTGTCAGGGAGGTGGCACTGCTTATCTTGCTAGGACAGCAGAAACCGGCAGTGGGACCAGGCATAATTAGCAAGCAACTCACAAGGTCAGTGAGATGTGATAATTCAGGAGAAAGAATTATAATTAGGGTCACACTGTCCTTAGCTGCACAGGATTCAGCAGGGCCCTGCCACTTCACCGACCAGGACTTAGACCTCGGTGATAGCCATTCTCAAAGGAGCAACACTAGCCCTACTCTGCTGGCTGACATGTCCGAGCTGCACAGGGTTTTGGTCTGACTCCTGATGTAAAACAATATAGCCGGATTAGGGAAGGCAAGAAGAATGTGCCACTCATAGCCTGCTAGCACTGGGCGGGGACGTCTCCTACAGTTGGGTACTAAGAATGGATGGGTGGGGAACTGAGCAATCCCACAGGCCCTGATACAGCTAAGGTACTGAGTTCTTGCTTCTAGGAAACTGTGATGTAAACAAGCGGTGCCTAAACTTTGGAACTTTCTTTATGCAGCCTAAACCACACAGAGGTTGTGACCATCTGCTTGCTTTTTTCAGTCTTGCAACAAAGCTGCCATCTGTATGGCATCTTCCACTCTTCCTCTGCCTCCAGGTCACCATTAAAACATATATATCCAGGCATGGTGGTTCTAGAACAAGGATGTGTTTATCCAGGTTGGCTTTTGAAGGAAATTTATTTTCTGCCTTGACATTTTGGCAGCTACAGATGTGGTTGAACACACAGTGACATGTGGGTGTCTGTGAGCTGCGTAATTGGACTGGGGATGGAAGAAGGTAATAGTGGTATCTTTTAGCACCTGATACACTCCCTGGGAACCAGAAAACCTGTTCCCCAGGTCTTTTTGTCACCTTTTTAGACATCTGCTGCATTACGGTGCTGTCTCCACTGTGACTGTTTTTTTTTGTTTGTTTTTTTGTTTTTTTTGGTGTAGCGAGCTACATCCCTGGCTCTCTACTATTTATTAATTTTGAGTTAGGGTCTTACTAATTTGTTGAGACTGGGCTTGAACTTGTGATCCTCCTGGCTCAGGTCCCCAGAGTGCTGGGATTACTGGTGAGAGCCTCCATGCTTGGTTTCACGGTCATTCATATATTGTAAGAAAGCATCTGTTTCCTGTCATCAGTAAGAGGCCACCTGAAAGTTTAGTCACAGCATCTTCTAACTCCCCATTCTTCTCTGGATGCCTAGGATAAGATTCATTCTTTTTCTTTTTGTTGAGTTTATCGGTACATTCTAGGTATACAGTACAGTTACGTTCGTTACTGGGATCTTGTACCTTTAAGATTCATTTTTTAACAAAGCCTAGTTCCCATGCTCTCAGAAGTAATGTAAGTGGATGACCAGGAAGATGGGGCACACGTTGGCTAGTGTCTCCGGTGTTGCTTTACTCTTCAGGGCTTTTCTCCAAGGTAACTGGTTTCATTTTGCTCCTACCTTCACGCAGACCCCTTTCTCTTCAGTGTCTCCTTCAAAGTTTTTCCTCTACCAGACTTGTATTATTTCAGAAGGAGGAGAAGAGTGGGGATCTACAGGTGCCCAGAGCAATTTATAAAAGAACCTCTGTGAGCCAAGGCAGGTTGTGAGATATAGTCTACACCTACTTCTGCCCAGCAACTTGAGAAATGAGACCAAGTTTTGAAAATCAGACCTAGTAGACCTGTACCCCTATTAATGCTTTCTTTGCAACCAGCAGTGACTCTGAGTCAGTATTCTTCTAACAAATGAACCACACTGAAATCAAATACCTGGTTGAAAACCTTGCAGCTATTGAATCAATCTCTGATTCTGAAACAGAGATAATGATGACCACCTAATGACTTGTGAAAAACAAACATAATAAAAACATAGTGCTTGATATGTGGTACATACTCATTTAATGTAACATCTAACCACAAATGTCATGCTTCTGCCAGGAGCATTACCTTTCTACAGTAACCATGAAGCCTTCACGTTTGCGTTAGCCTATTCAGTCCTTTCTTGTATCCAGACTCCAAACTCTATTCATTTACCTTCTACAATATTCATTGCCACTCTCAATGATTTAACTTAAATATTTTGTTCCATTCTTAGACTACAGGCAGGATTAGTTAAGCAACACATTCATTCAAGAAGCATTAACTGTGCAGTTAGTATGTGGACTGTCTTCTGGTGTTGGGAGTAGAGGGCGAACAGCTCCAAGAGGCTCCTGTTCTTGTGGTACTTACGTTTGCATGGAAGAACAGTGGATAAGCTAGTCAGTTAGTGAATGCAAAAAAGTTAGATGGCAGGAGGTGTAGGCAAGCAAGCAGTTGCGTAAGGGTGTGATAGGATGCAGGTGTCAGAAGGAGGTTACATTAGACATGTGTTGAGGGGATGGAGCCACAAGGAGCCACCTGAGCTGCGAGGTGAAGGAGCAGAAGGGATGTAAGGTGCAGGAGCAGCAGGTGCCCACAAGGCTTCCCTGGAAGAAGCCAGGCCAGGCAGAAGGCCACCTTGAGGGTAGGCCAGTCTGCCCGTTCCCCTGAGCACCAATGGCCCAGGGAGACATGAGGACCACACTGGCAGGAATTCGTGGTAAGGACTTGGATTGTGCCAGATAAGCCACTGCAGTTTTTAGATGGGGGAAATCACACAACAGTGGAGATTTTATAGAGCTCGCTCTGCAGGCCAAGTAGAAGATGGACTTGTGGTGAGTATGCAAGAAGGAGGAAGAAGAGTAGCATGGCGAGGGACTGGCCTGGTGACTGCTACCACGAGAGACAGAGCAAAATGGGAAACAGTTTTGAGAAAAATTCCGTAGTAATTTTCCTGAAGTCATTTCCAAACTTCAAAATGTTCAATGCTACCAGATTACATTTCTTTCTGATGCACAGCTGAATAACTTTGGTTTTCCAAGTCCTCCATGATTCTTCCCCGGCCACTGCTTTTTATTGACTGTCCACCTCTCCAAACTCCTACATTATCTGTGCTGCAGAATTAATAGGCACACAGATAACAGTCCGCTTCCTGCTCTTCTGTGCTGTGTGTCCGATTTGTTGGACTTGTCTGTTGTCAAGGTAGGAAACACCTTTGGGACAGACACTCTGCAAAGTGTGAGTGTGTTTCCCACACTCTGTAGCACTTTGCATTGTTCTGCATACAGGGTATGTAGTGAAATTATGTACTGACTGATTAAAAACACGCACCACTAGCATTTGTCTCTTTATGTTTCTCTTATAAGAAGAAGGGTGATGAGTTGTCAATTCCACTGCATCGCTGAACCAGTATGCAGTGCATTGATCATCTCTGCGATAACCAGATGAGGCTTTATTGTCATCTCTTTATAGTTTGCTGAGATAATTTCACTTGCTTTGGAGTTTATGAGGCCATAAGTGGCTTCCATCTGTTGGTGAACATATTTTTAAGAGTCATTCAGTTTCAAGTACGGAATACTTGAGGGGAAGCTAAATTGTAACTTTTATATTAAGTGTCATCTTAATAACAGAGTCAAAATTGGAAGCATGTGTTCAATGTTGGTCTTTCATTTTCAAAGCTTTAGGTCAGGCGAATAATTAATTTCATTAGTTTTCAAAGTAGATTATGCCTAATAAAATCTGTTTTGTTTATGGTCACATTTTAGTTAATCCGTTGCCTCAGAAAATCAGAGAAATCTGATCGGCTAATTATTCAACATAGTAAATTACATTATTCCACATCCAGAGAACATTGGCCTAATTGACTTCTCCAGTAATCATAAATGAAAATATTCCCTGTTAATACATTTTTGAGCAAAGCATACCAGTGATGAAACAGAGAAGAATCTTGTTTATTGCATCTTTTTTGATGATTGACCACAGAATGTATCACAGCACTTCTGTGGATAACTTTTTCCACAGTAAGACTAACAAAGACAAGGGAATTTCGTTGCATTCTTCCTGGTACTCTGAATTGTCACTCTCTGTATTTTTTTGGCCTTCCCAGAAATTCATTCTTGTATCAGTGCTATTTTGTAAAATCAACCTTACCTAAAATTGATTTCACTTTAAGCCCAGTAAAAGGGAAAACTGTGGTCACGTTCTCCTGCTAGCAAGAGGTACAACATTCTCTGGGGCATTTTTCCTTTCCTCTTGATTCTGACAAGCCTCAAGCAGCCTTTCCTTGGCAAAATTCAGACACACACAGACAAGCTCACACACCAGGGAAGTCTGTGGACGGATACTGTGGATGGAGGGGATTGGCCTAAGGGACTGAGACCATGTATGTAATGTGGGTTCTATAGCATCAACCTGGCATTAATGATCCATGCTTAAAACACAGATTTCTTCTTCTTCTTCTTTTTTTTTACACCAACAAGAAACTCTCATCCAAAAATGACTGCTCTTTCTTACAATTTCAGCAGAGATCAGTTTTCCATCTGATAAAAGTGGAAAGGACTTGTTGCAGACCTTTATGCAGTTATCACAAGAACAAAGAATAACGAGAAGAAAGAGCTTAAAGGTAGATTTTAAAAGCTCTGCTTTTTAGAGTATAATTCAGACATAATGAAAAATTTGTTCTGTGGCCCATTTAACCACAGCTGTAACCCAGGAAACGAAGGACAGTTTTTCTGCAAAGGTGGTGCTTGAGTTAGCAAATGGTGAAGGGACTCTACTAATCATGTTCCTGGTGTGCTCCTGGTAGGCCCTGGCTCTTAGGGTATGTTACTATATATTGATTGAAAAATCCCAAATCATGGCCATATATCGTTTTTTTTCCAATTAAAGTTTACTAAGCTGAAAAATTTCAGTTACCCAGCTCATCTGCAGAGACAGTGCCAGCAGGGACACAGGGATACGATTAGACAAATTCAAGAGAGGAGGAAAAAGAAGAGAAACTGATTGACAGAAAATTATACATGGGACTAGACTTCACTGGCCTGTTAGTAACAGCGAAGGTGGTGTCATTCATTTCCATTAGATAGTGAATTAACCATTTCTACTCTTTTAAATAGGTTCTTCATTTTTCAGTATAGTTTCAGTATTCCATAGTTTCTCACATGAATAAATACACAGTGGTGCTCTTATAACTAATAGTAATCGTCAGAAGGTAGATAATTGTCTGGAAAGTAAAAGAATAAGAGGAATTTTATAGAGGGGGAGTATAAAGGTTTCTCTTTCAGTTCTTACTTAACATCCTTGGAATTTCTGTGTGAGCTCTGCTGAGAAAAATGGCCAGTGGGCAACAGATTATCTCAAGGTATAGTTTTTCCAGTTTTTAATCTCTTTTCAGGTGACAAATAGTTTTCTCTTAGACAAGATTCACTTGATTTTTAAACTTATTTAATTAAAAAAGTAATTTAATGCTCAACAGGGACCCCAGAGTAGGGGTTTGCTCGTCTTGATGATTCAGACACTTTGAGTAAAGACACACTATATCACAGACTTCCATATTTCAAGGTGTCATAGTCATCTGCTCCAGTATTGGTGTCAAAATTGGGGTGCTGAAGAGGTTTGTCCTATGTGGGATTGTGAATGAATAGAACAACTTGCAGAGGAACAGTTATAGGGCATACTGGTGAAGAGAACGGGTTCCCAAATGAGGTGCATCTGGCTGCAGATGTGAAGTATGCCATTTATCCAGATGTAACTGTCAGTAAAGGGCACGAAGAGCATCACAACAGCAGAGCCACGGCTGGGTCTGATGCTGTGCAGCTGAGTGGCCTGATTCCGGTTCAGTGTGGTCCCTTACCACACACATGACCGTGGGCAGTCTGCTTACCCTCACTGCCCTGGAATCTTCTGCTTGGCATTTGCCTCACAGGGTTCCTGGTGAGAAATTTAAAGGAGATAATTTTGTGCTAAGCACTGCAGGACTGGGAAACAACCAAACTTGCATCTCAACCAGAGTTTCTCTCTGTGTAAAATGGAGGTAAAACTACTGATTCTCACAATCTAGTTGTAATGAATGAGATCTGAGGAACCAGTGACGAGGCCAGTCACTGGCGGCAGTTATTCAGAAGCACTCTGAATATTTGCAGGAAAGCTATCAGTATATTTGGCTGTCAATATGTCTCATGGTGTTGATTTTAACCATCATTTTCTTGATGTTCATGCCTTTAAAATGCCTGTGGGACATTTTGTCACAGTCCCTTTGTCTTGTCCATCTATAGATTACTCCACGGATATCATTACACAGTATTTTAGCTTTCCTGGCTTCCAGTGAAAGAGGGACACTTTTGACATTTCCACCTAAATATTTTTTAGGTACAATACTGACCTTTAATAAAGACCATCTTTTATGAATCCTTCTCTGCTAACCACCATCAGTGTCACCATTTTTTGATCCAGTCTCAATTTCAAATGTTTTTTGTCAAAGGACTCAAAGATTGGATCTTTGAAAAGTGCAGCTTCCAATTTTAGAAGGTAATCTCAAAAGAATGAGGGGGACAGGCTCTTCACTAGCCCCATTAGTGCTGAACTTGCAAAGAGAAACTCTTTAAGGAAAAATTGGCTCCTTGTGTTCATAGCCATTTTGATAAGAACAGTGCAAGGTAATGCAACCCCATTTTGAATGTAAAAGTTCTAAAGTTCACACCACTTGAAAAGGCAGCAGTGAATGGCACTGGCATGCTGGCATTCGAGAAAGAAATCAGGTACCCAGGTTTTAAGCAAACTACTTAACGTGCCACAGAAACACGGAAGGAGGACATAAAAGCATAAAGACATGACGCTCCTTAGTCTTTCACTGTTTCCCTTCTCGACTGTGTGCTCATTATTCAGGGAGGCCATGCACAGTCTGGACCTGTCCCTTCTGTGTTTGGTTTAGATTCTTCACATGGGAAGGGCAGAGACAACACCTGCTTCCCATCTTAAACAATCAGTGGCACGCAAGTTTGAACATTTCAGTGTACAGGAAGTAGACTGAACGTATTTAGCAGTTGCTCTGGCTACTAGAATAATAATTTAGTGAGTGAAAACTTACATTTGACCAGCAATTGCTTGCACCCTTATGATATGCAAGGCCTAGCAGTGGACCCAGAGATGGGTGATACTGTCTACTCACAAAAATTATATTGGGATGTAAGTAATAGGAATGCAGAGTAGAAAATACAAAGGTCTATAGCAAAGGAGCTCATAAAATAGGATCACAGAAGAGAGAGATTATTTTCAGGTATGCGATAAAGGAAGGCTTCAGGAACACGGTAGTGCTTGAGTCAGGTCCTACTTAAATACATTTTGTTCATGCAGAGAAAGGGTGGGGCGATTTTATTAATGGCACAATAGCTTTATCTGGAGGGGATGAATGGGAAATATGTCTAGCAAGGTGTGGACCATTCTTTCTGAAGGAATACGAGATCACGTGACCTTGGACTTCATACTTAGAGGCTAGGAATTTATGGAACAGACAACACACGAGCAGGCTCTCAATCCTGGCTTTTCATTAGAGTCACAGAAGGAGTATTAAAATTGCAGGACTGTCCCCATTTGTGAGTGCTAGAGCAAGACTGTGAATGGAAAAGCCCACCTACTGTATGTCAAAATATTTTAGTTTTAAAGGAAGTACTAATGTGAAGATGGGACTTGAGCTGGGACCCTCAAGAAGCCCGACTCTTCCCTAAGGCCACGCTGCAACTAGGGGTCCTAGTGGTCTCACGGGTTCAGAGGGCAGGAGGGGCAGAAGCTGGGCTCAGGCTGGGGCTGCAGGGCTGGGAACGTCCCGTGGAGGGCAGGTTCCCCTGCCATTTCAGAGTGCAGCTTCTCAGGAGTTTCTCTGTGTCACTCCAAACTAAACTCACCTCCTCCCATCACATCCCCACAGCAGAGGAGAGCACCGGGGACTTGTCCTTCTACACCCTCCCGCTTGTGGGGATGGAGGCAGATACCGAGATCCTAGAGCAATCTGGTTCTTCAGCTTCTGGGGCACAGCTGTGACCACTGTTCCTCGGCCTGGCACCCCACCACGTGACCCACTCGAGTCCGCTGCTATGTCCTTTTCTCATGTGCTGTGTGTCCCTACTTGGTTATCAAACTTTAAAAAGGGAGGCTAAGAAGAAAAACGCCTTTTCTTTGCATTTTTGTGACTCTTGGAGCCTTGTAACGTTTATGACAATCTCTTGGCCTGGCCTAAGGTTTGTGCTATGCCTGAAGTCAATTCTAGAACCGCCAATTCCACATTTCGCAGAGCTTTGGTTTCTAGGTGGATACCAACAGGCTTCTGGGGCAATGGTACTATTCAGAGAGGTGAGGTGAGTAATCATGGCCAACCTGGGGAGGCTTCTCCTTGCTCAGGGGTTACAGAGGGAGGCACAAGGGAGATGACTGAGGTTTCTTCCAGCTCCTTGCGGGCCACCTGTGTCCTAAGGCCTAGTCCCTGTGAAATGTGGTCTTCTCTGGAAATGGGACCCTTACCAAAGTCATTTGGTTAATCCGAGTCCATCCGTGTGGGCCCAAGTTCAATCATGTGGCTTCCTTGTGGGAAGAGGAGGATCACACAGGAAGGATGGGGACACAGATTGGAGCTATGAGCTAAGGAACACCAGGGACTGCTGGCAACTTGCAGAAAGTCGGAAGAGGCGCGGCGGGGAGATCCTTGCCTGTGTGTATTAGAGCGTGTGGCCCTGCCGACACCTTGATTTGGGATGTGTGGCCTCCCAGAATGGTGAGGTAGCACATTTTTGTTGTGTGTGGTACTTTGTTCTGGCAGTGCTGGGATAATCTTGGGTAGCTCCAATGGCATGTGATGGAGGGGGCTGGCCCCACGTGAACCGGGTGGACAGTGAGGAAGGCCTCCCTCCAGCTCCCACCCTGGAGATATGGGACTGTTCTCCACAACCTGGAGAGCATGTCTGCATGGCATGGAGCCTTCCTACTTAGCATCCCTGTTTGTTAGCTGGCTGCATAAACACAAGGTACTAATTCACTACGGATTTCAATTACCTGCTACACAAAGAAAGTATAAACAGAAGGTATTAATTTACTACAGGTTTCAATGGTATAATAAGGCAGTTTCCAAAAGTTAAATTAAGAAGGCTTTACCCACTTCTTTTTTTTTCTATTCTCATAATAGTCATATTTTAATTTGGTTTTGGAAATAGTTTTTTGGCTGTATGTTAAAGGTATTCCCTTTAATTTGTCATAGTGAAAATGATTCAGAAAACCCGTAGAAGATTACATCTCTACAACCCACATTTTCCAGATAGGAAATTATTGTGGCATTGAATTACCAAAGGGACAGCTGAAAAAATTGGGTCATGCATTCGCCCCATTCTGGGACATGAGCTGCCAAGTTGTGCTCGGCTCATTTTTGTCCTCATAAACAAGCTGCATTAACAAGTTGCTCTTAAAAAGCGTACTTACTTCCCCAGTGAATTACATAGGAAAGAAGCCAGCACTTCCTCCAGAGGACTCACGTAGTTGTTTGTTCTTTGAGCTCAGGTGTGGTGAACCAGATGGAGGCCACAATGCACCCTGAAAATTGGCCAACCCCCTAAAGTCTCCCCTCCTCTCCAGCCCTGATTTCTCACATTGGCACACAACTCATCGCCTGTCTGATGGGGGGAGGAAAAAGAAAGACAGAAAAAGGACTTGATTTTCAATTTCAATTTAATTACACAATCTATACTGCTTACTGGGAAGGATTTAGGAGTAAGATTAATGTTCAACAGTGCTGTGTTTTACATTTCTCTCTGATAAAGTATACTGTATTGATTATCTAAAGTGAGTTTTCAGAAATGTTTTTCAAGAGCCAAATTCCTTCGGTGGCAGAGTGATTTGAAAAAGGTGACTTCATTTTTTTTTTTAATTCTGTGCCAGAATGTAGACAAATTAGAAGAATAATAAGATGACTCTGTGAATTGTATGGCCAGCATTCTTGGGAGTGGGGAACACATCTCTAATTGGAAGAGGAAAAAATAGAAATTCCATTGTAGGATCAGAAATACAAGCTGGTGAACAATTATTACACAATTATCTGTTTGGAGAATGACTATATACATAAAATTTTAAGACCCTCCTCTCTCATGTTTAAGTCCAAAGAATTTCACTTTCTCAATGGGACTAGAAACCATAATGATTTTATTTGGCAGGAAATCAAAGTTGAAGATTATAAGTAAATATTTGGTGTTCTCTTTTGTTGTTCATATATTCTATTAGTTCAGCCAAATATACAAAGAAAGAAACTACAAGGAAAGAAAATTTACTCTTAAGAAATAGCCTTGATATATTTTTGAGACTTACTCTTTAACTTACTAAATAAATGAGAAAATCACGTCTCTTTACAAGGAGACTATTCCCTATGGGATTTAAATAAAAATGGCAAGAGTAAAGTTTATAGCTTCACTGTTGTTTAGCTTTACAAAATCACTTGAGCTCAGGCAAATAACTGAAAATATAACAATAAAGATACTAAGCCCCAAAAGTAAATAAACTATTTGGAATGGCCACCTGCTTTTGCTATTACACAATGATGGTTTTTTTCAAGCATTCAATTGACTACTTCTGCAAGTCAACATTGACAATTACGTTCAAAAGCAAAAAGGCACCTGGTAAACATTAAATTCTGCTTACTGAGTTTGCAGGATAATATGTTAATTAAATGAGTTCCCTGTGTTGAAAGCCTGTTGTGTTCCAGGGTATCTGGCACAGACTGGGTAAAGCTAGAACTTTGCTTAGGTAGATCGACAGGGGGAATTAGAACTGGATCTTCTTTTGGAGAGCATTTGAGACTTTGAAAAATGCATCCTTTGGCAAGGAAGAATTATAACTTTTGCCAGAGGGAGGAAAGAAGGCATGGTGATTTGTATCTACGAGGGAAATCTGAGCATATTCTGCCACAGGCCAACGCCTGAATTCGAACAAGGAGTATGTGCTGCTCAAGTGGCCCACGGAAGGACCAGATGGGTGGGCACCGCTGGCCTCACTGAAGGCCCCCTTTGGTTTGTATGTGGGATGGCACAAGCCCCTTACACAGTTATATATAAGGACTCTATCTCCAAAAATACGAATAATATATCAGCAAGAAGATTGGATAAGAAAGGAGTGAAGCACACAGAAAAATGCCAGGTGACTATAAGTAGAAATTAACAATCAGAGCGGAAAGTTGCCTTGGGTTGGCCTTTTGCTGCCAGGGGTTCAGCTCTTAGCTACTTGGGAAAGAATGACTTTCACCTGGATGAATGCACACTTGAGAAAGTCACAGAGGCGAGTCACCTCTGTTTAGGGAAAAGTAGAGCAAAGCTATTTGCTGTCATGATGGCATCAATATACATAGAGGTCACAATATGGTCTCGGGGATGCTTAGATGTGAGAAAAGGCAGAAGCCATTGGTCTGCCATTTCCTACTTTGGGCTGGATGGGGCAGAGGGAAGCAACAGGATTGGGGGCAAAGAAAGGGCATAACCATCCACAGTTGATTTCTTCTTGTCAGAAACGATAGCATATACTTTTATCGTATTGAATCATTGGCATCATCTTTTTTTTAACATTTAAAAATGCTTACAAACATTTACCATAAAATTTTATATCAGAGAGAAGTGAGGAAATACCTGGTTGGCAATATGTTCCTGGATTTTTTCTGTAGTCACTGAAAAAGAAAACAGAGAAATTTTACATGAAAGCGTGAAAATCAACCCCAAAATGCAGCACTGACACTGTTCTGTCCAAAGCCCCATAACAGGCATGAGCTCTATGAACAAGGGTTAAAATCAAGCCAGTTAATGGGGAGGAAAAGTCAAAACCTAAATACATCATGTTGGGCAAAGGTAGCAGAAAGTAGAGAGGAAATCTAATAAAGACGATAACCAGCATTATGTATTAAATGTTGGCAGAAAAATGATGAGGAGATGAAAAGGACTGGAGAAAAACATGAACAACAGCCAGCCCAAGGTCTCCAAGCGATGATGACCTGTTGAGGTACTGGACCACACTAAGCTCACAGAACCCTGAGAACTAGATGAGGGCATCTGAGGCTGCAGATGGCAGAGGTGCTACTTTAAAAACCTTTCTCGTACCCGAGAAGTGAAGAAGACATTGCTCCCCTGCGTTGTCGCAGTACTGCAGGAAACTGAAGTACAAACCAAAGATGGTGCAAATGTTATCTTAGCCAGGATGGACAAGATTCAGAGTAGTGTATGAAAGCCAACAGAGGCAAAAAAAAAAAAAGGATGCTAAAGTGGCCTTGGTCACTGAGAAATCAACCTGAAGGAGATCAACAGCACACACATTTCAAGTAAAAAGATATACAATCCTTAGTAATCATGAATAACTAACCAACAATCTAACAGCAAAGAAAGAAGAGACTTTTGGGCACCACAGTTAATTGTGTTTATGAACAACTCCGTGTGTTATTTATGCTTCATTAAGTATGTCCACTAAAAGATAAGAGTTTTAATTCAGATCATTGTAGAGTCACATGCAGTTGTGAGAAACAATACAGGCAGTTTCTCTGTATCCTTTCCCCAGCTTCCGCTAATGGTAATGTCTTAAAAGTCAAGAATGTTGCAGAGATGGAATCACATATAGTAAACAATATTTTGGAACTTATGTTTCTTTACTCAGTGCAGTCGTCTGGGGACTCATCCAGGTTGCTGTTTCCTCTTGTTCTGAGGGGTATTCCACGGTGTCGAGGCCCCACACTGCGTTTAGTAGCGTTAAAGGATATCTGGCTGTCATGTGTGAAGCTGCCATAAACACTTGTGTACAAGCTGCTATGTGAACGCAAGTCTCCACTTCTCTGAAATACATGCCCAGAGGATAATTGCTGGGTTGTATGAGAGCTGCATGTTTAATTATTTAATAAACCGCCAAACTTTTTTTTTTAAAAAAGCAATAATTAAGTGAAATATATCAGTCAATTAATCAACTAATATGTTGAGATTTCCTCAGTATTTAATAGCAGCTGAGGTTTCATAGGGGATGCAGAAGAAGTAAGACAGCGGCAGGAAGAGTGGGCTATTTGATCTCGTCATTGTCAGGAAACGCCTGAGGCCAACCGTGGAGTTTCCAGATAATAAAAACCAATTTTCTTCATTCTGAAAGAGCCTTGCTCAATCACATACTCTTGATACGTTTTAATATTCGGATTTCTTTTGTCAGATTAAAAGCACAGCGTTTAAAGAGGCAACATGGTTTGAGGGAAAGCCTTTTGAATTAGATTACCGATATTCAAATATCGATTCCCCAGAGAAGTGACATTTGGATGGTAAGCCGAAAGGTGAGGAGGAAGTTGACTTCGCTGAGGAGAGGGCGATGCCCAGGCCGGCAGAAGGCCGAGCTCGCACAAAGCCCGTGTGCAAGGAGGGAGCATGGCGGCGGCGCTCCAAGGCACAGGAAGGATGAAGTAAGGGTGTTGTGGTGTGAGGGGAGGCAGGGTGGGCAGACAGGACAGTCAGCAAGCCAGCCACGGAGATCATTTTGGGAAGGTGAAGGACCTGCCCGAGAGCAATAGAAAGTCAGCCCTTACTGGGTTTTAGAGTAGAGTCGGAGTAGGGACCTTAAAATATCATGCAGAGATTCGCATGAGAAAATCCACCTCACTCTAGTTGCCACTTGGAGTAGAGACTTAGAGAATGTTTATGGGGTATTAGGATGAGCAGCGCTACAGAGTCTCCGTTTTATTTTGTTAGACACCAGGGGGAATCTGGAAGGATGTAAGAGAAAAAATAATATTCAGTCTGTCAATTAATTGGACACTAAAACCCACTGTGGGAGAAAAGATTGAAAATGGCCTCAAAGCCTGCTGTGTTTGGGAGGTGACAGGATCATGGGGCACTGTAGCCGACTGGCTGTTAGGAGGTGGTATCTGATCAGATGTGTGACCTGAAAGGGTTTATGTTCCTCCCCAGCTCCTCGCTCTTCACTCTGCTTTCTGGACATCACGATGTGAATGGCTATTCCTCTGCCACGCCCCTGTACCCTGCCATCTTGCCTTGGAGCCAGTGGCCAACCGTGGACGGAAGCCTTCACAAACTGTGAGCCAAGATAAGCCGTTCCTCCTTTAATTTGTGGGTATCTGGTATTGTATCTTAGCAACAAGGAAGTGACTAAGACCCCCACTGACCTCCAGGAAATGGACCAGATTACAGCCAGGCATCTGCTGAGAGCCCTGCCAGCCATGAGGTATTCCACGTGTGAGGTCAGTTTCATCATGCTCTGGCTTTGTCTGCCCAGCTGTAGCAAGATTTCCTAGTATCTGCCCCTCTCCAGATTTGTGAGGGTTAAAATGAGATGAGTACGAATCTTGCAGGCAAAGATGCTAGAGGGTCATTTCAGGTAGTTGGGGCAGAGTGAGTTGCATCTTCAGGACAGGAAAGAGGAGGGTGTGGGTGTGAACGGGGAGGAATTCCAAATGGTTTGCAGTGTCCCCCTCACCTGTGTGGTATCACTTTCCACACTTTTAGTTACCCATGACCTACCATGGTCTATAAGAAGTGGAAAATTGCAGAAAGAAACAATTTATAAGTTTGAAAGTCTTTTATGACAGATGGTTGTCATAATTGTTCTATTTTGTTATTGTTACTCATCTCCCACCATGCCTAGATATACATGCAGTTTTATCACGAGCATGTATTTATAAGAAAAGCATAGTGTTTGCAGGGTTTGGTACCATCTGCAGTTTCGGGCACTGGCAGAACATCTTGGAACACTTGCCCTGTGGCTGGGGGCCTAGAGTAGAGTTAAACATAAGCTGCAGCAGGTGGGAAGCACAGATGTGAGGACAGGGAGACAGCTCATCCTTGGGAGGGTGCTGACTCGGGGTAAAACTGGGGGCCTTGTAGGCAGTGTGGGGGTCAGCCAAGGTGTCTCAGAGAGGGATGTGGGGATCGAAGCTGTTGTGGAAAAAGAAGAGCTGGGCAGCAGGGCAGAGGGTGAGCTGAAGGGGCAGGGCGACAGGTGACGGAGGAAGCAGTGAGCGTGTAGGCAGTGTCCAGGTGGGAGGAATGAGGGTCTGCACCCAGGCCGCCGGAGCAAGGTGGAAGGAGGCTGGTCTCTGAGGTTGGTTCTGGAGACTGACCGGAACGGAAAAGTACAGCAACAGGGAGCAAGGACAGCCCTAGAAGCTTCAGCTAAAGGAATGAGTGGATAAGGACACATTTATAGATACAGTGAGGGAAAGGATACAGATTAAGAAGTTACTACGTGAGGTCAGGGCCCACTATTTAAATGAAGATATCTGTAGCTTATGGAAACTGATGTGGCTACTGCAGTAGACTCAGTCAGGACCCCCGGATGTCCACATGCCAACGACTGAAACCTGGACCATGATACTTCACACGGCTTTGTAGATGTATGCGAAGAATTTGGAGATGGGAAGATCATCTGGATGTGTGCAGTGCAGTCACGAAGGTCTTTCCTTATATTAGAGGGCAGGAGAGTCAGAGGCAGAGGGGAGGTCCTGAGAAGACAGCGGCAGAGGACAGCCTGGTGAGGTGCTGGAAGGGCCACCCCAGGAAACCTGGAAATGGGGAAGCCGGGCTCCTCTACAGCCTTCCATGAAAATGCGGCCTGGCAGACCTCTTAATTTTAACCTAGTCACACCCATCTGTACTACAGTGTCTAGAACAGTAAGATAAACAAATTAGTGTTTGAAGCCACCAGAGTAGTGGTACAGTCACCTTACAGTGTCTGCAGGTTTTGAATCTACAGACTCAACCAACCATGAGTAGCAAATTCTATCTATCTATCTATCTATCTATCTATCTATCTATCTATCTATCATCTATCTATCTATCTATCTATCGACAAGGTCTTGTTGTGGCCTCAAATTTGCAATGCTCCTGCCTCAGCCCCCCGGGGTACTCAGATTACAGGATTATGTGACTGTGCTGCCCATGGATAAAAAATAGTTTAAAAAATTTCATCTGTCCTTGAACACGTAGAGACTTTTCCTTCGCCATTATTTCCTGAACAATACAGTGTGAAGACTTATATATAGCAGGGACATTGTGTCAGGGATTATAAGTAATCTTCTGCTGATTTAAAGTACAGAGGAGGAGGTGTGTAGGTCATAGACAAACACCACACCATTTTGTATGAGGGATTAAGGATCCAAGGATTTCGGTATTAGAGAGGGTTCCAGAAACAAACCCACATGGAAACTGAGGGACAATTGTAATTTCGATTGTAATTTTGCAATGTTCTCATGGTCCATTTTGGCCATTCCTCAGGGCCAGGGAGGAAACCACATGGCTCCCAAGTAACTGTATGAGGCCTCGAGTAAGGTACTCTGCATCCCTTATGCCCTTGGGACACCTTGTGTAGTAGAGACCATTACCCCCGTCTTTTAGATTCAATGACCAGGTCTCAAACAATTGACAAGAAGTGTCCAAATTATATGGTCTGCCAGTGAAAGAACCCCCAGCACTCTACAGAGCACTGGTACTTTTATCACAGAAACAGCTGTTTGTTTTCTGTTTTTTTTTGTTTTTTTTTTTTTTTTTTTTTTTTTTTTTTTTTTTTGTTTGTTTTTGTTTTTAGGACAAAACTAATCTTGTCTGTCTCTTTTCTTGGGTCTTCTCCTTTCAGTTTTTGGTGAGATGAGGGCTAGATGGGAACAAAATAAAGGTACTTGGCAAGGAGTTGAAATGCAGACTCAGTGGAACAGAGAAGCAGCAACCCCAGGACTCTTACAGTACCCCTGCATTGGGCCTTCAAAAATGGAGCAGAAGGAGCTTCTGGGGGAAGCAGTGGATAGGGTTGGTTCAGCTTGGGATGAAGGCGGTGCTGAGACCCAGGTGTCCATTCAAGAGCTTCAGGGCTGCAAGTGGTACAAATGCCCCCAACTGGCTCTTACCGGTGTTCCAAGATTTAGAATTCTAGGAGATTGGCATATAATTCTCTGAACTCTGCAGTGAGACTCACTAATCCTTCCCATTGTGAGAAGTCTGATCAGTGATCTCAAACTGAAACTAGAGGGGAAGTTCTTTTGAGGACCGCACAGTTTAAAACAGTGGTTCTTAACCTCTATCAGGGAACAGGCCCTTCTAGGAATCTCAGAGCAGCTATGAAGCTGCTCCTCAGAAAAAAAGGCACCACACAGCAAAACAGGGCAGGGACCAACCACAGGTCTACAGAACCTGCAGAAATGAAGCTCTTTTGAATGACAGCCCTGAACAGATGAAAGAATTTCTCAGATCTAGCTCCTCTGGAGAATTTTCCGGGCTCTCAAAACTATAGATTCTAACCATTTATTCTAACTTGAAGGATTGAAAGTATGCATTCAGTTTCTTATAGGATAGTATATTCATTCAAAAATAATACAGTACCTTTACTATCTTAGATACCTAAATTCTGCTTATGCAAAGGTGAATACAGTGGGGTACTCACACTCACTAAAATCAGCAGCAAGAGGGAGAGAGACACAGAGAGATAAATTAAAACACACCCTCAGAGAGGTTTTCATAGAGTTGTGAATGACATACTGGGAGGAGACTGAAGGATCAATCAGTGTAGTTCGTCTTGGGGAACAGATGCTAGGTACGCTGCCATCAGCCCGCCATTCTTCTTTCATTTGACTTATACTGAAATGTATTATCAATAATTCATATCCATAGTCTTTGCTGATTTCTTAGTGTCCCTTTTTATTTTTATTTATTTTTAAATTTTTTTTATTTTTATTTTTTGAGACAGGGTCTCACTATGTAGTTGAGACTGACCTGGAACTCACTGTGTAGCCCAGGTTGATCTCGAACTCACAGCGATCTTCCTGTCTCAGCTTCCTGAGTGCTGGGATTACAGGCGTGCACCGCCACGCCCAGCTTCTTAGTGTCCCTTTTTAAAAACAGAGTTTAGAATATGTTTTGTGTCTTTGCATAGGTATGTTCAAGCACATGCTTACTGATACAGTAAAGACAAGAAATTAGAATTCATTCAGAGAAGACATAAAAATCATGAGACGATAAGACTTTCAAAAACAGGTAGAATTTGAGAAGAATCATGAAAATGATTGGTCTGATTACAAGAGAGATTTTGGAGGGAAATGGCATTGCCTAGGTAGCTTTGGATGACCTGAAAACCATTCAGTTTCTTTATGTTTGAAGCAGTAAATTTGTCAGCCATCATGGCAGAAGTGGGATATAAAGGAAAATTAATGTGAGAACAGATTGTACAGAGTAGGGAGAGAAATTGTAGAATAAATAGGGGACTTGGGTGAGGTGGGTGAACAAAGATAATTACTTGGGGCTTAGACTAGGGAGGTAGAAATGGGAAGGAAGATAAAGAGATAAACCAAAGAAAGTATGTTGAAGAAATATTTGAGAGTAACTGGTAACAAATGGATAGAAGGAATAAAGATCACAAAGAGGCAGCATATCTGGTGCAATTTATTCACTCACTCAATAAATACCACTTGGGCAGCTTCCATGTGTCATAGATGGGTGCTAATCTCTGGGGACTCAACTGTGAACAAGAGAGTTGCTGCCAGACAGCTTGCTCTGTGCTCCCAAAGAGCCTGCTGGCTCTATTCCCTCCTCTTCTACAACATGCTGTATTTCTGAATCATTGCATGCATTCAGCATGAGCCTTTCTGTAGGGACGCTCAAATTGTGTTAAAGGTGCCACAGTGAAGTCTTGAAACAGAAGGAAAGGGGATGACACTGTGAATCTATTTCTCTGTTCTGGGAGCAAATTGCCTATTATTTAAGTACATATGTAGAGCAATTTGATATTCTATTGCTACAGAACGATGGGGTATCCCTACTTCTCCATCAGGGGTTATTTAGGAAGGAATCTGAGGGTTTGGGGTAAAGGAACAATATGGTGATCTGTGACAAGACAGGTCTGGTAATTCAATGAACAAAAGCCCCAAAACCTTGCAAAGGAGCACAGAGCTGCAGCCATTACTTACGAAAAGACATGGGAACCAACAGGCCAATGACATTGTGGAGGGGAAGGCAGTGAAGTAAATCATGGATAGAAAGGACGGTATCTCAGTGTCTTCATAATATACATGTTGGATATCCCTTAATTGAAAGAGTTGGTACCAGTGGCGTTTTGGATTTCAGAATTTTTTAAAATTTTGGAATATCTGCATATTCATAATAAGATATCTTGGGGTAGGAACCCAAGTCTAAACACAAAATTCATTTATCTTTCATAAACACATATGCATAGTCAAGCGATATTTTAAAACATTTTGTGCATGAAACAAAGTTTCTTTGGTGGGATTTTCTACTCCCCCTTGTCACTTCTGTGCTCAAAAAGTTTCTGAAGTTGGAACATTTAAGCATCAGACTTTCAGATTTGGGTTACTCACTCTGTATCCACAATTTGTGCCATTCTGGCCACAACCACTACCGATGTGAGCTCACCAGTGCATCCTCTGGATGATGATATTAGGGTCTCTCTGTTTTCACAGAGGGTCTGCAAGCCTCTCACACATCTCACAGGTCCTGCACGATCTTCTCCTTACCCCTCTCCAGCCTTGCCTTGCTGTCTATTCCTCCTCTTTTCTTCTCCTCCAAGGTTTTATTGCCATTTTTAGTACTTTCTGGTGTCTGATCCTTTGTACACAGTGTTGTCTCTCCACCTTTGCAGGACTGGCGTGTGTGTGTGTGAGTGTGTGTGTGTGTGTGTGTAGATCAGTTTGATATTAAGAACTCAGGGCTCTCTTCCATTGTCATACTATCTCTTGTGATTCCTAACCCACTGTTTCTTCCATAGCACATATCCTAATTTGAAATTATTTTACTTTTGTGTATTTGTTATTTCTTTGCTTGTCTTCTGCAGTGTAAGTTTCTTGGATTCAGGGACTATTATCCATTTTATTATTATATCTCAGAACTCAGCCAGTCCTGGCATCTCCTAGGTGTTCAGTACATACTTATGGAAAGAATACCAGTATTTTCAGTGGGTATAGCCTTATTTTAGCCTCTAACATGCTGAAGGCAGCAGCTTCTGACCTTGGATCCTTCATGAAAGGGAAAATGGGTTAAAACATTAATAGATGACCCATGATAGGGTCTGAAGTTGACTTCCATTCAATTCCAGTCCATACTAAATACTTTGTTCTGTGATAGTAATCCTTTTGGTATTAATTCCCAACTAATTTTCTAAGAATTTTTAAGTATTCTAATAACAAGGACAATAGTTCTCTTTCCTTCCTATATTACACAGAATCTTCAGTATCATTAGTTGTGCATTAAGAACACAATAAATATTCCAAATTCTGGGACTGAAGTAAAAGACTAAAAGTTAACTCTGGATAACTTAGAGGATATTTCCCAAGATAGAAATATTACAAAGTATCCTTTTTGCTTAAATTTACCCACATTTCTAACATTTTCTTTCCCTGAACTCCAATTTATGAAAACAAATTTTTTTGTGGCGGGGCTGCAATGAACACAGAAGCTTTTCCTGACTGTGCAGTCCACGTAAGTAGAAAGACTTGGGAGGTGGCAGACTGGGCCTGACTGCCTGAGTGATGGGTGGGACCCTGAGACACAAAGCAGCCTATCTGGGTACAGGATGGGTATGAGCTTCCTCTGCGGAAGGTCGGAGTAAATGGAGCATTCAGGGCATCTGTCCAGACACGGAAGGGGTAGGTGACTCTGGGCGATGAATGTGCAGCAGGGTAAAGGGTTCCACCGCGGGGCACTGAAGGTGAAAGCAGGGGCTGATGGAAAAGTTAACAGGATGGTCAGCTTGCAAGTTGGGAATGTGGGGGACCAGGAGCCGGATAGTTCATTTTTGTGAGTTGTAGCCATCTAAATATGAGAAAAATCAACCTTTTCCTCTGAGCCATTAAAACTCTAATAAGTTAAGATATATAATTACAATATTATTTGGGGGACTAGTGGTTGTTATTACTGCTAATTATAATGTTTTTCTCTGGCTTATTGATCATCACAGCCTGGTGGAGATGTAAATGCGCTCTGGTCTATGCAAAAAAAAAAAAAAAAGGAGGGAATTCCACTTAATGGAAACCTAAATTGTTCCCAAATCTATTCAAATTATATTTGAAAAAGAAAAGTGGAATTTAAGGGGATGAATTTTGACTGTAGAAGCCTTTGCTAATGAAAGAATAAGGAGTATGTGATTTAGCATCTTTTAATTATTTTTTTTTCTAACATCTTGAATACACAGTGTTTGAAATCTCTGGTTGGATCAACATTATTTTGCTCAGAGGTTTGTGGACTTTGCATACTGATTCTTTCCTGTTTCCAAGTACATTTGCTTTTAGGCTATTTTTATTTCACTTTAAAGGAATTTTAATAACTTTCTGTTGACAGCACGGACAGCTGGTCTTGAGAATTAAAGAAAATTCACTTGCTGACTGAGGAAGGAAGTGACATCAATGAGCTTCTAAAGTCAGCCCAAAGGGGGAAATGGGCTTGTGAGAGAGTAGCCTTTCATTGCTCTGTATTTATCGAGCAATGCCTTGAGATGCAAATTGCTGTATCAATCAAACCTATGGTGCCTACCTCCAACCAACTCAGTGCAAACTGAAGGAACAATGCCCCGAAACACTGAGCAGAAAACGGATGACGGGTGCAGGAACCCAGGGGCAAAGTGAATTACAGGCGCTCAGAATGTTCTCACTGAGCCTATACTTCATTCCCTGTCAAGCCTCAGTTTCTTTGTCTAGAAAATGAGTTTGATGTGAGCTGTTGGTTGAAGTCAGTCTGTTTCTCTGACAGATGGCTAAGACGACTATGTACTAATATATATAGTGTAGACATGTTATCTTCCAGCTTTCATGCCAAAGAGAGCTATCAATTGCTTTTATCCCCTACTAAGAGCCATCTAGAAGCAGGGATTTTAGGTGTCATATGTAGCGACTACTCTGATCTCGTGTTTTTAGAAATCTGTACTCATTGTTTATACAACTGCTGCTGAAAAAGTGAGGGATCACATCTGGGCTCTGAGTAATAACGATCAGAGTGATACTGATTATCTTCGTCACTGCAATGACGTAATTCTCACCACAATTAGAGAATTTCCCTTTGTGGTTGCCATTGTCTACTTTTCACAGACAGTTGTGGTGCAAGTAGATTGCGTGTGTGTATATATGAGTTGTATTGCATGAATATGCACATCTGAACGTATCCATACACACACACCTGTGTGAAGGAGAGGCAGAAAAGTGCCTTGTTACATTTTACCGTTAAAAGCTGAGAAATTAAGTTGCTGATTATTTCTTACTCTGTTCCAAAAAGTGTGGAAGTGGTGACAGGAATGGTTCAATACAGTGATGGTTAAGTTAAAAATAATCAAGAGCTTGAACAGAAAAAAATAAATCTAGAATCGCAGGAATTAGTTCAGCCCAAGAAATAGAGGCATGATGCTGGCTCTGTTTCCTTGTCTATAAAGATACTTGGGGCATTCAAGACAATTTTTAAACTTTTATAAACTTCAATATACAACTTGAATCAATTGAAAATGCTGGTTAAGTAAAGAAAGGTATAGATAAACTCTCACCTGCCTTCATTTTTAAAGCCAAAGATTTTTCAGATCTTCTCCCCCAAGTGGAGATCTCTTTGCCTTTAGCAAAACTCATTCATTTGATTTCAATGGTATTATAATGAGCATCTATTCTGGGCAAAGTAATATGCTAGGTGCTCTGGAATTATAGAACTGAAGTAGAGGAAACAAAATGAGCTCTTTTTAAGTCCCATAAATAGCAACATCAAATCATAGAGCCTTCAGATATTAAGACTGTCCATTTAGTTGGAGATGAAAAGTATTTAAACCTTGATAGAGTGGAACTGCTGATGGGGTCACTTTCAGACTTCTCTCGTCTTTACTGTGTCACTATCAGTCATGTTGCAGAATGTTCCAGTTTTGTTTTCTGCTTTAGTGCATAATGATAGGTTGTAAATACTAAATTTGCTATAACTCTTTAAGTTGTTTGACTATATAAAGAATAATGGAGCTTGAAAATTTCCAAATGATTGACACAAATAAAAAAGAGAGAGGCAGTTATGTTTTGGGAAGGTGCTGGGGTGCTTCCTGGAGGAGACAGCATCTGACCTGGGTAGGATGTTAGCAGAAGCAGATGAGGGCAGCAGGCTTTCATCAGCAGGATAAGCATGAGCAGAAACATACCTAGCAAATGCCAGCATAAGGAGCAGTATGTAGATCAGCTTGACAAAGTGTAGGTTTCCTCTTAAAAATCAATAAGAGAAAAGATAAAAAGTACCCGATGGACTACTGTCATGAGAGCATCTTATACTTTTAAGGAATAACTTCTGACATATATTTGCTAATGGGGCCCTTCTGACAAGGACTGATCAGACCCTCATATACATGTAAGGGGGGAGCAACTGGTAATAAATACAGAGACAATATTCATTGTAAGAGGGGACTGGGAGGAGCCTGCCTCTAGTGGATCAGCTCAACAACCTCCACGGTTGATCCACTTTTATTAGCAAGCAAGAAGCACAGGGGTAGGGGTACACGTCTCATGTATACTTTTCATGGAACAGCAAGGTCAGTAAAGGCATAACTAGTAAACGGGGAACAGGTCCTTCCCTATACCCGAATACCTGAATTCTTTATATTGTCTTTGGCAGATGCCATCTCACCCTAGGAGGGCTGTGTTTGTCAGTTTTCTACACACAGCCAGGAAGCCTGTGGTTTTCAACTTCCTAAAGCAAGTTACATCAGCCTCAGACCCTATAGGACCCAAGTCATGTAGCCTGGCCCCCAACACCCTTGAAGATTTTTGAGCCCATAAGTGATCAAAATGGTGTTTTAGGAAGATTAACTCAAAGTGCAAAGTTTGAGGCTGAGGATTCTTCTAAGTAAATGAAGGAGAAGCATACTGTGTGAGTGGGACACATTAGCAGAGGGGTAGTCAGAGGGAAAAAAAGAATCAAAGATGGCCAAGATTGTAAGCTTGGTTCCTTGGGAAAAGATATTCTTTTTTTTCCCCCTCTCTTTTGCAGTGCTAGGGATTGAACTCAAGTCCTTGCACGTATTAGGCAAATAGTCTGTCACTGAACAATGCCCCTTATCCTTTTAAATTTTGGTAGGACAGGGTCTTGGTTGTCCAGCTGTCTCAGTCTTGTGATCTTTCTGCCTCAGCCTCCCAAGTAGCTGGGATCATAAGCATTTACCACCACACCGGACTGGAGAAAATATTCTAATGTCAAGGCAGAAGCAAGGAAATAACCAAATTTAAAGAGTAATGGTGGAGTGAGTTGATGAATTGTAAAAAATAAAATACCAGGAAGATATCCTGGAGGAAAGCAGAACCAGAGCCTGGGAAAAGGCCAGAGATGAAAACCAGGCAGTCTTTTGCATAGAGATGATGGGAGACTATAGGAAGGCTCTCAAGTTGAAGTATACAGAAGGGAATAAATACCAAGATCAAACACTGAAAAGCAGCTGTATTTTATTGATATTTTAATAATCTTAGATCACAATATGTAAATATTACCTTGTCCACAGTGAATAAGAATAGACCCCTCCTTGAAGCTGCTGCAAAAATTTACTATAAGGAACCAACGCACTGGAAGTTTATTTGGAGAGCATTAAGTTTTCACTAGCTGTGAAGTTAAAAGGTTAAGGCAAGCTTTGCCAGAAGAAAATTAAGCCAATCTCCCTGCTTACAAACTTGAGGCTGATGAAAGTTTGGAACTGACTTAAGAACACCAAGCAAGTTAAGGGCAAAGCTGAGGGAAGAACGCAGAATCAGACATGATCAAGGGTGGAGGCAAGCAATCAGAATGTCCTGCTTGAGCCCATTTCCCTATGCTTGTCTGGGTGGCCTTGAGCAAGTCACAGTCTCTCTGAGCTTCCTCATCTGTGAATAAGCTAACAGCTTTACTGATTGGTTTTAACAATTCAACAAGTTCACCTATGTAAAGGGCTCGGCCCAGCACCTGGCCTCCTTGATTGGGACTGCAGTGGTTCACTTTCCCTCATATAACACGCTGCCTTTATTTACAATAGTAAAACCAGAGAGTCTAGAAGTCAGATGGAAGCTGTTTTCAAATATAGTTAAGAAGGATAACAACAGATTTCAAGACAGCAATGTATGTTACTCTGGAAAGGCCAGGAAGCATGGAAAAACTAAAAATAATACGTATTTTTAATTAAAATTTTTTAAAATAAGGAAAAGCATTAGTGAAATTTATTAGCTTAGCTAAATAAATACCAATTAGAATGCTCAGAATCTTATTTTTACCTAAAGGTCAGCAGGCACATACGTTAATCTAAATGCTGTCCATGACTGCTATTCCCCAGACAGCGAAGCAGCACAGGAATAAGAGAGAATGCTGCTCCTATCACCCCAAGGGTGAACCGGCTGAGGAGACAGCTGAGATTTCAGGCCAGGTAGGGCCCTGGGGGTGAGTGCCTCTCAAGGGAATCAGTTTTCATTCTCACGAAAAGCACACCTCAAGAAGGAGCTGTATGGCATTTTCTACTTTACCTTTTATACTTCCTAGAGTAAATTATGATATGGAACTTATATTTTAGCATGAAATTTATTTTCTTTCCTTTAACTCCACTAGACTCTCCAAAACTACGGAGTTTTATCGATTCCTAATTGTTTGCAGGGCATAGGTGCTGTCAGCTTCCTGTGATCTCTGGTGATGGCTCAAAGCTTCAAGTACAACAGGGAAACTGTAAATTATGCAACCAATCAGTGATGGCTACCGGATGTCATGACCCTTATAATAGGATCTGTATACTTAGCAAAGTCCTTTCTACATCCCCTCTCTCTCTTGGAAGTGGTGAGAAATTCTAGTTTTAACAATGCAAATTGAGTTTTGAAATGGAATGCCACCTTTTCCCCTACAAATTCAAGCACCCCCCCCCCGCCAAAAAAAAAAAGGGGGAAAACAAAAACATAGCCAAATGGTACAGCTGTTTTTTCCTCCCTCAACTAAATTCTAAAGTACGCAGGACTACATATGATAAATAAGGCCATTTTTGCAGTTATCTCTTTTTTTAACCTATACTTAAGGCTAGAACTAGCTGAAAGGTTTGTTCATGCTGTGACTGTTGGTCAATCTCCACTCCTTCACCGTGATAAACATGATATGCATTCACCTCCAGAGAGTCTGTTTGGATAGTGTAGATTAAAACTCTGTGGCTTGTCTTTCTCAGTGGGCCCTCTGTAGGATCAGTGGGTGAGCCTGTGGCACATTGTGGGCCTGTAGTGCAGACAGTGGAGGCCAAACATCAATAGGCCCCTCTGTCAACACCATTTTCTCAGTACCAACCTATTTGATTTCCCTATACAATCCCAACAGCACAAGATGGACTCATGCTTTGGTACAATGATATAATCCCACAGCTCTTTTTGTATATTCTTGGACATTTGGGGTACTTTATATTTTGTTTGCTTGTTTTGCTTTTCAGAAGTCTTATATATAAGTAGTTCTAATTCTCTTTGGGGGTAGCAGCAGGACAGCTTGGTGCAGGTGAGGGAATGTCAGAAGATCGATTTTGTGATGGGAATCTATGAATTGTTTCAGGGATTTTTTTTAAACCTTCCCCAAAGGGTCAACATAACAGAGTTGAATGTGATCTATGGCTGTACCATAGGGAATTTGTCTTATATGAGCTTCTTATTTTCTTTACACCATTAAATTAGGGGAAAACATTTAATACCTATCAGAATAAAAATTGATTATAATCTTCTTGTTTTTCATAAAGAATGTTTCTCTGAAATTCACAATTATTATTATTATTATTATTATTATTCTTACTTTGAAGTAAATGTGTTATAATGGTGGTAGGATAATTTTGTATTTTTTTACTTCTATTTAGAAAATACATGTCTTTGGTTAAGTTTGGTTGTTATGAAAGTGATAACTTGATTAATGTAAATCTATGAACCTATAAACCATTTTATACATGTATAGTCATGTGATTTTCTATTTAAATTTTTCCATTCTTTCTCTTCTCACCCTCTAAAGAATACAAAAGATAATTTAGAGTTTTATGGGATAGGAAAATGATACTAATCTGCTAGGGTAGCGGAGTGAGTGTTTGTCTCCCTTTAATTCTCACTTCTAAACACACTCAAGTAGTATAAATAAGAATTTAAAATGGTAATTTGTCTTCTCTTGCTGTCTTCCTCTACCCATCTTTCCCTCTTAACTAAGTTACAGTCAATAAGCTTTGGTGGTGTGAACCACTAATCACAATCTTATACGAGTAGAAAATCCTTTCTCCTTGACTTTGATTAAATTCACTACATACAGAGTTTTGTTTTTCTTCTGTTAGGAAGTATTTGCTAAACAGAAACTAGTCATGATAGCACAATGCTGGCGTTTGGTTCAAACAACTAGATACATACATTTTAATCCTCTGTAACTATACTGACCCTAGGAAGGGCCCCTTTCATGAAACGGCTGATGAATTTCTCTTTTCCTCTCTTTCTTCTCCTCTCTTCTCTTTCCTTCCTTCCTCCCTCCTTTCCTTCCTATCATTCTTCCTTCTTTTTATTGTGGTAGAGATCAAACCCAGGGCTCTGCCAGCGCTCTACCACTGAGCTATATCCCTAGTCCCTCACGTTTCATTTTGAATCACAACTTAAGATTTTTTTCATACACATCAGCATGTACGTGATATCCAGATCAGTTTAATTAGATAATAGTGATTATAAAAAGTTAATTCAATACTTCACTCCAAGCATTGTAGAACTCAGACATCTGTAAAAATCTCCTTGTAACAGTTAAGTTTGAGTTGATTTTCAGGACAATAGTGGAGGCAGAGAATTAAGTAGAGGATCATGGTCGTGTTCTTGAGGGTAGGGGAGGAGGCCCCAGGAAAGGGCGACTGATGTTATGATGTAGAAGAATATTCATCCAGAAATGTACAGAATTTAAAACTGGCTACTGGATTTATAAGTGAAAAGAAGAAATCAGGACAACTATCAGGTTGGCAGTACGAGGTCTCCTTAGATAATGGCACCATCCAAGGCTCAGTTTCAAAGGATGAAAGAATGAGCTCTATTATATACATGGTGTCAATGCCCAGAGCACACCTGAAGATGGAAATATTGGGCAGGCAGACGGTTACATGGTTCTGAAGTTCCAGGAAGGTACGTGAACTGCAAATGTAGGCACAGAAGTGACCGAAGCACTGATGTTACCTGACACGGAGCATGAATAACACTACTGAGGGGGAAGGGATGACATGAGCAGACGTCAAACTGAGGTGTAATCAGAGGAAGAGACAGGACGAAGAGAAAGAATGGCTAGAAAGGTATAAGAAACAACGAAACGGTATCTAATAAATATAGAAGAAATGCCATAGTTAGGAAACAGTGCTGAATCCCAAGTGTAATAAATGATTCAGACAGGTACCACTGAAAGATAAAGTAGGATATTACCATTGAGCAAAGTATTATTTCATGGATGTCTTTATCAATGCAATGAAAATGTGCTTGTAAAACACCAATATCTACTGTTCACACTTTTAATGAAATGATGAAAATGGTAGCATTAAAATAGAACAGGTGACAAACATGGTATCGGGTAGACATCTTACTTGTGAGATTTCTGTGCTCAGAGTGCTCAGTGCAGTTTCTAGATGTAAATATCAGTTCATCTAAGCTATGTGATGAGGGAACACTTAGAACGCAGGCATTCCTGGAAGACAGTTCACCTAGACTCTTAAACTCCTTTCTTTCAGTGTCATCAAAGAAGACAGAAAAAAAGGAAAAATAGGCGTTCTTCTAGGCTGCAAAATAATAAAGAAACATGAACCCTAAATTCAGTGTTATAACACAGATTAGATGCTGGCTCAGGAAGAAAGTAGTTATAGAAGACATTCTTGAAACTATTAGAGGCATTTGATGTGGACTTGGTAACGGGTGACATTAAAGAATTAGGTGTGATGATGCATTATCATTCGGTAGGAGAATGTCCCCATTGTCAGAAGCTATATGCTGAAGTATTTAGGAGTAAGGGGTTAGGATGTATATAACTGCCCTTCAAATGTACACATGGTCAAATATTAGGTAGTACATGAGGCAAAATGTTAATAATGATAAATCTTGGCAGTGACCTGGTAGGTGCCGTTGTGCTATTCTTTTAGCTTTTCTTTAGGTTTGAAACATTTCATGATGAAAAGTTGGAGAAGGGTGCAATTAATGTGCTAAGTGTGACATGATAGGATTTGAAAAAGTCCTCTTTTTGACCAGTGGGGAGTTTAGTTTTACATTTCAAAGAAATGGTGGGAGCTGAAGCCAAAAGTCAGTGATTCTGGAGGTACAGAACAGGAAACGGGAAACAGAAAACAGGAAATAAGAAACAGGAAGGAAGGTCTTCACAAATAAAAGGCAAAAGTGAATTAATGTAGAAATTTTGACAGAATCAGTGACCTTAGAAATTCTTTCTGGGCTGAGGAAAAGAAGCCTGCTGAGGAAAAGAGAGTGAACATACAGGATGTGGTGATGGAAACTTCCAGAAATAGGTCCTGGGTGAGTGGGTGGCAATAGATCTAAGGCACAGGCTTGGTTTTGAATGGGAGAAGGCACTTGTGATTCTCCAACACTGAAGGACAAGGGGGCAGAGGGTGTGAAATGTAAGTTGAGAGAGAGCATGCCTGAGGCTAGGATTTCCTCCAAAAATCTGGAGCAAGGCAGCTTGTGGAAAAATGAGAGGAGCAAAGTCTTTCAGAAGGAAGAGAAGCGTTGGGATAATTATTAGCAGGGATGGACTGCTAGGCCCATCTAAGTGATGAAAGGTCCTTCTCATGTTGGAGACCATGATTTCACCATGGTGTGATTTCTTCATTTTTCTATGTAGGTGATGGGAAAATATCAGGGTGTAAGGGGCTCAGTGGCCCCAAGGAAGCATAAATCTGACAATGGTCAGTGAAGGAATTGAGAAAGAGCCTGGCTGAAAAAGAATTCAAAGAATCATACCACAGTGATATATGCACACCCATGTTTATAGCAGCAGTTTATAATAGCTAAAACTTGGAAACAGCCCAATTGCCCATCAACTGGAGGCTGGATAAAGAAGATGTGGTTTTTAGATAAAATGAAGTACTATTCAGCCATAAAGAATGAGAAACTAGAGAAATTTATAGCTAAATGGATGCATATTGCCATACTCTTAAGTGAAATAAATAGGACACACGTGTAAATACTGCATCGTTTCTCTGGTATGAAAAATGAAAAGTGTAAGGTTCAAATTCTGTAATTGATAATGTGAAATAAGAAGAAAAGAGCTAAAGGAGTAGGGGAAGTGGGAAGAGTAGGGGAAAGAAAGTAGGGAAAAGAAAAAATATGAAAAAAGGAAAAAAATGGAAACAAAGTCTTTATAAATAGGAAAGGGTGGAGCAGGTGAAGGGAGGGCAGGGGTATGGGGAAAAAAATAGGAACCCAGATCTGTCATGTAAAGGTACAAGATCCAAATGATGAATATAACTGTACCGTATACCTAAAAGGTACCAATAAAATTAATGAAGGAAACAACAAAAAAGAGTCTGACTGAAGACAGAAAAAGTGCAAGAACGGCTGGATAAAGGGCCAGAGATTTCCAGGAGGCCACAGAGCACTTAGGCAGATTCATGAAGTGCCCAGAGAACAGTCATAGCAAGACTGGGATCTCTGCATTTCGTATTTCTGACCGGGAGCCGTTTCAGGTAAAGACAAGTTGTGGCTGTGAGACCGGGTGACTGAAGCTGTGCTCAGAGCTCACTGGGATAAGGATTTCCCTCCAGAGCTGTAACTCCCCGGAGTTCCAGGAGCACAGCCTTAACCCCAGTCTCCACCAGGAGATCTGGCATTCTCGCCAGAGAGGGCTCCAATTTTGTTTTGCTGCCATTTGTTTTTAATTTCCTTACTCAAATTTTAATTACCATACTAAATTTCTTTTTATCGCACTAAGAGGTCTTGGGAAGAGCCAAAGGCGAAGCATGAATCCCCCTTCGAGGGAATTTATTCCGAGGAAGTCTCAAGGGCCAACAGAAAGCCAAGTGTGTGTGTGAGAGCCAGGCTGAGTCAGTGAAGACTTGAGAACAACCTGAGAACAACCTCGTCCCAGGAAGGGCCAAAGAAGTCGGCATAATCGTGCAGCGTGACTCTGCAAGCCAAACTGGAAATAACGGGCTGGATGGATTTAATGCAAAGTAAGTGACAAAAACATTATGT
This sequence comes from Fukomys damarensis, assembly GCF_012274545.1. NCBI lineage: Eukaryota > Metazoa > Chordata > Mammalia > Rodentia > Bathyergidae > Fukomys > Fukomys damarensis. The sequence continues at coordinate 55,255,407 of NW_022900942.1, read as the reverse complement.
ATATTGTTAATCTATTTTTATTGAGGGGTATATATGTTGGGGACAGTGCTATACATAGCTGGGTGAGGATTCATGGGTGGTTTTTTCTTTTCGTTTCTCTGTACATTCTAATTTTCTACAATGAGTTATACTACACGTGTAATGAAGAAAACCGAGCTTCAAGGAAACTGAAAATGTGACGTAAACATACCGGCAGCATGGCTCTATGACATGAACACTTTATTGACTTATTCATTGCTACTAAATCAATGTTTGTAGTGAAGAATTTAGAAAACATGGATAAGAGAAATAAACAACTACCTGTGGCCCTGACATTGACAGGCAAGGCCTGTGTTGTGCTTTGGATGTGGTTTGAGTGTGGGTTTCCTAAAGGTCCCTGCGTTACAAGCCAGGTCCAGAGTGGCGGTGCTGAGGTGCGATAGGACTTTAAGAGGCGGGGCCTATGAGAAGTCAACGGGTGGGGGGGGCGGGAATTAATGCTGGTCCCTTGGAGCGAGTTAGTTCTAGGAATCAGGTTTTAACAAGGGGAGGCCACCCCACGAGTGTCCCCTTCTTCACGTGGCTGGTCGCCTTTCTCTTTCTCTGCCCTGTTGCCTGCATGCTGGTGCCATGCTTTTTGTATCTTCCAGCCATCTAGGCTGTATGCCAAGTAAATGTCCTAATAAAGTACCGTGTGTTTTGTTTGTTTGTTTGTTTCAGCAGCACAAGATGACCACGGAGAGCTTGTTTACATCTCTGGTACATTCCTCCGATAGTTTATTTTTACTTGTCAGAAATGGTGTCATTAACACATGTAGTTCTAACCACTTGTTCTTTTCACACATAATCTTTGTATGCCATTGGACATCCATCCTTCTTCTCTGTCTTCACGTTCTGTACCTTGTTCTGGGGGTCGCGCCTGTCATCTAGAATGTCATGGGAAACACTGACAGGAACACACCTTTGGCTCATATCCATGACCCTTTCTTAGCACACATTTCTGGAGGTGGATTTGATAGATTAGAGAATGTTACTAAATGTCTAAAGCTGATATTAAGCGTATTGCTGAATGCCTATTTCCAAGCATTTTTGTCAATTCTGAATTTAAGCAAAAGTGCCATTTGAGAACACATGCTATTTATGCATTTATGACAATTTTTTATTTTCATTAGAGAGGTTGAACATATGTCTAACCTTTACTGCATGTTGGTCTTTTCTTCTATTCATTTCTCTGGCTTTTAAAAAGTCCAATATTCCTCTTGGTCCTTGTCAGGCTCCTGAAGGGTCAGGGCTACATTGCCCATTGCTCTCTCAAAGCATGGGAAACTTTATTTTGGTGGAAGAAAAATAATTTCATTCAAAGCTAGAAATAAGGAGACAGGAAAGCCTCTTGTTGCTTCAACCCTCTGTCTCCGGGTGCACAAGGGCTTTTATTGCAAGGAAAAGCAGTGGGAGGAATAGAAGGGAGAATAAGACTTCCTGGGTCAGCATCTGTGTCGCAGTTAGTATGTGCAAAAGAAACATATTTAATGCAGGACACAGAAATTTACAGACAATATCTGCTAAAAGTGCAGGAGATCCACCTGTGGGCCAGCGGTCTGAAAAATCCAGCAAAGCCTGGAGCCCAGGGCAATGCCCCGAATGATCCTGTATCAGGACCCTGAGGAATCTGCTCTGGAAGCCTGAAGGGTATGCGCTGGGAAAGCCCAAGGGTCAGAGAGTCTGAAAAGGCGGATGCTAAAGCTGAAGAATCTGTGCCGAAAGCCAGGAGATGACACCCAAGGAGAGGGCAAAGACCAGCGCTCCTCTGAAGAGAACAGCAGCCATCCCGCGGGAGGAAGCAGCCGAAGCCCCTCTGAGGTAAACCAGCCACGATGAAGCTCTTCCAAGGGAAATCAGTGGACCTCCTCCCCCGCTGTTCTCCTTTTACACCATTCTGACAACAAGTCTCCTAAAGCGGGTCTCCCACACCGACAACCATGCTGACTCAGTTCGGCTGCGTTTTCCCACTCAAGTCGACAATCAAATGACCACGGCAATCTGCATGTTCTTTGCAGATGTGCTACTTTCAGACAGATACACTGTTCCTCACAGGTCCCTTCTTTGGAGCTGAGGAGAGGAAGGAGGGGTGGGTTTACATTCTCAGCACGAGGAAGCTGGAGAAGCAGTTTATCTCTAAAAAGATCCTGTTTTCCAAGATCCATTTTATTCTCTTGGCTACAAATACATTAACTTTTGCCTATCATGTCTTTTATGAATATTTTCCTAACTGTTCATTCACCTTTACTTGTTTACACTACTTTGGCCATGCAAGGATAAAATAAAGACAGCAATGCCTAGTATTTAGCGAGCACTTAAGCAATAGCACCGTGTTAGGCACTAGGAATGCATTCTTCCCTCTGTCTTCCTGGCCTTCTTAGGAGATCAGGCTGCAAGGATACTGTACATGAGAAAGAGACGTTGATGTACCTAAGACCAATCTCACAGAGGGAAGGGATGAGCCCAACCCGCTCACCCCTGCCCCAGCTCAGTTCTGTTCTGGTTTCTTCTTTCTTCTGCATGGTGCTCGCAAAGGCAGAACTTGGCAGCCTTTAAAAATAATAATGTCAAATTGGCACGTAATGCTATAGAGCAATATCCGCATTGTACTCTCGGCACAATATGTATAACTAGAACGCTTTAAAAAGTACATATCACTAAATATAAGTGAAGCAGTCAGAGGAAATAAACTTTAACACTTTGTTCTATGTAGGGCTTGGTGGGGAAAGGAGTGATACTCACTTTTAATTTAGCCACATCTGTTTTTTTTTTTAACTTTTTATTTGGAAAATGTCGTGCGTGTATTTAAAGAGGACATATCTGTGTTGAGAGAGAAGGCATGGCTTAGGTTTTGAGTATGACTTTTCTTTTCCACACAGCAAGATAGGCAACTGTGCATTCGACCATTTGTCCAGCCATCTATGATGCATCGTTTAAAAGCCTATTTGTGCCATCCTTGGGTTGGATACCAGCTATACAAAGATGGGAAAATTTAAACAGTCTGTCCTTAAAGACTAGCAGGAAGATAAGCATAGACAACTGCTGGGTGACAGCTCCATAGGAATAAGGCAGAGTATGAGTAGGGCATGAGAGGGCTGCGGTGTAGCTCTGTGGTGGACTCTCTCCTGTTGCTAACCTGGGATCACTGCATTTTCAACTCTCACCACTCCTACCCTGTATTTTGGAAATATTCCCTTTCTAACCCCTCACTTTGATTTATCCTAACCTGAGCATGGCCTCTGTTTCCCCTGGGACTCTGACTGATAGATGGTGGCTCTGGCCTGGCAGCTGCAGCCTAGCTGGGCACTGAGTAGCTCGAGGAAGGTAGAATGGCATCGGACAGCATCAGGACACTGATGCATTGATATCCAGAGCACCGCAGAAAATATCTCTATAGGTGCCTGCTGTCCACAGGAGCAAACTGGGAGCTGGCCAGTGGCTGGTGGTACCATGTCCCTGAGTCAGGGAGGACAAACTCAGAGGACTTCTAGAAATCACGGGTGAGACAGAAGGGACCAGGAAGAATACAGTTGTCTTTATAATTACAAGAATATTTGTTTGAAATTCTAAAACTGATGCTTTCTGAGAAATACTCATTATTTGGATGAGAAAACTAAGGTGTTATGAATTGAACTGGCCCACTGATTCTTTCTTTCAGCCAGTATTGAGGGAATACTATGTACCAGCTCTGTCTGTGGGCTAACGAGTGAGGGAAACAAACAAGACCCCGGTTCCTCATGGGGCCTGATTAGAATCAAGCTGCTCTGCCTTGAAACACAGTGTTCTTTCCACAGATTCAAGCTGCCTTCCAGAAAGTTCTGGACAGAATCTTCCTTAGCCAAAACATTGCTGGAAAGACCCATTCCTCTGCCACTGCCTGTGGGACTGTGGACTCTGAGCTATATCCATTTCTCATCTTCCGGGTGCACACTTTTAGCTGAGCTTGGCAGCGTCTGCAGCCGTCCAGGTCTCTGCTTCCTGGTAAAGTCATCACCAGGACTGGGCACAGAGGCTAACGATCCTGCTCAGTAGGAATAATGTTTCTAAGAATACGGAAATGGGAAGATTAGCTGCCTACAAGCTCCCTCATCTGTTCAAATGGAAAAACATCGAGGAACCTGAAGGTGCTAGGCTGCAGGAATTCAGACTTGTATTTTTAAGAGCATTAAAAACAACAACAAAACAGCAAAGCAACTCTTTACATGATCTTCCAAATGTAAATATCTATTTCAGTTTAAAGGACATTCTGTAGTGGTAGATTGTAGTGATGAAGAGCACAGACCAATTTTTCTATTTATTGGCCATGTGACTTCAAATAATTTATGTAATATCTCCATATCTTGATTGATTTCTCTAAGATGGAGATGATCAGAATAGTCCTTCTTCATAAGGTTTTCTTGGTGACGAAAGTGAGATAATTTATGTATCATACTGAGCATGGTGCCTGGCACATAGTAAATGCTCAATAAACAGAGTCACTATCAAGTCTGGGATTATTCCCTACACTCCTGGGAGGTAAAAGGAAAGCGACTGCATCTGAGAAATTTCTAACCAGAACAGCAAACTCCTGGCTTTTCAAAAGGAGCATTTTATGTAAATTTAAAGAGAAATCATGAACTTCATTTAACCTAAGAAAATAGATGCAGAAGTGAGGCCCTGAAGTACTAATACAAATTAGACAGCATGTAGTGAATTTATAAAGCTTTATAAAAACCAGAGACGGAGCCTAAATCTGCATCACTGACGTTAATCTATTGCTCACATTTGACTTAGCCACTAAGACATCGGTGCAAAAGTTACACACTCACCTCCATTCTCTACATGTGGTGGGAGGTGGAAAAAGGTGCAAAGCTGTCTTGAGGAAGGAGAAGCTGTGAGCATGAAAGCAGAAGAAGGCTAAAGGAAATGAGCAGTGTGGATGCTGGGTAGCACAGCAGAGCACAAGAAAGGAGCGGCAGCAGCCATGATGAGGAAGGTGTCACGTGACCAGCGCACAGGGCCTGGAGGAGCTGGGAAGTCTCTGCCTAAGGTCAGAAGAAAGCCAGGGCACGCTGGCCACACACTGCAGCTAGCACATAAGAGGTCTCCACTTGGTGCATGTTCAGAACCGTGATCTCTTACTTTCCTTCATGACTTGCAGCTGACTAAAGTGAGCAGTTTCCTGGGAGACTATGAAAACAATTTATAGCTTAATACAAAAAGTCATTCATCCCCACTGCCTTGGGCCGGGCCAGGCATTATCTGGGTTTAGGGTTTCAGCTGATGGTGACTGGGTTGTGAACCTCAGTAAGCGTCACCTGTTGGGGGTCATGACCTGAAGCTGCACTATGCAACCTGCAGTGCCTTTCTCAAAAATACTAACTCTAGGCAGTGGGGCTGGAGCCAGAGGAAGTGCTATTCCACTTGCAGGAGGAGAGCAGTGTTTTCATAACTATGTGAAAACCTATGTGAGGAAACCTGAGTGAACGGACAACACACTATTGGTTTACTTCTGTAATGTTCTGGGCTTTTAATAGCTTGGCACCCCTGGGCAGCAGGCCATCTGGCTTACCCCCTAGTATGGTATGACCCTGGCCTGTAGCACGGGGCTTTGGCACTGCAGACCTGAGTTCAAGGTCTGGGGCTGCCACTCCTTAGCTGTGAAATTTATTAAACATCCTAAGCCACACATTGCAGAAGAGAGACCGATAATAATAGAAGATATTTCATGGTGCTGTTGTGAAGACTAAATGAAAAATGTATCAAGAAGAACTCACTGTGTGCTCATTTTCTTTTTTACCCCTGTAACAACAGTAACAGATACCTGTAAAATTAACAGATTTACCTGGTGGCCAACTGGTAAGTACAGTGAGGGAACCAGAAAGGAAACACATAATCATAGAATGAGAAATGATATTGAAATGGACAGCGGAGGAAAAACAGTGACAACAAAACCCCCTGGGACCCTAACTACCACCCAGGGAAACAAGATTTGCAATTAAAACAGATCAGATGTGAATATGATCCACCTCAGTTCATATGCTTGACGGTGTGGTTTTGTAAAAACAATTTATTCATAACACTGTTTTAATTTTCCATGACTAATTGTTTTTGTCCCTTTCTGAAGTCCCAGACATTTTTAGCTCATAGTCCCAACTGATCATGTAGAGTGGGAAAAGTAAGTCAGGAAAATTCAACATTGTAAATAATTCTCAGTAATAATTTTTCTGGTAAGTTTTAAAAGGTGGAATGCTTTATGAAAACTGTAACAAACATTGCCAATAATTATAATTGTGAGATATTTTCATTTTGTCTAAAGAAATCTCTTCTAAATTCTTGAATAAGATGAGGCAGAGTAAAAGGGAGTTAGAGTCTTAAAGAGTGTTATTGTTATTTTAGACCCAAAGCAGAAATAGACATTGATTTTAAATTGCAAGAGATCCATCACTGGTGATTTCATGTCTGCCTTCAATTTTTTTGAAACAAAGCAAAAAAAAATAGGTAATGCATATATAGTACTTAATTTTTAAACAAAATCCTTGATACAGTGCAAATGTTGTTTTAGAATCTCTTTCTCACCAAACATAAGTAGTTTTACACTATGTATATGTACTGGTGATGAGGTTATTTATAACTGTTTGACCTTCCAGTGAACTGGCCACTGATCATAATTTTAACTGCATTGTATTCCATTGAATAGAAGTTCCATAACTTTTTAAGGCAATAACCATTGTATATATTTAGAAATTTCTTAGTATATACCCTGTGTCAGTGAATCTGCTTGTATCTTGTTGACTCTCACTGGCATACTCTTGTTTAAATACTTAGACTTGGAATTAGTTGAAAAAAGTGTGTGACTTTTATTTTTTTTTAATAACAAAAGGACCATGAAAAGGTTACACAAACTTACATTTCCACCAACAAAGTGTGGGAGATTTTTGTGTCACTCACATCTCTAGCTGTTCACTTTATCAAATTTTGAAATTGCTGCCACTGTTATTACATGGATTTAATTGGCATTTAAAATTATGAGTGAGGCATATTCTTTTATTTGTAGTAGTCGTTTACATTTGCTTTTATATGATTTTCCCTTTTTCCACACATTTATTTATTTTGTTGCTCTGAAGAGAAAATAGATATTTGAGTGCCAAATTCTAAACAATTAATTCCACTTTCTTTTGAGCTGGATCATGGACATTTTGTGTGTGTGTGTGTGTGTGTGTGTGTGTGTTTGTGTAATGTTTGTAAAGTAAATGTATTAAATGCCCTATGATAGTGTATCTATTTCATGCCATTCTTTGAAAGGTGTTTCCTCAAAATGGTCTATTTTCTTGCAGTACTTTTAGGATTTATTATTTTTGATACCTATGCTTAATATTTTGATACGCTTGAAATTAATTCTGGTAATATCTATAGATATCTATATCTATATCTATATATATTTTTTTCCAGATGGCTAGTCAGTTTTTGTCTACAGTATCGACTGGAAAATGCATCTTCCCTCCATTGCCTGCTTCCTTTACTTGCACAAAATCCCTGACTAGAACCAAGTCTAGTTTCAACTCTGTTCTGTTCATTCCTCTGTCTACATTTGAATTCATATAGATTCCTGTTTCAATTTATTCCAAATGACATGGGGAGCCTTGGCAGGGGTCAGAACAGAAAGTTAACATGGGTTCAGTGAGCTTTTCACATCATCTGTGTTGAGGATGAACCTTTGGAGAATAAAGAGGGGAGGCGAGGGGTGTGGGTGAGGAACCAGGGCACCCAGGTGCGAGCAGGTGGCAGCTCACACGGGGACAGTGCTGTTCCTTGCGTGGGCTCTGATTTCGGTGTTCCTTTCAAGTGTGTGTTTCATAACACGGTTTCAGTTTCAGATGCTGCCTGGCTCTGAGAATGAAATCCTGTTTCTTCCCATGACCTCCAGGATGGCCTCTGCCTTCCTCCTCCCTCAGCTTTGCTGCTTGTTCACCAGCTCCGGCCACACAGCCTTTCTTCTGGTCACATGATGACACTGAATACTTCCAAGCAGCATGGGTGCTCTCTTCACCTGGCTACATTCTCTCCTTTTCTGTGTCTATACTCAGATGTCTCATATGCAAGAGGTTTTCCCCAAGCAGCTAGCTTATAGAGCCCTCTCCTGCTTATTCTTGGTTACATCACTCTGTATTTCTTCCATGGCCATATCTGCAGCCTGCAATCCTGTCCCTTACTTAATTCCTCGTTAACTCTCTGTTTCCTGCCACTAGAATACAATCTGTACAACCGGACAGCTGGGATTGGCTCCCTGTTGTTCTACGTGGCATTCTCGGACAGTGTCTGGAAGAATTACGGCCACGGCAATGTTTGTACAAACAGACGACAGTAGTCTTTTCCTATCTGTGGTTTCTCTTCCCAGGTTGCAGTTACATGTGGGCAACCATAGTCCAAAAATACTCAGTGAAAACTTCTGGAAATAAACAACTTATAGGTTTTTAATTGTATACCATTCTGAGTAGTGCTCCATTTGCCGGGAAAGAGAATCTTCCCCCTCTGTGACATATTTGCTCTGTGAACGTTACAGCATTATGTCCAGTTTTGGGCATCCCATGGGGTTTTGGAACACATCTTTCACAAATAGGGTCGACTGTGATGAATCGGATGTCACAAAGGGTGAGTGGGTACCACTGAGACAAAGATATGTAGAAGGCATGAAGGGAATTTGAAGAGATGTTCAAGCATCTTATAAAAACTAGAGGAGCTGATGCTTTAGATGGGAAAGTGTCTTTTGAGCACCAGATTGGATACCATTACTCTGACCTTGCTGGACATGTGCCATAATCTGGTGTCATAATCTGTTGTGTGTGTGTGTGTGTGTGTGTGTGTGTGTGTGTGTGTGTGTGTGTCTGCTTTCTCCACCAGGGACAATGTGCTATTTTCCCTGGTGCCTAAGAGTGTGATAAAATACTGATTGTGCCAAAATATTCTGACTTCATATCTTCAATCTTTCATGCTGAGCCCTCTCATTAGACCCTTATTGAATGTAAAATGCTATTATGAATCTTGTAGAGCCCTCATGAAAAACACTTTGCATGCATGTCATGATCTTTCGGACACACTAGGATGTTTCCACTGGAGCTACCATCTGGGATGTACAGTCTATTTTCTCTGTTCTGTTGTGTTCCATCAACTCATGGCACCATTATGAAATCTGACGTACAGGATTGGAACTATGATCCATGTCAACTAAAGGAGGTATTTACTTCCTTTCTGAAGTTGTAAGATCTGATACAGTTTGATATGAAAGAAATAGGAATTAATAAAATTAAAAGCAATATTCAGGAGGAGTCATGGACACTAGCAGGCAGTAGTAGGAATGCAAGATTCTTTAGCTTGGTTGGAGACTATAAGTGAGACGAAGAGGCAAATGCACTGCTTTCTCTGCTCACTACAGATGTGCCTCTGCAAAGAGCAGCAAACACCCAGGGAGCGAAGTTTAAAATGCGTGTGGAAGGAATTGGTCACAGAGGACCAAGATGTGAAATATGTTTTTTTCTAAAACTTATAACCATTTTTTAATTGGTTTCCTCTGAAAATCTATACTAGTGATTTTAGTTCTAGGTTAAAATTTTGTTTCAGGGCTGGGGATTTAGCTCAATGGTGTCACTGCCTGCCTCAAAAGCACAAAGTCCTGGGTTCAATTTCCAGTGGGAAAAAAATTGTTTTAGGTTAAAAATTAGTTTCCTTCTATGTGTACTGTGCATGAAAGCTTTTGAACACTTGCAGCTTCCCTGACCTCCTCTGATACCCCCTCAGCACCACAAAGAAGGCAGAACGAGCATTGCTATTTTCATTTTACACTTAATGGGAGAGAGAGGCCCTGAGCTCTGGGCCCTTTGCTATGAGCGAAGTAGCACAGCTGCAAACTTGGGGTTATTTTCATAACACACTTGTGTCCTATCTGTTGTGTTTTGTTGTTTCATCTACTGTCTTATTTGATGAGTTCCCCTGGCCAAGATTTCAGGCAACAGTGATATGAGGAAGTGGTATCAGGGGTGGTGGCAAGAGGTGGTAAGGAAGGACAGGGGAGGGAAAGGAGCCTGGATGCAGCCTGATTTCTGGGGGAAGGCCCCAGACGGCTTCAGTAGCTTTTCAAAGTAGTCTCAGCTAGGGGCAGAGGAGCTGGTCTTTTGCATTCTCACTGGCTCCTGTTGTTGTTCAGTTATGGGGCACCCTCTACCACCCCAGTCTAGCAGAGACTTTCCAAAGCTCTCTAGCAATGCTCCTCCGGGTGGATGGTAGGAGAGCTAGCACAGTGGAGACGTTCCAACGGTGTACCTTCATCAGGAGGAAAATCACCACGTTAATAGGAAGGAAAAAAAAAAACAATTTGAAATTTTAAACTGCTACCTGAGTTAAGAAATCCTTTCATTCTGGTGCATTCTTAGGGCATGGAGTTATCTGGGCACCTTCTTTGAAATCAGAATCAGACAAAATTATAGCACTTGGACTCTCTCCCTGAGGAAGAGAGAGATTCTGAAGAAACTCGTTTAGAAAAAGGAGTTGTGGTCAAGGCTGGCCATGGTGTCATCAAACTGATAGAAATTAATTCTACTGGGCCAGGGATTTAAAGGAGTGGTTCCACCACCTGCTTCGCAAGCACAAGGTTCTGAGTTCGATCCCCTGTATCAAAAAAAATTATATTGACCCATTTTTTCAGACAAAAGACTAAGCCTAGCGGACAAAGGCTTTAGCCTCAAGCTCTGTGACGGGCGAAAGGCACAGCCTGGATGTGAACTCAGATCTCCTGATGCTCAGAGACCTTTCAAGGGCCCCACAGACAGAACATTAGGAAGCAGCTTTGCTTGGGATCTACAAAAAGGCCAGAAGGGGAGACGGGGACCCTCCCTGACTCTGATAGTCACACACAGAGGGTGAAGCTCTCAGATACTTTCAAAGTCCTCGGGCCTGGACAGGAAGAAAAGTGCCCCATAACTCAGCGGTGACGCCTGCGGGGTGAGGCAATATCACGTGCATGTGAGAAGCTCCCAGAGCACCACGGAGGAAGGAGGCTGGGGGGCAGAAGTGTGGCATTGCCCCCAAGATGGACTTCAGAGTATCAACTGTGATCTGGTGGTACTTAGCATTTCAGAGAGGAAAACAAATCCTTGCCCTGCATTTCCTTGCATGCGTCCATCTTGCCTTAACTGTGGCACACATAAGGAATGACTTTGATGGAGGGGAACATGAGAGGCAGATGTGCCTTACCAGACTCCTATGGACTGGGGCATCACAGACTCATGTTATGAGAAGTTCGATGTGCATAGCTGATTTTACTGTCTTAAATTTCTAAGGAAAATGTGCTGCTGCGTAAAAAGTTACTTGTGAACATAGAAGCCCATTTAAAGTGTATTGAAGTTAAAAAAAAATGTTTTAAACAAACCCAGATGGAAGCTGGGCTAGAAAGAAGATTGGGTCAAATACAATAGCAAGTCCAAAAGCAATAGCCTGCTGCAGGGAGTACAAATCTATCCGCAGTTAGTCTAAATGGAGAGTGACCTTTCACTACTAAGCCTTGAGCTTAACGTTGGCTGTAGTTATTGGAAATCATTTCCAAAGGTCATTTGTAAAAAATAGGAAAAAAGGTTTAAAGATACCTCCATGCGTGTAGAAAGCCAAGTTTGCAGCACTAATCAAAAGTACTGTAATAGGGGAGAAACAATTATTGCAGGGATGTGAAAATAATCTGAAAGGTCTAGGTCACATGGATACCAAATTAATTTTCTTTCCCTATCCCTTAGTAGAATTGTTTCTGTGTGCATTTCTAAGGTATTTACCAATACCATGCGTACCAGAGAATATGCATCATTCTGCTTACGAGGGGCCCATTCACGACCATTTCTTTCCTTAGATCAGGGATAACATTACATTGAAGCCAAGTAGGGAACGTTCTCATGAGCAAAAGTCTGACTCTTATTCCAAGCGGTGTCACGTCACCGGAGGTTTTCTTTCAAAGGGCACATATAGCTGAAGTCACTAGGACATGGTTGTGTGCATTACCTTAATAAGTTAAAAAGAAAAAAGAAGCTTCACAGGCTCAGCAGGAGAACAGAAATACTCTTACGCTCATCAGTGAATTCTAAACGAGTCCCCGTTTTAGATGCAGGCAGGAGAGCAGGTATGTGTATGCATAAGAAATAAGTCACGCTTTGATGATTCTCAAAGACATTCTCTTTTCTGTGCTTTTCTTTCCTAGTGTACAGTGATGGTTAATGTAACAGTGATTTTAAGAATAAAACAGAAATCAATACTGTTATTCTACTTTACTTGGGAATGTCTGTCTTCTTTCTCCTTTTTTCCCACTGTTGTGTTAATGTAATTTTGATTTGGCTCTTATTAGATTCCTTAAGACAATGATATTTGCTTAAGTGATTTGTTTAGGACCTGTACGTTTATTAAGCATTATGTGAGAGTACTAATAATCCTTGTATTCATTTCTCCAACAAAAGATAGGGGGCATCTCCTCTATGCGAAATCTCCCCTGGCAAGAAGGCCAATAACAAGACCGAGCTTCAGGGCTTTGCAACTTTGGTTGCTTTTGTTAGCGGGAGAGAAGCCACGCCCACCACTTGACGTCTGTGACTGGGGTGGAGGGGGGCGCAAACACTGTGCAGAAAGAAATCCGAGTTCCCGTGTTGCTTCTAACGCTTATAACCAGAGGCAAGGAACTTCATCTACGTTTTAGGTTCTTCAACTGTAAAATGAGGGCAATAATATCCATCCAACCTACCTCACAGGGCTGTGGAGAAAATAAAATAAAAACTTCATGAAATGCTTCATATATTTCCAAATGTAATGCAAATGAATTCATCCAGGGAATGGCATATTTGGTGCGGGGCTGGTGCTGTGCAGGGGGCTCCTCTGCCAAGTGACGGACTGGAGAGAGCCTTGGCTTTGGTCAGTCAGTGTTTTCTAGGTGACTTACGTGACACGGCCCGTCTCTGATTTTGTCGTTAACTTTGAAGGACTGGGGCCTGTAGGTTTGGGAACATTCTTGGAAATGTTGCCCTTCCTCTTAGCTGAGCCCTCTTGTTTACCAGAGTGCGGTGGTGACTGTTTCCCCCTATAACACGGCAACGCTGTGCGCCTCTTATCCTCCTGCTGACAGCCCTCACAACTTTCTTTCATTATAAAAGCAATATATGTTTGCAGTAGAATATTTCGGAAAGGCCAAGTAGGAGAAATGAGAAAAATATCACCCGTAAGGCATCCACTAACACTTCAGGTTATATTCTCTCTCACTTTCACTCACTCTCTCTTTCCTGCAACTTCTCTATTTTTTGCGGGGCGGGGGGGAGCTTGGTTTGTTTTTTATATAGTTCAGGTCAAGCTGCATATGCACTGTTATAGGCTCTTCTAATTTCCTGCATAATATAATAAAAACATAATAAAGTAAGGGATTTTCCCTATTTATGCTTTCTTTTCCTGTCTTTTCATCTAGAATTCAAGTCCTACAGCACTCCTCTGGGTAGCTGCTTGTGCCTTGCTGACTGGATGAACAATGACCTCCTAAGCAACTGAAGAACATGTTTCTGGCACTGCTGAATCCCTCATTTTCCCTGGGAGAGTTAAGTGAATCTTGTATCCCACTTTGCCAGAGCCTCTCCAAGTAGCAACCATGTCTATTTGCCTCCATGTACACAGAGCCTGGCATAGATTGCTCAAAAAATATTCTTGTGGAAAATTGCCTATAACCCATTTCCAGTGAGTTGATAAATTGAGATTTTTCTTCAAAACCTCTCTGTTGTCATTTTCCATATGATCATTGCAAATAACTATGAAGTTAACATTATCAAATATAACTTGGCACATTTTATGAACTAAAGATTCAAAGAAGAATTCATGGTCTTAGAATTTAATATGAAGTTTGACATTGTCACCCAATTAATTGCTTTTAAAGAAGTTCTATTGATTATTGCTACTTTTAGAATATATCCAAGGACTCAAGACTCCATTTATATACCAGAGATACCTTCTTCCTCCAAAGAAGCTTTGTTTCTTTTCCATTCTGTCTGTCATGCTTAGGTGGCTTTTCTGCATTTCTTTATAACCCTCTATCATAGAGTTCTGATGCTTTATTAAATGTAAGTATTCACTTGTCTTTCTCCAAGACTAGGAGCAAATGTCATTAATTTTTTCCATCCCCCATGCCTATAAATGTAACAGATTCTTAATACATTGTTACTGACTGTAAGGTACTAGTGCATAATCCAACTATACCATAAAATGGGCTCAGGCATAAGGATAACAATGGCAGTGGTTATTATGTATTCAGTGTAATCTGGAGCACAGTGAGAGAGACAAAAGAGTTAGTGGGATTCTTTGCTTTAGAAATCTTGACAGAATTAATGTTCAATGTGTGCTATTTTGTTCAATTATTCAAGGACTCACACACTGGATTCAGGCAGTTCCACAGCTCTAATGTTCCCTTCTCCATCAACCTCCCTTTGCTCCATTTTTTACACCAGCTTTCCTTTCTCTAGAAATTCCTATGGTTTACCACTTCAGCATGCAGATTCAATTACTGGTAGTGCTGCCTAAGGCAAGCAGTTCTTCTATCAGTGTTAAATCTGTTAAGAAAGAAAGTCCACACTTTTCTTGGGAAAAAAGATTTTATAATTTATAACAGTTAATAATGAATGTTTTACCAAGGGCAGAAAATGAGCAAAGTGGTATGAAAGAGGTTATGGGTCTATTTCATAGCAACCCATTGGCAAAAACAAAAGTCTGAATCCGCAGGTCTTAAATTCCAGTGCAGAATGGATGTGTAACAATTAACGGATCTTAAAGAATATGTGTACTGTCTGTGCTCAAAATGTTGATCAACAGTTATCTGTATGGAAATTATCTTTAAATATATAAGGAGAGTTCCATGAAGCTGATGGAAATAGTTTAGGGCCACAAGAGGTTCGCTTTTCTCATTTTCACACATCGTCTACTGACTGTTGGAATACTGCGTTTTTCCAAGTTTCTTAAATTAAGATGTGGATTGGGAAATTAGAATTGGTTGCAGATTGAATTTTACACTTAAATAAATGTTCACCTTTAAAAAAACGCACAAAATAACAGTAAGAAGCAATTAAATGTTCCCTTACAGAGCCCAAAACATAAAAATACATAACCGGACAAGATTCCTCACACCTCAATATCAAATTTAAAATAGAAAAGCCTTGCTCATGACCTATTCAGAGAGCAGCTAATTTTGTAGGAGGCTTCCGTCTTCATTCCATTCTCAAAAAATAGCCACTCCTGTCTGACATCAATCTGTGTGTGAATTCCTGACTTATTTTGCTGCAGCAAGGGTTTACTAAGTGGCATATTTTAAGTAGAGAGCATCAATCATTCCAGTGTTACTAATTTTCATTGTAACGAGCCCACAAGAATGAACAGTAAGGTCCCTGTCCAGGAATACATGTGCTATCCTGCTGTTGATCACCAGTAAACTCAAATTGATTTTCAAACTCTGGGTACTTGCGTCTGGCCCACAAACTCTGCGGGTATAATTTCTGCAGGCAATTACCCCACTTTAAACGTGTACTCCACTTTGCCCTTGGAGTTAACAAAGACTTCCATGACATAACGTTGTAGATTGGATAGAAGCAAAAGCATAATTATAACTATTCAATTTAAAGCTAACTCCAATCATTTGTCAAGCTTCTTATCTTTGTTAGAAGATTCACATCTGCTGAATCCAGTCCCTGTTTTCTTCCATCCTGTCACAGCCCTTGTTCAAGCTCATATCAACTCTCAGTTGATCAGTATCAACATTTAACTGGTCTTCTATACACCAGTCTCCCATCCTCGTCTTCTACTTCCCAATCAACTCTCCTTGCAAAAGTCAGAATGACCTTTGGAAAAGCAATCTAATATGCTATTTTACCTCCTTAACATCATTCAGTGGTTTACAGATGCCTTGATGATAGAGTACAAAAGCCTGCCAAAAACAAACAAGATCCACAAGGCTTGTTAGACTGGACTCTGTCTAGGGGCAGTGAGGGGCTCAGTCTCTAAACATTTAAGAGATTATGCTGAACCACTTCCTAGTCCCATCACCCTTATATAATTAGAAAAGAAGAAGAAACAATAAAACAAACACATACACGCTGTAGTTAAGATAGTTTCTTAAAACATTTCTGAAAACAAATTATGGATAAATTTATCAAAACTAAACTTCATTTCTTCTGCTTTGCATGTCCTCGAAGAATGTGCATCCTTCCTCTGTCAACTGGGATATCTAGAACCACAGTATCTTCAGCAAAAACCACCAAGGAAATAAAGCAATGGCAGCAACAAAACCCCACATATGCTATTAACTTCCTCTCTCCCTCCTCCCTCCATTTCTTTCTTTCCTCCTTCCTCTTCTAATAAACTCATGTAGTAGCCTCTATTAGAACCTGGAGACACACAGTGAGTGGGTTATTGTGACTGGATTCCAGCAGCTCACAATGTGGGAACACTGGGAGAGGCTTACACAAGCTTTGAGAATTTTCCAGTCTCGAACACTTCTCTTGGCAGGTACTTCAGTGACCCCTGAGACTTGGAAGTCTGTATTATTATACTTCATTGTAGAATTCTTTCTCCACATGACAGCTTTTCGAGTATTTATTCATTACTTAGAATTATGTAATTATTTTTTAACATGACAGCCTTTCAAGGAATACAACTAAATAAAATTGTATTGAACACCTGCCATATGTCACATCCTGGTACCCCAGAGGCCTTTCTATTAAGATGCTCATAGGCTAGTGGCAGACACACAATTACAGATGAACTATGACAAAGCAAAACTTGCTAAATGTTGGTTAGGATATGGAACAAGAAGAACTCTTATTAATGGAGCAGTGTGAATTATATAACCATCTGGAAAACTCTTCAGAGCCAGTATTGACCAATGCTGAAGATACGCCTTTTTCACAAGCTAGAAATTCCACTTCTAGTTGTACAGCTACCAAAGTGCTCACACGTTTTCACCAAAACATTACTATGGCACATCTGTACCATGTCAACTGACACGTAGAAGACTGTGGACTCAAGAGAAAAACTGGAAACAGGTCTAGTTTGGACCTGGTGTGTGTCTTAGACTTTTGATGGTAAATATAAAACACACAACTGATTCTATGAATAGTGTGCAGAGAGCAATCTGGATTCAAATTTGATGATGCATAGCATGAGACTAGATGAAGCTGCCATGGCAGAAAGTGAAGAAAGGAAAAAATAGCATTGGGTACTTTGTCTCTAGAAAACAAAGGACAGAGAGGGAAGAATCAAGGCAGCTGAGAAACACACAGCAGTGAAAGCAGGAGATGGCTGTGCCACCGACATCCAGTGCAGACCACGTGGAGGAGGGAGTGATCAGGTGGACCAGCTGTTGGGTCTGATAGACATGAGGACTGAGGGTCACCCACTGGATCTGGTAATGAGGTGATGCTTGGTGACCTGGAGCATTTTGTGAAGGAACAGCTGTGAAATTGTTGTGGAAGGGGTGATAGTTTGCACAACTGGTGAAACACTGATTCTGGGTGTGTCTGAGGGTGTTTCCACAGCAGGTGGACCTGCGGGTCAGAGATGTGAGGGGGAGATCCGCCCTCACTGTGGGCAGCGGGCATCTACCGATTGTCTGGGGGTGATCTGGTAATGAGGTGATGCTTGGTGACCTGGAGCATTTTGTGAAGGAACAGCTGTGAAATTGCTTGTGGAAGGGGTGATAGTTTGCACAACTGGTGAAACACTGATTCTGAGTGTGTCTGAGGGTGTTTCCACAGCAGGTGGACCTGCGGGTCAGAGATGTGAGGGGGAGATCTGCCCTCACTGTGGGCAGCGGGCATCTACCGATTGTCTGGGGCCCCAGCTAGACCAGAGAAGTAGAAGAAGGGGAAAGGTCACTCTCTGAATCTTCCTTCCACATGTGTCTAGGGTTAGGTTCTTTTCTTGCTACATTTGAGTATCGGACTCAATGCTCTGTGACCTTTGAACTCTGGCCATTGTCCCAGCAATCCTCTGGGATTCTTGGCTTTTGGCAGGGGATGGAGGATGCACTATCTGCCTTCCTATTACTACTGTGGGATTTTTCAGCTTCTATGAGTGCATGAGGCAATTCACATATTAAATTCTGCCATATACATCTCTATATATCTACACACACAAACACAGACACACACACATCCTACTGGTTCTGTTTCTCTGGAGAACTCTGATTAATGTACAAAGGTTTTCAGAAAGAATTGACAAAAAGACTTGCAATGAGCAGTAGTTGTGGGGGAAAGTTTTATTAGGGAAAGATATTGAGGATAGCTGGAAGAGTGCATGTTTATATGCCGATTCAGTGAGGGGGAGAACTGGTGTTATTTGTTACTTATTTTCCTGTTCATGTATGAATATATGATTTCATTCCAATGTTTGGAGATTCCCAGAAAGTTGGGACAAAACCCACATGCAGATTTTCACTTTCTCATGATCTGTGAAGATGGGGCAGGGCCAGGAATCCCAACTCATCTAGTGGACAAACTTTGAACTAGGAGCCAGTGATGGGGAGAAAAGCAGACCACAAGTGACAGGAACACAGACACAGAGGGTTCAGAGAGGAAACTGCTTTTTCTTTCTTCAAAGGATTTTATGTTTGTTGAGAGTAAGGATTGACTCTCTTACTCAGCTTTGAAACTTCTGAACATAGCACAATTCCTGACACAAAGTAAAAGCTCATTAAATATGTGATGAAAAGCTGCAAAGCAAACCAGAACATCTACTTTGTTTTGGATGAGGCCTGTTGGAAACTGAGGGGAAAGTGCAGAGATATTTTGTCATGAAATAAGAAACTGTATTAGTTTATTAGAGGCTGCCATAACAAAGTGGCACAGACTAGATTGCTTAAACATCACAAAATTATTTCCTCATGGTGCTGGAGGCTGGAAGTCCAAAATAAAGGCTGGGCAGTGTTGCTTTCATTATAAGGCCCCTTTCCCCCAACTTATGCATGGCATCTTCTCCCTGTGCTTTTACACTGTCTTCCTTTCCACCTGTGCAAGTTTGCTGTCTTTTCTTTGTGTACAAATTTTCTCTTCAATTAAGGGTACCAATCAGAATGGATAAGGCTCCTTCTGAAGGCACCATGCTTAACTTGATCACCTCTTTAAAGAGGCTATCTCCAAATACATTCTTATTCTAAGATGCCAACATCTCTCTTCTGAGGCCCATAGCACTAGATGTCAGCAAAGAATAGGTTGTCAACTTGATAGGCTTGAGAGTGACCCAGGAGATCAGCAGTGAACACTTCTGCATCGGTCTCTGCATTAGTCATGGAGCTGTGACCTTGGAGTCTGTGCCTTGCCCTTTGCCCTTTCTGCTCCGGCACTGTTCCTCTGTTCCACTTTGTGGTAGCCATGAACTAAGTAGATTCCTTCTTCTGGGATGTTCCTGTCTTTGGGGCTAGTGGATCATGGACTGAATCCCTCAAAACTGTGAGCCAAATTGAATGTGTCTTCCTTTAAATTGAGAGTGTCTGGGATTATGACCCGGAGATGAGAAAACTGATGAATGCAATCATGTACATTTCCTGCATGCTTATCTTTTGTGCTTAAATCGTCGTAATGTATCCTCTGGAAGCACGACTCCAAGTCAGCGACATAGCTTCTTGGAGGGCTCTAGACACAGGAAATGAAGGAGAGGAAAGATCTGTTCTTTGCCAGGGCTTATGTAATCACTGGATAATAGTTACAGTAACAATAATTCTACACAAGAAAAAACCCAACCCCACAGTGAGTCTTAAAGATAGGAGGAAGGATTGCCACCCTGAAGTGTGTTAGAGACTGGGAAATATAATATTTTTCAAGACAGGTTCAAGGATAAGAACTTAGGTTGAAATACTGTTTTGGGTTTCTGTCTAATAGTCTTTGTCCTTTCGCAGTGTGTGGGAGTTCACACCTGTGTGCTTGCTCTGAGCCATACTTTTCTACTGTCAACAATAATCCTACATGAATCTTTTTAAAAAGTCCTATAAGTGCCTCCCACATATACAGCATTTTTGTTATCATTTTAAATATCTTAGCATAATAAGTCATAGCACTGGCCTTACATTCTGAATGCCTCTGTTCTTGTTTTGCCGTAGCACTTGCTAGCTGAGTGGGCAGAATGCTTCTGTGAGTTTCACTTTTTTATCTCTGAAAGGAAATAACATCAGATCTCACTGAGAGGGCTGTAGAGCGCTTAGGATCTCCATACAAATCTGTTGCTCAGCCCATTTTAGGGGCTAATGCAGAAGGATGGAAGAAATTCTTTAAATAAGCAATTTTGCAGTGTATAAAGACAAACTTATATGTACAGAAAATGCTATTAGTGCTATGCTATTTAGGTATACAATAAAAATATTCCAATATCACCTATATTATCTATTTTAAGGCATAATGACTAGAATATAATCCATTTGTCTAACCCATCTGTGAAGGTTTGATTACTTGACATATGAGCTCATTTAAATGGATTCCCCTGGCACGGAATCAGAGAAGGAATCATTATTCCATGGTGATCTCTTTCTACACAGTGAAAGATTTCCAGCTGAGCTGCAGGTGAAGAGATTGTCTCATTGTCTTGCATCATTAAAGTATAGTTATGAATCCCAGGGAAAGAGTCCTTGCAAACCAAGTTAGAAACATTTAATGAATAAAGGGGTAAGGCACTGTCACCCTGTCGCCTCCTCAAAGTTCCAGTACTCTAGTCTTGTAGTACCATGAAAAATTAACGTGCTACTGCTAATTAACTTTCTCTGCACTCAGCACCTGCCACTTTACTATGTTACTTACAAATCCTGGGAACAAGCTCCAACCTTCATTTTTCTAGTCTAACACAAATTTGTGTCATAGGCCTGTAGTCAGGTTCGCTTTTGCATACTTTCTGCCATTGATTTTCCTCACAAAGCACATCATTTTATACCATAGAAGGAATCCTGAATTATAAAAAGGTATTATTTTTATTTTAAATTTACATTCTACATTACTGGGAGTATGGATTTGAAATGTCCCCCAAAACTCATGTGCCAAAGGCTCAGTTGCCTGCTAATTTTGCTTTCAGAAGGTGACTGAATCATGAGAACTCTATGTTCAAGTGGATTAATCCACTGATAAGATCATAATTGAATGGCAATACTGGGAGGTGATGAAAATGGAGTGGACCTACTCGAAGGAGTGGATCGTGGGGATGTGCCCTGGGGAACTATATGTGGTTCCTGACCACTTCTCATGGTCTAGCCTTTTCTTGGCCTCTTGGCTTTTTTTGCTGCCATGAAGTGAGCAGTCTCTTTCTGCCATTCCTCTCAACCACGATGTTCTGTCTCACTTCAGGCTTACACCAATGGAACCAGTTGAATATGGACTGAAACTTCTGAAGCCATAAGTCACAATAAAACATTTCCTTCTCTAAGATGATTTTCTCAGGTATTTGCACACAGTGATGAAAACCTAACCCCTGGCTATTTTATAACTTTTAATTCTATCACCATCAGGAGGAGCGGTTTCGCCAGCCCTGGATGTAGATGGTTGCTGCTGAAAAGCACAAGACCAAGTGAGAGATGAAGAAGAGCTTCTCACCTTCCATGATGTAGCAGAGGCTGATCTGGCTGAAGCCCTTCCGCACTTGCCAAATCCCAGTCCATCTGCCTCACCACTGCTCCTCCTCTGGGTCTTCCCCATATTTTATTGTGGCACCTATGCGGCTGGGGGTCACTTGTTGGTTTACACAACTGTACTCACTTCTGAGAGTAAAAACCCTACCTCTGCAGCATCAAGACCTGGTACTGGTTAGACGTAAAATGGACATTAAAAACTTGATGACTAATGTATGGACAGGGAGAAAAAAGAGAATAAAGAGTGAGGGTATAGAAATGAGAATATAAAGAAACTCAGAGAGACTTTTATGTCTCAGTTTTCTTTTAAATTCATACCAAATGGGAGAGAATTTCCCATAAGTGTTGGAAATCCCTGCTGGGACTATATGGGAGAGGGACCTTAGAGGCCACACTCCTCCCCTGCAGGATAGTGAGGTGTACTCTCCGTGACACCAGTGGGTTTTCTCTGGGGTCGTGGAGGTCTGGCCGTTACTCAGCCCCCATTTCCCTACAAGTCACTCTGGTCATTGTTCGATTTGAAAGAACTGAAGCTACTTTTCACTTGGGAGAATATAAATAAAAATCTGCTTCGGCCCTTAAATTTAGATGTACAAGCTTTCTCTTGGGAAGGAAAGCAATAACATCACAATAATGAGATTGTGCAACAAGCTTTGAAAATGCTTATACCACATTTATACAGAGCAGTATTTGCTCACACTTCAGGTACCACCTTCACTTTATGGTGTAAAGCCAAGGAATAGGTAATAAATACAAGCGTAAGTTTATTGAAACCATTTTTATTGCTTTTTATTTTAATAAAAATACTATTTGCCTGTTCATATCACATTAAACTGTAGTATCCAAAATATTCAACCTTGGATTTTCAAAATCAATTCTGGCAGGATTTACTTATAACACAATAATTCATTTTTCCAAAGCAAATAGCACCATGATGGAGTGTGTTCTGATAACTTGTATTCCAAGCATGATATTAGATTTTTATTTTATATTATTGAAACTGCCTTCATTGGGTCTCACAGAATTCATTTCCAAAGGTAATTAAATGTTTCATAAGATCAAACTCAACATTTAATTTTAAATTTAAATAGAACAAATAAAAATTTTAAAGTTTATATAAAGAAAAGGTTGGAAGTTTGAGAAAGTAACAGATTTCATTACACTGTACACGATTTTCAGTACCTTGAGAAAGTTGCATTTTTCACTTTAATTTCTTGAATTGTAACCAATGAGAAACAGGGATTTTATAAGTATTATAATTTGTAAAATATCACAGTGTAAGTAGTAAAGTTGTTATCTAGATGTTCAGGGAAGCATGTTGATAAAATTAAAATAAATATTCTAAAACAGTCATGCATCACAATGGGGATAGCATCTGAGAAATGCATTCTTCATCAATTTTGTTATTGTATGAATATCACAGAATGTACTCATACAAACTAATACAGCTATGATCTCACCAGGTGATAGGATTTGTGGAACCACCATGGTATATATGGTCTTTAGTTGACTGAAACCTTGTATATGGTACCCAGATATTTAGTGAGCATAGTGTGTAAGTATGCAAAGTGAATTATTTACTGGCTACTTATAGAATAGAAGGTTAAAATAGGGGGAAAAAAATCTTAAATACAGGAGAACAGTAATGAAATGAAATGGGAAACATGTCTGGTGATGCAAACCTAGGCTGCTTTTGTTCATTTTGGAGTAGAATCAGAATGATAGCTTCCAGTTCCCTGCTACCTAGTCCCTGAAGGAATCACAGTACAGGTACCCTCTCCATTTCCAAAGTTGTGAGAGTAGCTGTTCATTCTCTCCACAGTCATCCCAGACCTTTAAGTTGCCTAATCACATCGTCTTTGCCTTCAGTTTGCTAGTACAGAATCACAAATTGCTGGTCACTTGGGGGTTAACAAGTTCAGCAAGAAAAAGCTGTAGCCACACTGCAGTCTTTCAAGAAAAATCAAGATGAACTGGGTGGTGGAGGTATGCTCCTGAAGGGACTTTCCAAGACTTAGATCAGTTGTGCCTTCCTCCCACATGAATCGAAGGCAGTGAATCTAAAATCATTTATCTATTCTTTCAAAATTAATTTATGGTGCAAGTGATATTTGATATGAGGATACAAGGGTGAAGAAACCCTATCCTAGGAAGTCCACAAGCTCAAGAAACAGTTTGACTGCCATATTCATCATGCAGTACTCAGCTATGTCCATCATTGATTTGTCATCCATCCATCCATCCTTCCGCTATCACCTGCCAAATACCAAGCTAAAATAATGTTTTGGTCTTAAAAATCTTATCTCAACCTGAAAATAAAGATTTATAAAGAGAAAGACATACTAAAAAAATGAAAGAATAATTTCTTCTCTAATAGATGATCTTTGCATACCCTTTGGGATATGAGCAACCCACACTGAGATCAACATTCCAAAAAGACATTTGAATAGGTCAGCAAAAGAAGGCAGACAAACACAGCTAACTCACTCGAGGAGCTGGTAAGACTTTATAGGAGAAGTGGATTTATTTTTTTAAAGAATGAGTAAGATAAAAAATAACGCAGGAGTGGGTGATATGCACATACATAAGTGGATTGTTTTTAACACCAATGTTTTTGTGTTTAATGTTGTTAAACCCTTTTCCCCTTTAAAATTCTATGTGGAAGGCTAATGTATAATATACGCACCATTTCTCTGGTAGAAGTAGGGTGTTGGGACATCTGAAGAGCCCTCTCATTGGAGAGGGCTCCACAGGACTCTCAGATCTCCAGAGAGTAGGGCAGGAAAGGCCACTATTTAAATACAGTTGACTTTCCGGTATACGAATTTCTCACTTTGACTTGATTTGGATTTTGGAAAAATTAAATTCAATCAATTAATTTCTCTGAATATATGTATTTTTTATGTTACTCACTCATGGCACACAAAATATCAGTATCGTAGCTAAGGTTTCAGTTTGCTTACAGTCATCTTCTCTAAGTTCAGATTTTTATTTTATTTTTATATATTTTCAAAAAATTCTGTATCCACTTTAATACTGGTTACCCGAATCCATGCAAATAAGGGAAAACCATTTATCAGTGGTTTCTGCTTGACAAACATTTTCGTCTGCCTCACACCAACTAGTGGGTAGGAACCGAAGGAAAGCAACACACCATGGCTGTCCAGGAGTGGAGAAAAAACGGAATTTCCTGTCCACCTTGCATAGAAGGCAGAGCTGGCACAGCAGCCCTGGTCTCTTCCCCCAGGAACATGGGCCTTCTAGCACCGTCATGATTCTTAGGGAAGACAAATCAAGTAATACCTGTACAGCAGTTTGCAAATGCAAAGTATAATGTAGTTCTGAAACATCACAGCCAAGGGTTTGCCTTTTCTTCTTGGCAGTACTGAGGCTTGAGCCCAGGACCTATGCAATGATCTATACTCTCGATCCTTTTAAAATTTTGATGGGGTTTTGTTAAGTTGCCCAGATTGGGCTTGAACTTGTGATCCTCCTGCCTCAGCCTCACAGAGTGCTATGAAAAATCAGTCACACCTAGTAAGTTTTAGCTTTCATAATCCATGGTATGGAAACAGTTGACTCTTTCAAGTTACCTGAAATGGGGCTGGTAGTGTAGCTTGGTGTTAGGTAGAGCACTAGACTAGAATGCATATTCTACCTAATGCTCAAGGTAACTCAAGGCTAGAAAATCTGTTTTGTAGACTGATGAGGTTCGGCCAGTTAAAAACTGCACTGAAGTCCTACAGTGAATGCTAGAGTGATGATCTAACCTAGGTTTAGCTAAAGCTACTGCTGCAAATACTTCTCTTGCTTACATTTACACAAGCAACGCTGCTCCACAAATGTGTTGCAGACACCAATGGAGACAGACCGTTACAATACAAACAAAAGGTGAAGGAAGCTTCTTCCCCTGAGAAGACCCAGTCAGTAGGACAACCAGAAAGTAGTGACAAAGTAACACCAGGGGCTGGGAGTAGTGGTCCACACCTGTAATCCCAGTATTTGTGAGGCTGAGGCAGGACAATCCCAAGTTTGAGGCCAGCCTGTGGTACATACTGTATTTCCTCCCAAATGAGACCAGGTGTTATATTAATTTTTGCTCCAAAAGTTACAATACAGATTATTTTCATGGGATATATATTTTTTCATGAACAACAACCTACTTTTATGCAATCACAGAAATCTACATTTCATTGTCATCTTCTGGATTATCATCTTCATATCCCAAGCTCCGGCCTGAACTTTTTCGAGGCCATTTCCAGGAGAACCTCTGTCCTGTCTAAATGACTTCATGCCCATGCAGCCTGCACGTAGGGCTGCGGCAATACAGCTGTCAGTGATTTCACCCCACGAATCCTTCATCCACGTCACGATCTCCTGCAGACTGGGCTTTGCGTTTTCATTTCTCTCCATTCTCTTTTCAACACAGTCACTGGCTCCCGCACGAAAATGGCCTTTGAGTGGCTGTCCACTGTGGGATCATTTTTGCGGGAATCGCTCCGACCCATTCTTCTTCCTGCAAGCAAATTCTTCTGTCCTGAAGGTGAGCGCCAGGGGCCCTGCAGCCTCATCTCTGGGAGTCAGCTGGAGTTCGGGGAAGTCCGGGCAGCACAAGGGCCTGTGCACCGCCTACACTTAGTGCTCCAGCATCCTGCATCTGGAGCAGTGCCTCGGATCTCACAGGCAGATCAGACAGCACCTCTGAAGGAAGCCATCAGCCAGTGCTGGGATGCACTGGACGCCTCCGGGGAGACTTCTAGCGGTGGCGCCATCGCCAGGACAAAGGCCTGGACGTCAGCCCTGCGCGGGACCAGAGCCCCTGCTCCCCGGTCAGTTATTCAAGAGTAGAGAGTGGAGTCAGCCCAAGAGACAGCCCATATAGGTTTGCACCAGCAAGGCCTTAGGGGTGGGGCTGCCCACCCTGAAAGAACTTGCATTGCGTCACTAGGTTCCCCAGACATTAGAGATGGAGCCACAGAGCCCTGCTGGGTCTCACTTTAGTCTAATTCTTTTCTATTTGCATTTTCTTTTGGAGTAGGACTATTTACCTTGTACCACTGCACCTTGGGGTTATGTCACTTTTTTTTTTCTTTTTTTGCAGAGGCTTACAACTAAGAGTTTGCCTTGTGTCTCAGAGGAGAGTTTGACTTGGGCATTTGAAAAAATGCTGTAACGACTGAGATTTGGGCGAAGTGATTACTGCATTTCTGGCTGTATGCAGAATAGTTGAATTATGTTAGGTGGAATTATGAACTTGTTTTTATTGTCTTTATTTGGAGATGAAGTATGTTTTAAGGAGGTGTGTTTGGTTATAAAGTTAAAGAAGAGTGGATTTTGACTATTAATCCTGATATCATGAATTAAACAGTCTCGTTCTGTGATGTCCTTCTGCCATGATGTCTCTGTCTTGGAGCCAGCTGATCACGGACTAAATCCTTGAATAAATCAAACCTTTCCTCATTTAATTGTGGGTGTTGGGTATTGTGTCTCAGTAATGGGAAAACTGACTAATACTGGAAGTACGTCTGATTTAATAAAATATTTCCCTTCTCCAGGTCAAACAAAGAGATAAGAATAAGTAGAATAACAACTATATTTTATTCATTTAATGAATATTTACTGAATGCCTGTTTGAGCTATAAATTAGACTGGGTACTATGAATATCCTTGCAAACTCACTTGAGGGCTACAAAAATTAAATATAGCACAGTTGCATACAAAACACGCACATCAAATTTAGTGTGTCACTGCCAAATAATAACATGAATAGCTATGAAATTGTTTTCTATGTGTATTCTACTGTATACTATATATTGTTGTGTGTATTATACATTAATACATATGAATAATTTTAATACATATTAATACATTTGACTATTTTTTACAATATTTTATATAAAATTTGGTATCAAGAATAATTATTACCCATTTTATATACAGGAATTTCTTTGATTTATAACAAACAACACTTATTTTTCATCATCTGATACCTTATCCTTTGTTCAACTCTATTAGGGAGTTCATTTTTAACTCATTGATTTGCAAAAGGTTTCCATATTAAGATTATTAACCCATTTTCTGTGAAATATGTTGCAAGTCCTAGTTTTGCTTTCTATCATTTACCTTTTTAAATGATTGAGAAATTAAGGAAATCAGATAGTATTTTAATTTTAAATCATCAAATCTTTTGATTGTTTTGGTTCATAAATGTGTATATGTTTACATCCTAGTTGGATTTATAAGAGCAAGGACAATAGATTGAAGAAATGGTCTGAGGAGAGTATGACTGACTTTTTTGAAGTATTTACTGATCTTTCTGAAGGAATAAATGGATGAAAAGCTTGCATGAGCCCAGGACTAGACTTTAAACCTGGCAAATAAAGAGGAGGATGAGGGAGAATTCTATTTCCTTGGGAAAGAGGCTTCCCTTGATCACCCTACCAGGCTGTGTGGAGAAGGAGGGCTGAGGTGCATCAGTTCCGGAATGTCATTTGGGGGAACCATTAACAAGAAAGATGTAAAGATCTCTGTTTAAAAAACTTTTCTTTTCTTGCTTTCTCAGGAGCAGTTTTATTAGGCACTCAGGTTATTAAGCTGAGGTTTAGATGCAGCACTACTTGGGAGGTCAAGAAGGCCTACTTAGGATGGAAGAATGTACTGGCTAAGACACAAACGTGAGGAACAGCAGGTTGGCATTGATGGAGAATGGCACAGGGTCAAAACACGCGTCATCTGTGTCAACGCATGCAATCTCAGTGTTACTTTCGAAAGGCAAGAAGGTATTTGCCAAGAAGGTGAGGAGGCAGGTCGGTCTAGGCAGAGGGAAGAGTGAGCACAGGTGTGGAATGGAATCAAGAGATCACAGTCCAGCCAAACATACACAATCTTTTGTAAATTATAAAACGAATGCTGACCCAGGGAGAGACATATTTTTAAAGTGTCCTTTTAATATTGAGAAAGTAAAGAAAAAGCACAAACTTTTAGTGGATGAATTAGAAAAACGCTGCTCCTTCCTTTGGGCTACTTCAGTCTTGGCCCAGGGCCTACAGCTTGAGAAACAACATAAGTGGGCTTTCACCTCTCATTTACCCTGGAGTTCACAAACTGCAGAATCCTGCCTGGAGGCGTGCATCATCTATAGTTTTTAAAATCCGTCTCTTGGAAGAATGCAATAGTCTTGTGATTAATCTACCTTCAGCGTGCCTGCAGGATGATCTTTGTAAGATCATACTTTTGCTTCCCTACATCTCCTTTCACTATAGTAGTGGCCCTTAAGCTTCTGAATATTCATTGCTTCCAGTAATATTAGACCAAATCCTCCCCCTTTCTAACAAGTGTTGGCAAATTGTTGTTTGTAAACAGTGCAGTTCTTGTTCTACTTTCCGGACCCATATGCATTTGTACTTCACAGCTCCTCTCCAGAGGTAGAGTCTATTTCCTATCCTTTAAATCCAAGCAAATCCAAGAAGTGGTGATGAGACAGTTCTGAGTCTAGCCAGGCCCAACAGAGAACCCTGCCTTTGCCTGACAAAGAAGTCAAAGCAAGCCTGCTGGAGGGGAGATAAGAGAGACATGGACCAGGGCGAATCAGTCTGCTGGTCCCAGCTGAGCCCCTAGAGAGGTGAGATGTGTCCATCATCGGACTGGACATCTATGTCTGTCTGGAGGATCATAAGAAAGCTCAAGCCTGAATCACTAACCCACAGAATTGTGAGCTAAATACTTTTTTGTTATAAACTATGGAAGGGGGAAGTGCTTTTCCTGCAGCAATGGTTAACTAATGCAGTGATGTTGAACTGAAATGTGCAGATGCCGGAACTTGCATGTAAACATGGTTTTAATATTTTGAACTAATTATAGTAAAGGATAAGCAAGAACAATAATTTATAATAAAGCAATATGAACTTCACTCACTATGGACATTCTCAGGTTACCCTATCAAAAATACATCATGAAGTGGCAGAAAGGTTGAATTTATACCCAGAGCACTGTGAATGTCTCAGCAGGAATTCCAGATTGATGCTGTTACTGGTTTTCCAAATACTCAGTTCTGCTGATCATCTGCCATAATTTTTCAGAGGGATAATTCTTGATCAAGTTCTGAACAAAGTAAAAGTTTCCTCTTCATGTATGTGGTAATTACTTCACTGGAAAATTTAGTGTGTCTGAAGATGTAAAAAAATTTTTGGAGCTTATATCTCAAACTGAATAAGGATCTAAGATTATTTTTTTTAAAACTACAAGAAGGCCAGGGATGTAGCTCAGTGGCATAGCACTTGCTTGGCAAACCCAAGGTCCTGAGTTCAATTCCTGGTACTGAAAAAAAAAATCAAAACAACAAACAAACAAAGAAACAACAAGAATTTCCATGAGGAATTTAGAAAGAACTGGGGTCAGTCTTTGTTAGGCAGAGTGGACCTCTGCCCTGAAAGATGACTATTAGCTTCAGTGCCCTGGAAGTCAGCAACCTCCATATTCTGTGGCAGAAATAAATTCTCTTCACAAGTGTCCAAAACATCTCAGGGGGCATTTAGCCCCCAGGGCATCCCTGGTCTGTGAGTTCCTGCTGTTTCTACGCAGGTTGCAGCCCATTCTAGTGCCTTGATTGCATTGGTCTATTTATAGGTTTCTGCTATAGAAAGTGAGCTCCTTGTGATCACTGACCATTTTGCTTTTTCTAGAGAAGCCAGGAAGTAAATAAAACAGAAAAATGCATTCCTGTTCTTCCATGACTTGCTATGGGGTTCCATTCTGATAAACCCATTGTGAAGGGAAACTTACTGAACATCATAGCATAGAAATTTTGTCCATTGTTTAATGTCAGTTGCTTTAGTGTCCAGCACTGTGACAGAGTACTACATGGCAGATTGCAAGTTTGGGAAAAAATCAAAATTCAAAATATAGTTTCTACCTTTGTGCATCACTGTAAATCAAAAATTGTCTACATGTAATAGTTTACCAGAAAGCAAATATTTCATCATCTTATAAGTGTTGAAAATTATATAATATTAAAGTAACCATGGTGTAAATACATAAATTATAAAGTTAGGGGCTTCTACATGTGCATAGCTGTGAGAAAGTCAATGGCAAAAATATGAAAAGAAAAAAGTTTCTTCCTATGCCAAAAATGAAATTAAAATTAATTTATCTACTAAGTCTAACTCAACTAGATGGGCAACTGACTGAGTGGGCATCTTACAATTTGACTGAACTCTAATGAGCAAGCAAATGAATAATATTCTAGAAATCTTGCTTGCAATAACGATTTTGTGGAAACTGGCATCTAAAGCAGCTTCGGCTGTTTGTGTGAACAGCAGGTTTACTGAAAGGTGGAGGGCAGAGTGGCTTACTGAAATCAAACCTCTGGAGTAATCTGCATAATAATTGTCCTAATCATTTTCTGAGCATAAAAACTGATGATGTGTAGACTTTCCTATGACCGTACGGTGAGTCGGGGGAACAAGGAGTGAAACGCATGATTCCCAGTCCCAGGTCACGGGTTCATCATTTCAGAAGACTCAGATCTACCGCTCGAGGGGGGTGGACCCAAAGCTCACAAACTAGGCCCACGGGGTGACAAGCAGCAGAGCTTTCTTTGTTCCTAAATGATGGAATGATGGGCCGGGACCTGGTAAATTGTACTTGCAATTATTTTCTTAATTATAACTGCAGGGTGACTTCCACAGATAGGGTGCATAGTACAGGAAGATGGCCCTACACATGGAAGAGGAGGGCAATTGAAGGCCTCCCATCTTCGCTATACGGTGTTGCTGAGAGACCTGCTGTCTTCTGAATACAGCACTTCGTGATTTTATGTAGTTTACAAATTCTTCACACAACGAAGTGAAGGAATGTTGAATTTGAAATGGGGAAAATGTATTAATGTGGATGTCGGCTATCACATGAAGAAAAAAAAAGCCTTCTTTTTTTTTTGCTACACTTTT
This sequence comes from Fukomys damarensis, assembly GCF_012274545.1. Taxonomy (NCBI): domain Eukaryota; kingdom Metazoa; phylum Chordata; class Mammalia; order Rodentia; family Bathyergidae; genus Fukomys; species Fukomys damarensis. Next base: position 55,223,817 of record NW_022900942.1, on the reverse strand, counting down.
CACTTTTCAATCTGTGGTTTTAGTCCTGTGTATATATCATAAAATATTTTTTCTGAGTGTCTGTTTCCTTTAAGAGACAATCATGCAAGAGTGTTTTATTTGCTCCTATTTTCCTCCCCATTTACTTCACCAGTGTGAGAGATTTCTTCTCCTCTGTCCCCAGATTGTCACCCATCGTACTTAGGTAAAACAGACCCTAGAAATGCTATTGATTTCTTACAGAAATAGGGACATGAATGTCTGAAAAGAAGAAAATAAACCATGAAAAAAAAGAACACTCACCAGAAAACAACCCACAAAACAGGAATAAAAACCAAAACCACAACTTGGTCTCACAGCTAATAAAAATAAAGAACAAGAAAGCAGAGGAACAAAACCAAGCATAATGGGAGGGAAAATGGAGTGAAAGATGGGCTTGTAAAAACCAAAATGAAATAACTGAGCAGCAGAGGAAAAGCAATGTCCCAGGGGAAGAGTAAAAAGGCACCAGACCAGAGAAAGAGAGGAAAGAAAGGGACCCAGCAGGGCAAAGGGTTTAGTCCGATACTGTTTTCTTTTTTTCCACGTCACATTCCAGCACTGTTTCCAGTGTTAAACGGGAGAGGAGGTGAGAACATGGGACTTCTGACTTCAACACTGTGACCACTTTAACTGGTTCTCCTTCTCTAGCAGACTCAACACCTAAAAATTGTCCACCAGGAGTTGTGAATTCTTACGTCTATAGACAGATTTTTTTTTTCTTTCCCTAGAAAGGACATATGTTACTAATTGTTTTCTTCCAGAAAGTACTTTTTTGGCAGTGCTGATTTTATATCCCTAAGTGCCCCCTAGTGACAAGGTCCAATTGCAAAATCTCTTCCACAGTAATTTTGTTCTATCCTCTTCCTTTTCCCAGTACAAATGTGGCCATCTCAGGGATAAGGAATCCAATTTATAATCAATTTATTTTAATTAGGCAGAGAGTTAAATTTGAGTGGGTTTCTCTGCAAATTAATTTATAATTGAAAAAAAATAGTCCCCTATTATAAAAGCAGATTTCCCCTAGTTACGACATTACAAAATGATGCAGAATTATGAATAGTCACAGGAATACGGCCAGTCAGGCCTCCTCCTCTGTCGCTACTTTATATGAAGATTCTAACACAGTTTCTTTTCATTCTGCCTGTAAAATGACAAAAGAGCATAAAGAATCATATTCTGTGCTGTAATTCTTTTCCAGTTAAGCTTTCTCCTGATTGCTCTCGATACTCCTATAAATTTAGCACAGTAGCTAAGAGGAAAGATATCACAATGATCAATATTTAGGCTTCAATACTGATTTAATAACTGCGTGCTACCAGGCCTTTTATATAAGTTCTTCAAATCTCAGGTGTTTTATCTGCAAAATGGGAATCATCGTAGTAATATGATTGTTGTGGGACTAAATGAGATGCTTCCTGTAGAGTTTTTATTAACTTGTCAGCAAACAGTTAGGGCTCGATAAATGGCGGCATCTAAGATGTGCAGCTTAATAGAGGAGGTTAGCCAACACTGTCTTTTCTTCTTTCTTTAAAAATACTTGGTAGAAACAATGCTAATTCTTTGAAGCAGAGTCACACTGACCTTTAAGTAGAGCGTGGACCTGGTTTACTTCTGACTGAGGCTATGTTTAGATTCCTTTTGGAACCTCAGTGCTCAAGAGTTTGACTACAACATTCAGCAAATGCAGCTGTGCTGCACTGTTTAGCAGGTTGTCTATGAACCCGAGAGGCATATGGGAGGAGGCATCATCAGGGGTCTCTACATAGGCTCTTACACATTTAAAGATTCTTGAAGGCATCTTCAGTGTTTCAGCATGAACACTAAGGCACGGTGGTTCCATCAAATGTTCCCAATCAGGGAAGGACAGCGTGCCCAGGGAGGAGGAGATGCTCCTGCAGGAGATTCTTTTTCTCCGCAAGAGGCACCAGACTCTCAGGAAAATAAGAACTCTGCCCTTGAAGATCTCTAGCCAGTATCACACTGGAACTATATTAATTCCTTAGCCACTTTTTCTTGGAAACAGGGTTGGGAGTGAGCAGATTAGCAACTGATCTTGAGCAAAAGCCCAGGTCTATTACAAGCATAGCATGGATTTGCTTCTGATTCTTTATTCAGAATTTTCAGCTCCAAATATTTCTGGGTTTCCTCACTTCCACTCCCTGTCCTGCCTTAGTCAATTTCTATCACCTATTTACAGACCTAGTTAAAAGGGAAACTGATTAGCATGAAGTTAAAAAGGGCCAGTATTCAATTGGAACTTTCTCTGTTGTAATCAGAGAACAGAAAGATCTTGGTACCCTAAGGAGAAAAAGGTTAGCTGAACTAGGCTTTATTAATTTTTCTTATTTATTTGATTGGGATCAGAAGTTCATTGATGAACCTATTTTAAGAGACTGCTAAAATTTACTACACCTGAGACATAGTTACATTTAAAGAAGATTGCTAATTCAAATGAACTTGGGGAAGGTAAATACCTTTATTGTTCTGAAAACCTCTGACGAAGTGTGGATCACGAAGCAGGTTTACAACAGTTTTTCCTTCCATATAAATTTGTATTGAACTATTAGTCATTTAATTTTTATTCACTTGATTTCAAGTACAGTTGGACTCACTGGCGATCTCTAGCTCTTCATCTTCACAGCAACCTAGCATGTCACATTTATTGATGTAAAAATTGTTTCTGAAGCTCATTTTTCATCTCCAGGTATAACTGTTCTCTTGTCTGCACATTTGCTGTCTCCTCCATTCCAAGTTCAAATGATTTATATGATTGCTTCTCAGTCCTTCTGGGATTGTTGCAGTTTTTAGAAGGTATCCCTGCTCCATGGGTCATGAAAAAACGGAATCACATAGTCCAATATCAGTGATCTGGATCAAGTCAGAGCCAGAAAAACCATGTCATTTGAAGAACTCTGGTGCTGGTAAAGAAGGCAGGGGTGAACGGGAAGAACTGGGGACCCTGTGATGACAATATCAAGCATCATCAGGAAGGAGGAGAGGGCACAATGAGCTTGAACACTCCACTTCCCACTGCTTGTGAACAGTTCAGTGATGCCATACTTGATCTGTCCCAAAGATGGTGCTAATTAAAAAGGAATATCATATATACATATTTACTATTAAATGCATAGTGCCTGCCATTTAGTTGGCATTCCATAAATTCTGTCTAGATGAACAAGTGAGTGACTGATTCATCAGCTATATACTAGCAACAAATGTGCCTGGTGAATACATTTAGCCCATTGGATAAAAGCACAGTATTCCAGAGGCCACGGGTCTGGGTCTGTTTCCACATAGGACACTTTGCTTTTTGTTCTCTGATGATCGGCCGTGTGTTGCGGTTTAGATCAAGAACATCCCCCAAAGGCCTCATGCAGTTATAGGTAGTACTTTTTGAAGGTGACTGAATTATGGGGATTGAATTACGGATGGCTGAATTATAGCTAACTTCCTGTTAGGAGGTGGGGTCTGGTCTGAAGAGGCGGTCACTGGCTCCTCCCTTTCCTCTCTGCTTTGTGGCCAGTGTGATGTGAGTGGTTTTCCTCTTCCACACCCTTCCGCCAGGCCTTCCTGCCTTGGGTCTAACCTGCTACGAACTAAAAAACTGGTCAGCCAAAATAAACCTCTTTTTCTTTAAATTCTGGGTGTCCAGTATTATGTGTCAGGGACAAGAAAGTGACAAAGACCTCATACTTCTAAACATGCTGCTTTGCATGTGTATCCTGTTGCTAGAAGGAGGGTAACACATAAAGGTGTGCACAGAGGAGGAAATCCATCATTATGAATACAAATTCAAAATCAGGGCAAATCTCCAAGGATATTTATTTTGGTTGTTACTAATCCCATAAAGCTAAGAGAATACAAGCAGAAGTATAAAAATCCAACTGTGGGTTGAGGCATCTAGGTTGTTGAGCTACTTAGAAGGAAAATGGATTATAAAAATTCTTCTATTCCCAGCTAAAATAGAGCAGGGGTAAGACAAGCAGGAACCACCATGATGGACAGTGGTGAGAAAGAAAGTTGGGATGAAAAATAAGTTACTGGTTGTGGGAAACTATTACCCTTTTTAGAATGGCATGTTTCAATAGACCTGTAGTGCGAAGCTGATGAAACCAGTAAAGCAGAATGTTCATGTGACATGAGAAATTGCCGTAAAGAAAAGAAAAACTTGAATAAGCTCTCTAGCTTCACTTGCTCTTAGTCAACTTCAAAACATTAATTTTGGAGGTCACAGAACTGGCAATACATTGTGAGTTTCCTGCTAGCTTTGCTGCAGATAACATTTCGGATGTGTGGGTTATCATAACAGTTGCTTGGGTTACTTCCTGGGGACCTGAAGGTCACTGTTGCTGAAAACATTGACCCTTCACTTGAGCTTACAGAAATCTGATGGCTGACTGCACTGGGATGAAAGGGCTGGCGTTACTGTCTTCACATTGTGTCTCTTTGCTGTCTTAACCTTGGGTCAATTTTGTGCAGCTCTGCACATAGACATGTTGATCATTTAAAATAGACTGGACAGTACTAGTATAGAGGGTTAACTTGACCTATGGCTCACTGGACCTGGCATGTGTTTACTTTTTCTTTCTGTCCCTCTTCTTTCTGCCTGCACCCTTGAGCTTTGTCAGAAGCCACAAAAGCTAAAGAACCTGTAGTCCCTTGGCCCTACCGCAGGGCCCAAATGCCCGTGGCCAGGATGTGTTGTGCAGGAAGATGGCTCTAGCAACACAAAACATTCAACAGTCTCTAGGACAAATTGACCTTGACCACCTGATGAAAAAGAAACATCTTTTGGAATCATGCTTCTGGACTACGGGACATAAGACTTTACATCAAACCAGCAAGTCAATAAAAACCAGGTACTCCCTTTGCTCTGGAGTAGCAACTTTGTCACTCTCTCAACCAACTGTTGACTCCTTTCAGCTGAAGCCTCAATGTGGCCGAATTCCTTGCATCCCCAAGCAAAAGCTTTGCTTGTTTAGGAGTGTATGTGTTGCAGTATTATGCCCAATCATCTACTGTTTCTCATCAGAAGATCCCAGTAGCTGGTACGAGGGAGACCACAGGGGAAAATGCTTACCCCATAAGCAGCCTCTCCAAACACTGATCCAACAAAACTAACTGCTGTGACAAGTTTTGTGTCGTGACATGAAACCGCCTGCTGTGATTTTCAGACTTGCATTACTTAATATCTGCCCCCTTGCCAATCAGACCCCACCTTCTGCAAAATGAGGTCAATGTCCTTTACAAACCACTTACAAAGTCTGTCTCTATCCCAACAAAATCCCTAGCCTTTCTTTGTTCTTTGGACATGCATGCTAGAACCCATTCCAGTCTGTGCACGTGTCTTGGACTGCAATCCTAATATTCACATTTCCCAAATAAAACTTTTTAAGCTTGGAACATCATGTCTGAATTTTCAGCTTTTGCCTTCTGTATTTTTATTTGACTTTGAAACTGAAATTTGAAACCATGTTTAAAATAGCACACGAGAAAAAGAAAAAAGCAAAGCATGAGTGAGGTCAAGTTCATGCTGATAATACTGAACCTCAACTTATTGATCTTCACTCTATCTTGTCAGAAATAAAAAACAGACCAACAGGACTCATGCTAAACCAACGAAACTAAGACAAGGTTAAAGGATTTCAGATTTGGAGCTTTAAGGCTTCTCAAGAAGCACAGAGGTGTGGCAGAAAAGAGGAGAGAGAAAAATGTAAACAGGTGCTAGCTCATAATGGGCACCGCCCGCTGCACAGAGATAGCCTGAAGTGAAGGTTACCAGACTCGTTGCTAACTTAGATGACTACCGAGTATCCAAACAAATGGGAGGAAGTTTTTTTGTGTTTAAGGGAATGATACATATTTTGATGGCTTCACACTGTTTAATCTTAGTTATTGTTCTCTTCATTCCTCTGTGTAGTTAAGCAAAAAGCAGAGTGCAGACATCCTTGGAGAGAATAAATTAAGGCTGGGAACCAAAACAGAAACAAAGCTGTCTTTACCTTTCATGCAGATTTTTCCTTATAAGATGGGAAACCTACAGAGGGTTGGAGTGGTTGAAAAGATTTTAGAAGAGAAGAGAAAGGGAAAAAAGAGAAACTGTACTATTTATCTCATTATTCCAAAGATTTAAGATTTATTTTATACCAGGAAAGGTACAAGTTGATGAAGGGTCAGGGATGCATATAATCTGCTTGGAAAGATACACTGAACAAAAAAATTCGCTGAATCTTTATGTAATTGCAACGTAGCAGGTGCTATGATTAAGTCAAGGGTGTATTAAATAGCAATGAGCAAGAAGAGTTCTTTTGCAAACAAGAGGAGCTGGGATGTTTACAAAATTTCCCGGGGAAAGAGATCTTTCATCGGAAGACAGAAGCAAAGCTTGGGAGTGGGGAGAGGGAGTGGGGTGAGGAAGGGAGAAAATGATAAAGATCAAGAACACACATGATTAAGAAAGACTCTTCTTGACCAGGCTGCTGAGAATGGCTCAGCATAACAGAGTCGAATGGGTCTCAGGAGAGTCGAGGGAAATAGGAAGGGGATGTCTGTAGATGGAGGGCAAATTTCATGACGGTAAAGGAATTTGTCTCTTCTTCTGTGGGTGGTGCGAAGCCTCGGAAACATTCCAAGCTGTAGAAGGACACACGGAGATCATTTGGGAAGATTCCCTCTGGCTGTGTTCTAGATATGGACGTGGCAATGGACAGGGGAAGCAGCATGGATGCAGGGAGAGCAGTTAGGAGCTGTGAGACTGTGACGTACAGAGAAAGACAGAAGGAGACAGAAGCCAGGCACTTCAGAGGTGAAGTGGATAGGAATGTATGAGCTAACGGAGAGGCGAAGAGTCAAGCTGTGCGCTTCTGGCAGGAGCAAACAGGTGACACTAAACTGAGATGTTTGGGAAGAACAGCAGGTTTAGGGGGAGTGACAGTGACGGCGCATGAACAAGCAGTTAATATCGTGATTATTGTTTTCTAAAAATAGGCAGTGAGGAAGAGATTGGAAGAATGAACAGAACTTCTAGGGAGACCGTATACATTAAAATTAAAGTGCACCTTTCACCAAGCCATGAAGAATCTGTTGTGCAAGATTCAGATACAAGAAGATAGTACGTCAAAAGGATGGAGGAGGTCGAGCTAGGGAAGGAGAAGGAGTTCTTAATTTTCAGAGAGTTGAGCATGATAAGATGAATACAAGCCAAGTCAGATGGGCCACGAAGTGCCCTTTAAGTTTAATGACGTGAAGATCATTGGCTGGAACAACCCAGTGAAGTAGACAGAAGTGGTTGGGACAGAAACCAGACTGCAGTGGACAGGAAGTAAGTAGGGGTGAGAAGGGGAGAGGAGGTCTTGTAAGATGCAGGAAAGAGATGTATCTGGAGGGAGCCACTGGATTCAAGGACCTGTCATCCATCTATCTATCTATCCATCTTGTATCTTTAAAGAAGAAAGCAGCGCTGTGGATACTAATACAAAGCAGTCAGTGGAGAAGAAAGGGCTGAAGATGATGGAGAAAAAAATGACTAGCCTATTCAGGAAGACCCATGGAACACAGAAATAAATGCTACCCAGGGCACAGGAAAGTAGGGTTTGGGGATTACATGTCAAACTAGAGGAGGCATGACCTGGTTATTTCAGAGAATTGGCCTAACTAAACAATTTCAGAATGGCTAAATGATCTTTAAAGTATTTGCATAACAATCAATAAGTTAGACATTAGTGTATAAGACATAAATCCTAAAAGCATTATCCCTTATATTTGGTCCCTCTTAACCCTGTTATATGGAACTCGATCACTTTAAGTGCAGTTCTTGCCTAATGTGTAATCCTTCACAATTTATATCTTTTGGCTTTGAAATGGTAAGTTTTGGTTATACATTTTTAAAAATGGAAAACATTTAATGGGAAAAAAATGAAAACTGTGAAAAAGGAAATGTCAGGTGGGTGTGGTGGTGCATGCCTGGCTGAAGCAGAAAGAATGGCAAGTTTGAGGCCAGCCTGGGCAAGTCGATGGGGGGAATCCTGCCTCAAAATAAAAAAGAAAAGCAATAAAAGAGGATGTAGTTATGTGAGAAGGCTCTGGTTCAATCCCCAGTAGCACGCAAGTGTGTGACACACACACACACACACACACACACACACTCACACAAAAGTGAAACATGCTATGTTGTAGGCCAA
>NW_022900942.1:55152817-55215431 GCF_012274545.1 Fukomys damarensis | reverse complement strand
ACACACACACACACACACACACACACACTCACACAAAAGTGAAACATGCTATGTACTGTAGGCCAAGAGGTATACTTCACTTACCTACTCTCATTATGCTCATCTTGTATCTCTTTTTGCTACTTTTCTTTGTTTTTTTGTTGCTTTATTATTCTTGTAGCTCCTAGTCCCGGATTCACCGCAGGCATTCTGTAAGATTGGCATTTCTAATCACGTCTATTCTGCCACTACGAAGAGAAGCAATGCTTCTACTCTTTCAATCTTCAAACACAGCTTTGTGCTAGGTATTTGTTTTTTGTTTGTACCCGTCCTTTGCCAAAACACTGAAACTCCAAATTGGAGACCAAAGGAATCACTGATAAAATGCTTGCTCTCTCGTCTCTTGCTGTGCCCTTCTTTCTGCCACACACAGATGTGTTCCTCGCTATTTGAGGGAGGTTTTTGCTCTGTACATCAAGGACTTGAAAAAGAAAGGAGCCTTGTTGGGTTCTACTTAACATTTTCCTGCACTCTGAGCCCTGCTGGGTTCTGTCTATACGTGTAACTCTGATTCAGACATGGGCTCTCAAGACTTCAAAGTCGAAAAGCATCTTAGAGACCATTTTATCTCCCCGCCATCCAGGACCACACTCTATTTTATGGACAAGAAAACCTACAGTGGGTAAGTGGTGGCCTGGGGAGTCCATTCTGTGAGCTGGAAGACCTTGCAGTTGGATGTGACACAGAACTAAGGCATGTGCATCTGGCTGGCATGAGGTCTTTGTGTATCGTTGTTTGGGAAATGCTAGATAATTTAGATTTGTTGTTCAGAAACTTTGGTAGAGAAACAATGAACCTAGATCTTTGAACTAGTGGAAGTTGCCCATTCCTGATCTGAATAAGATTTAGGCCTTAGTGTAACTTCCCTTCCCTCAGTCTAGAATTAAAATATTTTGGAAGGAGAGGTGAAATGACATCAGCAAATGTGGTAATAAGTTTGTGACACATGGCATGTAATCTGTGAGGGCATTTCTTCACTTGGTCCCACTCTTTGGGGAGTAATGGAGTGGAAAATGCAATTAAAGAAGCTTTTATTATTCTGTGGCTCCATTGCAAAAGGTACCATCAAATGCTTTACAAAAACACGTCTTCTGAAATACAACCTTGGAAAAGTTCTCTGATGTTATTGAACTGTGCAAAAGCCCTCCTCTCATCTACTTTATGTTTTTCTCTTCTTTTTCTTTTGCCTTTGGTAGCATCAAATCCATGGTAACCTACTTTGGGTTGCATGAGAAATACATAGAACCACAAGCCTGGGAGGTAAAACCTGAAAGCATAGTTTCTAAATTAAACTGGAAAAAGGAACAAGGTAATACTTCTATTGCTTTCACCTTATTGTCATTTAACCTTAGTTTTCAGTGAAGGCTTATATGCCTTGGATGTTGTAAATATTTCTCTGGCTAAGTTTTATATGAAATATGTCTATCATACACAGTGAAAATTTTCATTTATAACGACAGGAGACAAATTAAGTTTTATTTTTTGTCTTTATATGAAGTAAACTTAGAAAACTGACATCTGTCACCTAGCATTTTGGCATTGGTAGAACTGTCTTAAGGGGTATGGGAATTGGACAGTTTGATAATCTCAGTATTTAGGAATTTCTGATGGGGACTATTCCAAAGGATAAAAGGACGCCAGCCACAGGACTTAGGGCAAAGAGTCCTCAAAGGGCAAAGAGGACAAAGAAGAGGGGCAGCCAAACGTGCTGAGGAGTCCTGCAGTGGGTGAGCCATGGCTGAAGAGAGCCAAGTCTGCAAAGGGTGGGGCTCTGGGTAACAGCCAGGTGCTCAGACTTGGTAAAGAGCCCAGGTAACTTTTCATATGCATCCAAGTTTGTGAACCTCAGGTACAGAGTGAGCTAGACAAGGGATGTAGGGCAAAGCCCAGAATAATTTATATCTGGGCCTTTTGGGCCAGTTAGTGGTACAAAGTCTCGGTTCAACAATGCAGTAATAAAGAAAATACTATAACGACAAAGTCACAAGCATATAATCGCATGTATTAATATGTTCTTCCACTAAAACAATTTTTAATATATTAGCATTTTATAGAGGAACTAAGCTTTTGAGAGGCTAACCCCAAGGCCATACAATGGGCAAGGGCTTGAATGTAGTTCTCTCTGGCTTTAGAATCCAGGGCTTCTCATGGCCAAAGGAGGGGAAGAAGCCAAGATGGAAGCACCAAGCCACAGGAGGGAGGCTGCTGGTGTCAAAAAAGGAAACAGACGTAAATGTCTACACATGCTTATCCATAGTCACGCACTTCATCCAGAAGTAGGCAGTTATTATGTGTGGGATATGGGTAGGGCAAGGAATGACAGAACAGGAACTCTCAGCGCAGTTCCCTGACTCATCGGGGAATATGAACCATCATGGAACAATTACATTCCAAACGATTCGGCCTGGAACAGCTACTGATGCAGACAAATGAGAGCCCAGCATGGGGAATGGTCAACAGGAAGCTTCACGGAAGCCTGCTGCGGCAGTGCTGGGGCTGGCCGTGTACCTTGCCGGGTGCAGAATGATCTTAGCACAGCAGAGTAATCGCTGGTGTATCACAGAGAGCTTTAAAGGATGCAGTCAGGCAGCCCTACAGGGCCTGGACAGAGGACTGGTGTGAGGGAATGGGGATGGCTGTGCTGGGAAGCTGGGGCCCTCTGATGAACACCAGGAGAGCAGATGTCAGGCTGAGAACCAACAGGTCAAGTGCTGTCCTGGATTCCACTCCCAGGCTGCTGAAAGTAGGAAACACCCCCGCACCCGGTAAACTCAACAGCTATCCATTATAGAGGGTAGCACGGAGAAGGGGAGATCCTTCAAGAGAACAGACTAGAAGTAACAGCTTGCATTTAAACTCAAACTGCCGAACTGTCCATTGTATTTATTTCTCTTATTTAAAAATTTCCACATTTTCAGTCTTGAGGAGCCTGGAAGTCTAGTGTGAGAGCCCAGACCTGGGGGTCTCCCTAGGGTGCAGCGGAGTTTCACTGCCCGGTTCTCCCCATGCTCCTTGGTTCCAAGTTCCCACAAGGCCTGCAGGTGCCCCCAGCTGCATTTCCCAATTCCTCACGTGCTCCCTGGATCCTAATTACATTGGCAACGTCCCCCTTGCCTTTGTCCACTAGAATGCAACCTTGTGAAGAGGGGCAAGGTCCCCTCGCCTTAGAGCCCAGCCCTACAGGGGCCTGGTTGTGCTTTGGCAAATGCCATCCCTCGTATGAGACCTGGTGGGAGGGGACCCTTGCCTCCACCCAGCCTCTGTGCTGCTAGGACCCCAAGCCCCTGAACTGACAAACACATAAATACCTCTCTAGCTGTTGTTTTAATTTGTGATTTTTTTTTTTTTACAGTTTACAGTGAACCTTGGTATGCAGATAGAAGCAATCCACAAAAACAAGGGCCTAGCGTGTAGAGAAGTAAAGCAATTTTCCCCAAATCACACAAACAAGAGGTAGTAGATTTAGAAGTCTAGAGCAGGGCGTATAGACCAAGTTCAGAGTCCAAAACAAAGCAGAAGGAAACAAATGATAAATAAATTTTACCCTCAAGAGATGGGACAGAGAACTTTACTGTCTATCTGTTGATGAATTGCAGACTATGGGACTGGATGTTAAGCCAGACCATGTGCATGGAAACTTTCCAGGGTGCAAGATGTTGAGACTTCCCTTTGTATGTATGCTTGACATGTGCTACACGAGTCCTGGCTTCTGGATCTATTCCTTCCTGTAGTGCAGGAGCTGAGGAAGGACCACGGAAGCTCTGTCCTTCACGCAATACAATGGTTATGCAATGCAGCTCTTAAAGATATTTCATGATATACATGATGTATCTAATAGCGGCAAGTGCAAAGGCATCCGTAATGTCTCACTCTGCACTTGTGCCATGCACCTTTGGTGAGTCTGGGCAGGCAACGGAAACAGCTCATTTTCATACCACACTACACACACTGAATACACTGTTCATTTCCAAGTTCTGTGACTCAACATCGGCACCACGTGAGTCATTAAGTCATTTACCCTCCTAATATTGAGGGAAGGGTGGATAATTTTTAAGTATTGTTTTATACTTCGAGGCCCTGGTTGGTCTGAAAAAAAATTGACAAAAATAATAAAACAAGAAAACCATCTCTTGAGCCGGAGGCCTTGTTATATGAAATTTAAATACACTTTTAAGCATTTGAACATATTTTTACCCTTCTATCAACCACTGAAGATATAATTTAAAGGATTCCTTGGTTTAAAAATTAGCAAAAATTTTTCCTTGAGGTCTTAGAGAATTAGTATCATTATTCAAATGTTCCAAGGTGCCTCCGCTTGCATGTGTGAGTAACGGGTGTTACTTGGTATTTGACTTACTATCTACATTTTATGATCACCAAAGACTCAAATTTCAATTCAAATTTTCAGTTATCTAGAATTGGAACATTAAGATCTAAATAATTTTAAATGATGATGTTTATTCTTTGCAAATTAATCTCTTAGCACAGTGCCTTTCAAAGAAGTCACATAGAAAATGTTAGCTAACTTGAATTTATTTAATTGGTTGTCAAAGCTTCTTGTTATGTAAAAAAAGGTCAGGCACACCCTTAGTAAGGTCAATTCCTTGTTAATGCACAGGAAAAAAAATTTAAAGTTCAATTGTGCTCATAAAATTAAAGGGCTATGATTGTGGTATTATCATAAATAAAGTGTGTGAGTGCAGCAGATATTAAATTATAAGATTTAAAAACTCTGCAACCAGGCCATCATTCACAACCTGCAAGAACATGCAGATTTCATTAAAGTCAATGGAGTATACTGTTCGTCTTGGCATTATTCATAATCGAAACATTTCAATTTTAGTTAACACACATGAAACTAATTTAAAAGTCAAATGAGAAAATTAGTGCCATGCTCCTATGTTCAAATTCCACAGTGATACCAACCAGCCAAGTTTAGCCTCAGGAGGCATGAAAAAATATCTAATAGAAGGAGTAGAAAACCTTTTAAGGACTCAGAGATCTGTTAAAACTAATGATTCTGAGACCAACTCACAGAAATATGTTTGGGGTCGTAAAGGAGCCCATGGAACTATTAGGAAACACCCGAGCGTATCTACAGATCTACTTTTAGAGTCAGGAAGTGGAGAATTTTTATGAGAAAAACAGTCTATTTCCTGAACAAAGCTGAGCAGTGGTTGGTTGACAAATATTTTCTGCATACACATTATAAACACCAGGAGGGACCTTTACCGAGCTTATAGCTCAGATCTCTCCATTGTAGTCAACACCATTAATAACACATTCTAGACCTTTTCTTGACCTTTATTTCTGTTTTCCTTTTTGTTGTTTTCCTAGTTTTTGCCCTCTATTTAGCACATGTGTCATTTTCAGCTTTTCGCTTTTCTGGTGACTTCTTTATCAGTCTTTCCTGGGACGGGGCCTCTTTGGACATCTTTACCATGTACAGCTTGTGTTCCCGTCAGCACCCCCCACCGTGTCATACTTCTATGGGCCTTGTGCTCTGAGAATTCCATTTAATGAATACCAACAAGTGATCCTGGTCATTCCAGACCATGTGCCATGAGCTGCCACTCATAATCTGCTCTTTGGGGACTCTAAGTAAGGACAAATTAATAACCATTTTTCTAGCTACAAACACTTCCCACTTCTTTTGTAAGGCACGTGAGGTTTTCTTCTGTGCTCCTACCAGAGTCTTCCTCAGTTATTCCTGGGTGTGGCTGATGAGGCCCTGCAGGGATATTGCTGTGGCCTCTCTCTTTTACTTTGCTTTACATTTGTTTCCCTCTGCTCCCTGCACCCTGTCACCTGGCCCAGAAACATGTTGACTCTTTCCTGCCTAAGGATGTCAGCCTTTACACTGCACCTGTACAGAGTGCTCTTCTCCACCTGTCACATGGCTGCGTCCCTCTCACTCCCGGCTCTGATTAGCTGCACCTGCTCAGGCAGGCCTCCCTGAGTCAGGTCTCCCCCGTGCATAATCTCTTCAGCCCCTCTACTGTTACTGCTATGGTCTCTGCAGCCCATCATGTCCCTGCAGAGCATCAGACAGAACTGAGAATAGTACCTTTGTTTTCAAACAGTACCACTCCTACCTCCACTGGACAGTAAGTCTCCAGAGATCATGTACCTTGACATAGGTTCCCCACTGTATACCCAGAGCTGAGTACACAGTTATCTATCAATAAATAAACATTAATCCAAAGAGTAAATATTATTAGAGCTTTCCTAAGCTTTAGTGATGTTAGGACAGAATCTTAGTAAAGGTGATCAGGGTCTTTATCTTTATACCTGTGCTTATCTGTCATCTATTTATCCGTATGTATGTATGTGTGTATACACCCATATTTGACACTATATATTTAAGATACTAAAAATTTCCCGTATATAGAATGGATGAAATAATTAGGACAGGTTGATAATTTGCAATTATTTTCTTGCTGTAAAAGTGAGGATAAGGACTAGAGATGGTATGACGTAGCTCCCTGGAATTGGGAGCATCAAGGACGGTGACTTATGTTATAAAATCACCTGTGATATAAAGATCATTATCTGAAGTCATTGTCATACAGAGGATGTTCAAGTCTCACACTGAGCTTTCCTAGCACTTCAAATCTAACTAGTCTCAAAACACCTAAATTGCAAATTACCATCATCTAGTTCTTAGAAAAAGGTGGATAAATCAAGAAGTCTTCTGAAAATTAAGAGGTCATCACAAACGTGTAAAAATGTAGGGACAATCCCATACTTTAGTCATTGTAAACATGCCTCTTTATCTGTTTGAAAACTGTCCTCATCATTATTCTCAGTCTTACAACATTGCTGTCACTGCTTTTTCTGGTAATAGCAGAATATCTTCACAACTTTGGGAAGAAAAACAATTTCTTTAAAAGGCATTAAGCATAAAGGAGAAAAACAATCCGCTGTTCTTTATCAAAATTTAAATTTTCTGGGGCCAGGGATTTAGCTCAGTGGTTCGGTGGCCTGCCTTGCAAGTGCAAGGACCCGAGATCAATCCCTGGTACCAAAAAAAAAAAAAAAAAATTAAATTTTCTGTTCCTCAAAAGGCACTTTAATAAAATTAAAAAGTGAACCACCACCTGCAGAACTATTTTTAAACAGAGGCGCTTGACAATGGGCTTATACCCAGAATGTAGGAACTCCTATAACAGTAGACATGTCACCTATTTTTTTTCAATAAAAATGCAAGAACATCACACCAAAAATATATACAAATGGGCAATAACATCACAAGAAGAAGAGCATAATATCAGTAGACATCAGAAATACGGAAGTTAAACCTGAAGCAATCTCACTTCTGACCCTCTGTTGGTATACGTGAGGGGCAGCTAGAACTTTCTTGTACAATTAAACATTTACCCTGTGACCTAAAAACTCTGCTTTTTGGTATTTATTTAAAATAAAAATATATTCAGAGATCAACTGTATAAGAATAGTCATATGATTTTATTTATTCATAAAAACAATGTACCTGAAACTAAGTGTCCAAAACAAGATAATTGGTAAATAGCTTTTTATATTATATACAGTGGAATATTGGAGAGCAATACAAAGGGAATAGTCTATTCATATGTAAAATTTCAAAAATTTTATAGCATGTGAAAAAATCTTTTACCAAACATGTGGTGTGTTATTTATATGAAGTCCAAGAATGAGTCCAACTAAATTATGGTGATAAAAATGAGAAAATAGTCATAGGGGCAGTGGGAAAAAGATTAGAGGTGGAGAAAAAAGGCAATCATGACGTCTGGGATTAGAATTTGCTGGAAAGGGTGTGAGAGAAATATTTAAAATGTGAGCTCCAACACCTTATTTTGAGCGGCCAATATAGGCATGACCAACGATCGAAATCATCACATTGAACAAATATGGAGATTTTATTGCATATAAATTATACCTTAATGAAGAAATTCAGAGACTCTATTTTTGAAAATAGTGCACACTAAACACTAGCTGTCATATTTTCCTATTTCTTCCACTTAAGAAATAGTTAAAAATTCTTGTACAATATGCCATAACTTTAGCCTACCTGATTTACAAAGTATGATGACAGCACCAATGTATGCAATTTCAATACGATTAGTCTCAGTTTACTGTGGGGATTAAAAACATAGAGACAAAGAAATACGCTCCCCCAAATAATCCAATCCCCAAACAAGCAAAGCCAAACCAAAATTGAGCCCTTGCTCTGAATCAAGATTACATTTACAAAGATGGATGACATGTCATTGCTGCTTTGAGCCAGCAAGGGGAGCAGTTACACTTTGAGAAGAATTCCATTTTATCCATCTTTGAATTTTTCTGTAGGGCACTTTAATGCTCAGGAAAAGAAGGCTTTTGGGTGTAGCTACAATGGGAAGGACAGATCATTTTAACGCAAGTGAAAAAAAATGGAAAACTTTGACCCGTCAGATTACTTGGAACTCAACGAGATGGTGAACAACACTTGCAAATCAGGTTATTCAAATAATAGATGCGAAATCCAGCTATGAGGAAAATATTGAAGAGAAGAGCCACAATCAACTATGGGGTGGCAGCTTTGCTTTGCTGATTATTTGCAAACAAGAATGAGAATGTACATCATCCCTTTTCCCCACAAAAGAAAAAGACCCAGCAATTTCTCCGTTTCTTGTCACGGCTGTGATGGTTTGTGCTGAATGAACAAGCTGTGCAGATGCCCTGAGGGCAGGGAAGGGCCTGCCCCCGCGGCCTATGGGCTGTCCAGTTGAAATTGTTAGGCCACGAATCTGAAGGTTTATGCTGCATTTTAAAAAAATCATGCTCATCAATTTTTGTGAGACTTGTTAAGGCTTAATTCCACATAAGTGCAGGAAGGCTGTAGAAGTCTCTATCCCTTCCTACCAGCTTTGGTAATCTGCATCTGCAGAGGACAGCTGGGCAGATGAGGGGAAGGAGACCTATGGTGCAGAAGAAGAGCCAGGATGTCGCTGTCAAAGCATTAAGATGGGCAGCTGCGCTCTGCACACCCTCACCTTAAAAACAATCTAACCTTGATTCCAGCCCTCAGCATCTTAGGGATGGGAAAACCTCATGAACTCCAGCCTGGGAGCCACATCTCTGCCTCCTGCAGTGCTCCTGAATACATGCTGTGGCTCCTTCCGTTTGTGCATAAGGAGCGCCAAGGATGGATACAGGTAGCTGGCAGTATTTCCCAGCAGTGTGCCCAGAAGGTCCTTACTACTGAACGCAAAGCTCCAGGGCATGGGCTCATTCCAGGTAGAGGAACTTTCTATAAAGTCAGAACCCCTGCAGCCTCTACCTTGGAAGAATAAAATTCACTATCAGTGAATTGCATTTGTGGGTCCTTTGCCTGGTATACAAACCCTGTCTGAAGATTTTCTTCATGAAATTCAAAGGAACATTTCTCAGTTCGACAACCTGAGAAATGATTTTGAATTACTCTCTGCTCATGAAATAAAGCAAAGCTACTCCAGTCTTTAACCTGGGGAAGGAGAGGCTCTTGAGTCAGAAGATTCAAGTTTTAGACTCTGGACTGAGCATTTGATCACAGGTGCCACATGAGTTATATTTTCGCTGTTAAGGCCTCATGGGATTGGCTCAAACCGAGCATTGCTTCTCTACCTGCCAAAGGACTTTTAAAGAACAATAAGGAAAACACATCGATGAAAGGTGACCACCTATTCCTAATTTTAGGTTTGGCGCTGACACACATTTTGTTTTCTTCCAATGAAGTGGAAATTCAACAAAAAAGCCTGAACTCCCAGGGTTACTAAAACATGTGGGCCATGTAAGGAGTACAAATTAGAGCAAAGAAGAAAACAGACAACAATGACATGGGAGACATGCCAATTAAAGGAAGAAGTAGCCGGAAAGAGTGGTTAGTGTGAAAGAAATGAAATGTGCAGATACTTGCCTTTTTGATTATTTTTAATGACACATGAGATGGTCTCATGAGCACATGCAAACCAGGCAGGAATGAAATGACAGCTGCAGAGGACACTCAGATCTGGCTGGCAAGGTACCCAGTGATTAAAGCACATTCAAGACAGACGGAAGTCTCTTGCCATGGTGGAGCACACCTGTAATCCCAGCACTCTGGGGGACTGAGGCAGGAGGATCACACACTTGAGCCTAGTCTGGGCATCCTGGCCACTTAGCAAGAACCTGTCTCAACATAAAAAAGAAAACAAGCTGCGGATGTAGCTCAGGGAGAAGGATCTGTGTTTAATCCCCAGTATCACACACACACACACACACACACACACACAACGTGCACATTTTTGGTACAGGAGAAACATCGCTAGGTCCTTGTCATCACACACACACACACACACACACACACACACACACACACAACGTGCACATTTTTGGTACAGGAGAAACATCGCTAGGTCCTTGTCATCACACACACACACACACACACACACACACACACACACACACAGAACGTGCACATTTTTGGTACAGGAGAAACATCGCTAGGTCCTTGTCAACCTGGGGAAGGCAGGTATGCGGACTTGTCCAAGGCTTAAGCTATGCAGGGAAGTCCCCACACGGTGGATGGTAAGGCACCTTGGGACGACCAAGCTAACCAAAAGAAACATATGAGAAGCCGGGAACTGGGAGGTGAATTTCAGATGATTTATATTGGAAAAGAAGAGGAGAGTTAGCTTTAGGATTAGGGAGAAAGGAGAAAAAGCTCTGGGCTTTCCCAACCTCTAATTTATTTCTGGTGTAGTAGTTTTAGCAAAACCTAGAGCTTTATCTGAATTTGAGAGGTTTTACCTCAAATCTTATTCCTCAAAGATGTAGATATTCATCATCTTCAGAGACCTTGAATAGCAGCTAGCACCTTGTGTTCACCCTTAATGAATAATCACTGACTGAGTGAATCAGCCATGTTCCCAAATGAGGAATATATCTTACATTAATTAAAATAGGAGTCAATAATGGGGAAGATTTAGCCTATATTTTCTTTATGACCGCCATTTGACAAATGGAGAATGAGGGCTCTAGCAATTCAAATCTCCCTCTGAGGAAAGTTTAGTAACTATCAAGATAAATCTCAGAAGCTCTCTCTTGGGATCCCCAAGGTTCACTAAGTATTTCAAGAGGACACCGAACATTTTTGCAGTGGCTGTGAGACAATCCGGCCCAGGTGTGGGCGGAAGCACTGTTCTAACTACTGCAGTTAGCAAACCCTGGGGTGCACTTCAGCAATGGTGTCAATAGATGAGATGGGCAGTGGAAGCCTGGCTCTTTGTGACTTGGCTCAGATTCTACATTTCTATTCCAGAAGAGGTGGGAAACCTTTTTGCTTTCTCTAGTGTTAGAGAAGAGCTAAAAGTCAGGTGGAAGGGGAGACTGGGGTAGGATCCTGTGCATGCCAAAGTTGTGTAGTGAAAAGACAGGAAGGGCAGACAGAGATCTCACCAACCACTGACGCACTGGTGTTTGAGAGCCCATGACTTTGGGGACATCTGGAAACTCAACCTGTAGAGCAAGCCACTCCTGTCTTGACAAAGATAAAGGCTTTTGGATTACAACCTGCTAGTTGATCCATCCAAGCCAGGGAACCTGGTAGGATACAACTTCTTAAATTCAAATCCTTTACATTTCTAGGATCTGCACTGATAAATATTTCCAATTGTCCCTTCAAAGGCACCAGCTCTTATCCACAAGCACATCTGCTTTGATTTCCCCAACACCATGTCACCAAATCACCTATTGTGGTTGCTTCAGAGCACATAGGTGTGGCTGTACCTGCAAAACACTTAGACACACCCCTACTTATTTTCACAGCTCATTGGAATTGTCTCCTCTTTCCCCAGAAACAAGCTCCTATTCATAGAGAGTACTAATACTCCAGCAGCCCTCAGGTCTAGAGCACCTGTGTGCATAGATGGAACTTGACGTGCGTCTGTCTCACAGTCTGAGGAACCTGTGGAAGCTCCACGCTGTTATCCCCGTTTTACGCGTAAGACCTCAGCAAGGTTAGCCAGGGGGTCTGGGCTGCATGTCAGGCTGTTTCTCGGTGCCTTGCTTTACAGTTCGTAAAGTGCTTTCATGTAACTGGGAAGTCCTCCGAATCACGGATTCACTGCTCTGGCTGCTTCTGTTTTACACGTGGTGACAATGACATTGAGAGAAGTTGTGTGACCCGTCCAGGTTACCTCTCTCAGGGGTGGCTTTGCTTGTTTTCAAACATGTGTCCTTCTAGTCTACGCCCCATGCTGTCCAAGTGTTTGTGAGCAAAAAGGGGAAGCTCTCAGATAGAAGCGCCCTCAGATTTCTTTTTGTTCAAGTTCTCTTTCTTCAAATTCATCTTACAAGACTCCTCTTTTTCTGTGTCTCCAGGAGAAGCTGATTCTATTCCACATTCCTCAAAATTCTCTCCTTTATCCCTAGGAAGTCTTATTTATCCCCAGGTCTTCTCATTTTAACACTACAGAGAACACTCTCAAATCTTTCTTTCTGAATTCCAGCTACTGTTATGAACCACTGACAGAATATCTTTTGTTTTCTTTTTTCTTTCAGTGCTGGGGATTGGATCCAGGGTCTCATAAGTGTAGGCAAAATTCTACCACTGAGCCACCTCCAGAGTGCTATTTATTTGTTTGTTTATACTGAGGATCGAACTCAGGACCTTCAGCTTGCCAGGCAGGAGCTATGCTGCTGAGCTACTTCTGCAGTCCTATTTATTTATTTATTTATTTTTATTTTGCGACAAGGTCTTGCTAAGTTGCTCAGGTTGGCCTGGAATTGTGATTTTCTTGCCTCAGCCGCCCACGTAGCTGAGATTCCAGGCCCTGTACTTGGCTGATGAGCATTTTTTCTTGATTGTATACGTTGCTGGATACTCTCTACCCGACTCTAAGCACTCAGTTTCCTACAACTCACTCCAGTCCACTGTTTCTCTGGAGCTCTCCATGCACTTCGATATCTCCATGCTTTTGCTTATATGGCTGAAAAGGCTGTTCTTTTTCTCTACTTATAGAAATTCTATTCATTTTATTTATCCACCTCAAGCATTATACTTACTCTTGTGGCTTAGACATGAGATGTCCCCACAACGTCTCATGTGTTCGGAAGGGGCCTGGATCATGGAGACTCATCCATTGATAATTCCATAGCTGAATGTGCTGTTAGGAGGCAGGTTATGGGGTGTGACCCAGAGAGGTGTGCTCTTGTCCCTGGTTCCTCTCTTCTCTGTCTGCCTCCTGGCTGCCATGGGTTAAGCAGCTGTCCCCCACCCATCCTTTCCACCATGCCATTTCTGTCCTGGGCCCACCGACCATGGACTGAATCTTCTGAAACTGTGAACCGAAACAAACCTCTTCTCCTTTAGGTTGTGGGTGCTGGGGATTATTTTGTCTCAGTGATGAGAAAGTGGCCTATACACATACTGTAAATACTTTCCCAGCTCTTCTGGTCAGAGAGTAGTGCATTCCCTGAGTTTCCAAGCACTTCGCTTACTTTAATAACATATCAGTTACCACATGAGAAAAGTTTGTCTCCCACTCTGACTCAACATACAAGTTGCCAGCAGAATGAACTCACGAAAAAATTATATTTACTGCTCCCTTGATAGAATAAGTGTGGCTCAGTATTTGTTTAAAGGAGTAAAAGAATAAGGAAATTAATAACGACTCAGTTACTACTTTAGTGTTTCAACATGCCCAAAGAGTACGTGCACTGATTTCCCCCCCACCTCAAATATTTGTTATTATGCCAGCATCTGTCTTGTTTGCTTTGTGAAGATACTGAGTTTTTTTTAAGGCTGCTATGTGAAATAATGAAGAAGGAAAGGGAATGATGCATCATTTTTCTTGCAAAGCAAATGCAGTGCTATCATTCAGGTGATAAATGCTGCAGAAAAACATCCAATATTTAAATTTATATTTGTTAATTTTAAACTAAGATAATAGGAATTGATCCTCTATTAATAAATGCTTCTGCTCATATATTACACAATAGTCAACTTCATTAGATTGAAATAATGAGTTTGGGAAGATAGGAAGGAAAAGTCAGCCTAGATAACGGAAGTCAGAATTTACTGAAAGCAATGCAGTTTTATTACTTTCAATACTATAATCTTCCAGTAGAGTCTGTCTAAGGAGACATCTACTTAACGATATGGACCCTTATTTTATAGCTGACTTTTTTGCCCTAAAGACCACATATTCTAGTTCCATGAAACCAATGTCTTCTTGTACACAAGTTGCAGGTGCTTGCTCTAGTATGAAAGTAAGTCCTTCCCTCATAGGATCGTTCCAAGGTAAATTTCAGGTTAGTCTAGATGGAGTTGTCAAAGCTTATGTATTAGCAGTGTCTGAATTAATAACATTTTACTGCATTTACTTGTAAAAGGCATTTTGGAAAGAAGAATGTAGCCCGCTGGGGCTTTAGCTCAGCGGCACTGTGCCTGCTTTGCAAACGCAAGGGCCTGAGTTCAATCCCTGGTACTGGAAAAGAAAAATGTAGCCCAGTGTCCAGGGAAATGGTAAATACTTTGAAAACAAAAACAGAAGAAACTTTTTCAAATAAGATAAACATTACTTATTCATCAAGCCACAAGTAATGGAGATCTATCTTCACAGCCTTTGGTTTCCTCTGTAAAATTCCGAGAGGGCACGGATGGTGGTCTGCTAGTTTCTCTCCCTGTCGGTAGAGACTTAACACACCCAGCAGGGGGACATGGGCTGTGTTTCCTGGTGATCACTTTCATCCCCAGAGCAGGCCCTTAGAAGTAACACTGAGGTTTTCTAAGTGGGACTCAAACATTATGAGAAGGATACTCACTGGTTCTGAGTGCAGGCTGCAAGTAATTTTCTGGCCCCCATTCTGGAAAACAAGAGGAAAGAAATGCACATATTAGCAACACATCCAAAGACATTTGCGCAGCTTCCTACACAAAGATGCCACAAGGTCTCTAATATTTTATTTGTAGTGAGGAAAATCAAGGGATGGGCAAAGTCATGAAATGAAGTATGTTGTCCCTTATGTTTCAGAGCTAGTTAACAAGGAAGTGACAGTAAATCTGGTGTCACCTTTGAACTTTGCCAGATAAAGGACAGTGTGTGCCTGTGCCCTCTGTGGCAGGGAGACAGAGGTGGGGAAGGAGGAGTGCGTGGGGTAGGAGAATGGCCATCAGGCAGAAGGTGAGTTCCTTTGATACTTAGTGTTTTGCTCTATAACTTATCAGCATGTTAGTGCACAATTACGCTTTTCTCTAAAATATTGGTGTAAGATCGAGCGCTTAGGATAAATGTCTTCAGGTAGCATCGATACTCAGGGTAGCCATGCCACGTGCATGTCCTGAGACTGAGGGTCAGTGGTCTACTGGAGGATGCCTTAGTCTGGAAGGCTTGGAAGAGAACAGGAACTGAAATCCAGAAGGAAAGAAAAGGGCTTTCAGGGAAGCAATCCGTGGGGATTTAAATTATCCAGAACTGGTGGTAGTTTACAGTGCAGTAGAGACTATGAGAGAGAGTTTTTATTTTTATGTTGATGATCAGGATGGGCCTCTCTCTACCAGGTGAAGCTGGTCAGATGTAACACAGCATACTTTTTCTTGTACTACCATCTACGGGGAGAGGGGAGCCCTGCTTTGGCTGTGAATAATTCTCGGTAATTGTCAGCAGGTGATTACATGACTAATATTTAGCCTTTTGAGTTACACAATTCCAATTCTTTCCTTCAATAGCACATTATAAATACATAATATAGACTATGTTATATATCACATATTTTATACAATGTTTAATTATGTTTTAATATATAACTTGTTATATGAACTATTTACTTATATGTCACATATTTGATACATAGATAATGTTTTCTCCCTGTGTTTTTCTTTTAGAAACCTTCTCAGAATATGTTTATTAAAACTCAAACTAGTACTCAGAATGGTGGAACTCAAGCAATGGAGGGAGTATGACTTCTTTATCCTTCTGTCTTGCCATTTTGATAATCCACTATCAGTGTGACTAATGAAGAATATTGCTTTTCTACCCCTAATTGAGAGCAAAATCTTCTTGGCTTTTGTCTTCTTCCTAATCAGCTGCTTGACAAATTTCATTTGGGCTAAAATGTATCATGTTCTACTTATGTCAATGAAATGCTCTTGTATTTTGAGAATGACTTAAAAAATGTGTCCAAGGGAGTTTTCCAATTGTATTGCTGTGAGTTGCCTATCAGCAAAGAGTCAGCAGCTCTACTTGATTTAGTGACTTCTGCATTTTGGATGAGGGCATTTATAAGTCATTTATACAGCTCATCAGTAAGTTATAGTTCCTTCTGTGCAACTAATCCTCACGGTTGGAACTTGATATGTAATCCGCTGCTCCAACCCACTATAAAGTAACTGCAACTCTATATTTACCTGTTCACCCATGTAACAGCAGTATGATTAAGGTCACACTTTCACAGCTTAGTGATAAGAATATTGTTTAGGCTAGAACCTAAAATTTTCCTCCATGCATAATTGATGTTATCCAGCATATTATTATTATTTATGTAGTCTGTCACTTAAACATGGAAGGAAATTAAACTGATACAGAAAAGTAGCTACTCAGAAAGTCAAATGCGTCAGCTTCTTTATCTCTTATGACATTCTGGTAAGTTGTTTATTGGTTGTATGATGGATTGTTCTCCTCAGGTATTGCTTTAAAGCTATCTGGCTTATAATGATCAAGTCATTTCCTTTAAAAATTTGGACATGGCGGATTCTTTCCTCCATTTCCACGAAAGCTCGGATATAAAGGATATGCAAAGTCAACTGCCAATTTCTTAATTGTATCTGGAAATCTGACATTGAGGCATGATAATGAGGGTGCCCTCAGGTATTTGATACCCTTCCCTGGCCTAGTTTAGAGCTCTGCAAGTCTCAGACCAAATCATGTCAGTCAGGTGTATATCTCCTACACTTACACAGTGAGCTTGTTGAACACAGGTCCAGTCCAGTTTCATTCTTTCTTTTATGATTTCTCTGAACCTAGTTTAGCGTCATGCATAAATACATATTGAGTTAAATTACATTTTTGAGAGAAATATTTATTTAAACATCTAATAAAAAGATAGGAAATTTCTTATAAATTATCTCATAGGAAAAGTGTTCTCAGCTACCTTCCAGTAATAATACCATACTGAAGTATGTAAACCTTCAAAGGCTTTGTGTATGTTGTATCTCCCAGAGCATTGTTATTTATATTTTACAAAATGACTCCCTAGGAACTGGGGCTCAGTCCACACACTCAGTGTAGCCTGGCTTGCTCAATTCATGATCCTGTATTAAGTAACTATGAATGTTCATAGAAGGTCAACAATAAACGTGAGTTTAAACATCAGCACTGGGGTTTTGCTTTACATGCCAGAAATTAATTTTTTTCACCAGAGCCACTAAAATCAGTAAGAGTTCTAAACTGTGCCTCCAGTACACATTTTTCTATTGTGTTTATAAGATTTAATATGCTATTAAGACTTATTTAGTGGCACAGACAATCTACTGAAACAGGATCTTTTCCCTTCATCCCATTACTGTCATCTGAGTCATTTCTGTTTTCTGTGGTGAAGCACATTTGTTGAAATTTGATGCAAACACCATAATAAGGGAAGAGATCTAGCGCCTTGATAGGAAATCAATTTAAAAAAAAATAGCATGTCAATGACTTATCCTGAGGGTTAGGAATTTCATGCCTCTGAATAAGATACTGAGCCAGTGATGATATGGTACTTGACATTGAAGACCCAAAAAACTCCACCAAAAGACTTCTAGACTTAATTGACACTTTCAGCAGAGTAGCTGGATACAAGGTCGACACTCAAAAATCAATAGCCTTCTTGTACACAAATAACAGGCTCACTGAGAGAAAAATTAGGGAAACAATTCCTTTCACAATAGCATCCCAAAAAATGAAGTATCTAGGAATCAATCTAACATAAGAAGCAAAAGACCCCTACACTGAAAACTACAGCACTCTGAAAAAAGAGATCGAGGAGGATATAAGAAAATGGAAAGATCTCCCCTGCTCCTGGGTAGGAAGAATCAACATAGTGAAAATGGCCATACTACCAAAACTGCTATACAGATTCAATACAATGCTGATTAAATTCCACCACTATATTTCACAGAACTAGAAAAAAAAAATAATCCAAGAATTCATTTGGAACCAGAAGAGACCTAGAATAGCAAAAGCTATCATAGGCAACAGAGACACGGCAGCAGGTATCACAATCCCCAATTTGAAACTATACTACAAAGCCACTGTGATAAAAACAGCATGGTGCTGGCAAAGAAACAGACCTGAAGATCAGTGAAACAGATTGGAAGATACAAAAACAATTCCAGATGTACTCAGCTACCTTATCTTTGACAAAGGAGCTGAGCATCCCCACTGGAGGCAAGATAGTCTCTTTAATAAATGGTGTTGGAAAAACTGGATTTCAACCTGCCAGAGATTAAAACCAGACCCTTATCTTTCACCATGCACTAAACTAAAATCCAAGTCGATTAAAGATCTAAATATTATAAAAGAAACACTAAACTTCCTGGAAGATAAGTTAGGCAGAAGTCTTGAAGACACTGGCATAGGAAAAGACTTTATGAACAAATCCTCAGTAGCACGGGAACTAGCAGAAAAAATAAAAAACTAGGATCTCATCTTATTAAAAAGCTTCTGTACAACAAAAGAAACCATCAACAGAACTAAAAGACAACCTACAATGTGGAAAAACTTTTTACCAGCTGCTCCTGAGACAAAGGACTCTTATCTAGAATATAAGGAACTCAAAACAATCAGATACTCCAAATACAAAGACCCGATTCAAAAATGAGCATCTGAAATGAACAGACATGTCTCAGACAAAGAAGTAAAAGCAGCAAGTAAATATATGAAAAAATGTTCTACATCACTGGTCATTTGAGAGATATAGACTGTGAACACACAGGGGTGATGGGCAGCCAGCTCAGAGAAGCCATAGCTATTCTAAGGACTTTGGCTTTACTTTGCCTAAGATGAGAAGCCATTGAAGTGAAAGGAAATCTAAACAGAGAAGTAACTAAATCTGACAAATTTTTAAAGAATCCCTCTGGGTATTATATGTGAAAAACTGGAGGATAATGAAAACCAGAGAGCCATTTAGAAGGATTTTAGAATGACACAGGTGAAAGATGATGGTGTATTAGATCATGGTGAAACTGGTGAAGGTAGTGAGAAGTGATGAGCTGTATGTTTTAAGGATAAAGCCATCAGTTGGAAACTGGATAAAGAAGAGATGTGGTTTTTCTATAAAATGGAATTCTACTCAGTCATTAAAGAATGAGAAATTAGATTCATTCATGGGAAAATGGATGCATATTGAGGATACACTCCTAAGTGAAATAAATAAGTAAGTCACTCATGTGTAAATACCAAATAGTTTCTCTGGTGTGAAAAACTATAACAGTACATAAAATCCTAATGAGGTAATTGACAATGCGAAATAGGAAGAAAAGGGCTAAAGGTGTAGGGAAAATGGGAAGAGTAGGGGAAAGGGAATAGGGAAAAGAAAAAATATGAGAAAATGAAAAAATGGAAATAAAGCATTTGTAAATGGGGAAGGGGGAGGGGGTGAAGTGATGGCAGGGGAAAAAAATGAGAACCAAGACCTGTTATGTAAAGATACAAGATCCCACTAATGAATGTAACTGTACTGTATACCTAAAATGTACCAATAAACTCATTAAAAAAAAAAGACTAAGCCAGGCACAGCTCACACCCAGTGCACGGCACACAGAATTGAAAGTAATTTTTCTGAACACTTGATGATATATCAATAATGTTGCTTCTTGTCATCCTTCTGTACTAGCGAGCACTAAGATAGGAAAAGGTTAGATGGCTTTCTAAGGTTATGGGGTAATTTACTAAAATTGAACCAGAATTGCATTTGGATTGCTGAAGCATTGTTCTCAACAATGAATCCATTTTTTTGGTTTTTTTCTTCCAGCTAAATCTTGCAGAAATATAATTAATGATACCCTCTGATTTTACACACAGATATTTGGATGCAAAAAGAAATCAAATTACGACAGTCAAGTTTAGGTCCCTCCATGGTCTTGTATTTGGTTGCTGGATTAAAAATTTTATCCCCAAATTTCTTTTGGAAATATTGATTTGATATAACCTTACCTTTTTCCCACCTTCTTTAAAAATTGTCTGGATGCACAATTATTAAATCAATAATAACCACAATGACAGCTAACATGTACTGAATGCTTATTAAATATCAGGCATGGGCCTGAGTGCTTTATGCCAAACTTATTTAGCTTAATCTTATAAGACTCTCATAGGAATGTTACCTGGATTTATGCACATGGAATGTAACTGCATGTTTTCAGATCTGCACTTTCTTACATAAATCAAAGCCATAATTATCACCTATACATACTAATTTCAGTTTTACTAAGGTAGATTGAGATCATAAAAGTGCAAAGCAGAATCTGTTTAGATGTAATATTTTTTCCTATCATTTTACCAATATCCTTTTTCCTAATATTTTACTATGATCTTGCTGACATCTAATTCTACAGCTTTTAGGACTTTGACTTTATTGAGACTTTTGAAGACGTTTTCTTAGAAACAGCAGCTCTCTTTTATACACCCATATGCTATTGAGTTGCATATTTTATAACGGGCTGAATAATTATCTCAACAAGTTCAAGCAGCACAGCAGGTCTGCTAGCAAATACAACTGACTTTGGTCCACCTACATCTCCAGCCGTGAGGCCGGAAGTTTACAAGTGGGCTAGAGGACACCTGATGGTGAGCATTGGTGGGTAGATTACTTTGAAGGAAATGAAACAGTTGCTTAATCAGGTGAATCATTTAAGAGGGGAACAGTACAAAGACATACTGTGTTTGATACTTTGTGTATGCATTACTTTGATTTAAAAATAAAAAATAAAATAAAATAGAATTCAAAGGAAGAAAAGAGTGAGGTTAAGTATTTGCCCAAGATTGCCAAAACTAGAAGTAGAACAAGAACTGAACTTTATCCAGCCTATTATTTTCTCTCCATCTCACTATGCTCAGGACAGAGGCGACTGTTGGAGGTCAAAGGCAGCCTGGGAACGAGCGACAGATTGCCGACAAGCAAACAGAGCAACGCCAGACAGGAGCCAGAGATTTACAAAGGCAGAGCTTTGCAGTTGTGGTTGACTTGAGTTAACCCACCTGCTTCTTGACTTCATACAGTACTGGTTCAAAATAAAAGGGGTTTCAGCAAATACACTTTGCCTATTGGTACTGCCAAGAGAACTGGCTTTTGTCATTTTGAAACTGAAGAAATCCTGAAAGGGCATTGACCCTCTCCAGCAACCAATAAACAACACAGAATAACCTGAAACCCAAGGTCCCCTGAGGAAAACTACAGTGGCACCGAGCCTAAGGAAATTAGTGATGACAGATAGTAATTCAAAGGAAGTACTGTGAACCTCACCGTGTACTTCCTTCTAATCTTTGGGTTTTACAGGTTCTGTTCTGTCAAGTCTTTCCTGGGTAAAATTGTTTAAGTCCCAAGTTGTAGAATGTCCTAGAAGGAATGGTTTTCTAGTAGCTATTTTAAAATGCCTCACAATAGTTGATTATGTTTTCCCTTTAAATTCTTATTTCACTTAAGTTAAATGGTTCCTCTGTATTCTGCCTTGGTATTTTTCAAGTTACTTCCCTCAAGAAAAAAATTCGGAAAAATGTTAAGATGTATAGGACTTCAGAAGGAATTCATAAAAAGGGTAAGATCTCAAATGACTATCCCTCCAATAAAATTATGTTTGGTTGCTCAAAATGTTTGTACAGGGGCATCACTTTTATATACTTTCAAAGATAGAAGTTAAAAAAAAATTCCCAAAATAGCAGTTCAGTTTTTAATTGATTTAGGTTTTTTTTATTACTGCATTTGAATTACATAGAAAAATGAGTTCCATTGTGGCACTTAGATGCATGCAAACATCACCTTTGATCTTACCCTTTTTATCCCTTCATTACCCTCTCCTCTGGTCCCCTTTTTCTTTAATAATCTTACTTTCATGTTCTTTCCCCTTTTAGATTCCACATGTGAATGAAAACATGCAACATTTGTCATTTTTGAGTCTGGCTTATTTAACTGGTTAAGTTTTAAACACAATTATGTGGATGTCCACATGGTTGAGACTTAAAGCCTCCTTCACAAAAAGCAGATCCTGCTTTAATTTTATTAGAAGGAGATTAAACACAACGGATTAATTAATTCGCACAAGTGAAAAGGTAAAGAGCCCATGAGTAGATGGCTTATTTTGCTTTGTGAAGATTTCAAAATCAGTTCATCAACTAAAAGGAAATACAAACTAAAAAGAAAGAAGTAGGGGGCGATGCAGGAGCAGTGTTTGTGCTGACAGCTCCTTCTGGGAGGAGGCTTCCTGAATAAAGCCGCACTCCATGAGAAAGAGGCAGCGTGCTGTCCTCTGCCTGCTCCCTGTGTGGAGGACCCAGCACCCCGCTCCCGTAGGAAGCGCGTCCTTCCCAAAAGAGGCCTTGAGGGACCGGACTAGCCCAAGAGGCAACCTCCACGTGAGAGAGCAGCGCAGCTTAGGGCCGGGACACCCCATTCTCAGTGCAAGAGAAAGCCATTCACTTCGCCTCTCTGAGCCCTAATTCCGTCATCAACAAGTGTCCAATTTGGCTTAAAAGTTCTAGGAAGGAGGGAAAAGAGGCAATGTTTCAGGATCACGCGGTCACTGCGTTTCTCCCTTTTATGTTGTATTTAACACCCTTCGCCTCAGGGCTTTCCTGTATGTGACGGCCGGGGTCCTCACAGCCCCGCTCAGAGCGATTTGCTGAGCAGTGCAGCAGGGCTGCCAGCGACCTCCCCTTGCAGTACCACCTCACGGAACCCTCAACCTCTCTCTTCTCTTTTGTGCTCAGTTAGATCTGATTCTTTCCCAAACATACACACGCCTTTGACTCTGACCTCTCTCGAGCCTCAACTTCCCTTCTCCGAATTCTAGTTTCTGCAGGGGTGTCCATTTTCCGGCCAGGGCACTACCATCCGTCCCTGGGAGCAACACGTGTGTGACTAGACAGACACCCCTTGCTGCTGTTGTCCCGGCCGCTCCTCGTCTTCCCCACACTTGCTTCTGGGCGGTCAGCATTATTTCCACGTTTCATACCCAGTCTTTTCTATATTTTTTAAAACCCCAGCCTTCCAACCAGGTCCTTAGCTCAACAAGGCCAGGGCTACAGCCACTGTCTCCAGACTGGGATCCCCAATTTCAGCCTCCATCCTCAGCTTGATTTATCCAATTCACTGTTTAAAGATTGCTTTGCCAGGGTCATCTGCTCGTCAAACACCTCTGTTTACTTCTCATTATGACAGGAACTAATCCAACCCTGCATTCCACAGTGACCAGCCCAGGGCCCTAGATTCTCTGTGGATCGCTGAGTGCTCCTGCCCTGAGCCCAGAAGCTGCTGGAGGACCTTAGGCTTCTCATGGGAAACTCATTCACCTGGCCTCTCTGAGCCCCGATTCCCTGTGTACACCTAACGCCCAATTCAGGTTTAAGCCCAATCCGAAGATCTAGCTCTCTTTGTTCTGCCTGAAAAAGACCTCTTCCTTCTTCAAGATCCAAACTTGAAGGGCTCAGCTCTGTGTTCAGAGCAGTCGCACTGGGGACCCCAGAAGTTATTGCTCACCTGGGCAAGGTAGGTGCTGGTGCAGGAGCACCCTCCCGTCCAGGCGCAGCCCTTAACCGACGGCAGTTCATTCACTCCTCGTCCTAATCAGGGAGCATCCTCACTGTCCCTGTGTACGGGCAAGGGTGTGGCTTAGCGAGGCCACAAAGCTGCCCAGGACTGGGAACCAACCCTGGCACTCTGGCGGCAGAGAATACACCTCGCATCCTCACACCACTCGGCCTGGTCAGCTTCTGTTTTGCAAATTCCGTGTTCATCACCTCTACACACACAAGCTCAGAGAAGGAAAGCACCAGTCTCTGTCCCTCTGGAGCCTGTGGCTGGACCAGAGAGGCACCGAGAGCTACCATGTTCGAAGTCCAGGAGCCGAGTCAGCAGTGCAGACCACAGCTCCTGGAGGCTGTCTGTCCTGCTTAGGGAACACCCCGCCCTGCTCCACCTTTCTTTTACTCTGGGAAAAGTGCTAGCTGCATATTTCATACCTCAGAAAAGGGACACTATTCATCATAATAAGAAATCCTTGCTACATCCCCATATTTCAGAATACGGGCCAGATGATGGTGAAAGATCTTTCCACGTTGGAACTTCCCTCCTCGTCTTCCTCCTTTCCTCCTTTCCTTCTTCCCTCTTCCTCTTTTCCTCATTTCTTTGTCACCTGCTTCCTCAACAAATATGTGTTTCAGGCACACTCTTTGCCAAAACAATGAACTTTTTGCCTTGTTAGTAACGTTTCCATCCTAGATGATGAGTGACAGGTTGTATCGAGTGATCATGAAAAGCGATGAAAAGATTGCTCAATTTTTTTTGAATCCACCACGAGCTAGACTTGAGGCCAAAAGCTCCTCCTGCCTAGTGTCATCTCAGTTAATCCTTACAGCTCAATCAGATAAAACTATGATCATCTCCACTTCACAAATAAGGTGAGCAAGTTGACAGAGGCGAAGGCTATTCGATTTAAGGGGCTGAGCAAGGATCCCTGTGCTGGCCGCTTGAGACAGGAGCCTGCCCCGGTAACCTTTACACTTGAAGAGACATAGCTGCATGACATCCAAAGGGCATCTGTAAAATTAGCTTCATTTCATCTGAAAAGGGCTCCGTACGTGGTATCAGGGTGCAAGAGGAATGCTTCCAATATCTTTGCAGACATAACTGGAAAGCAGGTGTGTGACCTTTAACAAGGCAACCTCTCAGGGCTGTACTCTCTTCATCTGTAAAATGAAAAATTAGCACTCAATTATCTTCAGATTTCCTCCTAGACACAGACTCCCCGCAGTCTAAAGGCAGATGACTGTCCACGAGCAGTCTCCGGCATTAGTGATGGGGCGGAGCTGCCTTGCCCAGAGCCCTCACTGTCAGCCCGTCGTGGTGGTTTGCATCCATCCCTTCTGGTCTGTCATGTGCAGCCCTCAAATGTTTGGGAGGCAGTCAGGCTACCCAAGGGATCATTTGGAGACACAATGTTCTGTCCCTTTTGCTGAGCTGCTTACAGTATGCAAGTGCGTGAGATCAAACCCTCGACTTCTGAATTCCTTATCATACGGACGCATGGCTGTAGAGTTCACTCTTGGGCTGTGTGTCTTGCACTCACGCCTGACAGTTTTGCAGAAGCTGTTTACTGCAGGTTCTGAAGAGGAGCAGCCAAATCTGCTAAAATAACCCACTAGACGTGGAAGGGCATTTTCATTATTCCCGGCTTTCAGGATTGCCTTGCTAGCAAGTACAATCCACATCAAGTCTTTTTCTTTTGATCTGAAATAGTCTCCTTTTCGTTTTTGCATTGCGGCCCCTTCTGGGTAATCCTCTTCATTTTGTTGGCTTTGATGAGGATGATGTTAACACTGGTGACTTCCAAATCTCTTAACTATGCTTCTTGCCTGAGCGCCACACTCAGATGAATGTGCTAGCTGGGTGTGCTGGTGCACTCAGTAATCCCAGCACTCCAGCGGGCTCTGGTGGGAGAATCAAGTTCCAGCCCATCTTTAGGAACTTGCGTCTTATTGCTATGTGTCCCAGATGCTGGTCATGGAATTATGTTGATGTTTACCTTGCTGGGCTTTGGTCTTACTTTTGTCTTTTTAAATAAATTTATTTATTTATTTATTTATTTATTTATTTATTTATTTATTTATTTATTTATTGGTAACAGGGATTGAACTCAGGTCCTTGTGATTGCAAGAAAAATAATAATTTTTTAAAAAAGGTCTGGGGATGTAACTTAGTATTAAAGATCTGGGTTGGGGGGATTTAGCTCAGTATTGCACTACCTGCCTTTACAAGCACAAGATTCCAAATTTGATCCCTGGTGCCAAAAAAGAAAGCAAGAAGGACCCGGATGCTACATCCAGTACTGCAAAAACAAAACAAAAATGTTCAGTGTATGTGGCCTTAAATTTCCACGAGCCCCATGTCTAGTCTATGTCTAGATATGAAGCCTCCTCCTCTCTTCCAAACACGGCCCTGCACCAGCGCTGCCATGCACCAGGGAATCCAACCTCACACTGGGGCTGTTGAACACCACTCTGATTCTCCCAAGTGCTGCTGGTAGTCACATCCACCCACTTTCCTCAGCCCCAGATGCTCCCTGGGTTCACTCCACCATCATCTCTCATCTAGATTACTTCAGTCCATTTCCACGCATCTTTGTTTAGCTGAGTAATACTCGTTTCACACTTAAGACGGGCAAATGGGAAAGCACTGTGGTCCTCAGCCCCCATCTTGGCCCTCTTGTGTTCTGCTACATCTCAGCTAACAGTGTTACTTACCAACTCGCTCAAACCAAATCTTAGAGTCATCCTTTATCACTCTTCTCTCCTTCCTGCACACCCAGCCCACCTGCATGTGTCAGTGCAAAGGCTCCCTGTAAATGTGCCAGCACCTCATTATTTCTACTGCCATTACCCTGGTCCTTCATTTTTTTCCTGATTTGCTCTACTAACTTTCTAAACAGTCTCCTTAACTCTACTTCTTTTGTAGTATCTTTTCTAAATCAGAATGTTTAAAGGAAAAATAAAATCCCATTTCCTCACTTAAAACTTTCCAGTGATTTTCACTGCAAATATCATAAAACCCAAACTTATTACCACAGTCTATATGGTCCCACTTAAGGCAGCTGAATGCTGCTACATGTTCACCTTTGCTCATCAAACTCCAGCCACAATGACTTTTGTTTCTTCCCTGCCTCAGGGCCTTTGCACTTGCCATTTTCTCTTCTCTCAAATATGCTAAGTGTGCTTCCTTCATGTTGATCAGGATTCAGTTCAAATGTGACTTCCTCAGGAGGTCTTCGTTTATTGCTTTAGCTAACATTGTGTTGTTTATGTAATGACCTAAAATTCAACAGTTTTTTTCTAATGAGATAACAACCAACAGAATAAATGAATGAAGCCACAGAAGCAAGTTATTTAAAATTAAATACTCCAGTTAAGATGTTTAAAGTATTCCTTTGAGATACCGGTTTTAATTTGTTTGGACAAATGTCCAGTAGTGAACCACAAGGTATCTTCAAAGATGGAGAAAATGTTACACTCCTTTCCATTATGGCTGTGTCGATTTACATTCCCACACACGGTGTTCCAGGGCTCCCTTCCAGCCAGATCCTCCTCAGCACGTGTTATCCGGGGTCTTTTTGAGAATGACTTCTCTAATGAGTGTGATAGCTCATTGTGGTCTTGATTTAACCTTCCCTATGCTCAGTGATACAGAGTGCCTTCTCACACACCCGTGGGTGATTTGTATGTGTTCTTTTGAGTACAGATAGTCCTCATTGAACGACCGACCTATTTAAGGACTGTTTAGATCTACAACCAAGGTGCGCTGTTCGGCCTCATGATCTGCCACTTGGACTTGCTTTGTACAGTTCCGTATATCTTGTTTACAGACCCTGAATGTATTTTTTTATATGGTACTCCTTGTTTATATAGTGCTGTAATTTTTGTTGATTGTACTGTAGAGCACAAGTATAGTACTGTCGTTTTATTTTCTGTTATGCATTATAGTACTGCATGCAAGAGTTATACAAATAAAAGCAAAGTCAAGTGGGAGCCTCCTTTGTTCTAAATATTGTAATGTACGTACTATATACAATTCATCTTTAGCAACCAATTCATTTAATGACCCAGTCCCTCGATCAGAACACAGTCAATAAAGGAGGAATGTCACTATTGTCTGTTTATATTGTTTGCCTGTTTTCAAATTGGGTTGCTTGACCTTTTTGCTCTTTAGTTTTCTGAGTTCCTTATGGAATCACAACATTATTGCAGCAGCAAAGGTATGAAGACATACTAGATATCTGTTGATAGATGGATAGACATAGAAAATGTATCACACATGCTGGAACATCATTCAGTCTTAAAAATGAAAGAAATCTTGCCATCTGTGACAACATAAATAACCCGAAAGATAGTATGCTGAGTGAAACAAGGCAGGCACAGAAAAACAAATAACCCAAAACTTCAAAATCTCCCAGAGGTAGAGAACAGAATGTTGGTCATCAAAAGCAGAGGGGTGCGGGAGTGGGAGATGGCACTCAGTGGCTATGCAGATTAGTACAGATCCAGAGCTCTCCACATTGGTGGAAAGAGGACAAGTCCATCTGCCTTGCAGGGAGCCCAGCAGAGGCGGGAGTCTTTTGTCTCCAATTTTGGTATAGAAAGAAAGATGAACCGTGAAAAAGAAATCTGCTTTTGGTCTCTGCTTGCCTGGCAGATGTGATCTCACTGTCTAATACAACAAGCATTTGTGGAAATTTAAAGGAACCTAGAGTTAAATAGCATAACCTACAGTTACACTACCTAATAGGATTCCTACAAAAGGGGGAAAAACCCCGAGAGAACAATTTCTGTTTTTTGTTTTTTTGTTTTTGTCTTCAAACATCTTACTATGAACATTTTTTTCAAATATATGAAAACACAGAAAAGTAAAAAGCTTCATTCTTAAGATCACACTTCTTGCATCAAAACTCTCCATCTACTGGGGGGAGCCAGTGCCGTCTATCTTAAATCTCTAGGTACTTGAGACAAAAGACCAGACCACTGTACAATCAGTTTTGGCATTTGGTCACTTTTTTCATGTACTTCTACCTACAACTGGTAAATCTCTCTTGCTAGATAAAGCTGGGTCATTGATTATACTAAGATCATATATTTTATTGTGCTAAAAACACTGAATGTAGAATCTGTCCCTCAAAGGGACTCAGTATGGTTAATGGTAGGTATATGGCATTGCACTGCAGATTTCTAGACTACACCAGGGTCTGGGGGAGGGAGAAATGAAGATTTGCGAAGCAATTATTGTATTTTCATGGGCTCAAAAAAAGCCCCGAATGGAGGTTTATTTTTGAGTTTCTAAGGCCCTCTGCTCTGAAGAACATCTAGGTGCTAATGGACACAACTTTCTCCGTCTCTTACATAGACCCTGCCTCGCAGAGTAGTGATACGGCATCATTCAGAGAACTAAACTACACTGGATCATTTTATTTATAGAAATTCTGAAGTCAAATGATGTAAAA
Organism: Fukomys damarensis; assembly: GCF_012274545.1. Lineage (NCBI taxonomy): Eukaryota > Metazoa > Chordata > Mammalia > Rodentia > Bathyergidae > Fukomys > Fukomys damarensis. The sequence goes on along the minus strand of NW_022900942.1, from coordinate 55,186,177 downwards.
AGCCAAATGGGTCAAAGCCAAATCTTAGCCTTGTCATTTACATTTCTATCAGCAAACAAGAACTAAGTATTCCCTCCTATCTGCCATCTTCTATGCAAAGGGTGCACTTTTCACCTAGAAAAGGATCTTCCTTTGAAAATTTTCTGATGTGACAATGGTAAATTTAACCATTTAGTAATGGGAAGAGTAGGATGCCCGATTCATACTGTTCTAGATCCTCTGTTGTTTATACTGAGCACAAGGCAGTGGTTTTTCAAGAAAAGAGATAAAAATACAGGCCAAAATATATTTATTGGCAAAAATTACAACCTGAATCTGAAAACTACAATCTGAGGCATCTGTTCGCTTTATTTCTGTCACCTATCACCACACATTATGTAAACACAATAAAATAACACAAGATCCATTGCTCAGATCACTTAATTTTTGCAATCTCTCAAACACATTGATTGAGTACTGCCAACTTTAAAGTCATCCTGGTAATGAAACTTTGCGGGGAAACATATGTTATATGCATCCTGAAAAGTTCAATGAAATTCGGACATTGCTGCCATAATGCGAACACCCAGAACAGGACCTTGCACGTGACCATTGGCTCATCCACGTGTGCCGAGAAGCTGTTATTTAAAAGCTTCTGCCAAGGAGCCACGTTTTTAATTGATCACTTGTCTTTTGATTCTCCATCTCATAAAGAGGAGAAAGATATTTTTTGTCTTTTGGATAAACATGAGAAAAGTAAATTAAGTTCTAGAAATGAATGCATAATTTTCCTTTTAAAATATTATGTATATTTGGATTGGGTTAAATAAAGATGATAATTTTCTAATGTATTTGGCAGCCACAAACATTGCAAATTATATAGTCATGGCCCTTTATGTGGGGGGCATTTTAGACCAATAATTACTTTCAGTTAAATCATTAGAATGACTTTTAGATTTTTAAAAATATTTAAAACAACTCCAGTTGCAATATGATTTTTGGATATAAAACATTTAAAAACTTTATAGCAGTGATTCTACTAACATGTTTGTTACGGACACTTTGAATGCTATCACTTGATGTTTGACAAATGCTCCTATAATTCTCAGGAAGTCTGGGCCCAGCTGTCCCTCTAGCAGACAATGACCACCACTGTTCGTGTTATGGAGGGTGGCTGGCTCACAGCAAGCACAGGAAAGCAGGCAAACTCTTACCAGTTTCACTTTGCAATGAGGAAAAAGGAAAAGTGGGGAACCAAACATTCTTTGACAAAGATATCCTAGTTTAGAGGCCCGTATGTTACGGCAAATGAGTCACTGACAAATGTGTTTGATTACCGTTAAAAGTGACGCAAGGAAGAACAGTGTGAAAAGTGTGGGACAATTCCTAGTGATATCCTGAAATCTCTTTTTAATACAACTCTCCAAATTATGTCTGATATTTTCAGTAGCACATGCATAGGTGGGCAGGAGCTCACCATGAAGACAGTATTCTTTCAGTTATTTACTCACATATTTTTAACAATAGCAGAATACTGCAAATTGGTAAGTGTGATAAAGAGAATGATGAAAGAAATGCAATTACTTTTGTTCTTTGTTTTACATGTTGCAGTGATGCTGAAAAGGTATTACTCATTATCTCTTCAGGCAAACAGACTCATTCCAAGGCAAACAAAATGGGTCAGTCACGGATCTGAGGGCAAAATCTAGGAAATACCACTCTACCCTTCACTTCCTCTCAACAAACAAAGCAAAGAAAAAAATATATGGCTTCTCCTCGCCTTGTATACAACTGTTACTCTGCCCTTGATTTGTAATAGCAAATAATAAAAATTCTATTAATAGTTCCTTAATGAGTGAATAATTTATCTTCCAAACAGAATTAGGATGAAAAATGAATAAGTATATTTTAGTTTATGGATTTGTGGCCTGGGGGTTGACTGGAGGTAATCCTTTGTATGTGTCTTCAAATGCACTGTGAAGGGTACTTATATGTCCCTCTCTTGTTCTGCTTCTGTCCCCTTTCTTCATTTGTAGGCACTTCTTTCCTTAGGGAACCCACAGTGCCATTTTTTTGTGTCTGGTGATTTGCCAAAGTCACTTGCTCCTTCATTTTCTGAATCAATATTTACTGCAGGTAAAAATGCTTCTTGAGACTCAAGGGGAAGTATCAGGGCAAAACAGAGACCAAGCAAACAACTTTTTGGCTTTAGGTATATTTTTCCATTTCATTTAAAAATCTGGTTCAGAAACCCAGTGGTTTTCCAGCAGCCTAGTCTCTGAAAAGGCAGCTCAGGACGTGGACACGTCACTTACAGAGTACTCGTCACAAAGCTCAGGTGGCAGTAGGGCGAGTATGCAGCAAACACACATTGGTCGACCACGCTTCTGAGTGTGTCTGAGTGGGCCACAGAGGTACAACTTTGGGGTTTCCATCCAGGCCCCTGTCCCGTCATCTCTGGCACTATTCTCTGCTTCCTGGCTACCTGAACTAAACAGCTTTGCTCTGCCGGGCCCTTCCACCATGAGGTTGCTGTATTGAAGCCACTGACAATGGACTGAACCCCCTTAAAACATGAGACCCGTGGACCTCTTCTCTGTTACGACGTGGTGTTGGGTCATGTATCCCAGTGACTAAAAGTGCTCTGACATGGTGACCAACGTCCAAGTCCTCCTTCCCAGAGATGGCACAGTTGAAAGCAGCACTGCCAAGGTGAAGCTCAGTGATGAGGTTCGCCCTCCCCACTGTTCACCACGGCGGTTGTCAGCCACATGTGGCTCCGGAGCCCTATACGTGTCACTAGCACGAGTTACAAACAATTTTTTATTTTAATTAACTCAAGATTTAATTAGAGATCCTGAAACAGAATACAATGTTTTTCCATGAAAGTAACTACTGCGTGATAGAATACATTTCTCCGTATCATATAATCTGTGTTTAATTATAACACACATATTTAGCATATGTATCATTTCTAGGGCCTTCTATTTATTACAAGCTGCAAAGATAATACTCATAATATACTATTTAGAATGTTATTAAATTATTTTTACTTTTTAAAAATCCAGCTATTCAATCATTTCACTTCATACAGTAGGGCTCAGATGATATTCCCAAGGGATGTGACCTATCCAGAAGAAAGCAAGAGGGAGTAAAAACAATGGTGACAGTGACAAAAAATAAGCCAATAAGTAAATAATTCTGAAATCTGGAAGTCTGATGGACATGGTGGCATACACATGTAACTACAGAACTCTGAAAGGAAAAGGCAGGAAGACTGTGAGTTTCAGCTCAGCCTGGGCAACTCAGTAATTTACTGAGACCTTGTCTCAAAAACAAAACTTAAAAAAGGGCTTGGAAGGTAGGTCAGCACACAACCTACGTTCAATCTTTAGCACCAAACAAGCAAGCAGAAACACCCAAAACTAAAAACAGATTTGGAAAGTTATAAACTTAATCGCTCTGCCTAAGTGAAACTGTTTAAGGCACCTTGTAGCCTAACAATTCTACATCTGGGCATAAATGAAAAATACGAAAGCAGAGTCTTGAAGAGACACTTGCACACCCATGTTCACAGCAGAAATTTTCATTATCATCAAAAGGTAGAAGCAACCCCAATGTCCATCGAGAGATGGATGAGGGGCTGGGGGTGTAGCTCAACTGTGGAGCATTTGCCCAGCATGGACAGAGCCCTGGCTTCCATCCCCAGCAATACGAAATTAAAAAAAATGATAAATAGATAAATAACAGACAGTCTACATATAGGACAGAAGAGTATTCAGCCCAACACATGCCCAGTGTGGATAAAACTTGAGACATGATGAAGTAGGACCACAAATATTACACGGCTCATGACGTACTTAGAGGAGTCAGATGTACAGGGACAGAAATGGAATAGTGGTGGCTGGGGGATAGGGAAGGGTGAGGAGTGAGCAGATTTTGTTTAATGGGCATAAAGCTTTGCAGTCTTACATGAGAAGGGAGTTCTGTGGCTGGGTGCTGGGTGGCAATGTTAGTACAACAATGTAGATGTGCTCAATGCTGCTAAATCCTCAACACTTGAAAAAGGTTATGAGAGTAAATTTTTATTTTGTGTAATTTACCATAATTTAAAAGTAAACAAAAAATCTTGTACAGAAAGTGTGCTACTTTTAAGATTTACAGCATTTTTGGGTAACACGATGATGATCAATGAAAAATACTGAATTTAAGGTGGTTCATATGCACTTACCTATCCATCCTGGATTAACATTTACAAATGGCAAGGAAGCCAGCATATCAGATAGAAAAATGGCCAAAGAATGCAAGTAAAAAGTTCATTAAATGAGGTCAGGTTTTGAATGTGGTATATTGTTTGCCTCCTTGTATATCTGAGGCAGAAAACTGTGTTTTCATAGGAGATTTGGGTAAAACTGCATGTCAGGGACATCTTGGAGGAGAAAAGGACCACACTGGATTAAGAAATTCAAGTGGCTTCTGTGCAGTAAGAAATACAATAGAGATTTACAGTCAGACTAAGAAACAGAGCATAGTAAAATATGTAAAAATAAGCAAAGGCAGGTGAGCAAGGGAGAGAGCATTAAAGAGACATTTTGTGAGATCTCAGACAAGGAAAGATATTCAAGTGAAGCCAATGGTGCTGTCAGGATCACCCCCTCCTGCAAATAATCCTAAGAGAAGTCAAGACATTGACAGTCACCTCTAGGAAAACGGACATATGACTTCTACAACCAACCAATCACACTGTTGGTAATTCATGACCAACATTAGCTCTCAGTGTGAATCAGATCACTTAGCTGCTTCTCATAGTAGATCCTAGTTCTGGTGTCCCCTACAATGAGTTCCTCTACTCTGGGGTCTCTCTCTGCCTGCTTCTAAGGCTCGGCCTCTTTCAGAGGTCATCCAACCGCAACTCTACGCAGGCCCTGACTACTGGGGTGAGCAGAATCCTGGTGCTTCCTCTCTCCTTAGACTTCTCTGCTGTCCTGTAAATCCTCTTACATTGGCATCAGCAGTGAAATAACAGGGCAATTTGTCGACTGACTTCTGTATTCTCAGCTCAAATAACATATATTTACTCTAGAATGTTTAAAGTTACGCAGCATACAAGTGTATCATCTTCTGTTGATTAAAATTTTTGTGGACATTTCTATTAAAGAAAGGTGGACATCCATCCCTGGGTTAAAAATATAACCTCATTTTTTTTCCTTGTGAGGATATCAGGTATGACTTCAGACACCTTTCTCAAGAAAGCCTGAGGGTCACTGGCATTCTATTGCTGTGTGAAGTTTTCTTCTCTGTGAAAGTGACATTTTTAATCAATCAAAATATGTATTTCCCCAGGATGCCCTATTCCAAGGCCATGTCACAAAAATGTATATTCTTATGTACATTTAATATATGCTATTTTGAATTATATATAAAATAGATTATATAAGATATACATATATAGAGATATATGATAATATATAATATATATAATATATAAAAGATATATATAAGATACACACACACACACACACACACACACACATATATATATATATGATAGACTTTGATGCCACTTGCACAATAACTGCAAAATAACTTGAATCTAATTTTGTCATGAATTCTTGGTACTACGCTGCTTAGTAAGATTATCCAGCTTTTGAAAGTCCATTTCTACTTGAGTTACTTTCCATTTTAATTGAGGATTCTTTAAGTCTTTAAAAAAACAGAATATTTAATTTAAGATGAAAGCCTGAAGTAATTTTGGCTAACACAAACTATCTGGAACTCTTTTCAGTTCCTCTTCTGGGTGAAGGGACCACATACATTTTTCTCAAGAGTCCACATGGGCATGGGTGATGGTTTCTCTTTCTCAATTACAAAACTAGACACATTGCTTTATGTGAAATATACTGTGATACAACTGGAGATAATATTTCTCCCCTGCCCTTAAAAGAAGCCACATTTCATGTCTCAATGGGATGCAAATATATGTCCAGTTCTGCTCAATATATAGCAACACAAATTAAATATCAAGCATGCTCAGCGAATTTCAGGGAGATGTTTTCATATCTGTGCTTTGACTGCGTAGTATGACATGGCAGTTTCTGCTACATTAGCTACTTATCGTTTAAGATTTGTTTGCATAAATATGCTCTTTAAGTGTAGTGTTACACAATGAACTTTAAGGTATTTTCAAAATAATGTGGCACAGCTGTGTTGTTATTCATTTTCTATCCTCAATTTGACTGTCTGGAAAATGAAGTTTGTTTGAAAATAAACTCTTCAGGACTTCTTTTTTAATGCACAGCCCAAGTGTAAGTTTTCCATTTTGTGGATGGAGAAATGCATCTAAGAGGCTTTGTTTCACTCAACAATAAATATTGTTCTGAAGCCATGAGCCCAGAGAAAATTGGTTATTATTTTTCAAAACAGAATTCATTAACACAGTTCAGGGAGCCAGTTCCTCAGGAAAGCTGCTTTGGAAAGCAAACATGTTGGGGCTGGATTGCCATGGAAGCCAAACCAGAACACTGGTGAGCTTGGTACTAGAGGATGGATACACATCAGACTTGGTTTAGACCAATTCAGGCATTTGGTCACAGCATAGGAGGAAAGAATAACTTACCCTTTTTTCACCAAAGCCCTGGCCTGTGCTAGGCTGGATGTGAATCTCAGGTCTGAATTTAGGTCTCTACTCTACTATCTTCTAGGTAACCATGCTACTTTTATAGGCAGCAGGAAATGTCTAGGCTTTGTGAACACAGACTGAGGTTCAGGGGTGTTCTGGCCGATGTCGAACACCCAACAAGCCCTGGCTTGTACTGCTTGCCAGCTAACATGTGGTAAGCACCCCCATCACGGTCAGTCTAATCTATCATCAACATAGACATCACCCCATTTATTATTCTCCTGCCAAGCTTGTCCATCCTGGGCTCCCTGCTTAGGTTCATCTTCTCGCAGAGGCTAGAAACTTGGGATCCCTGCTGAATTATGTCCCAGATACATTCACACAGGGCGATTCCATCATGTGGATGGATCTGCATTCTATCTATATGGCTTCCCTTCTGATGGCACTGCTTTAGGAGGAACCGTAGAACTCCACCATTATATTTGTAGATAATTAAAATGGTATACCACTTGATTTCCTTGCTCTGGTCAATTTCCCTTCCAGTACCCACTCCTTCTAGATGGACTTTTAGAAAAAGCAAATGTATACGCTTGTACTTCATGAGCTTCTAGCATCTACTACTGATAAGGCCCATGCTCCATGGCATGACATAGATGGTCCTTCCAGATTCTGGCTCATGACTTCTTTTCTGTGCACATCTCTTGCCTCTTATCTGTTTAGAACTATGTTCCTGCCTTACTAAAATACTAGCCCTTCCCTCAGTAGGCCATGATTTTGCTTGATTATGTCTCTATAGCCAGTCTTTTCCTGTAAATTACTTGAGTTCTTATGTCAAGGAATGACACAGGTCTCGCCTCTTTCAGGAAGCCCTTCTAGAATTCCTCATGACATCAAATGCATAATTCTGTAAAAGGTGCTTTTCACACCCATGCTATAATAACCAATATTTGCTTTCCTCTCTTAGCTGCAAGTTAATGAATTGAATACTTTAACTCCATATCTTATTTTTCCATCCAGCTCCAAATGAAGCACAACATCTGAACCATAAAAATATTTAACAAAATCAAATGTATCAATTTATAAATGCATCAGATCCTTTCATTATACCCTGTGTGGTGTCCAATGAGATGAGGTCAAGAAAACAGCTTTTGTAGGCTAGAAACAAGTTAGGATTACAAGCATTTTCAAACTTGACTCTAACTGAGAGAAAATATATAAATAATATCAATGTTCAAAAAATAGACTTCCAAACTTGAAAGTTCACTCAGATATATTTGAACTGCTAACTTTGTATGTTTTGTTAATCACTGATAATTAACACTAGAATAAATTATGTCTTTCTCATACTTAGCTCTTAATATATTTTTGGTAGTATATAGGAGCTATGGCAAAAAACACTACAAAATCAGTAATGGCCTAGAGAAAAATGCTAAACATGCATCTACTTGAAAATCTGCCTTCAATAGGTAAGTAATATACAAGAAGGAAAGCATGTTTTTTACACTCAAGTGGAATATTTTATTCAGTATTTATTTCCTTATTTTTAAAATCTGGAAGGCCTGCGTGTTTACTGTGTGCTAAAAGTTTTTTTAAATGGCCATGTTATTGTTGTGTTATTGTTGTTTCAGAACATTTCCAAGCAGCAAAAAAAACAGTGTAAAAGGCATCAAGAGACTGAACTTGCAAAACAGAGGTTCTGTCATGTGTTAGATTTCCAATATTAATTTTCACTTTTCCAATTGAGAAAAAAATTGTTCTTCTCTGCTGTTTTCAATTTATGTAAATGAACAAACCATCTCTAGCATTAGGGATGTTCTAATGCCTTGAATGAAAAGTATGACATTCATGTTAGAATACTTATTATCATCTTTGCTGATTTCTCTGGTCCACTTGGACCACACTTTACTTAATACTTTAACTGAATTTGAAAGGACTCTCCCTGGTGGAAAAATTAGAAAAATATATACTTAACAGATGGTGTCTCCATAGTATACCTCAGTAAACTTAACAGCATTTTCTAAACAATAATTTATGAAGCATTCTTCTTTGTAAGAATTCTTCCTTGTATTTTATAAGATGTAATTTTATAGTATACTAAAGAAGTCCACAGCCTCAAAAATGAAGGTCTTTTTTTTCATAAAAGTATTTCACGCTCAATATTTTTTATGTAAAATATCGATGATCATTTTTTCCTGTGAAGTAAACTGAGTCATAAAAAATCAGAGGCAGATTGATAATTAATAACATGAAGTACTTTATATTTTGTCCATTTTTCATTTTATTGCTTTATATTTTTAATATTTTTTGCTAAGTCAAAAATTAGCTTTGGCTTTCTGGCCATGTAGTATGAATAGGATATGGGTTTCTAAGGTTAGGGTCAAAGAGCTATGAATTGGTTTTCTATCATGAGTCATTCCTGGCTCATATATGAAGCTAGAAACCAGGGTTGCAATCAGAACACAGGCAAACTCTGAATACAAGTCACTACAGACACTAGGACATTCTTATCCTACACACTTAGCTCTTTGAGAACTAGATATACTCTGGGAGAAACTCAGTCTAATCTAGATTAGCATAAGCTTTTCAACACGATTCCACTCATTAATGAAACAAGAGCCACTTAAGGTTCTTTGTGTTGACCTATACACATTACAGAGTTATTTTAGTTTAATAATAGGAAGTGGAACCCTAGACACAAAATCTTAAAAATGATCTAACCAAAACCTTTGCGAATCTCCTCGCTACATACTGACAGGGATGCCTGGCCCCTGTGTGTCTTTACTAGCATTCTGTCATTCTGTCCAGCCTTGGAGATATTTCCTTCGTAGGAAGTCATTTGTTATCCTGAGCAACAATTTACATCTGCTCTGCTCATGTTAGTGCAAGAGTCTTTATACAAAGAATAAACCAAATTTAACCACCAAAAGTCAGTGTCTTGGTAAGCTCCTGTTTTAATGGGAGATATGTTTACCTAGAATACATTTTCTAAACACTTTCATTTTTGTCATAAGTAGTACACTGGGATGGGGGTGGAATGAAAGGATCTAGGGTCTAACAGTGTTCTTCCCAGCTGAGAGACAGACCCAGCTGTAACAAGAGGGTGCAGTGCATGTCTAACCCAGCAGGCAGGGTGTGGGAACTGAAGAGCTGAACAACATACTATACACAGACGTCCCGACAGGAAGCTGGAAACAGGGAAGCCCAGGTTATCTTTCTTGGCATCTTAGCTATATGCTTTTGTCTAAAGACGTATCTTTTCAAGCTGCCATCACAGACTAAATGGGGTGAAATTTATGAGTATTTTGGTAAAATCTATGCCTCAATTTTGAAACCTCAGATTTTTCTTTGCAAACAGTGTAGATCTTCCTCAAGCATGATTGTATCTTCTGATTGTTTTGTTTTTGGGGTACTGAGGATTGAACCCAAGGCCTTTGCCCTGAACTATATGCCCAGCCCTTTTTATTCTTTGTTTTCAGACAATCTCACAAAGTTTCCCAGATGACCCTTGAATTTGGATCTTTCTCGGTCTCCAAGAATTTACAGGTACATGTTTAGAGATCTGTGTGCTCTGAAATGATGAAAATCCCCCAAGTTTTCCTCAATAAATTGGGCCTTATCGGCTCATAACCTGACTTCATTTTCTCATAGAAGTCAGACAGGTTGACACGGTGTGACTCAGAAGGGACAAATTAGAACCACAAATAAACAGACTTTCCTCAGAACCCTACTGACTACGTTCCTTGCAAAAGATGCTGTAGCCTTACAAAGATTTTCCAACTGCTGACAAATATTTTATTTAGCAGGAAACTAAACACAGTATTAAAATGAATAGAGCTTTATTTTGAAAAGAAAGGTCAAGTTGGGAGAGGGCACTAAAAGGACGAGGAGTGAAGCAGCTGGATTTGGAGTTCTTATCCTGCCTTCAGAATCCGTGACTATGAAGGGGTCTTAAAGAGGCATCTGGCTTAACACTGGCCAACTTAGCTTTCTTTTGAATTAAGAAGTTTCTTTAATTAAGAAGCCAGTATGTAGAGCATTACAACACTCAAACTTTAGAACTAGTACAAATAATTTTCCCACAAGGATCAATAATAGAGGTAATCACAGTTGTGAGGAAACCAGAGACTTTTTTCTTTTTCTTTTTTTTTTTTTGCCCTCATAATTTTATTTTACATTTATTTAGGTTTTAAAGAGACTGCAAATAGCAAGCTTTAACAGGGAAGTCAGAGGAATAATAAATTTCCCACTTGTCTGGAATGAATGTTGAAGGTAGGAAGAAAAAAAGAGACAGGGATTTACACTGTTTATATACTTTTAGAAGAAGGCAGCCTTTGTCTTCTATACTGATTATTTGGAAACACAATACTACTTTATTACCAGACCCCTCCCCAACCGAAGAAAAATTCTAAATAAAGCTCAAAGAGATAGTTCTGGCAGTGCTGTGTCTTTACAGAGGTGGCTCCCAATGACCACAGGGTAGGGGCTGCTATGGAGTTGGGAAGGGTGGTGGGCAGAGGTAAGCCCAGTTAGAATTCTCTATGATCACCTCACCGGCAATTGTGGGCGTTGTGAGCTGCAGCACCGATCCTATAAGAACCACTTGGTGAACAAAGACTTAGGACTTTACGCCAAAAGCCATGCAGTGAAAACACGGAACTCGAAGGCCTACTCTTTGCATCACTTAGCATATACTGCTACCCGCTACATGCAATGGTATTGTGCTAATGCATCCTGTAGTATTTAGACATGAAAAGAGTTTTAAAAATTCCTCCCAAATGTAAAGATTCTTCTCAGTTAAATAATTAACGCTGTCCTGAAAAACATTACGTGGAATGTTTTTAAGAAAAACAACTGAGATTCATAAACATTAGGGAAAATTAGCCTATGATGGCTGATTATCCCTGTCTAAACATCACAGACATTTGGGAGAGTAAATCAGTTGACCACCATGATAATGTCCATATTTTAATAGCTCGTTGTAAGACTTACTTTTAGTAATCATTTAAACAAATTAAACATTCCATTACTTTTATTTTGAAAGAGAATGAAAAGGACACAGTGGATTAATGTGAAAGTAAAAACGATAAATGTGTAAACTTATTTTAAATTAATTTAATATATTCAATTCAAGGATCATAAATGATTGTTTTTATGCGAAGCTTTGAATACCACATCGTAGCTACATTTCTTTAAAAAATGGAAATGAAAGCAGGAAATAAACCTGGAGGCAGAGACAATCTTACCTGAAGTTGTTTTTTGTTCTCTTTTCTTCTCCACTCTCCCTGAAACGAGAAGCGGAGATAAGTTGCAGTGAGGGGTCATGAGACTATGATGTGACCCAGAGGAAAGTCTAGTTAGTGACGATTTTACTCTGTCACTACTTCAGTCACATCTAACTGTATCTAGAGAAGATGATGCACCATTCTCAGATGCTCAAACAATGCTTTCAAATCAAGCTATAAAAATTAAAAGTTAATAACACGGAAACACAAAGCTTATTTTTGCATTGGTTAGCAGATATCAATCCATAATAATCATGCTGTTGGATTTTTAGAAGTCTTGTTAGCAGGAGTCATTGACTAAATAATGCATTTGCAAAGGCAAAGGAAAAGAGCCAGGTGATTTAAGGCCATGGCCTTTCACAACCTACTCGGAAGATACAAAGGACAGACAATATAACAGGAAGTGAGTTGTACAGCAAAAGGTGCAGAATGTTTAAAACTATGAGAATATGAAGCAGTTATTTCATGGAAGAAGACACTGCCCATGAAGGTGTGCAGAGAGTGGTATGTGGTTTACACCTTGAGACTCACGTGGGATTTAGGGAATTTGACACAGGGTAAAGGCTGAGTGTTGGCAATAAAAATAGTATGGACTGAGTGGACAAGAGGAACTGAGCAAGGAGGCATGCTTAGGGCTTCCTTTAGGGACTCCAACTATAATAGCAGCACATAAATGGAAGACTATTCTAGAATCTAGGCAAGGAGCGATGAAAGTGTAGGCTATGTCGTGATGGTGAACAGAGAGCAAGGCAAGAGGCGGAGGGGAGGCAGAAGCGACAGAGCCCAAGGATTTACAAAATGTGAGTAGCGAGGGGAAAGAGAGGCCAAGGCTACCTAGAGACTTTGGACACAGTGCACACTTTGGGGAAATGATAAAGTGGTAAGAGGTGTGAGGATGAGGAGTTCCGTGTAGACTCCCCGAGTCTAAGGAGCTATGGACTCAGTGATCTCCAGACAGAACTGAAATTACAGATGCAGTAAATACAGATCTTGAGAAGAGGACTGAACTATGAGGTCGAAGGAGGCAAACAGGCGGACAACACAGAGGACTGGGCTCAGGTGCATAACCAAGACACAAAAACACTACTTTAGTTTTGTGATGAAGACCACGAGAAAACTGAAGAAGATACAGGGGGATCAGGAGAGTGCAGTGTCACAACTGCTGTGAGGTTTGAGGAGGTTTTGGGGTGGGAGCTCTGACAGGGTCCCATGGTGTCAAGTTCTTGCTGTGCTTGCTAGGTCCCAGGGCAGTAATCCAAGCACAGAGTGGGCAGGGAACACAAAGAGATTGTGGAGACTGAGAAGTGAGTGATGAGGAAGAGGAGGCTGAGCATCTCTTTTCTGAAATTCAGAGAATCCAAATGGGTAAGACCGGGCAACAGTTTAAGCAAATCGAATTTCTGTCAATCAGCAGGGCACTTTGCATCAAGAAGCCCTGCTGAGATGTGAATCTTGGTGTGGTTGGGTAAAGAAAGGACCCACCTGAGTGAAAGTGTAAATAAGGACTAAAAGGTATTATAGATAATGTGAAATAGGGAGAAAAGGGACAAAGGGGGAGGGGAAATGGGAGGAGCAGGGCAAAAGAAAGAAGGCAATGGAATTCATATGAGAAAAAAAAGGAAACAAAGTCTAGGCAGATGGGCAGGGAGGGAGGAATGGTGAAAAGGAGGGCATGGTGATGGGGAAAAATAAGAACCAAGATGGATTATGTAAAGGTACAGATTTCCAACACGAATGTCATTATAGTATATGCCATAAATGTACCAATAAAGTCAATTAATTAAAGAAAGAAAGGACCCTCCTTCGAGCTATTAACTCCTTGTCACACGCCATTGCATTACAGCTGGAACTAGTTACTGAGAGCTTACACAGCGCATGGAACAGACAGGTGGAGTTTACCCAAGTGTTTCTACGAGTCCTTCATGTTTTTTTAAAAAAATAAGAAAATGTGCAGTTTCCCCTCCTGCAGCCGGTGAATGTACACTATTCATTTAACTGGCATGGTGATTAATGGCACACTGTATTCTCTTTGGTGACTTCCAGAGGACTGGTTGGTTGCAATTTACTTCAATGAGTCAAATAAATCCACAGATAAATGGCATGGATAATCCATTTGAAGGCCTCACTCATCACCAAGTGAGATGGGTGAGTCCTTATGTAAGTCTCCCATCAGGCAGGCCAATGCTCATTATTTATTTACCTATGAGGACCAGAGACCTCAAACATGCTCATGAATTTCACAAAAAGTATGCAAAGCTTGACTTACAAAATGTTTACTGGAAAATATCTCTTTGGAGAATACTAATACATATTAGAATGAAATACTAAACACTTAAAAGTGGATAGCTGTATTTGAGATAAATAAGACTGAGTGATCAGAGTGTCCCCGAGCATCCCCATCTTCTCTTCACCTGATGGTCTTGTTCTTGTGGAGTCCCAGTCTTAATTACTTTTCTCTAGTTCCTGAGACAAAATACCTGACGCTCAAAGTTAAAGTGGGAAAGCTTTATCTGACATACAGTTTGTAGAGGTTTCAGTCCATAATCTGTAGGCTCTGAGGCAGGGTGGCAGAGGGGCAAGAGCTCATGGCAGCAGGAGCTGCAAAAGCAACAAGGAACCCTAACAGTGTCTCTCTGCTCCTTTTATCTAATTCAGACAACCAGGATGACCGTGGTGCCAAACCAATGACTCATGTAGAGTGGTTAGAAATCACACGCCCTTAATCCGAGCATCACACACTGTAGATTCACTCACTTATGATTGCATGTGGCTTTGTGGGGGCATCTAGACTCAACCACAACAGTCCCTTTCCCCACCAAATTAGGCTGACTCATGTAACCAATGGGATTTCGCAAAAATGACGGAGTGTGACTTTGGAGATTGGACTTTAAAAAACTATAGCTTTCATTTTGCTTGTTCCTGGATCCCTCCCTCTGAAGGAGGCCAGACTGTCTCTGAGAGCACACAACCAGCCCTAAGGAGAAGTCTGTGGAGCATGGGTTGGAGGCCTCCAGGCAACAGCCAAGGAGAAACAAAGGACTCTTGCTACCATGAACCTGCCAGGCACAGGAATGGCCTTTTACCAGTTGGAGTCAACTTTGCAGTGACGGCAGCTCTGGCCCACACACAACCTGCCTGCTACTTCCTGGGAGACGTGGGCCCAGAACCTTCCATTCCAAAGCTCGGGGCCGGAGGAGAGCTCCAACAGATGACAAGAGTTTATTGCTGTTTTAAGCTTGAACAACCTGGGAACACTGTGCATATTATAAAACTGTCAGTTCAGGACTCAGGGAATGGAATGTGTTTACAATGATGTGAACTCATTGCAGGCAAGTCCATGTGTCTCCCTGAGTTCCTCATCTTTAAATTGAGGTTCATAACCTGCTTCTCTGCAGTACCTCAAGGATTAAATAATTCCATAGGATGAGCAAGCAATGGATGAAATTCACATGAAAGAGTGAGGTCCAACATTTCAGAATGGAGGCTGGAAAGCATGGGTTAATCGTTTATTTAACCGAAACCTCAAAACTCTTGGCTCTTCTCTCATTATGAGAGAGTTTGTAGACTGCAGAATGCTATAGAAATGCTGTTTGTTCCACCCCAAGGATCTACTTTGATGTCTATTCTTAATTATATGTATTTTAATATTAAAACTGTTATCAATATATTTTACATATTAAAATACATATAACTTTAAAGTGTAAAAATGAAAATACTAAGAGCATATATTGATCAGGGGCATAGAACTTTAAAGGGGGATAATTTGATAGGTTTCTCTATTAGTATTTTTACCTTCTTTTTAAGGGTGATCATAGCAACAAATTAGTCTGAGATGTAACTGTGTCTCTAATTCCAAAATCTGCCTGGGTTTTAAGCCTCCTGAAAATCTCTGCCCACATCTTCTGCTGAGCCTCATTTAAATCAGTATCTTTCCCCTAGAAAACTGCTCACTCTTGTGCTCAGACTTCTGACCACAAAACCTAAGAACCACTCGCACCCCGCTTTTGCCTCTGACATGGCCCTCAGCCCCTTGCATCCTTCCTGTGCGGGCTTTGTAGGTCTATCTTCTTTATCACCACCACAACCCTAGTTCCCGAATTTGCTATATTTTCCCAAGGTAAAATTATATTGGTTTCATTTTCTTTTCCGCACTTGCAGTCCAGTCTCTGCTAACAATTAAAATCCATGTTCCAGAATGGACTCTGAATGGTTTAGCCATGCCCTACCTTTCCTACCTGGGTCCATCTCTCAAGAACCATTCACAGTCTTTACCCATTACGCTGGGGCCTGCACCCACTTCAGCAGCTTCTCACCTACCTGTGTCTGCTTCTGAGACTCTCCCACTAGGTCATTCATGCTTAGCCATACCTTGCTCACCCTTACAGTTTAGGGAAGATGACAGTTCTCTCTGAAGGCTTTTCCCCGGGGCCAACTCCCTCAGCCTCCATGTCTCTGAAGAATTCAGCCTCTACTTCTAGCCCCTTTAACCCTTCATTTAAGCCTTAACCCTCAGAACACTACCTCCAGCACTGGGTACATACTGAGCCCTGTGTCTTCTGTTTCCTGATGCTTAGCATCAAGCCTTGAGCACAAGAGTTCAGTATGCAGTGAGAACAGTATCACACTCTAACCTACCTGAAATGCTAGGGAACAGGGAGCAAATCTTAGTCCTGCTAAAAGTTCAGTGAAAGCACAACCAGAACAGAGCTTTTAGCAGGTATTTATATTATAACTGACAACCTAGAAAACTACTATATGAGAAAAGTGGGTGATAAACTAACAGAGAGGCTTTCAGAATAATGAACATGCATTCTACACTCGTTATGCTTTATCATAGGTTCAGATTTAAAAGCAAAACATTAAAGTATAGTTTGCATCTTCTTTCTATTTAAACCTAGATGCAGCACTCCACATGTGAGGAATAAAAATGGACCATAATTTCATAAAAATTGAATGTGCAGGGCATATTTTACTTGGGTGAGAAAATGTATTTAATTGAACACCAAAAATCCAAATCTCATGATTATTTATACGAACCGAGTCTTGATATTTTTAAATGCTATTCTAGAATTGAAGTTGTTGATATTAAACATTAAACAGCGAAACATTAAACATGAATCAATTTATAGTAGTATTCAGCCCCTGAGGTTGGAAGAAGTCTCTTAATTGCAATGATGATTTCTGATCTTTAAAACCACTCACACATAAATGCAGTTCAAGAATGTCTCACCAACAGCCAGGAGAAGCCTTTGTATCAGCACCTCTGTGCCTTCTAAGGAAATTACAATATATGTTTATATACACATATACAGTGCCACATACGGATATGTAGTGAGCCCTGGATTTTCATGCTCAGTTATAGTCTTCCCTCTGAAATACATTCTAGCTTTTACCTGCTTCATCTTTGTATAAGAAAGTGTGTCATGGCATCTTATCAAGCTTCTCTCACTGCACTGCCAATTTCTCAGTAGCGAATTCTGAGTTTTCGTTCACTCTCGAGCATTTTATCTGCCCTGCTCCGAGAGGTATTATTAATCACATCCCGTTGCTAGGAGACCTGAGAATGTTCATTTATGTCCAATGTTTCCTTGGCAAAATGCTCTATGAAGAAGGCATAGAATCATGACAAGGAAAATTACTGTGCACATGCTACTTATTTTAGAAAATAAAAGAGGGATAACAATTTCTAGATCACACAATGGTAACTCCCGTGAATTTTTAAATGTCGTTTTGTGTCACTTAGACTTATAATAGAAAATTGTTGGCAATCTTTTTGGGTAGAATATGAGTACTGACACACTTCTGAGTTAAATGAGGGAAAGTGGATAGAGGTAGGAAATTCTGGTTCTTTTATAGAAATTTAGGAGAGGGCTTTAAGGTTTATTGGCTTTGAATGAATGCTTCATCTCACAATCAGGGAGAGTGGTTATGATGCTGGTTGATTTCTAGAGCTTGACCGAAAATCCTGCTTATCACTTTTGCCATATTTATCTATTATAATGCAATATTTATAAGAAAAATCGCCTTCAGAATGTGAATCTGAGTAATCAGAGTTTAAAAACCCTTTGTTAATATTTTAGAATAATTTCAACATTATTTCTGCTTTGGCTATTATTATACCAAAGATTTCTGCTTATTGGTGGTAATAAGAGAGGAAACAAACATATGAAGTCCACCTAAGTACAAGGTTTCCTTAGTTAATCTCTTCCCAAAGGAAACAGCTTGATATAGAAGACACAGACGTTGGAGTTATACAGACTGACTTCTCAACTGAACAGTGCGTCCCTGTGAGCTGTGTAACCCTGGGATGGAAGCAAAAGGTAGCTTTTCATTATCTGCTCCTTTGTTCTCTCTCTTGTGTTTGTGTATGCACACATATCTATCTATCTATCTATCTATCTATCTATCTATCTATCTATCTATCTATCCTTAATCATCACCTATCATCTACACTCTGATATCTCCACTGCAGACAAATAGAACCTAATTAAATTTTACTTTCTTCCTATTTCTAAATATTAGCAGATAACAACGTGCCATCATTATAATCACACAAGTAACAGGGCTTAATGTTTATGTAGCAATGTCTATGTGCCCATCATTTTTACCGGCATAATATATGAGTTAATGTTTTTTATCCTCCACAGTATTGTGAAACTTTACAAATATTATACCCATTTACAGATTTAAAAAGAACCGAGTCACAGAGAGATTTAACTTTGCCAAACCACTGCACTACTAGTGGCAAACAAATAACGATAGGGAAAAATAGGGTGAGTAAAACAGAGTCTAGGAAGATGTGAAAAGGAAAGTCCCTGCATTTTGACAGTTGTCTATATATATTATTTTCATAAAATATTTCTACAGGTTACCCTTTTATTACTCATTTATTATTTATCAAATCATTTGTTTGGGTAATTCAACTACTTATTTTAATTGTTAAACATCCAATCACAATGTTTGGGGAGTCGTTGCTATAAAAGGCCTTCAGACTGATTTTTAGAAGTGGTTTAGTATGTAGACTGTACTATAAATTGAATGCTTACTGATGCCAAAATTTTCCCTGTAATTTACTGTTCCTAATACCTCATAGAGTAAATGATAATTATTTCCTTTTTCCAGGGGTGAGACTAAGCTCAGAATTTGTTGGGATCAGACAAAATGCTCAGATAGTGAATGGCAGGATGGGAATATGAGCCCAGAGACTCACCTTTTCTGAGCTTTGGCTATGGGGTTTAAGGGTAATTTTGCAGAGTGAGCAAGAGCTTGGGCTCATAGCTCTGCCCCTTACTCACCACTGGGTGTTGGGCACATCACTTAGCCTGTCTAGGCTGAAATGTGGTTATCTGCAAATGCAGTAATGTGAGTGCCCACGTCACAGGGTTATTTAATGAAGCATTGCAAAGATGCATTTAACAATACCCACATGCACTGTGTCATGAAACAGTAATGTCTGTAATGCTCTCCCCTTGGCGCATGGAACACGGAAGCTAGTGTATTTTCAGATATTTCTCCTTACGGATATTCCATATCAGGTGGCACCCAGTAATGTATGATGTGGTGATTCTTTGAAAACTTTCTCTGGGGGAAGCTAGGCACATTTAGTGGCTTCTTTTGTTACAATTATGAAATTCAGCCTTTGAAAGTCTCTTGATTATTGTCATTCCTCTGTCTTTCTTTCCCTTAGTTTTGGAGGGAAAGGCTGTTTTATATTTTAGTGGATTCCTTTCCTTTCTCATGTCCTATTTCCAAGTACAAGTTGATGTGATGGACAAGCATTGAAGAGTCAAAATCCCCCCGAATGTGAGCTGAGAGCACATGATTTTAGGACTCAGCATTGAAGGTTCCAATCCTTATCCACATTTTGGAGTGACTGACAGCTAACAAGCTGTTGATCATTAGATAAGAAGGGAGTGGGGAGAGCTGCTCAGAAGATTCAGAAGACTTCTCCGCCTGTTTCTTGCATAAACAGTAGGATCTGGAACAAATTACTTGATTTTTGGCAAGATTTGATGATCTCTTTGTTTAGAAAGCTACACGCTATCTTTTAATAATTTCAAAGGGTATTACACAATAAGGATGTGAGAGGATTTTAAATGATACATGATAAGAGTAGGGACAGAGATGCTTCACTGGACCAATTTAAAGACCAGCTGGTCTAAAAAAGCCTACATCAGACTACAGAAATTGCATACTTCTCATGCGTTTGGTCAACAGCTTGAAAAGGCCACAGGGTTTATTTTCTTATGCCTGGACTCATACTGATGCTGAAACACCACTGGCCTCACTGGTTACTGATAATAAGCTCTGGATGGTGGTGGATTCTCATTGCCCTCCTGCACATTCAGATAAACTCCACTTGCTCCTCAGTTTTTTTATTTGGTTGGTTAATATGTTGCTAGGATGTTTAGGCCAAGAGAGCCATTCTGGGGATGCTGAGTCCTGGGACCTCCACACAGCGTGCACAGAGACACAAACACTGGCCTTTCGGAAGCACATTGATAGAGATAGATCTGGGCCTCTGAGGTTGACCATCTGCCTTGGCAGACTGACTCTCCATCTGTACTCCCCAGCCCTAGGGTTTGCCTTCCACCATAGCATGGAGAAGGAACTGAATGCTCAAAGATTTTTCTCGGGCTGACCCTTCTGCACAGAAAGAGCAACATCAGAATGAGGAACAATCGTTTTACGTTGTCTTGGAAATTCTCAACTACAGAATCTCTTCCCACTTAGACCCATCTGACAAGCACATAATTATGTGACAATCAACAGTGCCTTTCAGATTCCCACATTGGCCCAGGAGAACTAAATCATAGAGTAAACCTTTTGATATTCAGGATCTCATTCTGAGGCAGTTGTTTCTTGGCAAGGAGAAGTTTTGGAAGACCTTTAGATGTTGAAGTCAGATTGGCAAAAGCAAATACCCAGTTTTTGCCAGATCTTAAATAGCTCTGCAAACTGGGAATGCCACTTCTAATCATACAAGTTTTAGCCACTAAAACAGAGATGTGTGCATGTGTACTTTCTCTTATATATTAAACACATTTCTGTTAAGGTGTGAATAGTTATTTTTTAAAGAATACAATATTTGAAATGCCTTTGGAATATTCATTATGCAAAAACTAGAATAGATTATTTTATAAATAATCTGTTTATAATTATTTATTCTTTTGCTAGAATAAATATCACTATATATTAAGAATCAGAGTCCAATTCCATTCCCCTTGAAACTATCCAGACCTAGTAACTTGCTTAAACAGTAGCTTAGTAGAAATAACACTTTGAAAATTTCTAGGCTTGGATTGTGAGAATACAGTAGCTTGTACTTTCTGAGTCTTTGAAAATGTACTCTGGTCTAATCCAGACGTAGCGTAAGAAGTTGGACTGCCTTTGAGGACATGTTGCAGGGAAGTTCAAGCTAACCACACATTTCAATATCATCAAAAGAGAGATGCTTAAACATTATGTGACTAACACCTAGCTATTCCAGCTGTCCAAGTTGTCAGGTGTGTAAATCAGGAAGCTTTTTCAGGTGCTACAGTTTGCATCTGGAATGTTCTCAAAGGCCTATGTATTAAGGGCTCGGACTTCAGCTTGGATCTGTGCAGAAACCTTTAAAAGGTAGAGTGGGAGGTTTTGGGTCATTGAGGTGTGTGTTCTCGAAGGGAATTTGGGGATGTTGACTCTCCTGCCATGAGAGACTGATTAGTTCCACCACATGCTCCTCTGGGTTAATGTCTTGTCCACAGGACCAAAAGGGATGCATCCAACCAGCCATTAACTGAAGCCCTTGAAACCATGAGCCGAAAACATTTTCTTTTTAGACATTGGCTACATCAGTTGTTTTGATATAGTAATGGGAAGCTAACTAACACTCTGGAAGTGGAGTCTTGAGCTCCAACCATTGCAAGGGTAGCCATGTGGATCCAGACAAACTGCTCAGTAAAGCTCTTCCTAAATTCCCAGTCCACAAAACCATGAGTAAAAATGATTTTTTAAAAAAAATCTCTACATTTTGGCACACTTTTAAATGTAGCTGCAAGTATCCAAAATAAGTCCTTTTCTGTTTTCACAATGAGAACATTTATTGATATATATACGAATTGAAGACTCACCAAATTCTTTCTATGATTCAGCTTTCTGGCATCTAAACTTATGTCTTTAAATTAAAAAGAATAAAGTTTGTTATAAATAAGGGTTCAGTTAAAGCACTATCTGTGTAGATCAATACATATTTTGGTTTTATATAAGTATTATAATATTAACGTGTCAAGGTCATCAGTCAAAAGTAAAGTGGAGACTTGATAGGGATCTACCTCCTTGGGATGTTTTCACCTGAGGTAATCATGTGAGTCAACAACATTTAAACAGTCATCTAGGTTTCAAAAACTTTACCATTTATGTTTAGTATTATAGAGAAACTCCCTGAACTAAAAAACTTCAAAGAGTCAGTAATAGTTTTTGCTAAATAATTAATAAGGCTATTTTCTTTGGGTAATTTACTTTTAACGATAAATTGGAAGACTTTGTATTGAGTTAAGAGTTATATTACTTAGGGTTAATTTTCTGTGTGAAGGCAAGGGAAGCATTTTATTAGGGAGGGAAATGATATGAGTCCATTCAGGATCCATGTTTGTGATGTCTGAGCTTTTGTTCCCTCTAAATCACAATTGATGTGGCTGACCCCATCCTGCCCAGCTTTTCATCTGGAGGAAACAAGGGTGTTTCACTGCTCCTTCCTCTGCATTCTTCACCGCCACCTCATTAGCTTGAGAGAAAGCTGGTGGAGGCCAGAGGTGAGCTTCATTTTATTCTTTGATTAACATGGTTTTATTCCCGGTAGCCTTGAGTTTTTCCCTTTTTATCTTAAAAGTCCTCATCACACTCATCTTTTCCTTCACATTGACTCACATCAAAGGTTTGGGCCTTAGACATTCAGGGAAGCTTATCTTTCATGGACCAAAGGGAAAAAATAAGGAAAAAGGGCTTACAGCAGGGGCTATTGATTTATTGCTTGCAGGGTTGCAGTGTGCTTTGTAATCTTGTACAAATTTCCTTCTGCAAACTTCATCGACTGCTTGTGCTTACTAGAAACTTGTTAATCGCCTCATGCACTTTATGGGTAGGAGAAGAGGCTAACCAACCCTTAGACACTTAGGAGAAGGCAAAATGAAAACACTTTTGGGCACCGATTACAATGAGAAACAGAGAAAAGCATTTGCTATAGAAAAGAGTGAACAAGAATCCCACTGTCAAGGGTTCAGGGAATGTCCGCCGACAAGACTTGGCTTGTACTTGGCTTCTGACAGGGACTGGACTTTTCCCTGACCATACAGACACAGCGTGAGAGACACTGCAGGAGGAAAGAGAAACACAGATCTCCAGAATACCCAAGGCAACACATTCTATTTTCTGATCATTTCATCAGAAAACACTGTTATTGGTGTTCGGTGTGGGTGTGAAGTACTGATTTCCCAAGCAGCAGGTGACACAGTGCAGGGTACAGTTCCTCTGCTGCAGCCCACAAGAAAGACAGGAAGAAGCACTGCCCAGGAATGGGTATAGGTGAACACCAAGATGGGCAGCAGAACATTGCAAACACTATCTCAATCATAGTCAACCCACTGGAAGCTTAGAGATGCAGGGGAAGACTAACACTTGCTATTCCTAGGGAAGGGCAGTGACTTTTTAGCTGCAGTGGACAGTAACTTTTTAGCTGGGTGTCTATCACTAGTCACTTCTCTTTTTCTATGCTAGCACCTGGTGCTTTTCTCACATAGTACACGTACCATGTTTCCCTGAAAATAAAACCTAACTTGGAAAATCATCAGTCCTGCAAACTAGAATTCAAAAATTCCAGCTCCAATCAGCCTTCTCTTGCCTTACCCACCATCACTATTCTCTTGCTTGGTGGCTACTTTGTAAGGCAGGTAAGGCAGGGGTAGGCTGATTGGAGCTGGAATTTTTCGATCTCTAGTTTTTAAGGATGATTATTTTCCAACTAGTTCTTATTTTCTGAGAAAGAGGGTAGCACAGGTGAACAAATTTTTGTGGTTTTAGCCCCTTGGTTTAAGTGTTATTTGACATTTCTGGACAATAATTTGTGCAAAGAATTTGATTGAAGAATTTCATTAAGAGGTTTTTCATACCATAAGCAGAGACATGGCAGAAGCCATCTCCTTTCCTTGTCATATCTAGGTATTATATCTAGGAGATGAAGACAGAACTAGCTCTTTCCAAGGATGGCACAAGGACATACACCCTGAGGGTCACTCCACCGAGGCTCTGAATTCTGGATCATGAAGACTTCTTGTTGTGGGTCACTTAAACTTTCGTTATTTTTGTTTAAGTTAAAGTTTTTATTCCTTGTAGCAATGGCGTCCAAAAGTAGGCCAACTGAAAAATAATATTCCGTGCTAAATAAGCTAGGGCTAGAACTGGAAGGAAAAGGCATCATGACTAAGATAGCCCCGGGAATTGCGGGGTGGGACTGCACCTGCCCTCTTTCACAAGTGTCATCGTCATGAAGTGAGGAAGGTCAAGATGTTTGCCTGCAAAGTCCATGGCTTAGTTAGACCATGTACCAAGAACCTGAGATGCCCGAGTTCTCTGGCTGAGCTCCGCACAGATCAGATCCCCAGGGGTTAGGATCAGACCGTGCCATTGATGTGTGGGCACCAGGCCCAAAGGATCCTTGGGACTTGGGTTGGTGTGGATCCAGATCCTCTGCTCTAATGCTGGAGGCACTGGGACAAAGTAGAAAGGAAAGGGAGGCTGCGGTGGCCTCAGGCCCAGAAAGTGTAGGAGCTGGTATATCACGACACACACACCAAGGGTAGTTGCTGGAAGTGTGAGGGGAGGACTGGTGCACATGCACTCAATCACTGGAGTTCCCGAATCATCTGTCACAGGGGATTCGAGGGTGGGGATTTAGTCTACAGTTTATAAACAAGGCAGTGGAAACTGAGGGAGGTGAGCTTGGTCCAGATACCCAGTAAGTGTTTGAGCCTAGATTTAGTCATACCGTTTACCACAAGTATTTCCTCACATTTTGTAATACGGGCCTAATTTCTGTATAAAATTGAGAGACACAAGTTGATTTACATTGTCATTTTGATTTGTCCATTTTCCAGTTTCCCGCCTCAAAAATGCTTAGCAATGGTTATTCTAAGATTTAAATAAATTAATTAATTTTAAATAAACGAGTCATTGATAAATTTAGTGCACACATAAGAGATTGAAGAAAACTTTTAAAAAATCTTAACCTGGTATAAAGTAAAGTAGGGTAGAGTGAGGCCTTCCTCCTAGCATGATGTTGTAAGATACAGGCGATTCACTGTCATATGTATAAAATGTTCTCTGAAGTCTTGTGGAAATGGGTCAATTCTAGTCTTTTTCCTTTGTCGTGGAAAGTATATAAAGTTTTTTAACCATAAAATTATCTGAATTTGCTGCTTACATAACCTCAATCTGTCAGTTTGATTTTAAACTTCTAATCCACTGTTGGTTACAGATTGAAAGCAAAGCTTATGAGGTTATTTACATATATGTTTGATTTTTCTTTAAACTGAGGTTTTATCCTTCAGTTGAATCAACTGCAGTAAATCTGAGTGAGGGTGGTGGAGCTTAGAAGTGAGACCGACTAAAGACTTCTACAGTGTTGCTGTCTGTCTTCACTGAGCTGGCTGTGGAGGGACAAAAAGCCAATTTTAAAGGCATTTAATCCAGTACATTCCCAGGGATACTGAAGAGATTTCTCCCAGGACCTTGGGTGTCTATGAAATGTATGAGGTATGATCACGAGATACGGGGGATGTTTAAATTTAAGAATTCTTATAGTAAAAGTCACCTTGCCATTTATTTCCCTTCAAATACCCCATCACTTCAAAAACACTTGTCCATCGTTCTGTTCCTGCCACTTTCTGAAGCCGGTATGGAATTCTTCTTCTGTGATTGTCCTCATGTGTGCTGTCATGGCTGCCTCCACACCCTGAATCAACTCAAACTGTTTACTTCTCATGGTCATTTTGAATGTGGGGAAGAGCCAAAGTCCATGGTGCCAGGTCCAGGGAATAAGGTGGAGGAGGACACACTACTGTTTCATGAGCCTGCTTTTCTGTCATACTCCACAGCAGTTCACTGTATTTGTATCACACCTGCTAGATACTCACAAAAGACAACTTCCAGAATGTCTTTAGAAAGCAGGAAGATCCAGGGGATAAGTGTGTTGCAAGCAAAGGGGAGAATTTTGTGGGGGATTAATGGCAGTGCGTCTTTTTACTCTAATTAAATTCTTCATTTGACGCACACTGTATGTTTTGATCAGCCCTTGTGCTTGGACCATTTATTTTTTGAAACTCTATTATGTCATTGCTAAATATTTTTGAGGAAAAGAAATCAGGTTGCTCTTAATATGACTCAGCAGGCTGATCCCAGTCACTGACAAGCTGGGTGGAAACCTGGGAAAGTGATAATAGGAGGCTATAAAAAAGAATAATTTTAGAAAGTGAATGGAAAGGTTACAGAGTTCAGATCACACATTCACAAATATCTAAGAATCACACTGGGGAGGAAATCAGGCAGGTCGTGAACGCTGCCGACATTTCCACAGTCAGCAGGATGGGCCTCATGCTGCAGTTTCTGGCTGCTGACCACCTTGCCCACGCAGTGGCCACCAGGATTGACACAGGCAGAGCACCCTGGCCCACGGGATTCACAGCAGGGACATCTTCAGACTGGAAAGTACTCATTGTACTTTAAACAAACAAAGTAAGCCTAGCTTGCTCTCAAGAAAGTTCAAAATCCAGAGTTTTGTTCTAGGCATTCAAATGACCCCTCCACAGATGGGTAAAAAGAAATGTGTTGGGCACATTTTGGGGGGTCATTTTGGACACATTTGATACAAATCCATACAACACTGTAAACATCTGAAGGAAGTGTGGAGGGGAGAGGTTGCTTCTGCTCAGCTGCTCGTGCCTCTGGGGATGTTACACACTTTCTTTCTGGTGCTTGCCGGGGGAGACCTGCACCTCGTCCCATATTCAGGAGGACACTGCTTGGGGTGGGATTGGCACGCCTTGCTGCCCACTTCATCCCGCAGTGCACATGCAATTTGAAATAAATTGCCAGGAGCTCAAGGCAGGAAGGAAGAGGCCAGACCTGCTGGGTTATTTGTCATCTCCAGCATTTCAGGCTTTACAGCACCCTCACCCCCCTTAGCGGGGCACACAGGGATATGTGTCCCCCGGCAAGATGTTTATATTTGGTGCATACAAATAGGGCTCTAATGTGTGACCTGGAGGGGACAGAAAGAATAGTCACTGCCTGGAGAACAGAATCTCTTCCACCCACAGCTTAATGTTTCATGTTTAAGACTGGATGATGTCACAAAACGGGATTAAAATACATATATATTATGGAAGTTTGATCAGTATAAGGAAATTCACTGATAAAGAACAACTCACAACTTTCAGTCTGATTAAATCCTGCCTTCAAAAGAATACATATCTGAATTTTCAGTTTTAGGGTTTTTTTTTTTCCTTTTGGATTGTGGAATCCTTTACAACCACTGAGTGAAAATAGATACACATTAAAAACACTAATGTAACAAAAAGGAAAATTTGCTACAACAAAGCAACCACAGCTCCTTGGTGCCTCCTAGGGTAATGGTAGAATTTCACAGAAACTAGTTCTTTAAGAAAATTCCCTGGTGCCTCAAAAATCTATTTTGTTTGTGAAAGTGAGATTCCTGGGGTAGTTCAGTTGGAGGGAGTTGCTTTTCTGTACAGAGAAACTAAAGGAATTTTGGAGATCTTTTCAAGAGATAGATAAACACAGACCCGCAGAAATGGAGAAACTGATTCAGTGACCCTGAAAATGGTGACGGGATGGTAAAGGTCTGAAAAGGGAGGGTCCGGGGAAGATAAAAACATGGCGGTCAGCTGGAATCTAAGAAAAGTTCTACAAACGCGAAACTTCTCTTCCAGAAAATAGATGGCAAATATTTGGAACCACAATACCTACTTTCCTAACTAAGTTGTCTCCAGTCTGTGTTATGGTGAACTCCACTGTATTTACCTTCCAAACAACAAAAGTAGCTATAATTAACATCATTACGTAAAGGTAGCTGATGGCTATAAGGTGTATTGGGGCTGATTTTGGCCGAAGAGTGTTTCATTCCAAGAGGTAAAGTGTGGAATGGCATCAAGAATTTGGCATAAACAGAAAATGGAACATGATGTCCAGAAGAAATTGTGTCTCTTGTGTGGGGATACATACGACACAGGACTTCACGGCTCATTTGGGTATTTAAAGAATGGGTCAAAGTAGAGGCTGCAAGACTTTTGGATCTAAGCAACAAACTTGAAAAGAAAAGAGCACAGGGGGTCAGGGCTGTTACTCATTTGCATATTTTGAGTCTTAATTACTAAGAGTTAAGGAACAGTAGCAGAAGGCCTGCACTGGCATCCTGGCTGGCCCACTTAATAGTTCTGTCACCTTGGCCCATTCCTCTCTGAATTAACATTGCCTCAAGCTCAAGATGGAAGTCATAATACTAAACTATCTGGGTCATTATAAAAATGAAAAGAAATGCTGACTATTATATTTTCAACAATGGTGCATCTGAATTCACAACTTTCAAACCACAGTAAAATAGAAATCAACGGGGTTCTGATACTTGTCCTGTGACATTAATCCTCAAAGACTAAATCATTTACATACCATCCACATTCCTCAATTAATGAAGTGCCTTCATTAGTTGCTGGTATTTTCCCTCCAATTTTATGTAAACTTAGCTGTCTTTTTTCCTTAAGTGTGCTTCACCCTATATTCCAAATTATTTTAATTTCTTACTTGTATTCATTTGCTTATTAAAACGATAATAAAAGTAATTTCCAGAAAGATTAACTAAATAGGTTTCATTAAATTCTCATAAATATTATGACTTCTAGGAAATCATGTTCAGTAACTTTCTTTGAGTTGTTAGTAATTATTTTTAATAAAATCTTACATTTTGGTAGAGGTTTGTGTATAGAGAACTTGTTGTTGCTGGGTCATGATCTTGCTGATCTTTTTTATTAGGACAGAATTATCTACAGAGAAAACCTCAAATTCCAACAAATGACCCAGGTTTCTAAGTGCCTTTGGAATAAAATAGCACCATTTCTCATCACCCCACCCAATCACTATCTTCATAGTTAAGCCAAAGTTTTGGATTCATCCCCCTACCTGTGGGATGTCTCTTATTTGGTTATTTGGCTGGTATGCCGAACTGACATTTTACCATCGGAGGCAGTTTTTGAAATCCACTCAG
The DNA here is from genome assembly GCF_012274545.1 of Fukomys damarensis. Lineage (NCBI taxonomy): Eukaryota > Metazoa > Chordata > Mammalia > Rodentia > Bathyergidae > Fukomys > Fukomys damarensis. The sequence continues at coordinate 55,156,983 of NW_022900942.1, read as the reverse complement.
TTCAATTTTGTTTAGAAGATTAAGCATCTCTTTGGAGAGCAAAACACTTAGATTAAAACTGACATTGCATGAAACTTACAGGACACTGCTTTCTGGCTTGGTAGTTATGCTTTAATAATATTTTGTGGCAGTAAGAGCATACTGCTGTCTGACATTTTCCTTTTCTTAGGGAAAATGCAAAGAAAGAGAAGTAAAGTAAAACAAAATAAAGTTTGTCTCTAACAGGGTCAAAAAAGACAGCTACTAACTCAATTCTGTCAATTTCGATGACTAGCCCATACCTAGAGTATTTCTTTTTTATTGATCCTTTTCTTTAAATAAAGAAGTAGATTGTTTTGAAAAGTTATAGTCCTGCTCCCTTCTCTACATTTTCCTGTAAGTCTTGTGAACCCATTGTAAAGGAGGATTTAGAAAGGAGTAGCTTATGTGAGTGTGAGAATGTAACCCTAATATATTTAGACTGACAGGCAAGCTGATCATTCTAGGAATGCCTACCCTGTTCATTTTATTAAGCCCCTATGTCTCTCAATTATTTTATTACTGAAACATTAGGGCAGAGTCTGGGGAAAGGGTTCTGGAACTCAAAGCAGATGTGTTCATAATCTGAGAAAAGAAAGTGGTTAAAGCTATTGCATATTAAAATATTTTGAGGATTATTGTGAAGTGATGTTTTCCTCTCTCCCATTCACAGAACTCTCAAAAGTGTTCTCCTCCCCAACTTTCACTGCTTTCTATTCTCTCTCAACTCTAATCGTGCTCCTAACCCTTTTATTTTCCTGAATTCCTGGTATTGATAAGACTTTACGTATGATGCAAATATCCAAGTGGAAATTAATGTGAAGAAAATACAGGAGGAAGAAATTTGTTGATGGAATTTAATTCCAATCATTTACTCTTAAAAATGCTTTTAACAATTGAATAAAGTTATGCCATTGACGCTATATGAAACATCATTTGCTCTTGTCAAAAGAGAAAAATGTTCAAAAACATGGTGTAAAGGTATTCTACTCCTTTTAAGTCTATAAATACTAAAGATGTAGATTAATGCTATTTCCCCAGTACTCCATTACTTCAAACTCTCATAACATAGTTGAAAAATCCTTATTCTTGCTTCTGTTCAACTTTCTGATAAAATCATACCACCCTGATTAATCCCACCCTGTACCTTTACATTTGATTGATATGTGAAGATGCAATCAGATACTCAGCTGCACACATTTCTCAGATAGGATACATATTGTCATTATCACACAACAAAATTCATGCTTCCCAGTCTTGAGTAAGCTTCAAGGTGTCTGAAATGGTGTCGTGCTGTGTTTCTTTAGCTAGATCTCCTTCTTTTCCTTCATTATAAGCATTTCGTATGTTCTCCTTTCTCTGCAGACTTCCTGGTTCACTATATGCACTCTCAGGACATCATAGCATTTTTTACTTCACAAATGAAAACAGATACCATTAAACAGGCCTCCCGAAAGTTTGCCAACACATCTATAGCCCCCTCTATTCTTATTTCATTCTCTTTGTTACAGTGGAAGAGATATCCCTTTCTTCTTTAAGGTGACTCAGGATCTCAGGTCCTGTAGGCTCCCCAAATTATTTTCTTTCCCTTCTATTTATTCACCACTGGTTCTTTCCCATTAGTGGCTAAGTATGACCAACTGTCTACTTTGTGAGAGGAAACAGAGCAAAGCCTACCTCTCTTCTACCTTTCACCCCAGTGACTGTCCTCTCACGCACAGCCAGGATTTCTGTGAGTTGCCTGTATCCCTGGAGCTCTGCTTACTCACTTCCACCCCATGCTCAGCTCACCGTGTCTCTGTGTTCCACCCAACTTGTGACTCTCTTCTTGTCTAGGTCATCAACAGTCTCCTCTGTTGGTAAATCCAGTATAATGCTGTACAGTTTTGATTTTATTTTATGAACGACACTGACAACATCCTTAGCTCTGAATCACTGATGTCCACACTGATGCCCTAACATTCCTTGTTCAGATGATTTTTGTGTTTTTCTTTTACCTCTCTGACAAATTCTTCTCAGTCTTCCGTCCGTCATGTTTTTATTTCGCTGCCTTAGAGGTTGGCCTCTGTCAGGTCTTTATCTAGAGCCTCTTGAATTGTGACTAAGTTCTCCCTCTGTAAGACCACAGCCATTGCCTTATCTTTGAGTATCTTTTAAATGTCAGTGACTCACAACTCTTGTTTCTCCATCAAAAATATGAGCCTCAATTAACTACTGAACATCTCCATTATATATTCTAAAAAAGGCACAAATGAACCCACGCTGTGTCCCTGTCTCCCGAACAGTAATGGTATCTACTTGGCTGACCTTGTCAGAAAGGTGGGACCTATTCTGGTCCTCAGTTTTCTACTGAGAATCTTTGGGGAGAAAACTCTGTTGTTTGTGCCCAGAAATGTGTTTATTTCTTCAAGTCTAAACTGATGGTTTAGCCAGATGAGGGATTCTAGATTTACAGTTGTTTTTCATAACACTTTGAAGGTATTAATTCACTGTCTTCTCACATCTACTGTGGTCGAGGCTGCATGATGAAAAATTTGTTCTTTTATCTCTGGGAGGGTCTTTGTTCTTGGCCTTATGTAGTGCTATTTTGCTATTTCTAGATGTGAAATTGTTCATTTCTATTGTATTTGGGATTTGATGTACTTAGCTACTGAGAATCTTTAATTCTGGATAATTCATAATAATTATTGTTTTGATTATTCTTTATTTTTCCTCTAAATTCTGGTATACACAGGTGGGCACTTTGCTCTTTTTCTTTTAAATTAACAGACTTAAATTTTTCCTAGTTTCTTTTTATTTCATTCTATGTTATTTTCTCAAAACCATATTATAAATTAATATTTTGGAAAACTGACTAGTTTTCTGTTCAGTTCATGTGTGATATTTTATTTTAATGGCTGTTTTTCTACAGTTTAATTCCATTTTTTACTTTTACATACCTGCTCATTTTCCATATGTATTTTGTATACTTTTCACCTTTCATTTGTTTCTTTGAATATTTAAGATACACTGGAAGTCTTTTCATGTTCCAGTTCTTTATTATTTATATTCTTGGAGTAGAGTCTCTCCCCTGTGTACAGGTGCTGATTCTCCTTCAGAATATTCACAGCTTGTATGACTTCCAATCGTTGAAGAAAAGCTCATGTTCATCAAGGATGGCCTCTGGGGACTTTCCATGTGCCCTTGGCTGCGGAATTATTTCCACAGCGCCGTTCTGAGGCTGCTTCTGAGGACATCCGGGTCCTTCATCAGTTTTGGCTATGTACCATCGTGAATGACCAAACTGCACTTAGCAAAGTACCCTCCACTCACACGAGGTGTAAGTCAGAGACTCAAGCTTTCTTGGGGTGACTCATCTTTCTCATGGCCTCTGGCTCCTTCACTTGTGGTACATCTTTGAGTATCCCACACCCTTTCACATCTGTGATCAGAGTTTCACGCTGCTGTCTGCGTGGCGCCTGTGGCTTGATTTCTTTTCAAATGTGGTGTAAGAACGGTATCAGGTTCAGGTCCTGCTCACACTCCTTACTCTGAATTCTCATTTTCTGTAACACGTGATGGATGGATCTCCATTTCTGTCTCTTGGTGAGTTTGAGCCCTGCTTTCTTACCCCTGGCATGTTCTGGGTGTGCAGCCAGGGAGGACTGGAAAGCCTCGCTTAATTTCTTCACTTATTTTTCTCTGCTAGTAGCTTGTCAGCTCTTGACAACAGGGATAATCTAAATGTACAGTGCTGTAGGGCAACATAACTGTTTGTGGGGTGGACAAATAGATGAATATGAATGAATGAATTGATGGAATTGGCCCTTTTACTTATTGTTGCCCTTTTGAGCACCAGTTCCTTCCTCACCCGTAAATGAGGCTATTTCTGGTCTTTAATGTACCTTACAGTTTCCTAATGTACTTTCACAGTTCCCAAAGGCAACGGCCCACATGTGACGTAGTCTCTTTTCTACCTTTCTCTGGTTTAATACTTCTATATGACAATTGTAAGCATTTCTAATAATTTCTTTTATTAAGTCTTCAAGTTGGAAAAATTGGAAAATGTATGACTTAAAAAGTGAATGATATTACACTGATAAGAATGGATACTACACTTGATTGTAGCCAAAATGCCGAGAAGAGATTTTTTTTTTTTTTTTTTTTTT
>NW_022900942.1:55143100-55152186 GCF_012274545.1 Fukomys damarensis | reverse complement strand
TTTTTTTTTTTTTTTTTTTTTGATACCGGGTCCTTGCGCCTACAAGGCAGGCAGTGAAACCACTGAGCTAAATCCCTGACCCCTAAAAAATGAATGATAAATATTCCTCCAAAACCCAATATTCTTCCTACACTCATAGTAATCACAAAGCCAACACTCTTACTTCACCAGTAGAAGCCCCGCTAGATCGCCCCGGCTAGATCGCGGAAGCCAAGCGCTCTACGCACACCACAAATCTGTGGCAAGCTCCTGCGCATACACCACAGCATGTGTAGGAATCCCAGCCTCACTGCAGAACTGCAGTCTGACTCCAGTTTCTCAGCCCTTGCTGTATCAACTCATTTTGATTTTTTTTAAACAGTAGATCTGGTTTAGCTGCTAAAAAATGAAGGTTCAATACATAACACGAAAACCAATTTTCTAAATTGAAGCACACACTGTCAGACATAAACTGTAATAAATGGGTACTATTCAAACTTGAATAAAAGCAATCCTAACAGTAGTGTACCACTTCTCTTTTGAGCCAGAAAAAGAAATAAAATAAACTATTTTAAGGACAATGAATAATGTAATGAGAATGCAGGTTAACATTGAAGCAACAGTTCCTTTTTTTTTTTGAGATAGGGTCTCACTATGTAGTTGAGTCTGACCTGGAACTCACATGTAGCCCGGGCTGGTCTTGAACTCACAGCGATCCTCCTGCCTCAGCCTCCAGAGTGCTGGGATTACAGGTGTACGCCACCATGCCCAGCTAAGCAACAGTTCCTTTAACATTGCATGATTTCAAAAACCAGGGAAGATATTTTTATGTAGTGCATTCTGTCTGCTAATATTTGGCCCATAGACAGTTAATATCAGAAAACATCAGGAAATGGTCCATTTAAGAATAAATAAAATAATGATAATTATCAAATTATGTTTAGAATTCTCTTGTAGCTATTATCTGCTTTGAGTTTGACAATTTATATTGATCTTAGTAAATTTATTTCTCAGAATCTCCGAATACATTGTGGGGCTTAGGTCATCTTCATGGTTCTGTAGGCCACATACTGCTACTGTTGATTTGAAAATCTTAGTATTTCTGTAAGAAGGGACCCTACTTTTCCTATACAACCCATCTAATGGGCAGACTGGGCTAAATATAATATTTGTTGCTGTATCTGTTTAATACAAGGTTTAATTTTGACCATGTTTCTAAGTACAAAGGTCTTAAATTGCTCTCCATTTACTACCATGTAAATGTCATTCTCCTTAGCCTGACATTCAAGACTTTTGATGAGCTTTCCAGGTTCCAATCTATGGTTCTGTATTTAGTTTCCATGACTTTATTCATTCTTGCATTCATGTGTTGACTTATCAAGACTCAATGTAAGCCCAGTACTCTGCTGTTTTCCCCAGAACTATTAAGAAAAGCGGTATGAACTTATCTTAACCTGCCCGTGTTAGATGTAAACTGAGGCACTTGCCACATCCCAGGCATCTCTTTCTGCCATTCTTGCCTTTGCCAATCATTTTTGCCTCCAGCCTCCATATTCTCAGATTCATTCATACCCCTTTCCTGCTTTACTCTGTGTTACCAAATATCCAAGATTTTCTCGTACCCTTTGGAGCGGGTGCTGACAGTAGGCATTGATGAAAGTTTGGAGGACAAAAACAGGAAGATGGTTCAATTATCTGTCATTGTGTACTCATCAATGCTGGATCTTGTGTCTGCTTCCCACCTGGCAACCCCTGCCTCCACGACTCCATCTTCTGCAAGCCCACCTCTCTCCACTGGCCCTGGCTCCTCCACTCCAGGAACGATTCCCTGCCCGGGTCTCTCCGGGCCCAGAGGGGCAGTGGCCTTCTGGTCTTGCTCATGCAGAGCCACTGCAGCATGGTTTGTGCCTCAGCTCTCCAGCACCTGTACGACTAGAGTAGTTTCTCTTTTTCTGATTGGGTCATGTTCTTCTGAAATACGCCTTCTCTTCCTTGGGTTGTCCATCACAGATATATATCAGTATTTCATTCACCCTTCAGGGCACAAGTCCAATCTACCTTGTAATGTTTTCACAGACTTCTTCATCCCTCAACTATAAAACTGGAAATGCTCTTGACTTAGCCTTTGAAATTCCTAACATTTTGCTTGTAGCTCTGGTGATACTTGCAACATTCTAACTCACTTGACTAATGTGGTGGTGTCTTCGCCCTTCAGGCAGAGGTATGCTCTAGAATGAGTGAGGAATCACATTTGCAATGGGAGATTTATCGTAAAGATTACTTAAAGATGCTCAGTAAATATATTGTGTTCTCTTAAATCCATTGGTGAATATTATTAACTGTTTTAGAGAGATTGAAATACCTGCACTATACTTATAACCACAGTGCTGAGAAATCAATTTGCAAGACAAAATAGGCTGCATATTACACATGTAAAGGTGACATGACTGCTAGAAAACATATAAATAATGAGCAGGCATTAATATAATACCAAAAGTCCAGGAGGTTCATATTTTCATTATTCTGAGACATTGTCAATTATAGATGTCTTCACAATGAATGAGTGTAAATAACCCCTCAATTTCTCCTTTTAACTACCAGACATACATCTATCTATTCCTGATGCATTTTATTATTATTCAGCCTTCTACATGTTTATAATTATGTTATTCCTACTTAGAATGATGTCTAAGTGTGGCTGTCAGCATGAATGTCAACTCAATAGCTATTTCACTATTTTCCAGTATGAAAATTGTTCTTTGACTGGGCTATTCCTGGGCTTTGGAGGGACTGCCTTTGCATGTAACTCTGAGGCTTACACTAATAGCATGCTTGTGATGGCTTTGCTCAGAAAACAAAACAAAACGAAACTCTTCCATTGTTAATTTCAATGTGCCAGCATCATCTCTCTATGTCTGACACTTTCTAGCACTGCACAGTGATGCTCAGCTGTTGGAAGCCAGGCTGCAGCCCATCCTTCTGGAATCACTGCATGCAGCCTCTCCCTTCAGGATGCTGTACAACTGGTGCTGTCAGCAACAATTTCATGATGTTTTGGTTAAAACAGGATTCTGGTGAATACTGAAGTGGATCACCTAAGTGCCAAAGGGCTTCTTATCAACTTCTTGACAATGATAACAGTGCTCAAGCAATGCCTAAGTGACTAAAGGAATGTCTGATGTACCAGTGGTTGAAGTTGGAGGCCTGAGCATCCACAGGTGTGACTGTAAATTTGACATCTCTGGCTCCAGACTAATTTTCTTCGGCCAGATTTTTAGCCTCATTTGCACCAAATCCTGCAGTCACAAAACCCAGGAAGTCAGGTCAGACCATGCTAATGGAGAGGACAGCCCCTTTCCTCACAGATACTAAAAGCTCTGTTGCTCCCATTCAAACCTTGACAGAAGAACCTGGTCCTGTTTATGTCCCAAGCACAATGGTAGGATTAGTGGTTGGAAGCTTCCCATGTAGGCTGTGAGTGGCTGGAAGTTTTGTCTGGAGACATGCTTATTGCTCCAGCAGGGGTCTCTGCTTCAGTGGGCTGCACCAACTCTGAGCGGATCTTTGCACCTCAAAATATGGGAGGGGGGAGGAAGCACTGTCATTATTTAGGAGCCCATTAGATATGAAAAAGTCATAGATGGCATCCCAAGATCTACTGAACCAGTGTCTGAGTTTTAGCAACACTTAGATAATTTGTTTGCCCATTCAAGTTTGAGATGCATTAGCCTAAATAAGGTACCAGGTGAGTACACCAGAATTACCACCTTTCCTTTCCCTAACTGGCAGTGGGAATTCAGTGCTTGTAGTGGATATACAGCTGGATAAAGAAGTTGCATTCACACTCATTTGTCTCATAATGTGAGAACTCCAACAAAGAGGGGGACAGAAGCCAAGCACAAAGATTTGAGGGACATTGTTCTATCAACTCCGCAGGGAATGGTCATCTTGTCAGAGTGAGGAGTTGGTCGGGAGATTTTCCATGATCTTCTTTGAAGACCAGCACAACATAAGAATGACGTCAGTGCTGGCTGACAATTGAAGGTAGCACATGGGTAGCATCCAGCTGATGGGCAGGACGTTTGCCTGCCTCAAGGTGGGAAGCCTGAGAAACCCAGCCCTGTAAAAATCATACACGGCATACTGGTATGGCATCCTTCCCGAATATCTAGCCAGGAAAGAAGGCCCAGACAGGAGAGTTATCAGGACTGAAAGGGGTGGTCCAGGAGCTGATGCTGAGAGTTCATTCCAAGACGGGAGTCGCCGGATTGGTCTGTCCAGTTACTACTGCTCCTTCTGTGATCTCCCGCCACCCCCAGAAAGCTATTTGTGACTTCCGAATTTCAGTACACCTTTAAACAGTACTGTACCCATTTTTGTGACCATATTGATATATGCATTTTTTTTTCTGCTATACAGAGCAGTCCATCACACTGTTTCTCTGAGTTCACTTCTATTATTCAATTTTTTCTTTTTTTGTTACCTTCATTGTTCCCCATGGCTTTATACGGAGGTCAAAGTATCTCCTCTTTGATAAACAGCAATGGAGCTATGACTGACACAGGACAACGTGTCTCATCTACGACAGTGTATTTGCCCACAACATTAAGAACAGAACACAGATATCTCTATTTCATCGTAGGACTTTTGAATATTGACAGCTAGTCGTTTCATCATGTACTTCAAATGTGCAGAAGTTGGGAGACCAACATACTTAAGTTATGAAGCATGGGAGCAACTTTTTTCCTGAGAGATATGTTATTTTGAAAACTGTAATTTATTTTGGCCAGCTCAGCAGGAAGGATCTTTTCCCAAATTCACTTCCTTTGCTCCTTTATTATTTACCCAAAATATCTGACTCCATATACTTACTATCTATTCAGCAACTGATGGAGTGTTTAGTGGCTGGTATGAGTTTTTAAACAAAGATAAAAACTTTGAAAATGTATGGAAGTTAATGAGAGTGATTTAAAACATAATTAGCATTTAAAAACAGCCTGAGGGTAAAAGTTCTCTTTTCTTTTTGTAGAGCTGAATAAAATGAAATCTACTAATATTATCTGTGATGGAAGACATCTGGCAAATGGTGACTTTCTCTGGGAGGTGAGGATGGTGAAAGATTCTTGCCCATCTGAGTGCCCCCCAACCTGTGGTATCCAAATCTTGCCACTGAGATGTTGCCATCCACCAGTCTCTAGTAACAGGAGTGTGTGCTAGAGGCGTGATGTTGCTATTCTACTTGTACAAAATGCAGATGATATTTAGGTTTCTAGTTTGCATAAGCTACAATGACTATACTTCATTTTTTAACATATTGCTGCAGTTAGAAGAAAAAATACCTCTACCTAAGATTTATCTATGTATTATATCTTTTAAAACATTAATTGCATTAAGATCAATTTTAGGTTTATAATTTATGTAAAATATATAATATGTAAATAAATGTGCAAGATACAATGCAAGTATAATTGTATGTAGCATTATTATACATATCTCATGTGTTTACATAGTGAAAGAACAGTAACCTATACGATTTAGCATCTCTTCACACAGTTACCAAATAGGAATACCAAAAATAATGCTTTGAAGACACTTTCTCCCCCACCATATATTTCTTCTTTTTTAAAAAATGTCTAAAGCCTAGCAAATACAGACTACAAACCATTACTAAAGGAAAATGAAGTGTTTCTATTCTGGTGTGGCCACAGCCACTTTGATAAACACACAAGACATGATAAAAATATGATGAATGTTTAAATTGTAAAAATTTTAGTACAGCCACCAACACATTGCCATTAACCCCCCTCAAAATACTCCTCCTCCTTGAACACACTTATGCTGTCACTCTTGCCTCTTTCTGAGGCAGTTCTGGAAGTCTTGCATGAGTGTCTTCAGCTGTGGTGTCCTGGCTGCTTAGTGTTCTGAAATTGATTCAGAAACTTTTCTCTTTCATGGCCATTTTGACTTAGGGGATGAGCCAGAGGTTGTACAGTGCCAGATCCTGGGGGACACACCATGTTTTTCTGAGCCTGCCTCTCCGTTGCATGGCACTCCACAGCAATATTTACTGTACTTTTGATTACACCTTGCAAAAACACAAAAGAAGATTTCCAGAACTCCTTCAGAAAGTGGCACGGATGATGGCATGTGTGCATTCAAAGTGAAGGGGAGGAATTCTACGGGGGATTAATAACAATGTGTCTTTTACTGTAATATATTTCAAAAAATTTAAACAGACACTAGATTTTTTTGTCACCCCTTTTATATGGGAGCTCCTGTAAGAGGTTGTTTGGGGTTTTGGGGGTGCATTTCATGAGTTACAAGGAGCTCCACTGGTAGACTAATGTTGGTCACACTCACTTTACAAACGTGTCCAGCCAGATGCCAAGCATAAATTTCCATGACTTATAAAAGCAAAGCACCACACACACACACACACACACACACACACACACATACCCCACAGAAGAAAGAAAGTCTTAGTCCCAGGAAGATGCCAAAGAAGGAAAGATACAAAAACACACTGCCAACCGTCCCTGTCTAAGAGTGTCCTTCCTTCTTGCTTAGCCTCTGATTCGATGTTGAGAAAGCACATTCTGACTCCAAGGAGTCTGCCAGGCCTGTGAAAATGATTTCCCTCCTCCACTTGGCAGTGCGGTACATACGAGCATGGCTTATGGGTCATGAGAACAGGTAAAGTCAGACTACACCAGAAGTGCTTTTAAACTTTTTAACACAAGGAAAATCTCACTTGCCCGGCATCACCCCCTACCGTGAGGTTTCTCTTCTACACACGCGTACTCACACATGCAGAACTTCTGAAACCTCCTGTTAGGAAAACAGAAAACACTCACTTTTTTGAGGATACAGAATGAGAATGACTAAAATTGACTATAACACACTTCAACATTAACATATCTGTCAGATTTAGGATTTTTTTAAATTTAAAAGATTGTCAAGGATGCTGAGATCAAGAGGCAAACTGTTAGATTCCAGAAGATCAAGCAATTTTAGCAGACGTCTGATTGCCATGTCCCTTCGACTCAGGTCCTGACAGAGGTGCTGAGTCCAGGCTGAAATCTGAGTAGGAAAGGGAGGCTCTCTTACCATGGGAACAAAATTTACCAAGTCACTACTATTGTTATGTTGCCCTCAACTGCACCATATTCAGGTGATAAATTATTGACTCTGACATTTCACAACACTCACAAAGTACTTTGGTAAAAGAACTCGATTCCTTTATCTAAATGGGCAATTTCAAGACAATAAGCTCTATTTGAAGAGGATTAAATTCCTGAGAGATCTGTTAAACAAGACCCAATTAAAAATTGTAGGCTTTCTGATATTGGACAGTTGCAGAAGCAGTAGCAGTAACTCTATCCTGTTTAATTTAGATTAGCAAGTTGCTAGTTGTGTGTGTGTGTGTGTGTGTGTGTGTGTGTGTGTGTTAACTACTCTGGCTTCCTACAGTAGGTTCAGCCCTTTTTAGGCCTTGAAGCTTTTTTTAAAAACTATTTTCAAAAGGGGAACTCATAAGGATGCTTAGAAATGCTTTGGTGCCCAACCTACAGGGGAACAGATGTGAACTTGTGTGACATCTAAAGCCCAAAGAACCAAGAAGTTCAGAATGAACGTGTGTAGTCCCTAAGACTTCCGTTCTCCAGCAGGTCTCATTTAAAGCCAGTTAAATGTCTGTTTGTCTTTACCAGAAAGGACCAGAACAGACTTACTGCTTGCAGTCAACACAGGGACACATTTAATTCTGCCCACCATATGAATCCTTTGGGAAAGGAAAGTTGTGCACTCCTTCTTCATCCACATTCAGGGTAATAATGTGATGGACAGAAGCCAGTACAGACCTGCTCCACATTTTGTCTAAAGGATGGGAAAGGAAGATGGATCCTTCACGAGGGAAGAGGATGGACTGGCCAATGACCAATCATTTAAAGACACATTTTGCTCCCCAAGAGGTGATTTGTTAAAAGGACCTGAGTGGCTTTAATACACAACACAGCTGCAAAAATTGATCAGGGAGTTTTCACTCTACTGGAAAAGGCAGTGCATCTGTGTTTTATACTGTGTTCTTATAAGGAGCATAAAATTTCGAATTTATAGCTTTACATGGTTCATTTAATCCACCAGGCTAGTTTATTGGCTCTGTGTGGAAAGTCCTGAACTATTTTTCTTATAGTGATTGTTGGAACTAGTGGGTTTTTTTTTTCCTGTTACCAATGTTTAGAATCAATCAATTGGTAGAAGATCAGAATTAAGACAAGAATGGAAATCAAGAAAAATCTAAAAGGGCTAAAGGTATGATCTGAGAACTCCTCCAATTCTCCTGGGATGCTTTAAGCTAATGACTAAATGGATAAGCTGAAATGTACTTGCATGTACTTAATTATATAGATTTCCTTTTCTTTTCTGATGTTCACTTCATTTTGACAAAGATAGTATAAGTGCATCATGAAAAAAAGATACAGTGAACATCTGTATCTATATCTGCCTGAAATTTCTACTGCCCTCAGTGTAGTGCTTAATAAAATGTTGTTGCATGAAAGAGCCTTACAGAAAGAATTCTGTTGCCACAGTCAATCTATCTGTGTGGAGGTGGCGGGACTTTTTAATGTTTTCTTTCTTCAACTAACTTATAAACTTTCAGGAAAGTAGGGAAGTAGTGAAGTGATTATATATCTATGACTTCTGTATATTTTTAAATCTGCATCTCTGAAATATAATACTGAAAGGAAAGTTTGTAATTTGAGAAAAACAAGTACATAAGTAAAGCATCTTGTTCATTTAACCAGAAAATATATACAACGTAGTGGAAGGAATGCATTATTCCAACCATTATTATTTCTACGAGGGAAAACAGTGTGGAACCCAGCTGGCCTGTAACCACTAATGAGTTCAGTTCATTTATCTCCAACTGAGGTTCATTATTAACATTTTCTAGGTGTCACCACAGCCAGCTCTAGTTACTAGACAAAGCACTTCACACTGAAATATACAGTTGGTTCTTTTTATTCACAATATTTTTGTTCTATAAAGTTCCTGTGGATGTATGAATACCAAACCATTGCTTATAGGGGGAACATATATATATATAT
>NW_022900942.1:55131934-55143085 GCF_012274545.1 Fukomys damarensis | reverse complement strand
ACATGATAGTTATTTGAATCAATCTGGTAATTTCCATTTACTTCATAGGAGAAAAATTGGTTCAACAGTGTTGACTTGCCTCAGAGGTGCCGCGGATTGGACTCAGACCCCATCTGCTATCTGAGTTGTCCAGAGCAGAGCTTGGACACCATGTGGGACTGTCCCTGTCTCCTGCTCATCTCCGTACAGGAGCTGACACAAAGGGACAGAACATGGCTATGTTCAGTCCCTGCTGGGAATGGGTGCACGAGCAACATGCTTTCTCACTGGCCTACCTGTGTCCATATATGACTCTCAAGATATGAGTATTGCTTTTGAAGTTACAAATAAAGTTCAACAAATAGATGAAGTTTTAAATATGGACCATGAATAAAAGTTACTATATTTGTATATCTTACGTTAGCAAGGGTCAATTAAATTAGAATTAAATTCTGGGTGGCTTCATTCCTAACCAATATCCTGTGCAGTTTTGAGGACACAGGTGCTTGCTCCTCCCTCTTGCTGGTGGTGATGTCTGGGCTCTCTGAGTCCCCCAACGGTTTGAGCACCACGGACGTGTTCCGATTCCTCTTTGTGTCACATCTTCATGGTCTATGACCCGATCAAAGGGGGCTACCAATTTTCTTCTTTGAAAACACTGAGATGACTGCAATGCATATGAAATGCTGTCTTTGTTCTGTAAATTGCAGAGCTAAAGATAAGACGGAATTTTGTGGGAACTTTATTGAAATTTCAGATTCTGATAATTGCCCCCCAAATAATTATTTTGGAATTGTATTCCAAAATGAAGGATATCATTAACTGAAGAAATCAGCTGTATCACAATATCTGGAAGTTCTCATGAGCTATCTTTAAAAAGCCACTTTGATGACTGAAACATATAATGAACATTTTCTGTTTGCTTTACTTTAGCAAATGAGCACAATCTAGTGGTTTTTATATTAAGATTCCTTATATAAAAATGAAAAGTGGAGCCAGGTGTGGTGGTGCACGACTGTAATCCCAGCACTTGGGAGGCTGAGGCAGGAGGATCAATGTGAGTTCGAGACCAGCCTGGGCTTCATAGTGAGTTCCAGGTCAGTCTCAACTATATACTGAGAACCTGTCTCAAAAAAACCAAAAAAAAAAAAAAAAAAAAAAAAGAAAAGAGAAGAAAGAAAGAAAATTGGCTGGGTGCCTGCCATGCCAATACAGAAGAAAAATATTAAGGATCATGTCACACTTCTATACCGCATTTGAGAATACTGAATCCTATGCTAATGTTCTATCTATAAAAGCGATCACAAGCTAATGATAAACACAAATTTATTTTTTGGAGTTCAGAAATTGAAAATGCATGAGCAGGGTGTGCTCCTCCTGGAGGTTTTCAGAGGAGTCTGTCCATTCCTGGCCCTTTGTCGCTCTGTCAGGCCACCTACACCCCTTGGCTCATAATCTCCTTTCATGTTCAAAGCTAACTGATGCAGCTTCTGTTTCCAGTTCCCACATTCACATCCCCTCTGCCTATGACTCTTCTGCCTCCCTCTTTCGTGGTCCTTGTGATGACAAGGAGCCCACCTGAAAATTCAAATTAATCTCCTCATCTGAAAACCTTAATTTAATCATGTCTGCAAATTCCCGTTTGCCACTTTAGGTGCCACGGTCATAGATTTTGGGATTTAGGATGTGGACTTCTTTTAGGGCCATTGTTCATCCTACCACAAACATATAATGGATACAATTTCTACAGTGAATTCAAAGACAACTAATGGATGGTCCATGCCCTTAAAACTTTTACTCTAGGAAGGAGCTGGTCATAGACCTTTCTCCAAACTTTTGAGCTCCCTGCATCACCCAAAAATATGGCGAACGCTGCTGCCAAGTGCCACCCAAGGAGAGGCAGCCTCATGAAAAACATCACCGTGGGTCCTCATCTACTTTTTCCACAAGATCTGGCTCTTCCCCAAAGTCAGAATGACCGCAAAAGGTGAAAGTTTTGAATTGATTCAGGACATCGAGGCAGCCATGACGGCATAATTAGAGACATTCAGAGAAGATTTTTAGCACTGCTTCACAAAGTAGCAAGAATGATAAGTATTTTCAAACTGAAGGGGCTGACTTCGAGGGGGTTAATGTCAATGTGTCTTTTACTTTAATAATTTTTAAAAATTTAAATACTCACTGTATCCAATCACACCTTGTTCTTTATCTGCATCTCTCATTAGAAAGGGGTATTGTCTTCTAAGAAGCTGTTATGGTTTTTTTTTCTTTCATTTTTGTACCCTCAGCACCTCATGGTTATTTGTATATAATAGACATTCATGTATTATTGACTATATAATTTTGGGCAGTGAGGAAGTCATATAGAGCGGAAAGGTAAATCACAGAGAGGAGCTGGGGTCAAGGGGGTTTTTCAACTAACTTGATGGTGAAGAGAGCTCAGGAGAAGTTGGGAGAAGGGTCCACAGGTCAGCCCAGGAAGAAGTCCAACTATCAAGCATGGGGGGCCAGGCACATGGTCAGGGTTACAAGAGAAATGACGCATAAATATCCATAGGCTTGTAGATTTTGTGTGTGAGGGGTCATGAATTCCCTTTGGGCTTCCAAATCTAAAGCATTTAAGGCAACAGCCAATAGAGATGAGTAAGAAGTAAAGAGATGGAATTTAGGAGCACAATTCAGTTCAGTTTTTCTTTTTATTTTATATGCTTAGAAGGGGTCATATAAGTCACATGACTGGCAGGAAGGGAAAGACTTGTGAAGAAGAAAAAAAGAGAAAAGTAAATAATCAAGGACAGAAGGTTGGTAAAGATATTCAGAGGGATGAAGCTGAAAGAGTACTTTTTAATGAATCAAATCAACCTCAGATGAAGGATGGAGGAGTTTTCTCCTGTGCCTCTCTGATCATAGAACAGCAAGTGATTGCTTCTCTCTGTGATCTTCTGGATGTCACAGAACAATGTTTCCAATTGGCATTCTTGTTATTTGAGCAGGATATTTCCTCTCCCTGCTGGACGTCACAAGGGCAGGGGTTTTATCTTCTCATCTTTATATCTCCTGGTTTTTGAACTCACCTTTTCACATTTAGTATATCAATCAATAGAGTAATAAATTGGTGAGATTCAGATGTTATGCGATTTCTTTTCTTCATATGACAGGATTTCCAATTTCTCCTAAAGTTTGCCTAAGATCTTAGAATGAAGGAAATGTTATAAAGAAGCTCAAAAATACTGTGCAGAAGCAGTAGCCTAGAAGCACCCCTTGTGTTAATTCTGTTTTGCTTGGAAAGGGGAAGTGCACAAAAAGAGCCAGTATGCTATTCAACTCACACTTCCTGATATATGAGACCTCTCAGGTTCAAGCAAAGGACAGAGGCCTGAACTTAATTAAAAATATAAACAGAAGCTTTCTGTTTCCAAGATGAGACTTAATCCTAAGGTCACTTCCAACACGTTTATCAGGCAGTCTGACCGAATGCTCCTGCCAGCCCCAAGCAGTACTCAAGTTACTAGAAACACAGCTCTAAAAAGAGCTATACCAAAGTGTATATCAAAAAATAGGTAACTCCAAGTGCAATCACAAAACAGGATTTCAAAACACTTAAAACACAGAGGACTTTCACATAGATGAAGTTGGCTGGATAATGAAAAACTTCTTTTTAGTACACTCTGATAGATACTCGAGAAGCTCATGAATGTGTGTGTATTTTATAGTCAAGCCTGAAAGAACGGATAATATGTTAACTTCAAAGAGTTTTCCTTCTATCAGATGATTCTCAGATTTAACATTGATGTGCATAAAGGAAAAGATTGTCTGGAGAGACATATAGTATACGGATTGTTTCTCCCACACCCTGGGGATGGTATGTTTCTCCACAGACGTGCATCCATCTCTGCAAGTTCTGTGACAGTGACCATCCAATAGAGCTATTAACCTTTTCAGCCGATTGTCCCGTTCTCAAGATGGCACTGCTTCAATATCAGGAATGACGATACGACTGAAAAATATAATCAATGGCTGAATTATACTGCCCAGGATGTGAGATTAATTTTTCAGAGCAAGTCAATTTCTACGTGAAACTTTTGAACTGAAATTTCAAAAGCGTTTCACAGCTGGTTCCCACTGTCATTTACTCGAGGTTGTATCAATGCACAGAGCAAAGACAATCTCAGGCATCTTTCTGCCTGAGGGAGCAGGACGACAGTGCAAGGGGAACATGCTTAGGCTTTGATATGTCCAGTTGAACGCTCATGAAAGTGCTGGAGAACTTTCTATAAACGCTTATTTTGTGCTCCCTGTGTAATTTCTTAGGTTCAAGTTTCTAGAGAAACCTGACAATTTTCTCGTGTCATTTAGAGAGTAGCTATTTTTTAGGGAGAGACAACATCATGACTTTTTGGTAGGTGTGTTGAGTCTTATCACTCATTGTAACTCCAATCGTGAAGGATTAATAAAGAAATACAGAACCAGTATGAAGACAGAGCTGCATCAACTCCCATTGGGCTCAAAAATAAGTGTGCTGAAATAGGATTAGGACAGAGGGAGTGCAGTGTTCTTCTTACCTACCACTTATACTCACCACCAAGACTGTGAAGAGCTGGTTATGAGTTATTAAAACAACTATCAATGGCAATTTATGTTTTCAGGACCTGCTGAAAGCATTCTGAGGGAGATCCAAGCATATCCCAACTTTAGCTGGGATAAAAAATTTACCTTTATATTACCAGGTTGATGTTCATAACATAAGATTTGATTACCTCTGCATATATATTCTTACAAGATAAATATGTTAATCCTTCCCTGCTTGTTGTAAAAAATAGGACTTTTGGAGAAACAAATCAATTTGTTGTGTGACTAATTTACACAGAGCTATTTCAGCAAAAACCAGTTTGCCAGATGACAATGTGGTACTTGGTTCAATATTATTTTCAGTGTGAATTTCACCAAATCTTTCTGTTTGTATTTCCACTGATGTAGCATTCAGTTTGAGGCCTAGAACTTTGAGAAGCACCACCTCCTCATGTGTTACTCTTCTCCTCTCTTTCTTTCCTCTGTCCTGGACACGCCACAGTCCCTGGCTCTGACAGCCATCACCTATCCTGGACCTAGTTTACAATACTTGCATAATACTATGAAGTCAATTTTTCCTTTGATGAATTACCATTTCAGGGGGCTGAAAATCTGGTGAACTGGACCTCACCCATTAGTGAGGGAAAACTGGTTTACAGCAATCTGATTTGGAATTTCCTAAAAGAATCTAAGACTAATAAGAGCTCTACTTTATTGAACGCTTCTTTTATTCCTGGCACTCGTATGTGACATATAAGTACTTACAAGTATATGCCTGCAAGTATCATCTCTAGAAATTCTAACAGAAATTGCGAGTTTTCTAAGCATAAGTAAACTGAGGAAAAGAATGATTAACCTATCTAAGGTCACAGGGTTATTAAATAGCAGAACTAGGATTTAAAAATCAGTCTAACAGACCGCAATACTGGTGTGATTATATTAGGTTACAGTACAACTTGAAATATAGTGCTTTTTAAAAAAGGATGATTGTTACAGCAACACGCATACATAAAAATATTCTTTTTGGTTTCCTAATGGAAAGTTTTTGAAAAGCCTCGCAGCGGATAAAGGGTGTATAATCTATAAATATCTCAGTATCTCAAAGACTTAGTGAATACTCAAATGGATAAGATTCTAACTTGTCTCTGCAAGGTCTTCTATAAAGTAAAGAAAGGTGCCAAAATATGTGTGTCACCCCATCTTGAATGCCGGTCTGTAAACGCGTGGACTCCTCCTGCGCTCCCCCTTGTGACTGATCTCACAAACATGACACTGCAGAACAGTTATTGGGACATCTGAATGTTGGTTTCTTGGATTGCCCTGTATTCCCTTCCCCAGAGTCTATTCTAAAAATATATGTTTACTGATATCAGAAATGTCAGCAGAGAACTCGTAAGAAAAAGAGAAAAACACTACACGAGAAGGTGGCAGGAAGCTGGGTTGTGTCTTGTCATCCCTACTGACAGTACCTGTCACTGTCAGTGCTCATCTGGACCCAACATTAGCAGAAATACTGGAAAAAATCAGTGTTTCTAATTAAGCTTCTTTGCCCTTTTCTTGAATTTCTGCCCTTTGTGGTGGTGGTGGGGGCGCTGGTTTTCAACAGCAGGCTACAGCAAGTGAGCTGATCAGTCTCATGTTTGCCAAGTGCCTCCTGTTCATAAGGATAGTGTACCAGCCGTATTTCAGTTCACTGTTCCTCATAGGTACGGCACTTTGCAAATTTACAGGAATTTTAAATGTTCAGAACCCTAACTCCTGTGACTACGTCTGAACACAAATCTGCCCCCAAGACCTCACTAATATGCTAGGGACATTATCACACAATGACTTGCGATTAAACCATGAGTACACAGTAATCTTATTAGTTAACAAGAGATAACCTTACTAGTAGTCCAGCCCACTAGATAACCAGATAACCTTGCTAGCAATCTACTCTCCCGAGGCAGATAAAGTAAGTACTCACCAGTCCCCCAGAGAATAGCCTTTGGGAAAAGGGTGACTGTAGGGGAAACAGCCTGCCCTGAAGACCCAGACACAGCCCAAAGAGTTCTGCGTGTTCATAAGTAAACACCTGACAGCCCCAGGCAGTACAAGAGCACCAAATTAGATAAGGACCCGAGTTGGATCCCTGGTACCAAAAAAAAAAAAAAAAGGAAAAAGTTAGAGATCCTTCATCCCTTCCTTTCCTCCCCTTTTGACTCCTGAAAAGGACACACACTCACTTTCAAAGACTTGTGAAGTTTCTGGGAACTGATTGGTGTCCTTCAAGTATAATATTACATTGCAGATTTCGTACTTCACACTTGTGACAATCCTCCCATCATCTCAGATCAGGATACCCCCATATAGCTTTGGATTCCATAGTACATAAAAGCAGGGAGGAGTTTGCATATGGTCGTACAAGTACCGCATTAACCATTAGGAATTGCAAGGAAGACCTACCTAGAAAAGCTAAAGGACACAGGGCTATTAAGAAAAGTCTTGGGGGCTGAGGATGTAGCTCAGCAGCACTGCACCTGCCTAGCAAGTGCAAGGTCCTGAGTTTGATTCTCAGTACCACCCCCCTCCAAGGAAAGTCTTTACATTCCAGTTACATGGCCCCAAATTTACCCTCTGTTCTCTCACTAATACCAATTTAACTATGTGGTGAATATGAATATACTGAGTTGTAAGCAGTTGCATTGCATTTCAACTAGTATAAATTTTTTAATGCTTATTTGCTGGGAAACTTTGCACAGGAATAGGTAGGGGTGATCCATGGAAGCTGTTGATGTATTTAGTGCCATTTTTGAGATGCACAGGTTTTAGGATTCTTACAGAAGAGGAGCTGCAGGCAGGGTTTCAAGGACCTGACACACAGTTAATCTTCCTGCAGAGTGCCTAGAACGGCAGTGAGGAACCAGTGACACACATACCACAGTGGGCTGTCTGTGGTCACTGAAAGCTCTACAAGGTTCGCCATCCCTGGCCTAGGACATGGCTGGCACCTGTGCGTGGCAAACCCAGACGATCCCTGAATACTGTATGAAAGGAGAGCTACTCTTCGGTTACTGTTTTGGAAAAAGTGTCTTTATTTATATATTTTTTTTACTTTAGAAGCTATGAATTAATAGGCCAGTTAATCTTCCATAATTTCCAGCTTCCCATCATATGAAATTCTCAATATTCCAAGCATTTCCTCTTTTTCTCTCTTTTATTACTTTATTTTGCTTTTTATCAAACAGCCTAAGAGATGATATGTTCAAAACGTAAAAAGGCCAGTGTCATTTTATTATCTTTACATTGTCCAAATTAAAGATGAAGTATATATTTGAGCATGTAGATTATACATTAAATACATGGACAAAGATTATTTTTACATTGGAAAAATTAAAGTATGGTATAGAAACCCATTTCCCCCCACTTCTATTTGTGTTTTACAAAGAATCTATAGATACCAGTGGAAATTCTTAGTTTTTGCAGAAGATAGCATGAACTAGCGGGTTACAATCATAAAAACTGACACCCTGACAGATTTGGGGTAAGTTGTCAACTTTTCTGGGGGTATGCAGCAGGGGATAAAACTACTAACACTTACTAAAGAACATGGAAAATCTTATCCAAAGAAAATCTTCCCTCAGTCGTTTTCCTGTTGATGTCATGTCAAGGAATTTTCTTTCAAGATTCAAGTAAATTTTCACATTCAAGCTTTGGAAGTCTTTTTCTCCATGATAAAACTGATGCTTATGACTCAATTCTCAGTATTACTTATAAAATTGTTAAGTAGGTTTAGCAATCTCCTCTTAACTATAGTTATTTTTGTGTTGCAATAGCTATGTATGAATAGATACGTACATAGAATTTAAGCATGGGGATTTGTGGATGAGGTCTTATTTTATTTATTTATTTTTTATGTTTTATTTAAAATATGTCAGATATTTATTCTACAAACTTAATGATAAAGATATGGGCAGAAGGGACTTGCCAAGTCTTATATTTAGACTATGGGACAGACACAATGCTTGAACTTAAAAAAATTTTTTTTAGTTAAATTTCCTGGCAACTTATTGAAGTCCAAACTAGAATTTCAAATCTATGCATGAGCAAAATGTGGCTCAGGGAGATTGGGAAATTAATTCAAGTTCACGCAGGTAGCTAGTGTCCGAGATAGGACTCACACTTCTGTCTTTCTGACTTAAAGGCCTATGATATACTCCATATACAAACTTATTTTTTACAGATGAGATATTTGAATTCTAGTCAAGTGATCTGTACAATCTTTACAGCACGACAAAAATTCAGGTTTTCTGTTTCCTGGATCTGTAGTCTATCCACTACATAAACAAACAGGGGTTAATTCCTATTAGAAGATATACTTCTGGGAAGAGTTCCTTTTCAACTGCGTTATACAAAAAGTTTATTACCTCATGACTTTAAGAGGCACAAGGAATGTCTAAATTTTTTGATGTATGAAATATGCAAATCTTGCTTTAAAGTTTGAATCAACACTGAATGCAAAATAAGAAGTTTTTGTATTACATACCTCCTATTTTAAGTTATAAGACAAGAGATACTTTGAAGAAAAGGCAACGTATGCTGTGCACTTCATCATTATTGGCAAGTTGCATGTAGGCTGATAAAATAATAAAATTAATAACATAAGCTGAACAGTGCTCAATCACAAGTGCAGCAGCCTCAAATACATTGGCTACAATTTTAGATTTTAAATAATTTCAGATACAGTTACCAAGAAGAAACTATGGCACGAAATTCACTCTCAAGTCAGGAAGCTTTAACAGCAACTAATACACAGAAGCCCTTGATAAGGTGCAGACTCCATCCTGATGGATCTCAGTGTCTCCTGTTGGTTGGTCCAGGGGAAATCATTGCAGTCAACCTTTATCAGTCAGCTGCACTGCGGTTTCCTGTCTGTGAAGTACAGTGCTGGCTTTAATTCCCCCCTATTAAGGCCAGCTTGAAGGCTTGTCAGGAGAGCTGTAGGAAAGTGTGGGTCCCCAGCCACAGATAGACTCTTGTTCTGCAGGCCATAATCTCTGGTGATTTATTAATGCTGGAATTTAAATCCCTGAAAACAAAAAATATAACTGATTTTCTTTGTTTTCAAGTAATTAGAAAGTAGTAATCTCCAAATTACTGATAAATCCAGTGAACATCACAGTGTAAGGTGTAATCCATCCAAAAAATATAAAAAATATTTTCTTAGTGCCTGGGTGAAATTTTAAAACATAACTGAACTGTTAAGAGCAAAGTGGAATCTGTGCTGAAAATTCAAGAAATCTTCTTTTGCATTAATTATTCTTAAATACCATAGGGCGAAGATAAATTTTTACACAGAGGTAAAAAATGAAATGTTTTCTGTCTTTAAACATTCTCTTCTTAAATATTCTGTGCTTTGATTATCACATGGTATCAACTGTATGATAAATGCCATCGAGGGTTCCTGTGGCCACTACAGATACTTAACTTTCTGGGAGGTGATGCCTTCATTAGAATTACTGCAAAATTATATTGAATGGGGACTTTCTGAAAGTGGAGGTACAAAATGCTCCTAGTTTCCCTGTGAACCCAAAAGAGGTCTGGATTCCCAAATCTTTAGCGATTGGGTATGATTACATCCAGAATTCAACTGCATGTTGTTTCCTCATAACTTTTTACTAGTTAAATAAGAACTCATGGGAAATCATAGATGGCTTTATGAGAAAAACTTAAGAAAGTACAGTGAGCTATGACAGGGCTTATGCCTCATGCACATTAATTAAGAATTGTTTATTGTTAGCCTGTGTCTTTATTTGTGCCTGGGGGCATGAAGCAGGGCCAGTGTTTCCCAGAGTTGGATATCCACAATGTTGCCAGCCCTTCAGATGACTGAATGTCAGTTAGCAAGACAAGTGTTCATTTTTCAAAGTTAATTAAACAATATAATTTGCATGTTAAAACTTGTGCCAGTTCATGGATGTCTCTGTTTAAGGTAAATTTAAGTGAGCGACTTTTAAATCAGTTGAAGAATTCAAGTAGCTAGTGGAACAGATTGTACAATGGAACAGTAAAATTTATGAAGGTGTTCCGATGGCACGAATAGAAATGATGGCTGTGATTGTTCCCTGTTTGGGGATCCAGTCTACTCTGACTCAGTGGCTGGAATTGTTGGCAACTGAGAATCCTCAAGCACAAGACGGTGCAAGATGATAGTGTCATTTCCCCCCTTGTTCTAAGGAATGGGTTATCTATGGCTATGTAGCATTCCTCATCGATGGAATACAGAATCTTGCTCAGTTAATAATATATTTCCTTCTTGGGAAAACTTACTATCACTTCAGTGTTTGTTGGTAATCTTTGGATAGATTTATTCATACGAAAGCATGGCTTTCCCCATGCACGAGATTAGTTTTCTCTGGGATACCCTGAAGTAGGACCCTGAATTTCTGCCTCATAGATGCTGTCTCTACTGTCACATCTGTGTGACAATCTATTTAATGTCTGCCTCCAGGGACAACTTGTAGCTGCGTCGAGGGAAAGGCACTCCATGTTTGAGCCAAAGCTATACCGGCAGTGCTAACAGTGCCTGACACATAGCTAGGACCCAGCACTTTATATATATAT
>NW_022900942.1:55065325-55131696 GCF_012274545.1 Fukomys damarensis | reverse complement strand
ATAATGGATTTAAAGCACTGTTTGTGATTATATTTGAATAAGAGGAGGTAAAGTGTAGCCACTGTTAGCTCCTATAATGGGTTAGTATTTGTCTCTTTGAAAAGGAGAATCACCAGTCATGCTTATGTGTTAGTAGCCAAATGTATTCTTGTTGCTTGCCAAGTCTTCAAATGATATCCATTGAGAAAAGCCCCATAAATGATGAATAGGATCTTAGAACACTTTGGCTGGAATGGATCATAGGGTTACCTTCTCCCCTCTTCTTTCTTTACTGTAAATAGTAGCAGATTGGGATATAGCAAAGGTAAGCAATTTATTTAAGTTAACACATCAAGAGCCAAATTATACTCTGTGCAGTGTCTACCTCTCAGCACTGTATTCCCTTAGGTGTTAAACCTGGTAAGTTCCTGCAAACTTCTATCTGGAACCAGGCAGCACCACTGTCCCTTGCAGGTGGAGAGGCACTAGGTAAAGGACCAGTCTGCATCCTTTACGGTCTACTCCTGAAACCCAATCTAGGTGAACAGAGAAGCCACGGTGCTGGACCATGCACCATGCACACAGCTTTCATGGTCCCAAAATGGTACCACAAAGGAGGGGACCCAATGAGGAGCCCTACAAAAGTGAGTTCAGGAAATAAAATTCAACCTCTGAGATGATCACTTACAATCAATAAGTGCTGTTGAAACATCTCAGACTCCTTGAGAATATATGGATTCCTTGGGTAAGTTAAGCCAAGTAGGCTTTTCCATTATAGATTTCTTTAAATTATCAACTGCTGGTCATTAACAGACTCCAAGGCAATTAATTAATAGTAACAACTGACCACATCATCAGAATTAGTGATTTTATTGTTCTCATGCAGCTGTTTATAAGAATAACCGTGAAAAGTAGAGAAGGCAGAAGCTCATTATTCTGAGCAGTCTCAATATTCCATGATTTCTAGGGTTTAGAAGTATATCATGCCTCAATATTATCTGGTGCAAGGAATGGGAATTTAATTTGTTTTAATAAACCTTGACTGCATACTATGTGAAATGCTGATTAAATAATACAATGTGACATTTATCATGTTTCAACAGATTTTGAATAACTGTCATAAATTTCATAATAGCTAGTATGTGTCACCTCACCACTACACTTGTCACTGAAATCTTTGTGTATGGAGCGCTGCTAAGAAGCTAGCACTGCCTTGAAATTCCACTGAAAATGTCTCAGGACCTGTAAATGTACTCTACGTCCTTCCAGGGGAGGCTTTTGAACTGCAGAAGCTGGACTGCAGATGTCCATATGTGCAGTCAGGACACTGCTGTGGCTTCATAATGTCTAGGAAGGGGTGTGTGGGACTGATACACAGATGGAAAATTTCCTGTGCTCTGCTAACCTCATTGGCAAAGGCTCTTTGCCTGGGTTGGACATGTATATCAGGAGTTGTTACTTTTTTTAATTGAGATGAGAAATAAATCTGGCTTAATGAAGATTCTTTCCTTAGGCTACTAGAAAAGTCCAAAGTTGTTCAAGCAAGATTCCGCATAGAAGGGGTGATTCTTGGAACCTATCATTTAGGTTGTCCCTAGTAAACTACACAGCCCACTTCTGCAACATAAGCAGTGTCTTTGGCTAAATTATTAACTTTTAGGGCTTAATTTTTGAAAACCGATCGATGGTACTGAGTGTATCTTTATATAAACTTTCAAATAAAATTTTGTAAACTGAGATGAAGCAAGAACACAGAGTGAGCTTATTAGGACAAATAATTTCATCCCACAAATTAGCTAGACTCCAGCCTCCTGTTTTTGATACTTTCATTTTATTTTATTAAAGAAAAATAAAATCTGTCCAGTATTTGAATCTCAAGAATCAAGGTGCCTATTCAGTGCAAACCATAGAAGGCACTCAACATACAGTTGTTAAATTAACAGAAGAAGCAAATGTTGGATGCTCTAAGCACAGCAATTTGTGGAAATGAGAATTCCTAAGCTTTTGTTTCTGGGGTTCCTCGCTCCTTATTTCCTCCCTTCCTCCTCCCTTCTCCCTTCTTCCTTTCATTCTTTGTTAGTAACATCTAAAAAGGAGGCACCACTGGAGACCTTAATAAAATACATAAATGTGTAGGAAAAAAATGAACTGCCACTCCCCTCAATTATCTTTTTAAACTTTTATTAATTTTATTAGTACATTTAATGTATACAATATAATGACATTCATTCTTGGAAATTTGTACCTTTACATAATCAATCCTGATTCTTAGTTTGCCCAATTTCCCCGCCCTCCCTTCAAGCTTTCCCTCCCTCTCAATCTAGAGAGACTGTTTCCATTGCTCTTCATTTTCTCATATTGACTCCACTCCCTTCCACTATCCCTCCTGTTTCCCTTTCTTCTTTGTCCCTTTCCTTCCTATTTCTCATTATCTATTATACCTTTTAGTCCTTATTTACACTTTTACTTTCTCACACTAGAGAAGCTATTTGGTATTTACATGCATGTCCTATTTATTTCACTTAAGAGTATCACTTCAATGTACATGCATTTAGCTATAAATGTCTCTAATTTCTCCTTTTTTATGGCTGAGTAGTATTCCATTTTATAAGTAAACTACAATTTCTTTATCCAGTCTGCCATTGATGGGCAATTGGGCTGCTTCCAAGTTTTAGCTATTACAAATTGTGCTGTGATAAACACGGGTGCATGTATATCACTGTGGTGTGATTCTTCTAATTCTTTAGGGAAGATGCCCAGCAGGGGAATAGTTGGATCAAATGGGACTTCCAATCCTAGTTCCCTGAGGTATCTCTATACTGATTTTCACAGTGGTTGCACCAGTCTACATTCCCACCAGCAGTGGAGCAGGGTTCCTCGTTCCCCACAGCCCTGCCAGCATTTGTTATTTGTTGATTTTGTGATAGCAGCCATTCCTTCTGGGGTGGAATTTCAGCATTGTTTTCAAATGACCAGCAATGCTGAACATTTTGTCATATGTTTATTTTGTATGTCTACTTCTTTTTCTGAGAAATATCTGTTCAATTCAGATGCCCATTTTTGGATGGGTCTTTACATTTGGGAGGTCTGATTTTTAAAAATTCCTTATATATTCTAGATAGCAAACCTTTGTCTGCAGAACAGCTGGTGAAACATTTTTCCCACATTGTGGGTTGTCTCTTCACATTGTTGGTCATTTCTCTTGCTGTGCAGAGGTTTTTTAATAAGAAGACAACCCACTTGTTGTTTGTTTGTGCTAGCTCATGGGCAACTGAGGTTTTGTTCATAAAGTCTTTTCCTACCCCAGAAACCCACAGAAGAACAAATTCTACAAGCAGTCAGAGAAAAGAAACAAATCACATACAAAGGAAAGCCTATCAGAATCACAGCTGACTTCTCATCACTAAACCTGAAGGCAAGAAGAGCTTGGCGTGACATAGTTCAAGTCCTAAAGGAAAACAGCCTCCAACCCAGACTGATGTACCCTGAAAAACTATCTTTTAAAATTGATGGAGAAACGAGATACTTTCATGGCAAAGAACACCTTAGAAACCTCACGAATACCAAACCAGCACTCCAAAAAATTTTAAACAGTACCGTAGAAAATGACAAGGAGGATCACAACCCCAGGAAGCCCAGCAGAAGGAATCCATCAGGCATGACAAGAAATTAAATGCAAAGGGGGAGCATCCAACAAAAAGAAAAAGTCACGACAAGGATCATTCTCAGTTATCGACATTCATATATAAATAGTTTACTAATTTTGAAAATTTGCAGGGTCCTTTCTTCTTCCTCTAGTGAAATCATTCTACTTGCTTTAAAGAGAGGAAGAAAGATCGAATGTCTTTTCGAAACAAAACAAGTTTCTCCCCCTACGAAGAGCCCTGCTTTTGCTAGAGCAGCTTGACTACTCTGTGACTCAGAATTTGGAAATGTGGGGTACAAAGCCTCACAGTAAAAACCAAGAGATCGGAAGGTGGCTGGTAGAACAGTTGCCAGCTGCTTACTGGAGAGTGTCCGAGAGGTCTGGTGGATGAGAAACTCTCAAGCAGCCACAGGTACAAGAGAAGAGAAGGGTGAGAAACAAAGGCCCCTTCGGGTAATACCACGATGTGCAAGGAATTATACCACTTTCTTGTTCTTCGGGAGACCCAATTCAATGAAGAAATTCTATTAAATTCTATGTCAATGTTTTTGGCTTCTTTGACTATCATGCCACACAAAACCTGGTGCATTTACCATTACATATAACATTCTAGAAACACTTAAAAGTGTTTTTTGGACCAGAAATGTGCCTTAGTCCTCAACCCCTCGCACACACAACAATCTGCTTTTCCAAGTTTATGGTGCTAGCCAAAGGGGGCAATGTAAATTAGAACAAAATTTTAACATACTAAAGAAGAAACAGTTTTTCAGTTGAGAAAGTTTGGAAAACAGTAATGGATACAATTTATCAAAGGCATGCTTCCAGTTTTTAGCATTTCAACTCACTTTGCAAACTTCCTGCATTACTTCTGGAGAAGCATGTTATGTTACTCATGGCAATACAACAATAAAATTTACATTTTAATGTTTAGAGGGGAAAAAACTAACACCTATACCTAGAAAGTCGAATAAATTTTGTATAGATTCATCAATGCATAAACTGTCAAGAAGCCCAGTTAGACATTGTTTTTAGTAATTAGTTGCCACCGTCACCTCAATTATTGATCAATGAACTGTATGCTTTGTCAACTGGCTTTGCTTACCTCCAAGGAAATGGAAGCAGTCTGTGCTAAGTACAGCATTAGCTGACTCGAAACCTTAAATGAAATCACCGAGTAAGGGTCGTTCCCTTCAGTTCCCCATCTTAATGATGTCCACTTGAAAACTAGCCCTCCAACTTTGTTAGTACTATCGCTGGAGTTGGACAAATTCACCCGCTAGCCTAAACAATTTGTTTTTATTTGGCTGATGTTTTAGCAAAACTTCTTTTTCCTTCAGACTTTGTATATGACCTAAGGAAAACACCTTTAGATCTTGAATACTAAAATATTTTCCCTTCTAGATGTTGTGAGTGTGATATATTTTTCTCAACTATACCAAAATGAGAATTTATATAACATTTCTAGTTTGGTTTCTGGCTAATGGTAATAAATGCAGAAATAAAAAGTTTAAGTTAAAGCATTCATTACACACACCCTATTACTATGCAAAGTCTATGAAAAAGCAGAAATTACATATGAAAATTTCCTTTTTTAATTTTGATAAATTCCATGAACAGTAATGATCAATTATCTATAGCAGATGATGAGTTAGTCTAGATATTTATTATCTTATTTTCATTAAATAATATTTTCCTTATCTTGATCTTTCCCATAATTCAAATGAAAAATATCCCAGAATTTTGGTTACATCTAACTCAGCTATGTATATGCATGTACGTATTTCAAGACAGTGTTGAGCAGCTAGTGGAAGGTAAAGCCCAGAGCTGGCATTAAAGAATGAAAATGTGGGCAAAGGTAGGAAAGGACTGGAGAAAGAAAAGGTGGAGAAGTGAGTGTGGGAGTGTGCAATAGTTGGGGAACATCAGAAACTGTAAAGGAATGGAGTGGTGTTCAGCAGCCTTGAAAGACGGGTAGTGGCCATACTATAAATTGCACTAAATACTTGCCAATGGGGTTAGCGTTCTATTGTATAGGAAATGGAGAGTTGCAGAGTTGGAGCCAGCGATTTGGTGGGGACTAACTTTGGGAAGACAAATTGGTAGTATCAATGGTGTACTGGAAAAGACTAGATCTGCTAAGGTTTTCCCTAGCTATGTTTGATCATTTTTGTTCCTTATCTGGTATTGCTGCTTGGATACCATGTTTTTCTCTACTTTTTTTTTTTTTTTTTTTTTTTTTTTTTTATATAACCAGCAGCAGAGAAGGCTCATGTTGAGAATCTTCTAAGATTTCATTGCTTATGAGCCAGTTCTGTTAGTGAAGTGATCTTCAGTAGTATACAGATGTTCAAAGCCTGCAGCTGGCAGACTGGTTTAAGCAACACTCTGAAGGTAGGATGAAAAGGCTGAGCAAGTTTATATTCACAGTGTATTTCCTAATCAAGTGACAGCTTTGGAGCATGGTCCTGAGCCACACTTCTAATGCTGATGACAAGGAAAGATCGTTTCTGTGTCATCATGGAGGACACTGCACAGAAGACAGCTTTCCTGCTATTATTTCAGGACTTCAAAAACATCCCCAGAGCTCTACAGGACTGGCATGTTTTTCCCTCCCAATGTGTTGCAAGTCTGATTGTACGGCAGCAGAGCTAAGAAGCCCCACCGCCTGCATTTCTGTTTACCGATCCAGCTATCCTCACATCTCCTATCTCAGGGTTTGATTCTCTCTGTGACTCCTGTCCTTTTCTCTAGTTTCTCAAAGCCTGACGTTTTCCACTGTTCCTAGAAGTTAGCTCTGAAACTTCTGATGTCAGTCTATCTATCCTCCCAGACCCTTCTTTCTCTATTGCTCATTTCCAGGGTCCCCTTTCGACCTACTCCAGACCCTCCACCCCAGGAAAGATGCCAATTCTTGCTCATTAAACCCGCAGGAGTCTTATAATCATGGCACACCTTCTTGATTAGGTCTTCCCTCATGACTGGCTGGACTGACTTGCAAATATATATCTCTACTTGGATGTATTGTTGAGTGTAAAGTCTCTGAATTCCTTGGTTTAGCATTTTTGTTTTTAATCATCAGTCACCTCAAGATCTTTAGGATTACTGAGAATAAAATGATGCCAACAGGTACACTATAGAAATAAGCAAATGAGTATTTCCTAGTTGTGCAAGTATTTCATTATATATGATTAACTGATGAGATCATGTTACATGTTGACAGACTCATATCATAAATGCTGACAATATTTTATATGGAAAATATGATGTTTTTAGGAGATTGAAGGTTGAGATTGCACATTTACACATTTACAAATATTGGAAAATACGTTAGTGAAAAGATTAATGAAAGAAAACAAGCATCTAAGTTGAAATGTGCTTTTTTTCTGTTCCAAAGAACACTTCTCTTTTTTAAGATGGTGTTATTGTACCTTTTACCAAAGTATCTGAATATTGAGGAAGAGCTGAAAGGAGAGGAAGTCATCATGGGAGAGGGAGACAAAATTATATCTTATTATCACTTCTTACCCTGTCATTCAGAAATAACTGTTAATGACAAATACGTTAAAGAAATGAACTTATTTTCATTTTTGTTAATGAAATTTATTTTAATGGACATATATGGAAGTATAAAATTGCACATATTAACGGGGCAACCAGTGATGTTTCCATTTGTGTATACATTACATAATGTTTACATCAGATGAAGCATATATTTCCAACATTTGTGATTTCTTTATGATAAAAATTTTCAAAATACTTTCACTTAATTTTTTGAAATGTACTGCATTATAATTATCCCTAGCTCCCTTGTCATATAATAGCACGCCAGAAGTTCCTTCTCCTCTGCAACTGTAATCTGGTACCCACTGACCAATCTTTTACCAGCTTTCCCTCCACACACCTCTCCCTAGTGCCTGCTGATCCATTCTGCATTCCACCTCTCTGAGATCAGCCGTTTTAGGCTCTGCAGAGCAGTGAGATCTTGAGGTTCTTGACTTTCTGTGCCTGGCCTGCTTCACTTAAAATAACGATGTCCAATTCCATTCAAATTGTTGCAAATGAGCATTCTGTTCTTTTTTATGGCTGAACAGTTATTGTGTATGGGTGCACCACATTTTCTTTATCCATTTCTCTGTTGACTGACACTTTGTTTTAATTTTCTGGGTATTGTGAACAGTGCTTCAGTGAACACGGGAGTTCAGATACATCTTCAACATACTGCTTTCATTTCCCAACACATACTTATTAATGTATTTCATATTGATACATATAACTATTTTTTTCTAATTCCTTTCTTTATATGGCATAGTAGGAAGACTGAAATATTACTTTTCCCCCAAATTTAAGTCCCAAATATCTTATAAAATTGGCACTGGTGTTGTTATGAGTGTTATCACACGTCTCTGTCGTGTTCCTCACTACACAGAACTGCACAATCATGCACTTATTGGCTCAGTAATATATCATGTGACGATTCTCAAGGCAGGAAAGGATAAGTGTACACTTCAGAGGTCAGAAGTCTTTCGCTGTATCCAAAATTAGATGCCAACAGTGTTTCTAACAAATCCTACTACAGAATTATGTAGAAAATAAACAAAGCTCAGGAAAGCAGATAATATTGCAGTCTCAAGAATTTCCATGCACACCTGGGAGCTGAATGTCATTAAGTCAGTCCTCTACCAAAGGACCAATACATTGTTTTCCCTCCTACAAAACCATGGGGGCACAGCCTTTTGGTTCCCAGAATTCGTTGTGCCTGTCTCACCCTGGAAAATGCATTTCCCATCCTCTTAAGGAGCTTCGTCTGTTTTTGCACATTTCAGCCTTGGATTCAGGCAGCAAAATACTAAATGATACATCAGCTGCGTTGAACCTGGGTAGAAGCGGGCACGTGACTTTAGTTGAGGATTCTGCAAAACCTCTCAGGGATCCAACTGAGATCTGTATTTCAGATAACTGTCCTGTCCCAACGTCACCACAAATGTGTTCCAACTGATCGTGTGGCTCTTCTGCTACCAGGTCTAACTGGAGCTGACAGCAGCGGCCCGACTCCCACCACGCTGTGTGAGTCACTTCATCACAGGCGCTTTGTCTGTCTGACAAACACTCCTCAGGAATTTTAAAAATTGATCCTGACAATTTGTTTTGTAACCTCAAGCCTAGGTCCCAGTTATCTAGGTGAGTTTGACAATTTGATGTTTCTCTTCATAATCAGGGAATGTTCGGGGCAGCTGGCCTCTAGCCCTTGGCCCCTTGGAGAGAAGTTAGGCCTCCATGTCTTATCCGTTAGCATAAGGGGAAGCTCCTGGTAGAACAAAGGGGAAAGTCTACTTTCCTTTATTTAGGTATAAGCAGAGTTGAGTCACTTACCACTGGGTGGCCTGGGAGGGGAGATGGAGAAAGACAGATTTTGCTTCAGGGTTGAAACATATTAAAATAAATCCTACTGTAAAAGTGTAAATGTTCAATGTAGAGTTCCTCATCAGAGTTTTTCAGCCTAGTTTTTTCTTTGTATTGTTTTTCCTATTAGAAAAAAGTTCTGTTTTGCTAAGTTGTTACTAGCCTTAATCTCAATATTTTCTTGACATTCAAACCTAGTGGTTTATTATTTTATCTTGCTTGACACTGTGAATCTTATATCTCATCCTCTTTGCAGGAGATTTTTCTTTTTTTTAAATCTGTTTATTTTAGTTTCCATGTTCCCTCACATTTTGTATTAACAGAGTACAAGAAATTCTAACTCCAATTGGCTAAAGCAATAAATATGATTATTTTCTCACATAACTAAAAATGGAGGCCTCAGGGCAGTTACTATTACAGCCACCTGTAATCATGGATCTTTATTTCTTGCAGTTCCAGTCTCTGGCAAACTCAACCTCAGAGTCATGATCATGCTTGTTCCCTTGTGGTCACAGGACTTCTCAAGATGGCCTTTGCTATTTCTAGTTAATAAACCCAGAAATAAATTCTTCAGAAGACATATAATGGGGAGTAGGGAGAGATTCCAAAAAGGTGTGATGTATCTCCTAAGAGACATCCCTACATGTGTTAGGGGGGAATTTCAGATCCTACCCTTTCCTTTAAACCTGAACAGTTAGGGCAATGATTACCGTAGGCCACTGGTTCTCTAAGAGTCCTTCTAAGCCAGCAATATCAGCACCTTTTGAAAACTAGCTAGAAATGCAAGTTCTGTGGTTGCATGGAAAGTCTACAGATTTAAAATAGGCAAGACCTAGCAGTCTGCTTTAATAAACACTCTAGTGAGTTTGACTCAAGTTCAAGTTTGATTTCTACTAAACATCTACGCAAGAATGGATCTGGGGAGTCTACCAACCAATAGGACCTCTACCACATCTCCTGCAGAAAAATGAGTCCTTGAAACCTAAGTGATGTCTACAAAGAACAGAACTCTCTGATGCTCTGCAGCTAATGACCATAAGAGGACAAGTTATGTTTGCAGGTGTCATCTTTATTTTCTTCTTTTTTCTTTTTTTCTATTTTTGGTACCAGGTCCTTGCGCTTGTGAGGCAGGTGGCAGAACCACTGAGCTAAATCCCTGGCCCTAGGTGTCCTCTTTAAACACGAAAATGAATCAGAAGAAACAAACATGACACTATTATCAGCTGAATCTGCTAGTAGTGTTAGAAACCACCCTATGTCCTCCTTTCGAAAACATGGTGAATTGTAAGGAACATATCAATTAACAACTGATTTAGAGATATTAAGTATTCTTGATGACTGTACAAAATTTTAAAATGTGAAAAATTTGTAAATGATAAGAAAATAAAACAGAAATATTTTGTTCTCTGTGGTAGAAATGAAATTTGGGTCTTGAAGAAATAGAGCCCAGGCTAGTCAGAAGTACACTGCTCAGGAATAACAGGCTTGAAGGCGCACCTCCATGCTTCCAGGAAAGCCTTTCGGTGGCTCAAAAAGAGATAAAATGTGCTTGACACATACAAGAATTAAAAAACGACACGCAGGCTTAAAACAATCTAGGATCACCCATCTAAGTAAATTGAATTGCTACGTGTGATGGGTAATTTAATAAGCCAACTTGACTGGGCGATGGGATGTCCAAATAGCTGGTTAAACATTATTTGGGGGCTGTGTCTAATAGGATATTTTTATAAGAGATTGCTGTGATCATTAATTATGATACATCCACTTGACTTGAATGCGAACTATTACATTAGTAAATTTTGCCTGTGTCTATAGATGACTGACACGTAGGCCAGTAAAATGAAGGGGAAAGACACACCCAGAATGTGGGTGGCACCAAGCAATTGGCTTGTAGCTTGAAGAGAATAAAACGGGAAAGAAGAAGGAAGTGCTTCCTGTTTTGGAAATGCTTGGGTATTCCCCATTGCCCTTGGATATTGACCTCTAGTTATTTTCAACCTTCTGTTACATATTCCTCAGGCTTTTGATACAGATTTTCGGCATTCTGATACATACTCGTAGTAGTAACTCTACAGTGAGTTTACGGGACTTCAACATTTGACTGGTACTGGATGCTCCCACTTTCCAAAACACAGATGGCCCTTTTGGATTCTTCCATATCTGTTCCAGCAGACAGCCACTGGCACTCTTCTACTTCTGATCCTGTAAGCCTACTTAACAAATTTCTTGGAATTTTATGTTGAATCCATTCTTTTAGACAGCCCTAACTAATACAGTTAACATTCATTTACTGTGGATTCAGCAAAGTGAACGCCTCTCTCCAATGTGGCGAGCATCCTTCAATCTCTTGATGGT
This sequence comes from Fukomys damarensis, assembly GCF_012274545.1. NCBI lineage: Eukaryota > Metazoa > Chordata > Mammalia > Rodentia > Bathyergidae > Fukomys > Fukomys damarensis. The sequence goes on along the minus strand of NW_022900942.1, from coordinate 55,120,313 downwards.
CTTAACAGACAGGAAAGGTCAGGAAAGTTGACATCTGCTCTCAGGCACTGATCTTCTGACCTTGACTCCTGATCCTCTGGCCTTCAGACTCAGACTGTAATCTATACCATCAGTACTTCAGCTTTCAAATGTTTGAAATGTACCAACAGCTTTCCTGGGTTCCCATCTTATAGGTAGCTTGTGAGGCTTCTCAGCTTTCAGAATAGCATCTTATATACATGTATTTATGTTCACATGCACACACATTATCAATCACACACATACTTATCTCTGATTGGTTTTATTTCATTAGAGAATCCTAATATGCTTCTTGACATAAAATCTCAAATGAGTCTTGAAATAAAGCAAATAGTATCTTGTCGGTAATTCAGTCAATAAGTAAAACCAACCAAACCAAACAAAATAAAACACAAAAGCTTAGATCACAACAATGATTTCAAAATAAACACATATTTCTCTTGCATAATATATCCTTTTAAGTATGTGATATCTTCCTTCTGGAAATTTGCTGGTTATCTCTTTTAAAAAATTAGTTGATATATCAATCAGTGCTATAACCAAGCCAGTTAAAACTATTTATCTTAGAGGATGGAGCTATGGCTCAGTGGTATAGAGTATTTCATAGCATGTACAGGGCCCTGGGTTTGATTCCCAGTGTGACAAAAAGTAAAATAAAAATAAAGCTGTATAGGATTTCCATGTAGTTAGTGGAGCTCAACTAGTGCAACCCAAGGTTTATTTAAGAATTATTTTAGTCAAATAGCTTTTAGTGATTTTCCCCACTCACCCAATCTACGGTCCAGACAAATGTTGTATTTATTCTTATTCCTCAGTATGTTTTACCACTTTGAAGGAAGAAATCCAAAGCTATTAATGTGTCTCATCTGATAATCATTGAAAACATTTTTACTTCCTGCTAAGGTCTGAATATTTGAGCTCTCAAAAGTTGTTTGTTGAAATCTCACCTCTTATAGTGTTGATAGGAGGTGAAGCCATTGGGATGTAATTAGTGGATGAAGGTGGGGCCCTCCAGAATGGGATTAGTGTCTATATAAAAGAGGCTACTGAGAACTTCTTTGCTCCTTCCACCATGTGAAAACACTGCAGGAAGAGGAAAGGCTATGGACTAGGAAATAGTCCTCATAGAACACTGAATCTGCTGGCATCTTTATCTTGGATTTCCTAGCATTTGGAACAGTGAGGAATAAATTTATATTATTTACAAGTTACCCAGATTATGGCATTTTTATTACAGAAGTTCAAACAGAATAAGACATAACTCTTGTTGGCCTCATACTGTAACATATGAAAGTTTAATTCAAAGTTTATTTAGGAAGTGACCACTAAATTTATCATTTAGCAAATAAAAAGTTTTAATTAGATCACATAGCAGATTTGCATAGAGATTTAAATGTTATAGGTGAACCAAATTTCCTTGTTTGTGCCATATTAATAAGCATTGTAAATCTAAAATAATACTGCCTCTGGTCTGTATGATGCTTATGTAAATACAGCAGAGCACATCAAGAGATAAGTCATCACCATACAAACTCACTTTGTGACATGAAGTCTGAAGATGAGTGAAATTTGTGATGTCTTTATGATTTGAGTATTAATACCCAATTATTATGATGTAATCCTATAAGTGAAAAGACTTCAAGTAACATTTTAGCCTTCTATCTCAAATAGAATTTTGCTTTATCTAGAAGAGATGCTCTGTCCTAATTTTAAATCTAAGGACTCATTAACGTTCCTTAACACATTTCAATATTTAAGTGCTTAATTACATCCAGCTAAGAGGTTCTCCCTTACAACTAATCAAGTTCTTTGACTTTATTCTTTGAAAAATAACAGCTGTATTTAGGTATAATTCATATAGCATATAATTAATCAATTAATGTTTTGAAGAATCATCAGTCTGCTTTACAAAGAGGCCAAACCATTTTAAATTCTACCAGTACTATATATATATATATACATATATATATATATGTATATATATATATATGAGTTCTAGTATCTCCACATTTTTGCTAATACTTGTTTTTTTTTTTTTATTTTTTTTTATTTTAGCCATCCTTAGGGTGTGAAGTGATAAATCATTGTGGTTTCAGGAACACTTTCCTGATGACCAGCAATGTTTACAATCTTGTCATAGCATTTGTTTTCTTGGCAATCTGTTTTTCTTCATTAAAAAACTGTCTATTCTGACCTTTTGCTCGTTTAAAAGATTTGGTTATTGATTTATATTCTTTATATTTATATTCTAGATACAAATCTCTTATATCAAATGTATAACTTGTAAATATTTTTTCCAACCTTTGAATTTCTTTTCATTTTCTTTATAATGTGCCTTGAAACACAAATGTTTTAACTTTGATGATATTTTTATTCTTTTGCTCTTTGTGATTTGGGTGTCAAAGTTAAGGAAATCAGTGCCTAATTGAAGTAACAAAGGTTTATAACTATGTTTTCTCCTATGAGTTTCATAGTTTTGACTCTCATAGTTGTCTTTAATCAGTTTTAAGGGTTTTACCAAGGTAGGGATATAAATTCACTCTTTTTTATATGTGAATAACTTTATTTCAGCAATTTTGTCGAAACAAAATTCTTTCCCAATTTAATTTTTTTGGCAAGTTTATTAAAAAATGATTGACCGTGAATATGAGGACTTATTTTGGGGTTCCCAATTCTAATCCATGAATTTCTGTATATATCCTATGCTTCTACCACATGGTCTTGATTACTGCCATTTTATGAAAAGCATTGAAATTGGTCCATACGGTCCATCTTTATCAACATTTCAGCCATCTGAGTACCTTGAGTTTCCATATGAATGTTAGAATCAGCTTGTCATTATTGTTAGAAAGAAGGTTTTTTTTTTAAAAAAAAATAGGTGGTTCCTCTTTATAAAGGAATTGTCTCAAATTTATAAATTAAATTTGAAGAATTATTGCCATTTAAAAAAATAGTAAATATTCTAATCCATAATAAATGGATACCTTTCTATTTATTTAGGTCTTTAAAATTTTCTTTAAATAATATTTTTAGTTTCACAGTATAAGTATTACATTTTTGATAAGTATATTCCTACATGTATATTTAATTCATTTTAATGCTAGTGTAAATGAGGTTATTTTCTTAAATTTATTTCTCCAATTTTCATTTATTTTATTATTTATTGCTCATGCATGGAAATAAAAGTTATTTTGTAATTGATTTAAATAACTTGCTGAAGTCAGTTATTAATTTTAATAGGTTTTTTGCAGATTCTTTAGAATTAGATCATAAGTAGATCATAAAATAGATCATGAAAATGTTTTCCTAGTTTAACTGAAATGCTGTACTTTTAATCAACATCTTCCCTTTCCTATGTCCCTCCCCCTCTGCCTTTGGAAACTGCATTTCCACTCTTGCTTGTAAAGAGAAGCCTCTTCTTTCCATTGACAAAGAATGGGGATTCACATAATACACAAAAAATTTGTGTCCTATTTAAATTACTGACAGGCTACAATAGGTAAAATTATATCTATGTTAGGCCTTGTGCTAGCTAGTTCTTACATAATTTTTAAATTCATAAGCTCAATTTTTTAAGAATAGTGTTCAGCTCACAGCGAATAAGCAGCAAGTACAGGTAGGCCCCATGTGTTCCCCTGTCCCCACATGACTCCCCACAGCACTCCACCTTCTCTCCACACTATATACTATTCCCCACATCAAGATCGACAGAACACGTGTTACAATCAACGAACCTACATCAACACATAATCATTAAAACTGGACTCCTAGTTTACAACAGGATTCACATTCTATGGATTTGGGTAAACTTATAATGACAAGTATCCACCATTACAGTATCATACAGAAGAGTCTGCTGTCTTAAAAGTTCTCTGTAAACTGTTCATCTCTCTTCCCTAACAAATGGTGACCATTGTTCTTTTTACTATCTCCAAAGTAGAAGACATTTAGCCCTTTCCAGAGTGTCTCATAGTGAAATTATACACTATGTAGCTTTCTCAGATTGTTTTCTTCAGTTATTAATATGTATTTACATTTTGTCCACATCTGTTTGTGCTTAACAGCTCATTTTTTTTAGTGCCAAATAATAGTCCATTGATCTACATGGCTTATTTATCCATTTTCTTATTGGGGAGCTTTGTGTTTACTTCTAAATTTTGGTGATTACAAATAAACTGCTACTGATATTTTAGTGCATATTTTTATGTAGACAGAAGTTTTCAATTCATTTAAATAAATATCAAGGAACATGATTACAGGATTGTATAGTCAATGTTATGTTTGGCTTTGTAAGAAACTACCAAATTGTCTTCCAAATACCTGTGCCATTTTGCAATCTCAGCAACAAATAATGAGAGTTCCTGGTGCTCCACATCCTCACCAGTATTTGATGATGTCAGTGTTTTAAATTTTGACCATTGTAATAGGTGTGTAGTGGTATTTCATTGTTGTTTTAATTTACAATGCCCTAATGACATTTGATGTTCATCTTTTCATTTGCTTTCTTGAACCTGGATGTCTGTTTTGGGGTTTCTTACCCAGTTTTAAAATTCATTCATTGTCTCATTGTTGAATTTTAAGAGTTCTCTGTATATTTTTTAAAAGTTGTTTATCAGATTTTTTTTTTCAAATATTGTGCTCCTTGTCGGTGGTATGTCTTCTCATTCTTTTGACATTGTGCGTTGAAAGTAGTTCATAATTTTAATGCTCTGCTTTATTAAATATTTCTCCTTCCTACATAATTAAATAAATGTAAAACAACCTGGAAAATAAGTCCTATACATGAGAAAACAGTGGCTCAGAGATCTCAAAATCAGCGAATTAAAAATCCATCCTCCAAGTAGTGCTCTGAAACCATTTTTATTGGAGTCATATTTAAAGTGACTCAAAAAGCAGGGCATGGTGGTTCACACCTGTAATCCTAGCCCTCGGGAGGCTGAGGCAGGAGGATAGTTGTGAGTTTGAGACCAGCCTGGGCTACATAGTGAGTTCCAGGTCAGTCTCCTGGGCTACATAGTGAGATCCTGTCTCAAAAAACCAAAAAATTAAAAAAAAATAAATAAATAAATAAAGTGACTCAAAAATACTTTAGAAAAAAGATTTTAATAAATAGAAAATCATTCCACCGACCCCAAGCCTGCAGTTGGCCCTGTAGAATCATCCCATCATAACTAAAGCCTTGCTGGTCATGTTTTCCAGTGTCCTCTGTTCCTTGTCACTGCTGCTATGAAAACACCATCTCTGCTACTGGCAAGCTTGTGTGGCTTCCTTCACTTAATCACGGAAGAGGCCAATTCTTCCCAAGTGTGCCCTCCGTCTTGTCCAAATGGCCACTATTCCTTTTTATTGTTCTCTCACCCACCCCACCCAATCCAAATCCAAATCTCCTGGATAAACGACACTGGTAGTTTTCAAATGTGATAAAACTGTTAATGATTTCTCCTTCCAATCAATGAAATTATTTAACAGTGATATTTTGTAGGCATTTAAGTAGACATGCATTAATTTCAATTTAGCATTCCTCTTTTTATTTGGGAGGAACCAAAAACTATGTATGTCAGCATTCGTATATTTTTACATTTTCATGTATCCTTGAAAAGATCACATGTGCTTTGGACATATTATCCTTACATTTGTCACTGGAAAAAATCACCCAGTCCCTTTTCTTTGCCCCTTTGACCGGTATTTTTAAATGACTGATTTACCAAACCCACTACATTCATCTTCTCACTTTAATTAAAAAGTGCACCCACACCCTCACAGAATTGATTGACTGGACTCAAATGTGCAGGGTTTTTTTTTTTTTTTTTTTTTTTTTTTTTTTTTTTCTGTTAAATCACTCAGATATATCACAGAGAAAGGTGTAACAACCACTGGGCTTTAAATGCTTTGAACATACCTTAATGGATGCCATGTGTGAGCATTAGGGATCTGTGGACCTCGGTTTGGGGTCGACTATATAGGGAGCATTAGAAGTCCTTATTAGTTGTAGCATTTTGTGAAAAAGAAACAAAAGCACCCAAGAACATTATCTCTGCTTCACTGTAATTAGCGCTTGCTTCTCTAGCTAATGGCCTGATTATTTGTCCCCTTCTAGTGGGTCTCTAGCTATTTTCACAGCTTACAGCTCTGCTTGTTTATGTCTATACTTACATTGCAGGTGATAATTGCCTCATTATCTTTTTTTTTTCTACTTTTCCTCGGCTTTCTTACATTCCTTTCTTTTTGAGTGGTTCACATTCCGTAAGGAATGACTCTATTCTAGGCATCCCAGCTTTTTTAAAGGAATCTATATTTTCATTGATTCAACACACTAATCAAACAAAACACATCATCTACACTTACCCCCTCACCTTCTTTACTACACATCAGGCACGGGTCAGCATGCTAAGGATGTAGCAGTAAATAATCAGATATGGTCACTGGGTTAGTGCTCTATCACCGGGACAAAAATGCATGAGAAAAATCAACTTAGAAAGAGGAAGGATATGTATTGTCTCATGGTTTCAGAAGTTTCAGTCCTAGGTCTCTTGGCCCTAGCACTCTGGGCTTGTAGCAAGGCAGAACACGGTGGAAGGAAATGGATGCCAGAAGAGTGCTGCTCACCTCATGGCAGCCAGGAGGCAAAGAGAGACAGAGAGATGGGGCGGGGTCTCAGTATCCTCTTCAAGGGCACATCCCAGTGAACTAACTTCCTTTCCCTAGGCCCCACCTCCAAAAGGTTCCACCCCCTTCCAGGAGTTCCACAGGCCTCAAAGCAAACAGGTAACACTTAAGTGTTTGAGGGAACCCTTCAGGTCCAAACCCTAACAGTCACGAATTTACTTTAGTATGGATGATCGATTCGGTACTAGACTACTAGTCACACAGATAAGTAATTACAAAGTATGGTAACTGCTGGGAATAAAAGGTACAAGCTGCTGTAAGAGTCCATCAAGGAAGCCTAAGAATGAGCAGATGAAGGAATGCCCCTAGGAGCTGATCACATGGAGCCTGAAAACTGAATTATAAGCGGGGAATAGGTGAGGACAACGGCAAGCCTTTTCCAAGCAGGAAAAAATAGCATCTAGAAGGTGTGAGGATTTATTCTAAGTTTCTCATTTCACACAGGTAAACGTATTTGCCAACTCAATTTAAACATATTTTTTGTTGAATGTCTCCCAGTTGTCTATGATGAGTAAACTTTTGAAATAGGTAAATAAAGCAGTGATTAAAGGAAAAAGCAGTACATCTTTCCCTTTACCCTCTTCTCAGAATGTTCCTTTCCTTTAAAGCAATACAAGATTTCTGATCAGGTTGCTACAAATTATATCAAACAAATTACTTACTTTCTTGTCTTTTGCTGTTGCTTTTCCCCCAGTGGAAACCCTCTGGTGCTCTGGTGCTTCACTTTGATCTTGTTTTTGAGATCAGAAGTTCTCAAATCTAGTCACTCATCATCATAACTGTAGCCATTCTATAAACTGTAGGACTCCTTAAGTAATTCCAGAATACTGGGTTGGGACATCCCTGGGTAAGACACAAATAGACTGTACTAAAAATATTTAAAAGCTTCTTGGAGGAAGCAATTATATTCCACCATTCTCAAGCAAGTTACTTATCGTACTATGACTCAGTTTACCCAAATGTACAACAAGAACCATCACAGCACTTACTTTATGAAGTTGTTATCAATATAGAAAGAGGGAGAAGATCTTGACTGGATGTAACACAAATGGGAAAACAGACACTGAAGAAAAGGGTAGCTATTAGACAGTTTAGAAACTCTGAGGTGTCACAGAGCTAGGCTGTCTCCCCATTAGTCATCTCTGGCTCTGATTTGTGAAGTCACTTTGTGAGCTCTCTACCATCTACAGTTTTAAACTCCACCTCTGTGCTTTCTTTTGGACTGCTGCCTCCACTATGATGGACTGGTATGAGGTCACTGAACTCTAGATCATACTTTCTTGGGTTGGGGGAAAGTCTGTAGCTCAAGGTGGGCAATGAGAACATTTATTTCTGTAACTACAGCAACTGGTAAATAAGCTAAGAACAAGATCCCAAAGCACATATCAGAGTCCATATGCAATCACTGATATGAACACCAGGAAAGAAAGGGTCTCTCTCTCTCTCTAACAACTGCTATGAATATGAAAGCTTGGAATTTCCCATTGAAATCTTCACTGTCAAATTCAGGAGAATGCTGGACATGATAGCATATGGAGTAAAGCAAAGCCAAAAGAAGCCAGAGATGGAGAGGGTTGTGATGGTGACACTGATTTCCCAGGGCCACTGCTGAAAATGTCTCATCTAATGTATGTATGCGAACATGTAGGCCTTTATGTCTGTATACGTATGTTCTCGCTCTGTTGGGTTAGCCTGCTTGAAGATAGAGTTCTATCACTCAAAACCCAAAGTACATTTTGATGTTTTCTCTCACATTAATGATCAGTACAGCTTATTACATGGTTCTGTGAAGCTTTGTTTGAAGCCTAAAGTGAGAGAAGCTGAGGCCCTCACCCTCTAACAACTCTAAGAAGTGACGGCAGAAGTATAAATGAGAAGTAAAGGCAGGATGGCTCCTACTTTGGCACTCTTTGTATTATAATTGTGAAAAAAAAAACGCATCAGCACATTTAAAATAATAGAATTAGAGAAATTCATCCTAAAGGTTTAAGCATTGATTTGCTGTCTGAACTGCTCAGAAATTTTGCTGCTGCCCAGGTGTGATCCCAGATTTGTGTGGGCCGGGTCCTTCCATGAAGCGAATTGCCTTAATAAAAATGTTGTTCCTGCAACTTCAATAAGAGCTTTTGTCTTATATTAAAGCTGTACCATATTGAGTTTTTTTGTGACAAGAGCCCTACTCAAAGCGACACTGAGTGCAAACCGCAATAGGGCTACAAACAACATTAAAAGTTAATGAGAAATCAGTCTTGTAGATTCCGTAAAAACCAAAAAAGTGAGAGGGAAAGAAGCAATGATGTTTTGCTAGTTTGGGTTAAAATTTAGGTAATTTTTATTATGTTGAAATTAGCATCCTCTACCAATACAATCAGCCATTAGACTTACTAATGAACATGTTTTTCACCTCAAATTAGTAAGAATTCTCAGGTGGAGAAATGGAGGTAGAAAAGAACAAAGGGGAGAAAGGCAAAGAGCATAGGGAGACATTAACTTTTATTGTACAATCTATCATTATGTCCAGGCATATTAGGGCTATCTTTATCTGGTGGTAATACGAAGAAAAAGATATGAACCCAATACATCTCGAGCTTGACCACTCCAAGAGAAAACTGCTGAAAGAACATTTGTAAGGGAACGGGAAGATCAACATTTTAGAGCTGGAAGGAAACTTGTATCGGCCCTATCATAACTTTATCATGTTTCAGGTTGAGAAACTCCTACCCGGGCTGAGGGCCTCGGCCAAAGCAATGCAGCTGCCCAGTGGGAGCTCTTTGGTGCTAAGCAGCAGCTCAATCCCACTCTGAAATACACATATATTAGAAGTAGCATTCAGATCAGACAAAGTCCTAGCATCAGACATTTCTCAGAATTCCTACTTCAGGGATTCTGCCAGTGCTGAGGATCTGTTCCAACTGTGTAATCCTGGAACTGGGAATGAACACTGGAGGAGACGTGGACCACAAAGCCACTATGAGAGGTACCTGAGCTACACCTCTACTGATTACCTACCCTACCTTAGTCCTTTTGGGGACTCAAGAAACAACACACGGGAGCGTGGAGCCTTCACACACGGAGTGGAAGAACCAGTCTTAGAGTTGAGTGCTACCAAGCGTGTCTTGTTTCTCCCATAACAGGCTGTTTGTATTGCTGAAAGCTCTAAAAGGTTCGCCATCTCAGAAGCTCCCCTTCTTGGCTAAGGAAGCTGCTTCCAAAGAGATGCACCTGTGGTAAACTCCATCCTCAAGTTTATATTATCAAATAACCAGGAAAGATTTAACTACCAGAGAAAAGGGAGACTGAAAGTCCTCACCACATCCAAACAGGCGTTTTGCCTGTTCTTCCAGGGTAGCTCTGAAAGGCCAGCCCAGCCACTGTTCTTTACCTTCTCTTGCCCTTAACTTGTCTCCACCTCCTCCTCTGCCCTCTCCCCATGAAGAAAAGCATTTAAATTTCTACCATCTGGCCTCTTTCCTGAGTTTTATGTCAGCCCAGCCACTGTTCTTTACCTTCTCTTGCCCTTAACTTGTCTCCACCTCCTCCTCTGCCCTGTCCCCCATGAAGAAAAGCATTTAAATTTCTACCATCTGGCCTCTTTCCTGAGTTTTATATTTTGCATGCATGTTGATGAATTTGTTCGCTTTTCTTTTGCCATGACGTCTTTTGGTACTGGGGGTTGGTTTGATCCTTGCTGATGGGTGGGAAGGGGACAACCCTTTTCTACCTCTGCAGTCCCTTCTCTGGCAGTAATGTTTTGGGTTTCCTAAAATTACTGTCAAGTTGGAGCCAACACTCAGCATTGCCTGAAAATCTTATTTTCTCTTTCCCTAGTGCATCACCATCTGGCAGAAGGCCATACTATTCAGAAGCCTCCAAGTGAGTCTTTTGGAATTACACTGGTTTGTTTTTCACAATTAAAATTTTCATTTATAAAAAATAGTTCCTCATGACAAAAAGGCAAGTTTTCATGCCACGGATCTAGTTAAATTCTACAAGAGAAGAACAAAAGAGGTCAAAGCCTGATGAGGGATAATAGACAATGGGAAAAATGTCAAAAACAAGGGATGATTTGCTCATTTCCAAGGGACTCCTTGCTAGTTCTTAGAACTGCTGGGGAGCAGCTAGCTCCAAAGCTGACACAGATACTACAGCCTTGGAAGAGAACATTTTTCTATATGACACGAAGAATGTGGTCCGGTCGGATCTGAGGAGACAGCTAGAGTCCTGTGACAAGACTGCTCTGTGCAAACTGCCACTGCCTCTAAAATCTTTGGATCTGGGAACTTCACACTGGGCCAGGGAGATGAAACACTTGCCTGACACGTTTTCTCAGCCCTCTCTCATGGAACTCTTTCTGCTCTCTGTAATCCTTAGGTGTCCGTGAGTCCCATGACCATTTGGAGAAGACAAACACAGGTAGATATGTGCCTTATGGAACTCCTTACAGAGTTTCAGGGTCCTGACAACTGAGCGGACTCCAGCAAAGGCATCACAACCTTTTCAAGTCTGCTAATGATTTTCATCATGGTTCACACAGCAGAAACGTAACTACCCTAAGGGTCCCCAATGTCAAAGCCAAATAAATGAATATTTAAGAATTCCAGATGCTAAAAACACACTTGAGATCTCATTTTCCTCTTAATCAGAAATTGCTCCAGGGTAGAAGCCTTTTTGCCTTCTGAAATCCAACATCAGCCAAGTGAACTTGGCATCTCGGCAGAAATTAAGGCTACCTTGACTCTTGCCAATTGTAAACAGAGAAAACAAAATTTGAATGTAAGAGATACAGAGGCGAAAAGCTGCCTACCCGTTGCTGTGGATTTAGAAAGGCTATGTTATTTAAATTTCAGTGGGTAGCATCACAGTAGGATTGGAATCTGTTCATATTTTTTCCAAATGCATACCTACCCATTACTAAACTCGGTTTGGTTCACGCAAAATTTGTAAGGAACACAGAGTTAAAACCTGTCAAAACTCCTGACAACAACTGGTCTTCCACTTAAGTATATCACCTTCAATTTGGCCCTCAATTCCAGATTGGCAATACCCTTTCACATTTCTTCTAAAACCATAGCGTCTCACCTTTTGCATATGCAATTGCAGGTTGTACTTATGTCTCTTCCCTCATCTTTTTTTTAAATTATCAGTTTTACTGCCTTATATCCAAAGCAAACCCAGGATCTCTACCTAATTTTTTGCCAGTGGTTGAGTGAATGGATTTCTGATTTCTGATGATCACTGAATTGTTTTGGGGATGGATCTAAAATGCAAGCACTGACCCTTAATGTCAATCATAAAATTCTGAGTCCAAAATTCTGAGGCAGTTTCATTGTTTACAATATATCTCTGGCAGTGTGATAATAAGCAGCCTGACCACTTTATGGATTTGTCTCTCTCTTGAGCAAACTTAAAAGAAGGCTTAGTAAAGCCTACATTGGTTTATTGAGTGTAAGAAAGCTGGCCGTTACTCTTGTTTTCTCTTATTACTAGATATTCTTTGGCGTTATAAATCTGAACAGAGCTTTCAAATTGAGAAATTTGCTTAGTAATACTAAATATGTCTTTTTCAGTTAGTTATTATGCTAAAGGTCACACAGAAACCATGAGAATATTTTATACTAAAAATCATTCCTACTTTTAAGTATATTTCATGTCCTAAGAAACATAAAATTATATGAGCATAATTTATACAAATTAATGATTCACAATAAATTGGCTATAAAAGTAATTTGAAAGCTGTTCACAAGAGCATGAAATATGTAAGTATTTATGTCTATTGTTTTTCATTTGCAAACAACTATTAATTGCTACTTTGCCTCTAGGGTACTTGATAAGCATTTCAGAATTCTACGTTTATCAAGATGATGTTTTTATTAAGAGTACATTTAGGCATTTCCCACAGTTACTGCGTTCAGCACAGCCATGGAATGGAGATGGTCTCCCTCTGCCCTTTCTCTTCTCTAAATAAATCAGAACCAGTTTGAAGTCAATCTCTGGCCTTAATTTTTTGAAAAATTAATGAGGAAAATTCTCTCCCCATGAAGATTCATTACTAACGTTGCAGCCAGCAGCCACCCACATAGCAATTAAATGTCATTGGAACCGAAGAAAATGACATTTACACAGGGTATGTTTTGTTCTTTTCCTGAGATGGGGCCAAACAAATGGGAAGCTTCTAGAGAAGATAGCTACCAGTGCCACTGATGTTAACTGTACCCCTACGCTCTTCTGTACTGCTTTTAAAAATCACAAATGCTTTAGATAACAATTTTGCACAGAGAGTCACACAGATTGGCTACTCAAGTGAGTTTATATGTTCTGAAAAAGAGACATTTCAGAAAGTAAACACTGAGTAAACGAGAAAAGCAAGGGTTATGATGGAACGGAAGTTTAGTAACTAATCTATAAAATTTTTACGTTACTCTACAATTGCATTACGCTATTACTAAAGTACTACATGATGTTTTACAAAAGTATGTCACCCTGACCAAGGACAATTGTGTGCCCCTCTCTCCACAAAAATGAAATGGTGGATTCCCATCAATGCTGATATAAAACATTATTTTCATGGTTGTGAAGTTGAAGGACTGTTAATCAGACTAAGAGAAAAGGTACACCTGTATTTGTTTTTCAAGAATACTAATTTTTTCTTTCCAAATCAAGTTAAGGAAATTCTCCCTGTTGTGGCTAAGGAAAGCACATGCAAGGGCCTGGAGAACCAAGGGCAACGAGTCTCTCTTATGCCCCCATTGCAGACCTCATGGTCTAGTAGGTTGAACGTGGTGAATGTGTTATTAAAAAACACTCCAAGTCTACCATTACAAGTGCTGTAACTGGGAAATACAGGGAACACATAGGAGGAACAGCTTCAACATTTGAGAAGCAAAAAATGGTCTGGACGCCTAGGGTTGAGGGATCTGATGGCCAATTATAGAAACTGAAAGCTTAGAATAGCTGGAGGCTTAGTGGAAGGTAAGCAATGAGGACAGAAGGGAACCTCCAGGCCATAACACCAAGGGCCTTAATAGTCAAATGATGGAATTGAGGTTTGTCCTAAAAGCCATTTGGAGGAGAGGCATAAAGAACTTCAAGCAGAAGGATAATCAAGCTTCCATGTCTGGTAGCTTCTGGGCAATGGTATAGGAACAGGCTACTTCAGAGCTGCTGCAGCAATCACAGAAACACATCCTTATGCTATGGACTAAGGGGATCTAATGAGCTAGGGAGGTAAGAAAGATTTGTCTGGATTTATTTAGAAGACGAAAATAAAGGCGTTGTTCATGACAACAAAGAACAATTGCATCAATAGTGAAATGAGCTACTTTGGAGGCAGACCTTGGAGAAAATTGACAAATTTAGCTTTGTTCTCACGGAGTGAGAGGTCAGTAGGGTAATCAAGTAAAGATGCCCAGAAAACAGCGAGAGAGGCTTGTGAAGGATCAGCTTTCTATGGATGGGATCACACAGGGAGTAGAGGGAGATAAAAAGAAGGGCTAAAGCACAGAATTCTGGGAGAAGTTGATTCTAAGGCATGAGAAAAGGAACAGAGTCTTCTGCAGGGGAACCTTTGAATGCAGCCAGCGGGGAGAGGGAAAAGTGAAAGAGCATTATGTTCAAGGTTGGCAGGAGAAATGATGTGAAAGGGGTCACTAGTATGAAAAGCAGCAGGGAGCTCAGCAAAGGAGGGGTAGAAAAGACTCACATGGCTCATGCGGGCAAGACTGCTGCGGAGAATGGGACCAGTGATCCCACTGATGAGTGCAGACTGCAGTAATAAGGATGCATGAAGAGTAATCAAATGGAGAAGTTTTAAAAAATAAAGGAAGAAGGAGAGGCTAGATTGGGGCAATAGGGAAACTGTGGTTGAAAGAATTGGCTATTTGAGCTGTGCTTTATTTTTGAGTCAGGGAAGATTGAACTAAGACTCTTCATTCAACAATGACTTGAGGTTTCTTTACAAGAGGTACACCTCTTTAATTTGTCACGAACTAAACATCACACAACTTTTCACCTAAGCCTGTAGCTGCCAGATTTATTCTTGAAAAGTCTGTTTGGAGAAAAAGCTACAGAATAAGATGTTTCAAGGGACACTGGTTGTGTCTGATTGAAAGTTCTTTTGAAGTCTGAGGATGACATCACAGTTTGTCCTTCTCAGAGCAGATTTTCAGATGAAGAAGAGAAACCCATTGTTCCTGATGATGCATCTGGCTGCTGGAGTTCCTAAGCGGGCACCGGAATGGAATGGTTAGGCTCAAGCCACTTTGGCAAACAAATAAATATTTCAGGGTGTCATGATCCCTCTTGGATTTTATTTATTTATTTATTGGTTTTTTGAGACAGGGTCACTCACTATATAGCCCAGGCTGCTCTCGAACTCACAGAGATCCTCCTGTCTCAGCCTCCCCAGTGCTGAGATTATAGGTGTGCGCCACCATGCCTGGCAACCTCTTGGATTTTAAAGGGAAGGGGAGAAGAGAAGAGCAGAGGAAGGGGAAAAGTACTGGGTGGAGAGAGTAGTTAGCAGCAAGCATGTTTTAGTGCCAGTTTTATGACTTTCTGGCTATGCAAATTTAAGCCTTGTTGTTGCTTCTCTCTCAAAGGTGGAGGCTGAGACCAAATAATGCTTTAGCAGTTGAGTTTTCTTTTAATTAGAAAATTAGAGTTTGGAGTAAGTGATACTATATACCAAATCAATACTCACTAACATAATTTAATTTTTCTACTTCATGAATAATATAGTGAGTGATGTCTTTGCACTCACACTCAAAGTCCACACTAATGACCTGGTGATTATTTTAATTGATTTTCAATGAACTGTTAACTTCTCCACTGGCATACCAATAAAGAAAGAAACACCGTGTTTCTTTCTTTTCGGTGGTGCCTTAGGTTTTTCTGCTATGATTCTGAATGGAAATCGATGTATCTAAATAAGCCTTTCTGTGTATGTCTTACTACAGTTATCACTGAACATATGTAGGATTTTAAGAAGTCCTAACAAAAAAAAAAAAAAAGAAGAAGAAGGCCTAGTGTGGCGCATGCCTATAATCCCAGCACTCCAGAGGCTGAGGCAGGAGGATCAATGTGAGTTCGAGACCAGCCTGGGCTTCATAGTGAGTTCCAGGTCAGTCTCAACTACATAGTGAGACCCTGTCTCAAAAAAAAAACAAAAAAAAACAAAAGTCCTAATTTGGATTTGTGTAAGCAGAAGAAAAGGTAGCAGTACGACACAGAATTGAGAAGTGGGTACAGTTCTGGGGAAGATGTAATTCACTCCAGTATACTCTCAAACACGTGGCAAAGAAATTATGTGATTATGTTGCATATTAATATACAAGAATCAGGGTAGGGGGCTTCAGAAAGATGGAGGACCAGTGGGCCCTTTGTTGTCAGTTTTTTTTATTGGGAGGGTCATTGACTCTTTCTCCTCCATTTGGAACTTTCCAAAAACTGCACTGGTGAGCACCTCTGCCTAATGTTATTTCTTTCTGTGGTCTATGTGCAGTTTCTTCCTGTCTGTCCACTTGTCCTTGATGTATCTTTTAAGGCCTTATCTTTGGGGCGGGTGGCTCGCTGGCAGGAGGGTGTCTTAGGGGACATGTGGCCATCTACTGTACTCTACAATGACCCTAGAGAGAAAAAAATAGTGACCTTAGAGTGAATACCCACATATATGTGTAGATATTAGAGCACAGGTGTGAGTACACACTGCCTTAAAGTTAGCCTCCCCTTGGCTTGCCTTGTATTTTATTGACGGCGGGGGCAGCTTATCCTTTGTGCACCTGGCTTTCTCTGTGTCCTGTCTGCCAGCTCTTTTTCTGGTCTCTTGGTGCAAGTCCCAAGTCCAGTTGGTGCCTTTCTTTATCTGCTTCTTTTCCTTTTTCTACCCTTGTCTTAGACTTGTTTCCCAGGGGACTCTCTCTAGTAAAGTTTGTTTTTGTAACTCCTAGTCAGGATTGGCTAGAGGAACTAAGGAGGGCCCGGTTTTATTTTTTTGTTTACTGACCCCTGTCCCTACAGAGCTACACATTTCAATGTAAATACTCCTCACAAAATACTACTGATGGATAAAAAAGCAAGCTGTATAAGGGCATATGTGTAGGTAGATTCGTTGTATATAAACTTATGAATATAAAAAAGGAATACATGCACGTGTTAAAAATTATAGAGACATGCACAGAAATATGGCAAAAAACATCAAATTTAGGGCAGTAATGATCTTGGGAAGATAAAAAAGAAGGTATGGAAGGAAGAAGAATATAAATCAGACTCTGGAGAGATCAATCTATTTGTTCAAGGACATAAAACAGGTCGGAAATCAGTAGCTAGGTTCAGTATCTCCATTACAAATACTTCCGCACAAACGGAGAGCCTCTCTGACTTTATTTGTTAACATCACCTATACTGTCAACATTTGAGACTTTTTTTACTGTTTTCAAAGTCTTTGATAACTTCAATGTTTTATCCTATCATAATTTCTTTTAACTACCACACAGTATCTACATATTTATGAGATACAGTCTGGTATTTCAAGACTTGGATACTAATGAAATCGGGATTTTATCATTCCTCTTTATTTCTTTAGGTTTGAATCCTTTGAGTTGCTTTTTTTGCATTATAAAATATGTCATAGTTTTTGTGAACTATAGCACTCTACTGTGCTGTAGAGCATTAGAGTGTATCCCTCTTGACTAGCTGTGTTTTGGTACCTGTTACCCATCTCCTTCTATCCCTCCATCCTCCTAATCTCTTCAGTCTTTAGGGCTTAGTATTCTACACTCACTGACTATCAGGTCATAGTAGGCTTTCTAATCCTTCACATGTGAGAGCAAACATGCAGTATTTCTCTTTCTTGATCTGGCTTATCTTACACAATGTTCTCCAGCTCCACTAATTTTGCCACAAATGAGGATATTTCAGACTGTCATAAATATATATTTCTGAAAAACGCATAGTTGAACATCAGCCTCATTTGTATTCCTTAGCGTTGTTGAGCTTTGGCTAGGGTTCACTCATTCAGCCAAGATTTACTGAGCATCTACCATGTGCCAGGCACCATCCTAAGTGGTAGGGCATAGTAGTGGGCATGACCTTGCAGTCTGTGGTGGAAAGGAATTGAAATCAGTGGAGGGTACTTTTCTGTGCCATCTACTGCTTTATTCTTCATCTAAAGGGTTGAATAGAGCTAAGGGGGTCCGCTATGAGGCCTTCCTGAAATTCAACAACCCTTCTTTGAGAAAGATGGCCACTCAATGATAGCGGGAAAGAGACTTAGGAAAAAGGCAGGAACCGTGATGAATTTTCCAAGTAATGCTCTGCGTATGTGTATCAGAAACATATTTGAAGAATGGATGTATTCAAAGCATTACTGGATTTTTTAAAAAATATCTGTTTAAAGGTATAAATGTTGCTGGCGTCAAGATCAAATCACTTTTGCCAGATACAGAGAATATTAGATGTGGCAAATTATGAAGGAGGAGATCTTCTGGCTTCCCGTCTGAGGTAAGTACTATCTCAAATTTTCTAAGATACCATGAGGAAATTCTTCCATGGACTGCATGCTCCCCAAGCTTTGCACAGCTTGCAAACACACATTATCTTTAACATTCTTCAAGACTGCGGCAATTCGGTGAGATGCTTTAAGTAGAGCACTTGCCCAGCAACAACACCTTCACCAATGAGCTGAGGCCAACTCCTGCCTCCAATCTCCAAGACCAATAAAATCTCTATCCAAGTAGCTTAGATGAACCCTCCCATCTCCCACATTGCCCGCTCCTTTTTTTTTTTTTCGCTAGTAGCACTTTCCCTTTCCCTTTGCTTCAATCTTTTTGAATACGCACATAGTTTGCTGCAGCATTTTTATTCCCATTGCAATGCTGTCCCAGAATAAACTCAATTAATCATTTGAGAATCTCTCTCTATTTGTTATTTGGTTTGACAAAGGGATCAACACTGTCGCAAAGCTCGGCTGTTGAACACTAGTCAATTTCAGAAGACTCTGATGCAACTTGAAAGCCATTAGTCTTTCACTTCTGTCTCCCGAGGGAAAGCTGAGAGAATAGTGCTGGACCCGACAGGGGAATAGGAAACCTGAGGTAGAAGGTTAAGACAGAGCCCAAGGGGAGCATCAAGTTATCGACAGCTGGCTGTCAATAAGAATAAACACTGGTTTTGGGGGCTGCTATAAAGTGAGGAATGAAATCAGCTGCTGGAAGCAGGGACAGCTGCAGTTACCCTGGAGATCAACAAGTAAGTTAATTCCCTGTCATCAGGAGGCTTCCATGAAACTGGGAGAGTCACATCATGTGTAAGTAACTGAAAAATGATTAGAGATTAGGAGAAGCATTATAAAGTAAATTTAAAAAACCAACAAAAAACAACCTGTGGTAATAAAAAAATCAGGGGCTAACTCCTTTACACAGGGTATTTAGATACGGAAGTCTGAAGGAGTAAGTGTCAGCAATGAAACTCACCCCAAGCAGAAGCTCAGCTAACACAAAGGCCCCACTATGGGGGATGTGGGACAAGCATGTACAAGAAAATGGGGTACAGGGGTACGGCAGTGTCCAAAGGCAGGCAGCAGGGGCGTGTGTTCATTTGATTAAAAAATATTTGCCACCCATGGCAAAATAAGAGAAAGTAATTCAAATGAGTGACTTTTCAAAAGAAATAGATCTTATCCCCCTGAGGTATGATTTACATCAAATGTAACGTCCTCCCTTATTGAAAGTGGCTGCGTTTTAGTTCAGGAAGTCAAAGATACCCCAGAAGAGAAGATATTTTCAGTATAGCAACATCACAAGCAGGATGAACAGCCTAATTTTAGAGGAAGAGAATATACTGTCTCATCAGAGAGACTCAGGAGAAAAGAATTATACCAGCCCTGTCTGGAAATAAAACTTCACATGCCAAAAAATATGGTTCAGTGTTGAGAAATAGAATACTTAGTTTGAAAATGAAAGCAAGATGAAGTCTCCCTAGAAAACATAAGAAGTATAGATATTAGTTTGTTGTGAAAACCAGAGTCAATTATCTGAGAGAAAGCAGTAAGTTCCCTTTCCTTCCACTGAAATCATAAGCTTGTAGCCACCACTTTTTGCATTTATACTATAAACATAGGAGGGTTAAAATACAACTGAGACCACTGATTTTTGCTGTGCTTTTGAAGCAGAAAAAAAAAAAGAAAAAAAGAAAAGAAAGCGAACATACATTTTGGCTATTGTGCTACTGATAACAGCATGTGGGATTTGAACAACCTTGACCTCCAGAACGTTCACAGCATGAACCCATAAGATACAGTTCTCGAGCAAAGCATGTCTTATAGAACCTGAACTGGTGACGATGAAGACCGAATCTCGGGCCTCATGCATGCTAAGAAGGTGCTCTACCATTGAGCTACATCCTGGACCCACGTTGGGCTCCAGTTACATGACTCCTTCATAAACTACCCATGATAACTCAGCAAAATAATTGACTGTAGGCCCTTATGCTGAATCCTAAATGAAATTCCAGTTTTAGAACTCCTTGTATATCAGGGAAAAAAATGGTAGAAATCAGAAAAAAATGTCTATTTTGAGATAAGAAAGAACAGTAAAAGTATTTGAATTTAAAGTATACATATAGAACATTATGAATAAGTAGCCAAACATTATTTATCATGAATTAAAAAATGCAGAGATTGTTTTGAAAGGTTTTTATAATACAGGGATAACCTCCAGACAACTATTTCAGTTTGGAACTAAACTAGGTTCTAAAAAATCTCAGAAAGAGTAATAATGTAAACTTTTAGCTGGGATGCAGAATTATTTATTACTTAATAGGAAATTTTATCAGATATGCATATTTCTCACACAAATGCTGTACAAGCATAGTATGAAACTGTAAAAGGAATATAGAGTGAATGTTATTGCTTGGATGTGATTGACTTGGCTGGTCTTTCCTTCATGAAATTGTTAAAAATATGGATTTTTCTTCTCTGTAACAATGATCAGAATGTGTGATGGAAGAAAAGTGAACTTCATGGAGTATCTATCAGAGGGTGAATAAGCAGAGGTTAAGGAAGCAAATTCTACTAATTAATATAATTAATACTTGGTGCTTCCAAAGGAGGTTGTAGACTGGCATAGATACTAGTGGAGGTCCCGTCTCCTTTCTGTCATGATAGACTACTGTCCTTTTGTACCACACCTTGGCCTGGACTCAGGATCCTTTTTTGCCTTACTGTCCACGGCAGTAAATCTGGCTCACTGTTCTATCCCTACCTTCAGCACAGCAATTGTTGAAAGGCTGAACATCTGCCCATGGAAGCATTCTGCAGAGATGTTAAATGCTGCTGAACAACAGCCGCCCCTGCACTCAGGATTATCCCTCTCCTTCCACTGTCCACACTGGGAACCAGGATGGCCCCATGCCACTTGGATTCTTCCAGCTATTTTATCAAGTCTGGAATGGAGTCTTTTCTTTTTCTCTTTAATCAGCCAAGACATAAGCTTGAACACAATTCAGTCTTCCTAAACTGGCGAGTGTTAGTTGTGACAGCTCAGAGCAGGGAAGGGTGACGATGCTCTGCACTATTTGTAGGATAAGATGTTACATGCACTGTACAGTATTGCTTGCCAGGCCCCATGCAGAGCAAGCTGCACGCACTGTGACTCAGTGTGGTGAATATTATCATTCCTGCTTTACAGATGAGGAATCTGAGGCTTACAACCTCTTAAGAAATTCGCTCAGTCACAAAACGAAGAGGTAGAACACGTGAGCTCTTCAAGATCCTTTGGAAGGGAAAACATGTACTCTTAACAACTACAAAAACTAGTGTGAAGTAAATATAGCAATATATCAAGCCACAAAGTAATGGATCATATAATTGATTATGTATCAAAAATGAGCAGTATTGTGGAATGCTGTATGCCACGATCAGACAGAATTTAATTTCATCATAGATTTTTCCCACCTCAATTCCAAAGAATGTCTATAATTATCTACTCACAAATCAGAACACTCTAAAGATTTATTTTGAAATTCTTAAACAGAAAAAGACCATGAAAGCCAAAGAGGCTTAGAAAAACAGTCCAATGCTTAGATTTTAAAAGTATCAAACAAAAGATAAATTCTCATCTATGACTGAAATGTATCTGAGATAAAAGCTACTCTGATCATAAGAGTCTGTCCTAATTAGGGAACCAAAATGAAGCCTATCTTACAAGGTTCTTTGTGTGATAGTTCTAACTTATCTAAAAGTTAATTTTTTTCCTCAACTTCTTGTTTATCATTGAAACACATAGCCAGATTTTATGATGTAAAAACAAAGCTTATTTGAAAATTTCCAATACCGCCAGTGTTATTTAAAATCCCAATGTCTCTCATTATCTGGGAAAGTACAGAAGGTAACACAGGCTTCTAGTCTAGTATGACACAATGCCACATGAAAGTGCTCAGAAAGAATAATATAGCTTTAGTTAAATTTTAGTGAAATACTTTCCTAACAGAATCCTAAGTTTAAAATTTATGTTTGCTGTCATGAGTAGTTTGGGATATTGTGCAAATCATTTAAAATACATTGAAGATCCAAGAAGGCACTTTTAGCAAATTACAAATAAAATTGAGGAGAATGAGTGATTAATGTTTGACCAGCCAATCTTAATCAATGAAAATAATTTCCAATGCTTGGAAAATGATGAACCCAAATTAAGAGTCCAACTTGCAGCAAAGGTTACATATCTATGCATTTGTGTTCTGCTTCATTTGCTAATTTCAGGGATTTAAAAGAGCTGCACTGACACTGTTGCATTTATTATATGTCTATTTTATCCACCACTTCAGTCAGAAGACTCATCTAGGCTTCATGAGCGGGAAGGCCTAGGTACAGATCATACTTTGAAAACTCTTAGATTTGTACTTCTAGGCAAGTCTCTTAGCCTTCACTCATTGCTTCGTCCATACTGCAGAAGGATCATAATCCTCACCTTTCCCCTCTGGGAGGTGAGACACAAGGGAGCTGCATGGACCTCATAGCAGTACAGCCTGAGTTCAAATCCTGGCCCTTCTCTCTGCACCAAAACCTACACATGTGAGGCTTTGGATAAGTCCCTTATCCCTCAGACCCACAGTTTCTTCAGCTGTACATTAGAATATCACCCACCTAGAAAGATATAATGAGGGTCGGAGAAAAATCTATGTGAACATTTGGCAGCAGTATTAAGACACCAGTAAATGGTAGCTTGTGGACACATTTTATGAACTGCATTTTATTTGTAGGGAAACATTATATGACTTGTTTCCTGGAATATGATATAGTTTATCACTGACAGACTAAACCATATTTCTCCCATATATACTCCTTGACATACTGAAGTCTTGTTGTGATCCTCCATTGTGGGATCTGTTATGAAACCATGATACTAGATTGATCGTGACACCTTTAGATTCTCCTGCCTTTGTGGCGTTCCAGCCTATAGTTTATGGTGAGTTTTCAATTTAGTCATTCTTTCATTCATTTATTCTACATGCACCCACTGAAGCTCTGCTATGTGACAGGACTTGTCTTACAACTTACACTTCAGGAGAATCAGCCTATACATTTCACAAGCGGTTCCATGAACTATGTTATAATAAATTATTTCAGTAATATGGAAAAGTTAGCATAACCTTATAAATTAAAGTTAGCATAACCATATAAATTATAAGGGGGATTACAAAATCTTTTGAATATGTTAAAGATTTTATGGAATATAATTATCAGCAACTTCTTCATAAATGCTCCTATATAAATTAAATACATTCAAAGTACTAGTGAAGATAAACCAAAGGGAGGCATTTGAAAATGGAACTGACTTTTAAAATTATTGATTTTGTGACTCAGTACTGAATTATAATTGAATGTAGATTCTTAAGGGTTTTACATCTAGAATAACTTTAAATAAATCACAACTGTGGACGACTAAGAAATCACTTGATTTTGCTTCATTTTCCTTAATTATCATAAGCTATAGTCAAGTTCTACCAATGGAAAAGAAGTGAGCTTCACAACAGCTGAATGTTCTCAGATATTGCTTTAATAATACTATGATCACTATAAATACAATCCATCTTAACTGTAGTTATGTGTTTCCAATGTGCAGCAACTGTGACCTGAACAAAGGAACCACAAGATGAATAGAGTAGGAGTCACTGAATTATTGCCTGCCGACCAAATCCGACCAAATCCGACCCACCATCTGATTTTATAAATAAAGTTTTACTGCAACAAAGCCCTTTACTTATCATCTGTGGCTGCTTCTGTAATGCAGTCACAGAGGTGGGAAGTTATGAAAGAAATATCATGGCCTGAAAAGCCTGAAACGTTTACCATCTAGTCCTTCACAATCCTTTCCTCTGCTTTATGGACAACAGAGAAAAGAATTTCCACACCAAAGCTGAGTATCAATACAAAAATTAAGAAGGCATTAGGAGAGAGTTTTCTCTATATTTAGCCCTTTTGAGGCCTGTGCCTGATGTCCAGTGGAAAGACCAGAGAGGCTAAAAGCAATATTTTTGTAGAGGAATTATCTAAAAGATACCTACACTAGGCAGCAGGGGTCTGCTGCACCTCACAGACATAACAAAAATTCCAAGTGTTAAGCAACCAAGCAAACAGCCACCGGAGTTGTATAGTTATTTTTTTCTTTTAAGAGCCTAGCAATTTTATTTTGTGACTCATATTTTTGGAATTGTTGTTGATACTGCAAATATTTCAGTTTACCATATATCTGTAAACATCACAGCCTATTTAACTGAAAAGGGCCGCAGTTGTCATAAATAAAACAGAAAAAAAAGTCCATGTGTTACCTGTATGTTGTTCTTCAATCCAGACTTGCAAATACATGAAGAGGAGGAGCCCTGCTACTCCAAATATCAGCAGGGACAGGAAGACTTGTTTGGGGTTCATGACCATTTCAGATGGCTGCATCTCTCTTCATTATTGAATATGAAGACCACATGATTTGCTCTCTCCTAAGGCTTCAATCCTTTCTTGTGCTCTGCATTCCATAAAGTAACCTAGAATTTTTAAAAAATCCACATGACACATATATTATGGCATTTATACCCAGTTATGATGAAACAAATCTTGCAGCGCATCAGCAACACTGAAGACGCACATGCATTGTAGTGCTCTGAAACCAGGGAACGACTGAAGCAGATGTCCGCGGAATGCCAATGTGCTTTTGCAAACTTTTATCTAATCTAAGGAATGTGCTATACTATAGTTAATAAGTAACACCCCAAGACTTAATTAGGTGAAGCTTGACCAGACTTAAGCCTTTTTTATTGTAAAGTTAAGGGTTGGGTCATTTTAGCATGATTGTAAGCCAGAAGAACGGATTGCAAAATAATGAATTTTGTAAAACACATTCACAGGATGTAGGAAAATACTCCATCATAAAAATACTATTGCTTCTCCACATCCAAAGGTGGCTGCTTCCAGGACCAAAACAGATACCAAAATCTGCAGATATTTATCTCTTAAATAAAATGGCCCAGTATTTGCATATGATCTATGTACATCCTCTGGTATACTTTAAATCATTTATAGATTTCTTGTTTAATCATACTTACCATATCATACCTCGTACAATGCAAATATTATATAAGCAGTTGTTATACTGTACTATCTCAGGAGTAATCACAAAAAGAAAAACTGTATATTTTCACTACAGATGCAGTTCTTTCCCTCAAACTGGTTGAAGGTAGAGCTACAGAATGCTGGTTTTCTATAAAGTTCAGAAGTGAAGAGCTTAATCTAGTATTTCTGTTTCATGTAAAAGTAACAGATTTCTCCAATTTACACAGTAAATTTTAAATTTCTTGAAAGAATAAAAATACATGTTAAATGGTGAGAGTTCAAGGATCTCTCCCACAATAATAGTACTGAAATCTCATATTACAGAAATCTATTTTGTTAATAAAAGGCTACTGTATTTTAAAAATACTAAAATGACCTTCTCTTAGAATAATCTGATTTACTCCGATTTTAGCCTTTTATTATTTTAGGTCACACCCACTATGGAGAAGGTGATGAAAATGTGTCACTCCTTGCCTCCTTAAATCTACATACACACAAACGCTTCCATAAAATGCCAATAAGTTTGTACCCCTTCCCCAAACCCAAGTTAAGAATCTTGGCTCCCCATGAACTGCAGTTACCTGCCCAGACCACTCCTGGTTAGCAGCCTGGCTGCTGGGACCAAGGCCATGCCTTCGTACTGGGCACTTGCCAAAGTCCTTGGCTCTGTTGCTTGCCCACTGACCTTACATCTTCTTTGGGAAAGCTGAGTAAATGCCTCTTCCACATGAAGACATCACTGCTGTGCCTAAGTATTATCTCTCTGATTCCAAATATGCCTCAATATCTTCAAGGAGGGTCTCTGAGGGAGCACACTAATTCATGACAGAGGGCCAAGTAAAAGCTTATAATTGCTGTGGGAAATTGCTAAGCTAGTCGAAGGACAGTATTTAGTCATCATTGACCAAAACCAATTTTGACTTAAACGATGGGCTACAAGGGTAATGTAAAAGGTCAGAATTAGTAGAGAATTATACAAAACAATTAGAATGATTTCTGGGTTAGGAAAAATATCCAACTAATACTGTACCTAAAAAATGTTTATGCAGAAGAAAAGAGCCAGATCACACAAACTCACTTTCTTTATATTTTACCTTTTATGTGAATGGGGACAGAAAAAAGAGCTGTGGATGTCAGCATCACCTGAATTACTTTTTCAAACCCACTTCTCTGATTTCCCTGAGGATGGAGCAACTGTTAACATTTTCACTGGTGCTTTTGAGGATTTCAATTATTTTGATTTTGGTCGTAAAAAAAGTTTTTAAAAAGTAGAAGAATTGAGGATATTATCGCAATGCTTCTTTGATGGGTGATACTTTGCTCTTACTAGGAATCAAAGCTAAAATATTATGGGCTTTCCAGACATATGCAACAAAGAACATTTCCTGAGGGAGATTTGCAATTTGAGGTGTTCCGGGACTGAATTCCTCACAGGAATATATGAAAAGAAGCTAGCATTCTCTTCTCTACATCCTGCAGTTAAACAATGTGCAGACATAATTCCTGGGTGTATAGGAAGGTTCAGTTAGGAGGAAACCATTTAAATAAAATGCTACTAGCAAATAAGTAGTTGTTTACAGGAAGAAAGAGACTTTTAAACAATCTGTCTACATAATTAAAACTTATTTCAGAAGAGAAAGAAGAGAAGAAAACTCATAAATCAGAATGGAGCCACAGACCTCTGAGAACAATAGGTGGAAGATCCAAAAGGCATATTCCTGGGGGTTTATGGAGGAAAATTATTACCTCTGATGCTGGCAAGAGATTAAGGATCTGCCCTGTCTTCCGTTGAGAGATGTTGGTATACCCTGACATATCCTCCTGGGTGAGAAAGCAGTGCGAAAGCCATAATTGTTATTATGGCAGATGTGAGTAGGATTGAGTGATTAAAGCCACAGGCGGAAAGGCAATCTGGTGTAAAACGGAGAGATATGTTTGATTTTCTCCCATCTCAGTCCATTAACCCAAAGTTGGCTTGGGAAATGGCTCTCATTAAACAAAGGTGAGGCAGCAGGAGCAGCCGTATTGCTTTAAGCAAACCTTAGGGTCAATTGTGAGGGGAAAACACACCTATTTGGAGATCATATTGAAGCCTGCAGAAAAAGGGCAGACTGATGGAGATTGAAATTTCTCGGAGTAATGCTTTTTTAGGTACAAGCATTATACAACATTTCTATGCCAAAAGCTTCCCGTACTTTTTGCACCCCCTTCCTTTGCTACTCAGGGACACGGAACCTTGAACCTAATAAGCACTTAATAACTTGTTGCATTGAATTTGGAGCTCCAAGAACATAACACAGGTAACTGATGAACACATTTTATAGTTTGTAAAGCAGTAGTCCTGATCTCCAAATGGAGAAGTATGGGAATACTAAAATGCTGAACGATGGGGTCCACTTTTCTTTGTTTAAAATGCACATTTGGACCAGGGATTTAGCTCAGTGGTTCCGCCACCTGCCTCGCAAGAGCAAGGACCCAAGTTCGATCCCCGGTACCAAAATAAATAAATAAATAAATAAATAAATAAATAAATAAATAAATAAATAAATAAAATGCACGTTTACTTTTATTTGCATAGCTTATCGATCCCTCACAATTTTGAAAAGAAATATAATTGCTTCATTATCTTTTTTTCCAACACTTTAAAAGGTACTCGTTTAAATAACCATAGTTACCAATAGAAGTATTTAGGAATTTAAGTACAGTGATAAATTATTAGCTAGGAGAAATTTACATAAAAGGAAATTATAAGTTGCTTTAGTTTGGCAGACACTTACGATTAGGTACGGTGGGATTTGGAGGAAGGTTAGTTTGGACAAATGATGCAGACAGTTTGGCAGAAGAAACCTGGGGTGTGCCTGGCCTTGTCTCCAGTCTTCATCCTGGGTGAACTTGGGCAGCCACGGTCTCTGCCTCCCTCACAGCACTGCACCATTCTCTTTTGCAGCCTCTGAGGAAGAATCCACCAGTGATGAACTCTAACAGTTCGCTGCTGACCTGCCTAAGTTCACTTTCTTCTGTCCCCAGCCTTGTCCTTGTCTCTGTTGAGAACAGGACTCTCACTCTCGCCTCCGTCCTCACCAGGCTCCTGGGAAGGGCAGCTCCACCCACACCACCCCAGACTGGATTTCAGACGCTTTACTCAGTGCCTTCTTCTCCTTCTGCCCTCCAGACATGACTGCCATCCCAGACAAGCTTCCAGACGAGTACTGACCTTGATGGCCTCAGGCGCCTTGCAGCCCATCTGTTTCTCAACCACTTCTCCCAGAGGCTGGAGATGGAATGAGGGTCAGAGGTCTGCAGGGACTGAACATTTCTAATTCGCGTTCTGTTTTGTTGCTGTAGTTGTCATGATTTGGACTTTTGCCATTCATATTCCCACTTCTATTAATTTTCTGCTCATATTTCTTCCACATGTTTAATTGATATGGAGGTCCATAAATATTTGGGATAGTGATTCTTTAAAGACTAATGACAGAATCTTCCTGTTTATGACAGTCGTCTTCCTTCTCCTTGTCTTAGTGACTCTCCTCATTACGGAGATACAAAACCCAGCCCACAAAGTAAAGGACAAGAGAGTTATTTCGGCTCATGTTTTCCTAGTCAGCTGAATCCAAGGCCGGCATGGCAGAGTGGGACGGCAAAGCAGAGGACAGTTGCTTAGCTCATGGAGGTCAGGAAGCAGAGAGAAAAAAGGGAAGATCTGGGAACAAGAACACACCCTTTCAGGCCCCATCTCCAGTGACCCAACCCCAACCTGGTCCCACCCCCCCATCTCCTAATAGCACTTTCAGCTACTGAACTCATTAATGGATAAGTCCGCTGATGACTATAGCACTCCCATGACCCAATCACCTCCAAAGGTCCCACTTCTCAACACATGGGGTTTTGGGGGAACATTCAAGGTCTAAGCCTCCCTTCCCTTTCTCCCTCTTTTCCTTCCTTCCTTCCATCCTTCCTGCTTCATTTTCTTCCTTCCTTTTCTTCAATGTTGTGATTGTTTTATTATGGAGAAGTTTTACACCAATTTTACCATTCTGTGTCCTTTAAATTTTTCTCTAGAGTCTTGAAAGAGAACACATGAAATACTCAAACTTATAAAACCGTGGAAAGCTGAAGAATGGGATATTTGCAAAGATGTTATCAGAGCTTTGAAAAGCCATCCACAAGGGTAAACACAGACAAGAGTAAACAACATCAAGCACACCAAATGGGAAGCAAGAGAAGTGTTTTTCCTAGAATCCTGGGAGGGCAGCAGGAAAGGACAGTGGTGGCTGGTAGCAACTGTAGCCCTCATAGAGTACAGAGACAGCACTGCAGCAGGCTGGGAAGGGAACCTTCAGTTTCCTTCTGTCCTTGACCTCTGGTCACATTTCTTTTTTTTTGTACCAGGGATTAAACTCAGGCCTTTGTGCTTGCAAGGCAGCTGAGGAACCACTGAGCCAAATCCCCAGCCCATGACTCACTTCTCTTGAACCCAACTAAAAGCCGGAAGACCAGGAACCCCTTAATGAAGCCCATTCTGAGAGCCTGCCAGGTCACACAGAACAGCAGAGAATGAACAATATTGAAACTGGTTTTTGTGCTTTGTAAATTTTGTGAGATAACATTCCACATTTTCAAATCATAAGATTATCCTTCTATATTACCTTCCAAAAGTTTGAAAGTTCTTTTCATATTGAATGCCTGACTCTACCTGGAATTTACTTTCTGATACATTATAAGCTATCCACTCTATATGGATAACATGCATCCAAGTCTATTTATTGATCTTTATTACTTTACTTCTGATTTTAATGTTGATTTTGTTATAGATCAACTCTATATTTGTGTATGTATATGTGGCCCAATATTATGCTCTTACTTTTTTTTGAATCAGCTATAGAAAATTCCATTTTTCATACAATTATCATTTTCAGTTAGTTTGCAAATTTATAGGCACAAAGTTGTCCATACGATTTTCTTATATTTATAATAATCTCTACTATGGCTATAGTTAGAGCCTCTTTAGAGTCCTAAATATTAGATTTTTGTGACTTTTCTCTTATTTTCTTTGATCATTCTTTTTAGAACTTTTTCTATATAAATGCACAGCATTATATTTTGGTTTCCTATTTCTGGATTTGTCCTCTGACTTTTATTTTTTTATTTTAAATTTTTTTCTTTAGGAATATTTTTTTTCCAAGTTTTAAAACTGAACATTAATTCTTGTAGTTTAGATATTTTTAAAACAAAAAATTTAAGGCACAAATTTATTCCCAAAGTACTTTTGCAGCATTTCATATGATTTTATATGTAATATTTCATTGTTATTTAGATGTAAATATTTCTTAAATTATGATGCTTTGTTTACTGGCTTTAACAGTTTCTTTCTTCTACAGTTGAAGTGATAAACCTTGTTAAAATTATCTAAACTTCTATTTCTTCTTCCATTCTTTGTATTTATAGATCTTATTTCTGTGAAGTAGAATTTTAAGTTAACTTTTTTCTTTATCAATTTTTCTAGTAAAGTTTACTGCAGTTTCCACACATTAATCACATTTGAGATTTTCTAATTAATTTCACTCATTGAAAAGGAAAAAAATATATTATAAATTCTTAATTACCTAATTAAACTTACAGGCATTCTATAAATCACCATGACCAGTGTTAATTTTTGAATATCACATCTTCCCTTTGGTTTGATTTATTTTTCTTATTGAACTAAAGATTTCTTCCAGTGAATATTAGTGATAAATTGTCATATATTTTGTACATGCCAAATTATTTTTCTCATTCTTGGGTGGCACCGTCCAGTATAAATTGACATTGAGAATAATTTTCCTTCAGTACTATGAAGATATTAATTCACTGTGCTCTGTTGCCCATTGATTTTGATGAGGAGTCAGCTGTCAAGCTAGTACATTAAACTGCTCTTGACCTATAGTGCTGTTGGCACTACGGCAGCCCCAAGAGTCAGCCTGGAAGTTAGGTGGCTTCCAGTGCTTGGTCTGGGCTGGTGTCTGCTCATCCCTTGTGCGGGTACATACTCTACCCGCAGTAGCCCAGCTGGAGAGCGCTACCTCTTGCTTTGCAGTCTTCTTGTTCATTGCAATGGGCTGCTGCTTCCTTCTGTTCCCTGTTTTCCCATCAGTGATCCTGGCTCAGCTCCCACTTGGGTGTCAAACTCCCATGTATCCCTGCGGTTTCCATATTTGAAGCTTACTAGGCCCACAACTTTGGCTTATTTCATTATGTTTGTTAGTGTGCTTCTGTTCCTGATTTTGAGTTATGTCTTTCTCTCTTATTTTCCTTCTAAACGTCATCTGTCACTGTCTTGTTCTGGAACCAGAACAAGGCATAAACGTACTTTCTCTGGATCAGAAGTCCTCGTGCAATTTTTTTAACCCAAATTTTTGTTATTTGGAAAAACTGGACAATAAAACCTGCCTTATATATCGCACAATATTAGAAGATATTAAGTAAAACAAAAGGTGACAGTCTTTTGGAAAAATATAAAATGCAGTATGACATTTATTAGAGCAATTTAGTGATTTTTTAAGAAGTTTAGATTATTACTTGATAGGCACAGAGAGCAGTTACATATATATATATCAACCATAGTGAAGTTAAACTATGGTATGTAGTATATGAAATTTGGTCTGTTAGGAAGTTTTTTATTCAAAGTGATGGAAATTTAGATAATACTCATTGAGGTCACTGTAAAATGTGCTTACAACCGTAAGACAGGAAAATAATCAATCTTCCTCTCTCCCACCTCCTCCCCTCTTTCCTTTTTTTTTTTTGGCAGAGCTGGGCATTGACTCCAGGGCCCTGTGCATAGAGTCAAGTGCTCTGCTACAGAATTACATCCTCCCTGCAACTTTGATTTGCTGCTTACTACTTAATTTACTATTTTCACAGTTAAATAATCCTATTTTCTATTTTTTATTGGAACATGTCCATAGTACCTAATAACTATATTCACTATGCATGTGTGAAGCTATATATTCATGCATACGTCATATTGTTATTCATTTTCATGCCCTCTGTCCTTCCCCTTTCCTCTCCGAATCTCTTAGGTCTGTTCATTCAGTATAAATGGGGAAGTAGGGGAGAGAGATTATACATGTTTGTAGTATTTAACAATCACTCTTTGTAGGGACATGGTGCGTGTAAAGAACACTTTATAACACCACCCTTCTTCAACCACATTTCCCTCCTCTGCATTTCTACTCACTCCATCTCTTGGTTCTCTCCCCATATGCTAAAGATCTCTTTTGGTATCTCCCATTGTCTGTCTTTTATTTTGCACTTCATTTATATTTGGGGTTTCTCATAAAAGAGAAGCCATGTGATAGCTCTCCTTTGATCCATTTTATTTCTCTGAAATTTGTGAAATTCTATAAATGTTTTTATACATTTTCATTCAATCCCCCAAGTACTTTTTAGCCTTTTATTTTGAAATAATCTAGGCTTATACAGTTGCAGAAGCCATAGAAAATCCTAAATACCTTCTACCCAACCTCGTGCAATGATCATATCTTACATAAAAACATAGCAGAATTACAGAGATTAGGAACCTAACAATGGCACACATGGCAGGCAGAACAATGGCTCCTCACCACAGAAATCTGCCTCCTAATGATTGTAATCTTTGAAGATATCACCTTCCACAGTATTGGAGGACGGAAGTTTCATTACATTAAGAGTTACCCATCAGCTGACTTTAACAAAAAAAGATTATGCTGGATTATCTGGGTGGGTCCTTTCTAATCACAAGGGTGGAGAAGGAATCAAAAGAGTAGGTCAAGTAAAGGGGTGTGAGGACTTGACTTAGTTTTGGTGGAGAAAAGAACCCAAAGCCAAAGAATACAGGTGGCTCCTAGAAGTTGGAAAAGACAGGAAACAAGTCTCACTTAGAGCCACAGAGAAACTTGGCCCTGGGGACACAATTTTTAACTCATTTCTGACTTCTGACCTACAGAACTGTAACATCAGAATTTGTGATGCTTTAATCAGCGCATATTATGAGCATTTGTTACACACACACACACACACACACACACACATACAACAAAACCATGAAGTATTAGGTTGAAGAGGTGGCAAATTTGCTATGAATAAGTGGAAACTGCTGACTTTTTAGAAGGATTTTTCAAAAGGTTTCTCAGGTATTGTGTTTCACAGCCTATTCTGGTAATTAATTGCTAAACTGCTCAGTGTGTTTTGTCATAGCACACAGAAACATATGCCTTTGTTAGACACTAATTTGTAGGTGTCCTTATGCATTTTTGTTGCTTAGATTTCCTATATAAATTTTTAACAGGTACTTTATACTTTTAGCTATTCTACTTAAGAATTAATTATAATTAAAATTTTTAAAAAGACAAGGCTTTGTCCTTCTAGTCTTTGTTTTAGAAGAAAGTGTTTTATTCCTATTTTATGTTCCTGCACTCAATGAAAGGGTTTTTATTTTTAAATTACAATAGCTTGTTTCTAAAGACTACAAATGTCTAAAACCAAAGGCTCCTGTACGCATTTGCTTGGATGAGGGTAGGAAAAACAGTCACAGAGATCATTGTTAAGTGAATTTAGTCATATTATACTTCAATTTTAATTGTTATCCAGGGTAAATATTTTATTTTAAAATATTCAAAGTGTTAAATACATACAAAACAAAAATGTTGTTGAGTTTTACATTTATTTACATATGAACACAAGAACTTTTTGTATGTATGTATTTAGATACAGTGAAGAATCTTCAAGACCATCATTAACATGTTAAGAATCATGGGATAACATTAAGTAACACAGGTACATGCACAATTCACATTGCAGTAGATCTAGTGGGAGCCCTTAAAAATTGTTACAGTCTTATACTCTGGCCATTGTGGAAGGGAAAACTGCAATTTATGTGGTCATTTCTAAGATAATTGAGGAAGTTACCAGCGAGGGATATGTCAAACGAGGTAAGAGACTGCTAGGGACAGGGCAAGGGAGTTGACAAGTCTCATGAAATGAGCACCTTTTAGTTATTGTTATAATCAATAAAGGAAATTAAGAAATGCTGAACGAGAGATGGCTTACAGTCCATGGCTGGGATCTAGCGTGGTAACTACCAGGAGCCGGGAGGTTACATGCAGCAGGTGGAATTACGGATGCTATGGACTAATGGGTGTGCTTCCATACCTCCATTCTGTGCCTGTGTGTGGATGTTACACAGTTTAGAACAGACTGCTGCCACCTCCAGCTCCAGTGAAGGTCTGAAATACTGCAATCCTGACATTGTAATTCTGTGCCCTTTGTCAAAGTAGTAGGTTGAGGAATGACCGTTTACATTAGCATTTTGTGGCTAATGTAAAACTACCTCCTCTGCTGTCTATACTGGCCGACTTCAGTGGGGTTTCCCTGGCCACGGGGTTATCTACTCAAAATGAAGTTCAGAGCTCTGGCTGAATGGTGATGTCTAGTGCTGTTTTCTCTCCCGGTGAATGTGAGTAAGACAGCCTGTGTGTAGTTCCTGAGGTGCTCTGAAGAAAGCCTTACAAAAATTCAAAGCTGAGAGATTTGCAGAAAAACAGAGGGAAATCTGACTGGACTCTTCCCGCACCCACTCTGCCTCTGAATTTGTTAATTAGATGAGCCAATAAATTTACTTTATTTCTCAATTTATTACAAAGTAAATAGTGGTGTAGGGAAAGAACTAAGGAATAAATTATACTTTGAACACAGCAGTTCTAGCAGGACAATCAGAAATAGATGGGTATAAAAATGGTAACACTTCTTGAGCAGTTATTACATTCGAGGCAATGTTCTAAGCATTTTATATTGATTATTTAATTCTCACAAAACCCTTCTTTTCTCCCCCAATCAAGATTATCTGTATGTCAGACTCATTTAGTCACACAGCCTGGTTTAGGGTTCAGGGAGAGATGAAGTGAGAGGTGCAGATAGAGGCGGATCCCTGAAGGCCTTCATGTCTAAACCGTGGTCATTGGCTTTTCATTGCAGATGCAGGGAACAAGTAAATTCCTTGAAGGGAGTGAATGATGAGGTTTACCTTTCACCAAAATCACCTGCAGGCTGCAGTGAAGCAAAGAACATTGGCATTTGGGCAGAGATAGGATAATCATTAGCCAAAGAATCCTGACAGGGGTGAATGGAGTAGATTATAGTTCGTTCTCCAAATTCTTGTGTCCTTTCATTTATACATATCGTGTTGTCTCTCATTGCCATAGGCAGTTTACCATAGTGGTTAAGGATGCAGATCTTACCATCTACCTGCCTGGGTTCAAGTCATAGGTAGACCTCTTGTTAGCTTGTGATAATGCTCATTATGAAGGCTTTTTGTGACTCAGTTTCCTCACATCTAAACTGGGGACAGTAAAACTACCTACCATGCGAAGTTGCTGTGAATAAGTAAATATTTGCAAATATTTTTAAAAATGCCTTGCCCCCAGAACTATTCTACCGTATTAAGGTGTTAACATCTTTATACTTCAGATGTCAAGCATAGGGATAGCTACGTTAGATAATCAAAAGGTATTTGTCAAAAGATATTATTTTCACTTCAAAAGACATTCTGTTTCATTGTTAGCTTTGTTCTTTCGATGAGTGCTGATTAAATTCAATCAGTCAACATCCATTAGGCTTCACTATAGCTAAAGCCCCATGCTACCCTTTGTAGGCAAAGCCAATAAGAGTAAGGTTTAATCCCTTATCTTCTTTAAAGAATATTTTAACATAACTCTTCATAAACTGCACAGGTTGGTTCTGGTGGAACTTTCTAGAACAACTCATAACAAATCTGTTCCCTTCTTTACATGACAGACTTTCCAATTATTGAAAACAATTATCCTGTCTACCCTCCATCATTTTTACTCCAGGATAAACAATAAATATACACAATTCCTTCAGCCCTTCCTTATGGGACATGGTTTAGAAGCATTCAATCAGTTTAATCATCCTCTGCAGGCTCATTCGAGTTTGTTAATGCTTTTCTTTAAACGCATGGCTCAGAAGTAGATACGATAACCCAAGCACAATCAAACGGACAAACAGCGTTATGAGAATCAGCACCATAAAACCGCTGGCTAAACTGGAGTGCATCCCCAGAGAATAATGAAAGAATGAAGCAGCCTACTGGGTAGAGCCTTAGAGGTTTCCCATCGTCCAAAAAATCATGGAAATCAAGATCTAAAATTTACCAGAAAGGACTGTGAGAGGAAACATAGAGAATTTGTAATTAAGAAGCCAAAATATTATCATAGGGCATGCATTACACAAATAAGCATTTAACATACATTAAAACAAGTGTTAAGAAAGGATTTAAAGAACAGTAAGAATTGGGAGTTTACCAGGAAATATAGATCCCCCGCTGGGGGGAAAAAATAGTGGAGAGAGATAAGATCAGAAAAGATGACTCAGTCATTTTGGAAAGTACTGAGGGAAAGTTTTTAAAAGACCAAAGGATTTTGAAGAGAGAAATTGAAAGATAAGGAATTTATATCTCTACATGAATCTGAAGTGTCACATGTTTTATCATAAGGTGTAGTGGGGAAATATATAGATGTATATAGATAGATAGATAGATAGATAGATAGATGTTCTTTGATCTTAAATGACAAGGAGGTACTACATTAGGTACTATATAAATCAATAATAATAACTGAAAAAAATTATTTCAAAGATATCAGGACATGCAATCTTCACGGTGGCTAAACAGAGTTGCCTTTCAGGGGCCAAAGGGTAATTTATAAAATCTAATGCATTTCCTGGGTAATTATGACTAAAAGAAATGAGATATTTCAAAAACAGGATAGTGCAGGAGCAATAGAGATGGATTTATGAAATATAAATGGATTCACAGAAAATTTTTTTCTTCCAAAAAACAGTTAAAAATGTGAAAGAAAAACCCAGCAGCATTTAAAAGGTAATAGGCAGTGGAATGTTAGCAAGTCATTTTGATCTCTCCATTTACTTCTCATGAGTAAATAGTAACTCAAATCAGAACATTAGCTACAACCCAAGACAAACTTGATTTTGGAATGCCAATTTTTTTTCAGCTTTAATTGAGTTTATTGGTACATTTTAGGGCTACTGCAAAAATATGTAAGATCCTAATAAGATTACTGACATTGTGAAATGGGAAGAAAGGGGCTAAAGGTGTAGGGAAGGTGGGATGGGTACGGGAAGGGTAATAAGGGAAAAGAAAAAAATGTGAGACAATGAAAAGATGGAAATAAAGTGAATGGAATGCCAATTTTTACAAGAAAGTAAAAATATCTGAAGTCAATGTCATATAAGTAAGACTACTTTTATACAACAAATTTTTGAGCTGAATAATTTTGACAAAGTGGTAGGCATTGCTCTGTATCCAACAAATTGTCTATAAATATGTTCAAATAAATATTTTATGATGAGTTAATAAATTAATGACTATTATGGTTGTTATCTAGATAAAATGTTTTGTTATGTTATTACTTGAATATAACATTATTTCTACATTTCCTCATTTGTCAATTACAGGAAAGATAAAATCCTTGAAGAAGTATTATATTCATAGAGGATCCTGCTTCCTTATGAATGATACATTGAGTAGTTACTTCTGTTAATAATCAGCCAGACAATCA
The DNA here is from genome assembly GCF_012274545.1 of Fukomys damarensis. Classification (NCBI taxonomy): domain Eukaryota; kingdom Metazoa; phylum Chordata; class Mammalia; order Rodentia; family Bathyergidae; genus Fukomys; species Fukomys damarensis. Next base: position 55,082,420 of record NW_022900942.1, on the reverse strand, counting down.
ATAACTACTTGGGAAATTGATTTTTCCCATTATATATTATACAGACATGTAATGTGATGTTACTGTATAATACATTTTATAAAACAACAACACTGCTTTCTACTCAATAGTAAAATTCTATGGCTAACATAAAACTCTATAAAACAGCACAAGTATGCATATATTCTAAAATGAATATGATTTGTTTCTTATAGATAGTAAAGTTTGTGAGCCAAGCTTTCAACGCTAGCTTCAAGCAATCACATGCAAATATTTATTAAGTTCTACCATCTACTCCCTCTTTCCTCTTGTTTCATTCTGGCCCATATGTGGTTAGCCTGCAACCATTTAAAAGAGAAACAGCTTGAACTACGGCAGCAAAAGCACTAATCTAGAAACCTTGGTTTAATAAAGAAAAATAAATTAAATCTGCAAAACTATCTACTGACAAAGATCATATAGTAAGCTCTTGAGGCATTTTCAAAGAGCTGGCCACAAAAAGTGTTCATATTAATATTTCAAAGTAACTGCCTAAGGTAGTTATTGAAATACATATAGCTATATAGAGAAGTCTAGAATGATGCAAACAAATCAAAGCAGGTATAATGTGTAATTCTGAAAATTAATATTCCAGAAAACAGCAAAAAATACCAAAAAGTAAAAAAAGAGAAAAGTAATGAGAAGCTTCGAGGATGTTACAAAATTTATGAACAATGAATGATACGTTTAATGGTATCAATACATTGGCTAATTGTAGTTAATTTTGTTTAATAGTCTATGAAGGGGATTTCTTGGTAAATGAGGACACACAGCTCAGGCATTTATCTCTATAACATCCTCAAACCACTCTAAAATGAAAGCAAAGAAATCAGAAAACAGATATAATTACAAAGATGTAGATAAGAAAGGAGGGATTGAGGCTAAGAACGAGAAGATCATAACATTTTAGAATGTGCACTACAGAGGAGTGATGACTAACTAAAAATACTATAAAAGATGCTGTCAAAGTGGTTCTAAGTGGTTCTGTAGATGACCACAAGAAGCTAGATGCTGTGTGCTACAAAACCCAGGAAATCGGCACCAAGTTCTCTAATATGTAATACAATGGAAAGAAACCAGAGGCAGAAGGCAATAAAAAGCTCTTGCAACTGAAAAATGAAGCCAAACTGAAAAAAACCACCATACAGGTTCAGAGATAAGTTAAAGTGATTTCTCAGAAAACAGCAGAAGAACAAAACATGGGAAACTGGACAGCAAAAAAAGGTCAGGAAATGAGATTGATCTAAGAGAGACAACGGCTTAGTAAGAGGAATTCCAAATGGTGAGAACTTAGAAATACAAATGGAGTGCATTAGTGATATACTTCAAGAAAACTTCCAGGATCTGCAGATATGAGTTAACAAGGCAAGTGAAGGAATAATAAGGCTAACGTACGGAAAATGAAATTGTAAGGAAGGAAAAATTAGATTAATTATAGATGCAAGACACAAAGCATAGTAACTGCTTCTCTAGATTTCCTGACAGGATAAAACTCTCTTTCAAGATTTAGAATGAAGGAGAATAAAGAAACATTAAGAAAGAAACTGGTAAACATGTAGAGAAATCTAAAATATTTATTCTTTGTAACAGTAGCATCTAATTTGTGAGAACAACTGAAATTATAACATTTCAAGATTAGCTTATTATTAAAGACGACATTTAAAATGACGTATGGTTACCATAAAAGGATAGAAAAGAAAGAAAAAGTAGGAACTATAGAAAAAGTTCACTAGAAACTAGTCTGAACTCAAATAGATCTGTAATTAGAATAAAAATGACTTGGACATGAACTCAAACAGATCTGTAATAACAATAAAGACGAAAAGACAAAATTCCTTAGCTAATAAATAAATAAATATTGCCACACTGAATTTTTTAAAAATCCAACCAGATTCCATGCATGAGATAACCTTAAAACACGGATCAGGAAGTAAAGAAAAAGAATGTACCAATACTATTGTAGAAGATGCAAATCAACTGAAAGCTGGCATAGCTACACCAAGGTCAGACAAAATAGATGCTAAGATTCAACACAACATACAAATAGAATGACTATAGTTTAATAAAAATAAATCACTAGAAATCTATCATAGTCCAACATTTTTATTCATCTAACGACATAGTTTAAAACATAAAAGGCAAATTTAGGAGAACTACAGGCGATAAGGAAAAATTCATTACTCAGTAGTTGACAGAATGAATGTTTAGTCAAAACCAGCAAGAAACCTAGCTTGCTGTGGCCTGAAATCTCCAAATTTTAACTACTCAGAAGATGAGGCAAGGGGATCACAAGTTCAAAACCAGCCTGGGCAACTTAGAGAGACCCTGTGTCAAATTAAGTCAAGGACACATAACACTTCTAACATCTAGAAAGCATGCATTCTCCAATTACAAAAATCAAAACAAGTCACATGGAGCAACAATATGAATCTATTTTTATAAAGGTCAAAGGCAAGAAGACTAAGGAAAGTTTTGAGTATGGATCATTACCCTAAAATTCAGGAAGAGAACTAGAGGAACACTTGGGGTAGCAGAAGTGTGGTTTGTGTTCCCTGAATCTGCTCTCCTCCTCCGCCTGAACTCACATAGGGGCTACTGATTCCGGATCCCCCAGAAATAAGGTGGAGTATGAACAGAAATCTTCCATACCACATCAAGATCTGGCTCCTAAAAATATCCTACAGACTCCTCCACACAACGTAAAAGTCCGTCATCTGCAGAGACCCTAATTGAAGACTTCGAGGAAATCAAAGATGGTGAACTGCTTAGTGGGTATGACCTGGACCCCTCAATGAAACTGTAGAGCATAAGTTCTCCACTGATCATCATTGAAGAGTGATTTGAATGTGAAATAAACCTTCATTGTATTATGAACCTAAGATACTGGGTTGGTCATAGCAGGTAACTTCCCCTAACAAAAGTGGGGCATGTTGAAGACACTGAAAAGTTCTTTCTCTTTAGTTTGACAGTGGATATGTATTTAGTGTGTATTGTATTGTTAATATATGGGATTTATTTTGTGTATTAAATACAATATTTGATGCAAAAAGTATTGACTAGAATGCCGAAAAATCTGCTGATGGTGAACTAAAAGATTTTCTACTCCATTTCCTGTCTTTGAAATATAATGAAAAATATAAAGTATGAATCATAGCAAGAACTAGCTCTCTGCTTTCAAGTAATTAAGAAGAGAAACACAACTCTACCATTAATTATAAAGTATATTTGCCAAATTCCATAAAGACTGGAGGAAACAAGAGAAGGATAAAAATTGACAAAAACTTTCTCCAACCTTGAGCTGGACATAGATTTTCATAAAAATAGTATTATTCCTGAAAGTCTGCCTAGCAAAACTTGGACTGAAATTGTGAAGTCTAGGGCATAAGGAGGCTACAGGGAAAGTGTGCATTTCCCCGCTGAAACTCAGAATGACTGGAGATGTGGCTATGAAGAAAATAACACTCGCATCTACCATTCGTCGTGGCTATGGAGTGGTTTCCCCACTGAGGTGCTGTTAGAGAATGGATGAAGATTGGCCACTAAATCACAACACAGTTATGGGCTTTTGAAGGCTTCAACTTCAGGGCAAGTAAAATAAGCTTGATGAAAGAGGGTATTCTAGTTAAGACCTTACTGCCCCTTCACGTTGTTGGTCCTATTCAAAAGTGACAATCAGAACATAGTTTATGAACTTGTGACACGGCCACCGGGCAAGGGAGAAGGAGGAAAGTAAGGAAGATAGGGATCAGGCACAAAATTTAGGGAGCAGAGTCTTCAGTGAGTCCTAGAATATACCTGACAGTGAAATCTAGCTATCCACCAAGTAAGTTAAAATAAATCAGAGGAAAACTGGTGGAAAGCCTTCTTTTTGAGCACAGATTTTACTTTTCTCTTAAATATAAAAATATGAAATATGATATAATAATAAAAACATAACCAAAATCTAAAATGAGAAAGGGCTATGGGAGGATTCTATGTTTTATTTTTATTTTATTAACATATAGTGAAATTGACTTGGGGTGAGAGAAGTGTGCAATTCCATGGAGTGTACTGTGCACATAAAGAGAACAGAGCTGTTCTATTTTTTATTTTCCTAATAATATCATTTCTGAATAGGTCAGTAGATATTACAGAGGCAAAACCCAGTTAATCAGTGATTCCCATACGCAGTGACAAGAGTACCACTCAGGTAAGATGAGGTATTTATTTATTTCGGATAATTATGAGTTTGAGGGTAGTTGGGCTCACTGCTGGTGACAGGCTTCACACCTCTATTTCACAATTTCTTCTGTGGTTGTCATATTTTAATATATGCATAAATAAAAATTTCCTAGTGCTTGTTTCATTTGTCCTTTCTGAGACTTTATGTACAATGACCTATTAAATATCACAAATGAAAAATAGTTACATACTTGGTCTAGAAATCTGCATTCGGCTTGCAGGGAACTCAAATACACTTATAACATCTACTATTATTCCCCAAGGCAAAATCTTTTGCATGGATTTATTATCAAAAGTTTCCATTTGTGCAAAGTCTTATTATCATGTGTATATATGCAATAAACTTAGAGTACAAATAGCTTCCAGCTAATAATTACCTACACACATTGTTTGCATAGCTGCTCTCTTTTAATACCAAATTCTATATGGAAGTCCGCCTTTTCTCTTGCCATAAATTCAAACAACTTTCAACTTATGTTGCTCATGTTTTTATAACTTTTTAGAAAAATAAAATAAAAATATATTAACAATGTAATAAGATCGCTAAATTCAATTCCATCCAGTTCTCTCTAGAATCGTGGGCATCATTTGTCTTACTACTGATATAAATGTGAGCTCCTGGAGGAGAGAGGACTGAGACAGGGCTGTAAGGGCAATCAAAGTTCTTATTACCCTTACTGGAAGATAAGCAAGACCTTCTGAAAACAAGCTCCTTCCTCATAATAATCTGTTACTATTTCCCCCTTTAGCAAAACAACACCAAATTGAAACTGAAGACTAATTTTGTATTCATATAAGCTGCAGATGAACTATAAATATATTTCGTAAGGAGATCCTACTATAGTGAACCTGAAGACAGCACAGACTGGAAATATCAAGAGATTAGATTTTCTGTATTTTCCAGAAATTCAACTTCCATCCTCTATCAAGTGACGCTGTTGCAGATTTTTCAGATACTCAAGCTTTTTTCTCTATCACTTATAATAGTTTATGAAACATTATATGGACTATGAGGGGGAAAAGCTATCAATATTTTTATATTTGATCTATTATACTGTTAAGATATAAGGCATACTGCATGCTATGGTTATACACTCATCTGCAAGTTCTATTTTTTTATGTAATGGATCAAAGAGTACCACTGCACAGAAGACACATATCCTGAGGAAGAATGCTCGTATTCTAGTATTCCATGAGAGACCTGGATAGGAATATCATATGATATGTTTTCAGAGTAGGAGATTTTAAATAATTATTTTCAAGTTGAGATATTTCTGAAGAAATATATATATTTATATTATATATAGTTTATAGTTTATATATTTTATATTTATATATATTTTTATATTTTGGTATCAGGGATCGAACTCGAGTCCTTGCTCTTGCGACACAGGTGATGGAACCACTGAGCTAAATCCCCGGCCCAAAAACATATTTTTATTTACAAATTTTGTAAACATTTTTGCTTAACATCACTTACTTTTATGCCTCACATAAAACTGGTCCTCAATGAATATTTGTTGACTAAATGGAGTTGTTTATCGATATTTGTAAATTTTTGTTGTTGAGGCTTGTTACAATCCACGACTGAGAATCAGATGGACCCTAAATCTCACTGGGGTTCTGGCCAGATCTATTTGACCTCACACTGCATTTTTGTTAGATTATAAATATTTTAGTAAAATTCATCAGTAACCTTACATTTCCTGTAGGCAAACAATAATGTTTAGGGAGGACTGTCAAAAGAAAAAGACATTTGGGGCTGGGGATTTAGCTCAGCGGTTCGGTGGCCTGCCTCACAAGCGCAAGGACCTGAGTTCGATCCCTGGTACCACACACACACACACACAACAACAACAACAAAAAAAGAGAGAGAGAGAGAGAGAGAGAGAGAAAGACATTTGCATACATGTGTACTTTATTTTTAAAATTTCTCCTATTGAAAAGTTCTCATATATACCTTCAAAATGGAAAAGAGTTTTATCTACTTTTTATGGATACCACTGTTTTCAGTTTTGTCCTGTGTCTCCTGAAGCACAGCCTTTTAAGAAAGGATTACTTTTTATTATGTGTTTAAATATAAAATATAGAATTTTGTGGAATGCTGAATAAAGACATTTAGATAGATTGAGAACTTTTGTGACTTAATTAACTTTTGAACATGTTATCTCAGTTCCATATATGAAAATTATCTCATCATTTGGATAACTGGCTGAGAATCATAGACTATTTCCCCAGTTTTTATTTTGAAAAATATCTAATATACAAGATTAGCAATGATATAGTATTATACCAGTTATATCTACCTTAAACAATTACTAACATTTTTCCATATTTACTTATCTCCTTCCCACACTTTATTTTAAATGTTTTACCGAACCATTTGAAAGTAAGTTGCAGAGAACAGATTTCACCTTTAACTACTGTCTAATACCTCGCCTTCTCAGACATATTCTCTTTTCTTTTTTTGACACCAGGGGTGGAACTCGGGTCCTTGTGCTTGCGAGGCAGGTGGCGGAACCACTGAGCCAAATGCCCAGCCTCAGACGTATTCTCTGAAATAGCCCAATATGACTACTACTCTCAAATCTAACATGAATGCGCTACTGTTATATTCTCTATAGCCCAATTGTCCTCATTTCCCCAATTGTCCTAATAGCATCCTTTTCCTTTCCCATTCTAATCCAGAATCTCACCAAGAAGACTCCAAGCATCCTTTAGACCTGCATAGTTCTCCAAGCTGGTTTTTAAACGGCACTGACATTTTGGAGGTGTCCAGGTTAGTTGTACTGAGGAATACCAACTTGCATTTGTCCTATTATTTTCTCATGATTAGGTTCTGGTTAAACTGTTTTGACAGAATATGGGGGAAGTGAGACCATGTCTCTTATGTATCATATCAAAAAGCATATGATTTCAGTTCGTCCCTCTGCGGATAACATAAAGTTTAATCATTTGGTTAAGTGATCGTCTGTCAGATTTCTTCTGATAAAGGCAGCTTCTCCACTGTAATTAATAAGTGATCCATGGTTGACACACAGAAATAATGTGAGTCCACTGTCCCTCAGAACCACTCACCCAGCTGTGGGATATCTTTGATTATTCTTGCAATGCTGGTTGCAAAAATATGGTTTATAATCCTATCATTTCTTTTAATTATCAGTTTACATTCCTCAGGGAAACAACTTTTCCTCTACCTGCACCTTGAACACATACTTATATTATGGGCTCATGGGTTCTTTTTTATTGAAAGTACTTTTAATCTCTTACATATATCATTAGACTTTTTTTTTTTTTTGTACCGGGGATTGAACTTGGGTCCTTGCGCTTGCAAGGAAGGTATTATTAGATTTTTATGTTCACGACATCCCAAATTTGGCCAGTGGGAGTCCTTTAAATCTGGCTTCTCTCTCTACGGTGTGTTCCCATGAGTTTTTGCCTAATTTCGTTGCTTAACTCTGGCACAAGATGTCTAGGCTTACTAGAATCTCTCCTAAAGTAGTTTAAGCAAGAAAGCTTTACATCAAAAGGAGGCCAACCCAACTCAATTTTAATACAACATTTTGTATTTAGGCACAGATTTTAGCGCCATTCCTGAAGCACTTAAGGGCTGACTGGGGTGACAGATCTCTTCCATCACTAGTTTAGCCCTAGTTGGAAGGCTTTCTGCAAGTCTTAAACATAGCAATCTTTAATCTATGCCATGTTTTACATTATTCTTTTCAATTTTATATTTTTGTATTTTTATTTTAATTTTTGTTCTCCACCTTCCCCACACCCCAGTTCTTGGGCTTGAACTCTGAACTTTCTCCTTGAACTACTTTACAAACTTTTTGGTATAAGGTTTCACCAACTTAAGTTACCCAGGCTGGACTCAAACTTGGAATCTTCCTGACTCTGCTGCTCAGAGTGCTAGTATTACTGGGATGCACCCATACACCTGGCATTCTTTATCTCCTTTATGTTCAATGGGATCATAGATATCATTAACTTTCAGAGTCAATTTTTTTTCTTTGCTCTAACAAGGTAAAAATCTTAGATCACTACTTAATGCTAAAATCTGTACAGCCAGAACAACAACAAAAACCTCCTAAAGCAAAGCCTTTAAAACACTGGAAATTATGAAGCATTTATTATTTGTTTTTCATCAGAATGCGAGGGTGGATGTCACCGTGTTTGTTGGTGGTGGGTATGCACGTGCATATCTCGGTCTAAAGAATGAGATGTTCAACCAACGTTTATTCAACAAATATTGATTACACTCCTGCTCTCAGACAAGCACTACAGTATCTGCTAAGAATACTCTACAAGGTCCATCAAAACTAAATGGATCCTTACCTTAGTAGTTAATTAAATAATTACATATGACTTTGCAACTCTTCTAAATGCAATGAAAAGCATGGGTGTATAAATATGTATATATGCAGACAAATATGTCTATGTATATGGAAATATACATTTGCTAAAGGCATCTGACTTAATCTGGAGGAGGAGGAGATGGCTCACTTGAGGAGGGACACTTGAGCTTCTATTTTTAAAGTGTTAACCAAGAGTTAACCAGGCAATGTCTGTGTGGATGTGGTGTTCAGGGTCTGGAGGAATGGGACAGAGCCTGGTGAGCTGCAGCAAAAGGAAGCCAGCTGTACAGCCAGAACAGGAGGAGGAGAGGGAGTAGCCAAGAGATGAGACTGGAGGATCCTGACCTCACTGTGCTTCTAGAGATCAAGTAAATACTTCTAGTCTCTGCCTTGTATTAAGCAATGAAAATCTGTGTGCGTAGTGGGTGCAGCTAGAGAGTGAAAGTTACTGTATTTGCATTGTAAAAAGACCACTTTGGTGCCTTAGTAGATTTGAAGGGGGAGCAACACCAGATCAGATATACAGAGTATGGCAGTTATCACCATAAAGGATGAGGAGAACTTAGATTTGGTGAAGGCACAGGTACATTTGTAACATACTTTGGAGGCAAAAATCAATGATGTTATAAAAGACTTGATAGAGAAAGTAAAGGCTAAAGCCCAGATTCAGCTCTAGGAATCCAGGAGATTTGTAGTGAGATGGACAGAGGTCACAAGTTTGATTTTTGACATGATTCACTTGATGATTCTTTAATGCAGACAATAAAAAAAGCTAAGTATAAAAAAACGGGACCTCGGAGGGACTTTCTGAGCTGTGATTATGTATTTTGGAGTGTTCTACTTTAAATATATGCTGATACTGTCAGGCAATTCTTGGATAACACCCAATGGCCGTCTGCTAGAGAAACCCAAGGTGAGCCAAGTTCTGAGGCACTAGATGAACAGTCTTCGGTACCTGGAAGTTGAGTGATTTGCAAATTCAATTCTCTTCTGCATGTTGTTATAATTCCTTGACCTGCAAAAACTTCAAAATGACCTTGATAGATATTTTAGCAAGTGGTGTATACCTAGGCTTGAGTTGCAAAAGTGATCATGTAAGTAAAGGATTAATATTTTAAGTATTCAACCATCAACACAACTTGGGCCCCAGCGACAAAAAAGCACTAAAACTGTAGTAGTGCATTCAGCTGAATAACAGCCCTGGAAGAATCTTATTCTCTAGTAATAACAATTCCTAATTGAAAACAGAGTATAAATATTAGAAAATGATAGGGTATTTGTAGTTGCTGCTTTTAGTCCAAAACTATCACTACCACTTAAGCATTTTTAATAATTGAAAAATTGATCTTTTGAGGGGAAATACATTACCCTCATCCTAACCTTCTGTTCAAAGAATGTTGCAGAAGAATTCAAATTGACTTAAAGATACGTTTCTAAAAAATTACACCTACATTTTAATTTTGAAATTTATTGATTTAATTATATAGTCAATGCTATCATTTTATCAAAATCTTCACAAACTATATTTACTTGAAGGAAGCTGTCACAGCTTAATTCCTTCTGTGATTAAAAAAAAAAAAAGACAGAAATAACTATAGAGCTAAGTGGGACTGGGGCTCCTTGCTTCCGAAACTTATGCAAAAGTAAGTATTACATTCTTCATTTATGTTGACAGTTATCCTTTTTTTGTGGTCCCAATAGAAGCTTCTGAAATGTCTTTTACCACACGATCTGGGTACATTTTTCTTTTTCTAAACTCTGCTCTTTAGTGTTTTAGATTTCAGTTTAAGTAGTACTGAAGATCTGTGGTAAAAGAAGGCACTGTGGGCATCGTGAGTGGAACGTGTCATACCTGTTTATTCTGACAAAGGAGGTTTTCTCTCGAACGGCACAATTGTACAAAGAAGAAAGAGGGCTTGGCTTTCAGGATCTTTCCTCTATTCCAGAAAAGGCAGATATTCCAATAAAATTTCACAGCCTCTATAGATCTTTGTGCTGCTGGGATGAAAGCAGCTCCTTTCTATCCTTATCACCTCTGGAATCCCACAACCTCAATTTCATCTCCTCTCAATTCCCACTGCTCCACTCTCCTCGTATTAGAAATTGTAACAAAAGCAGAGCAAATAAAGCCAGGGGTCAGTGTGAGGTTGAAGAGTGGGCCAGTCAAGTGACCAAGAAGCTTCTAGTAAGGGTGAGCAACATATAGCCAAACAATCAGAGCAAATTGTATTCTGTAAACTGCTTCAACCTCTTTGTGGGAAAAGCTGTCTCTCTTGATTGGGTGAAACAAGGCCTTCTGTGTAGGGATCCAGTGATGGTGTTAGAGCAGTTGGTTGCACACTTGCACACACACACACACACACACACAGTGACTTCACTCTCAAGAGCCAACAGTTTTGTTTTGTTTTTTAAGAACAAGATCTACAATATTCTAAATCAGAACACCTAGTGGGAAGAAGTACTTTAAAAATTCTTACACTTCGTTATGCTTAAGATGCTTGCTGTAGCCTATACTGAAGTGACATTTGATAATAACACTTCATTCTCAAGACTAAGTCTTACGTTATGGACTAGCAGGCAGTCCTTAAATAAGAAAATTTGATTTTCACTCTCAGGTCCCTCCTTACTTCTGAAATCTTAACCCTGTATCTTATGTGTATGAGCAATCTTCAAAGTGTTTTAATCTCTGAAAGCACTATATATTTTGTAAAGAGAAGACATGTTGGTGTGCTTTGAGGATAGAAATAGTGCACAGATTAAGTACCTCCAAGACAGACAACAAATTTGTGTATATCCCTTCTCCCAACTCCTATATGGTAGCACAGACACATTTCTTTTAAGAAATATAATGCAATTTTAATTCAACAGTTTATATTTGTTGGCAATAGATTTTTGTCCTCTGCTATAAGCATATTCATGATAGTATATATTATATGTAATTAATGTTATATTGGATAAGTGCAGTTCTTTGTATGAACATATTTCAAGGGCATTAAAATACATCTCCTTTCCTGTTTTTAGTGCCTAAAATTATATATACAAACATAATCTCTCTCCACATACATATGTATACATATATATACAAATATATATGTGTGTACACATACATATATATTTATATATAAAATGAAAGCTCTCAATGCTGTTTTAGAGATATCCATTTGAATAATTTTAAGACTTGGGAGAAAAAAACGTTTACCCAGATGTGTATCACTTTGTCACCACTCACAAGTACTCAAAAAAAAAAGATAGATTGCTTAGGGAAATAAGGACCAGAAAAAGTGAATTTTTATAAAAGTTACAGTAACAGAAGAAGACCCGCATATTGCCTTGAGTTTGAGGTCAATGAAATCTGTGGTTCTGGTCCATTTGAGGTAGAAAGGACAAGTGTGTTGGTCTCCCTAAAGGAAATGTAGCTAGATGATAGCAGTCTGAAAGATAACGCCTGTTTACACCAGTCTTGTTTCTCTAGCCTTATGACTCTAATTGGGGCAGTAACACCTTTGAAAACACTTTAAGAAGGGTTGGGAATAATCAATGCTGTCAGAATTTTTGTAGGCAGGTCATGGGGTACTGTTGGATTTTAGAGGAGGGGAAGAATCCCAGTCAGGAGAGATTTTTCCACATATTTCCTAGAATATCACATGTGACATTAAACTAAATTTGTGCATGTGGACTTGTAGACTCTGGTACACAACCATAATTAATAATTCTGTAAGTATTATATTTCCACGAAAAGCCCAGCAATTTACAGTTAGGTTTCTATAGCAGATAACCATTTCATGGACTCTGTTACCCAACTTGGAAATGAATATGGATAAATTGTGGATAATTCTGTGGGCAAATGGCAGAGTCTCTTGAAGTAGCATTCCACTGGGAATGGCACGAAAACGTTTCATAAAGTCACTTTGGATTTTCTGGGGAAGTATATTAAATAGTGATTACTTTCTTGTTTGTAAACTATACTTCCTCCTTTTCTCCTCTCTGATGATCTATAATTTGACTTGGCAAAGTTTCCATATCAGACAGAATCATTATTTTCCTCCTTTGTGTTACTGTATATGAATAAGTATAGTTTGTAATTATCCTAACATTACTTTAGTCCTTTTCCACTGTTTCTTTTCCCTATACATCTTACGTGGAATGTCTTTTAAAGCTTTTACTTGTCTTGAGTTCCAATTATATCTACATATACACATTATCTACATGCAAAGCCCTGATTTTTTTAAACAGAGTCATCCCCAAACATTAGCACAGTGAAATACGCATCACTATAAATTATTTTTATATCGCTACTTCTCTTAAGTGCAAATGTATTAGTTGTGAATCATATTTTAGGACACTAATCAGGTAACACAAAATATTTATTAAAAATAAGGACGTAGCCTAAGTTAGTATTCACGGGTTCCCAGGGACCAGTCAGTGTATGACAGCAGGTAGCAGATCACAGCCTTCTGCATTTGTCGCTGGACCATTTCATTTCATGACCATCAGGTACTCACTGCTACTGTGATGGCCAGAAATGGTTAACTGCCTCACACAACTACCCCACTCACCGCAATTATTAAAATGTAGCTGGAGAGGAGTGAATGGACCTGCTTCCTAGTTTCTGCTCTGCCATACCAACGAGACCTTCAGCAATTTACCAAGATCACCGTGGGCCCACATCGTTTTCCTAAGTATAAAAACGGGGAATTGGGATAAATTTCCTTTCAAGTCACATTTCCAGTTCTATAAAGCACGAATCATTTTGCTTTCAGTACTTAGGCATGGACCAAATGAAACTGGAATTCCCATAATAAATGTATTAGAAAATATATCCAGTGGGTCTCGATTTTTATTTTGCAACCACACTTTTCTCTTGAAATACTGTGTAATCCAGTCTTTTAAAAAAATGCTATGCCCTATAAAAAATGTTTTCTCAAGAAAAAAAAGAATTATTCCTCCACTTTATGCAGTGAGCATATTTCTTATGAGAACACTGTCTCTACTCTGAGGGGTACATCTACTTCTCTATTCCCATTTTCTTCACTTCTATAAAAGTTATAGTGTTGGTATGAACTCTTGAAATAAAAATGATCTTGTCTGTCTTCTCATTTATATATTTTTGGCAGTTTGAACTTTCTACACTGAGATTTACTAAATTCTAAGAGTCCACAGCAACAACAATTCAACAAAATCTATACACCACCAAGCACTGACTATACACAAGGTGCTTAACAGCAACTGCTGTGGTGTGAGTCAGGTTCTTGTTCAAGTAACTGTTTCATCTACAACCAATTTTGCCCCAGAGCTCCGGAAAGAAACAACAGAAATCTCTTACATTGGCAGTCTTACTGAACTTCAACTATTTCTTCTGACCAGGTCCACGGTAACAATAGATATTCGAGAGTTTCCCTTTGATGAAATGTGTTTTTGATTCGGCGTATAGGTACAGAGATCAAATGGACCACCTTTTATATTCGGATGGCTTCTTGCTGCTCCTTGTGTTGCAAAGAACATATATCAGGCACAGGAATGCCACTTAACACCATGCACAGCTGCATGTTTCAGGGGAGACTGGAAAATTCACCTTGGTGAGATTTACAAATTAATACGTTCCTGTTTGGTTTGCAGAAGCACCCCACAATAGTTTTTAAAAACATAATGCTAATCTTAGTTCCATGTGAAATGGGACTAAAGCTGTTTAATTTTGATTAAAGGACTTTTTTCCCCCCAGAAACACGTCTAGTTCTTAACATATACTCATTAAATACATAAACAATGAAATCTTGATTATTTTTCTGTGAATTATAAGTAATCTACTGCGAAGTCTTTGCACCAGGTTTGCTCATTCGTGTTACCAGGCTTGTTTCTGGGCAAGTTGCCCATATCCCCCACCTCCTCAGAAATTGGTTTTAGTGTTTGAGGTAATGTAAGCTCATTTAAAAATTAACCTAAACAAAACAAAATAATTAGGAAGGCAACTTGCCCACAATAACAATGAAAGTCTTTTTCAAATCAAACGTGTAGTACATTCCAAAGACAAACACAAATGACTTTTAAAGTAACTATGATTTTAGATTATCTCCGCCTCTATTCCTCTCATTAACATGAATAATTCAGAATGCTTACTATACATGGCGGAACGGTCTCCCCTCAATAATTCATTTTTAGGATACAGAAAAAATAAGATGTAACATGTTCTTATGTAAGAGCCAAAGGTTTAAAATGGACTATATTTTTTAAAGCCAACTCTACTTTCAAAACTATGCCCAGTTGAAAGTTAAGTGAATGAAGTTCTTTGAACGAAGTTCATATTTTCAAACCTACGCTGGTTCGAAGATAGGAGAATCTTAACACTTTCAAGGTGAAGACAGTACAGGGCATTATGGAAGGTAGTAAGATCCCACCTTTTCTAGGTTCTTTCTATTTTTCAAGTACTTATCAATTATGCACAACGTGTGAACAAGACCATTATTACTATCTTTCCTGAGGGATATCAAAGTCCTGGGAGGTCCTGCGCCCACAATGAAATGAAATCAATACCTAACATTCTGGCTGCTCTGAAGGTACAACGTATTTGTCATGCATTTAGTTTTGAATAATAAAAACATTTTATCCTTGCAGTATCAGTTAGAGAAAACAGCCCCCAATGGGAAGATATTCTTAGGTAAGGGAGGGACTCAAAGCTTCAAATCTCTTTGCACTGATGGCATTAAAAAAAACAAAACAAAACAAAACAAAAAAAAACAGGATGTGAATACTTCTGCTGATTACCTACTGACTCAACCTGATTCCCAAACACAAGTATAAAGAGCGCTGTAAAGACACCCATTTCACTCTTGTCCTGTATAAGAAATAGCCTAAGATACCCACGGATGTCAACATTCACATGGGAAACAACGTGCAACTCTGGGGTCTATTTTAATTTAGAGTCTGGAATATTAAGTCAGTCTCCCACTGTTTAAGCTCTTCCTACGAAGATGTTCTACCCACGTGGAAATTGCACTAACTTCCTGGAGCCAAGTGGCTGTTTAGTTCACTGCTTTGAGTATCAAGTACACCCTTGTGACCATGAAGAAAGAGCAAGCTTGTCACAGGAGAAGTCTGGCACCCCGCTAATTTTCAGCTTCTCTATGGTAACAGAGCGGTGTGTCATGGGGGGGCAATCAGATTTCACTGGGGTATATGGCAGCCTTCGCTAAATGTTTTTAAAACTATTTTTTCATTTCATCTTTCATTGAAAATAAAAGGAGAGGGGCTTACAAGCCAAACGCAACAATTCCAAACCTGAGCAACATCGGATACCACCAGCGCTTCGTGGAAAAGAAAGAAATGAGTAACGTTTGGATACCTGTGAAACAAAACACTGCCTTTTAAGTGAGTGGGAGAGAACAGATGGCTGGTAATGATTTAAAACATTTGTGTTCTTGGACTGTCACCAAGCCCATGTATTACAAAATATGCTGTTTTGTAAGTACGTACCAACATCTATATATGCAAGTTGCCCATTTTCTGGAAGATGCTACTGTAATAAAGGAGAAAAAAACTAAATGAGGTAAGAATAAAATTCTTCTTGTTTTCTCAAGGCATTCCATATGTGCTCTTTCTTATTGACTACACTCAATCAAAATGTTCCCCATTCCGTGAGAAGATTTTATTTTTCCCTCCATTTTGAGACGGCTGTAAGTGCCCAAGTACTGTATTTTGCTTGACTGCATTGGGTAGAACTCCAATTCTGTTCTGTGTATCCGATTCACTTGGACTGCAGCTCTTAAAAACCTTTTGAGTAATAATAAAACCTGGAAGTCAGGGGATTCTTGACCGTGGAAGACAATAACATTCGCCTTATCCCCAGTTTGCTAGACAGGCATTTGGTGCTGTGATTGTGTCTTGGGCCGGGCAGGCGGCAGCCACTGACTCTGGGACAGGGATAAATATTAAACGTGGTCACACAGTGTTTTCCTGAGTATGAGTGCCTCTCAAAGAAATCCGTATCTTCTAAACTGGGAGGAACAGAAACGACACAGATAGAACTGCATAGCGATAGAATAATGTAAGGTTTGGGGTGAAAGTAAAGAAAAATAAACATGGGTTAATCTGACTTTTCATAACCAGAAAATTTGCCAAAAAAGAGTTCTATTAAACACTCACAGTGCTTTGATCTGGATCTGATAACGTAAAGGGGGAAAAGTCACAGCAACACAGTGTATTATGTACATGCCATTCCTTTCCCAACTCTGGGAATCATTTGCTTTTGACAAAGGCGGACGGGCAGGGGACAGCAGGAGGGGAGGGAAGAGGGGCTGCAGCTCTACCTCGCAGCTGTGAACTTAGTTGGAAATAACTCCTGACAGGCATCAAACATGCCACCTTTTAGCCTTCCAACAGAAGCCTGCTGTTTGGCGGGATGTTCACACCGGGCAGGTGAGCGGGTAGTCCTGTGAAGTACCAGCGGCGGCAGACACAAAAACCGCAGCCCCCCGCCCCATGCGGCCCATTCGACCCCTGTGCCC
>NW_022900942.1:55054985-55064658 GCF_012274545.1 Fukomys damarensis | reverse complement strand
CGGGCCTCGGGCGTCCGCCGGGACCCGCCCTCCTCCCTCCCTGCCCTGGGCGCAGGGTGCGTCTCGGGGCCCAAGAGCCACCCACTTGCTGTCAAGGCAGGGGCTGCCTTCTGCTCTTTGCTAAAGCACTCACTGCCCTCCCTGCCCTGTCTCACATTCCTTCCTAGGGCTGGACAAACAGTCCTAAAGAACAAGTAGGTAGGTTAGCAGGTTATCTCAAAACACGCACTCCAAAGTCAGTTTCCTTAGCTTTCCACGTGGTAGCTGTGTTACTTTGTCTTAATACTTTCTTGTGACAGATTGGCAAAGTGCTTGTTGTGAAGTGGGGAAAAGTAGGGTGAGTTCAGCGTCAGGTTTGCTTAAGGCGAGGGATTCCTAAAAATAGTCCTTTATAAGGTGTTTGAGATCAAGTGGATCTCAGGCCATGCGTTTCAAAAAGAGGACAAGCGGAAGTTGACATTTGGTAAGGGCTTTGCAGAGACCAAAGCTAGGACAATTTTTAATCATTAAAAGAAAAACTAATTGAGATTTGAAAATTAGAACTACATAGTATGCTAGTCAATTTGATCAAAGTAGGACAAATAAAATTAAGCTTATTTTGCATCCAAGCGGTTTCTATGAACTAACAAAAGGAAACTAAACTTTTAGAAAACATTAAGTGAAACCTGCCCTATTATCACAGTAGAATTTTGTTGTTACTCAAGCTTAAATGTTTGCTTTCTGAATTTTCAGATCTTATTGTTACTAATGATTTAGAAATAACTCATCCACTGGTAGCGAACTTTGGTTCCAGAAAGAAGTATTGCTACAGATCTTGCTTGGCCTATTCTGGATTTTTGGAAACAGAGTCTGATTTAGTTTTCTGTCATGAAAGTTTTATTTGTACACCTTTAAAAATGTGGTCAAAACCACATAATACGAAATTTACTGTTTTTACTATTTTTAAGTGTACTGTTCAGTAGGGTTGCATGTATTTAAATTGCTGTGAAACAAATCTGCAGAACTTTTTTGCAAAATTTAAACAACTCTCATTTTTCTCCTCACTTCTAACTCCAAGAAGGTACCATTCTACTGTTTTGTTCTATAAATTTGACTACTTTAGATTTCTGGAAGGGGTAAGACCCAGTATACATAAGAGCTCATATAACTCAAGAGCAAAGATCTCAAATACCCTGACCGCAAAGTGGATAAACAACTAGAACAGACATAAGAGTCTTATTTTTAATTTGTATGCCTGCTGGTTTGTTGTCATCAATTAAATCAGAATCTGTCCTCCATACAGGGAAGCTATTCCCCACTAAAAGGAACTTTCTTTAGTATGATTTTTAAAGAAATAAGTCAGGCTTCCCGGGCTGTATTTAAGTGGCAGGTACTTGATGCATGAATGAACAGCTTTACGTGTTCACTCTACCTTTAGCCCCCCGTTATACCAGAGCAGTGAAGAAATGTGGGCCAACCTCAGAAGGCTTGGATTCTATATCTTCTATGCTGCAAGTCATTCAGCTTCTGTGGCCTGTGTCTTATCATTTGTGAAAGAGGAACTGAGCAAGAATATAATCATTATTCCATTATTTCTAACTTTTAGAAGTTGCAGCACCTAATGGGGATAATTGGGTAAGGTCAACTTCTGATGTAATCTGCTTGACTGATTGGACTGCTAGGCCTTGCTTGCTAGCTCATTATGAGATTTTCTGGTTTTTAGAATGTATTTTATTCATATATCATATCAAACACTCAGAATAGTGAGCTGTCTTCCAATCCTAGACATCTGTGTAAAACTCAGAAAAACATTCTTAATAGTTAAAGGAACCTGAATTTTATTACCACCTCAGGTTAATGTGCAAAGGATCAAAGAATTATCTAAAATACCAACCATCTAAAAAATAATAAATAAAATAAAATACTAACCATCAGTGTAACATGTATCTAATGGAATTTGCAAATTATATTATCAACCGAAAATGCCATCTTTTCAATTTGTAGTTAAACCAATTTAATTTTTATGTAGTGAATTATTTCTAAAACATTGGTTCACAGCATGTCTCTAAACTTTCCAGGCTATTAAGTGTGTTTGGATCTTTAAATTTCTTATATTATTTAACTATTGACTATTTCTGGGCAAGTGTGAAACTTATGGCTCACTGATCATGTGATATGTAGGTAGGTAACAATTATGGTCATAAAAGAGGTTTCTACATTTAATCTCAAGGTATTTTCAACAACAAGCATGATTTTGTGGCAGGATTTCATCATTCTCTGCTACCAGGGAAACACACAATGCATATACCTTTGGGTGGAGTGTAAGAAATACTGTCAAATAAATAAAAAATGCAGCTAGCAATGTAAGAGGAAGCCCAGTGGCTCATAGAGAGACAAGAAGTATGTAGGGAGAGCAAGGGTAGATAGAGGTAGACGATGATGTGCCTAAAAACATAGTTTAAAGTATGCTTCTCTTTAACCAGCCAGGTATTAATGATATCTTGGCTTAATGGACAGCCAAAGTAAAAATTCAGCAGAAATGCATTTAGCCCAATATACCAAGTCATACAAAAGTTTCAGATACCTCTAAACCATATTATTTATGGTGTCAACTGTTTTACTCAGGGAAAGCAGAGATGTATTTACCTGGAAAGAGGTATTTTTACAAAAGTTGCTGGAGGACTCAAGCTATCCCACTGAATTAGGAGCAAATGGTAGAATTCTTGAAACAGAAGGGAGAAACCACCTCATCTACATATTTCCAAAGCAAAATAGAAATAAATAAACAATTCTTTAGGAAAGGCAACTTGACTTAATTTTCAGACAGTGTCTATTGGGTTTATGAGATGAAAATTCTTAGAGATTTGTCCACTTGAGGTTGGGCGAGTTTTGTGACTCTGGGATCAGTTTAATAGCTGCCTCAACTGAAGTCCATGAATTTGGTAGCACTCATATGTAAAGAATTATTTTTGCTTCAAGATTTCCACCATGTCTGGTCAAGGTCACTTACATTGATAAAGCTGTTCTGGATATATTTACCTTCACATTTTGATTGATCTGCATGGTGACATACAATGTGAACTCCAATAAGAAAATTGTTAAAAATGGTGTAGACTTCTTCTCAGTAAAAGAAATTCAAAATTAAAAAAAAAAATGTGAGTGGAGGAGCAGAGAACCAATGGTCAGAACATATAGGTTGCCAAACACAGTGTCACACAAAGTGGAACTTCCTCTCCAAATTCAAGAAAAAATCATCTCAACATCAGAACTGTGGCACAGAAAATTATATAATTTTGGATAAATCCAAATTATAAAATAACGAGGTGATGGAGAAATAAAGCAAAACATTTGTTCTGTCTTTAATTCTTTATTAGGATATTCTTTTCATAAACATTAACAAGAACTCTAGGACTAGATATACATACCATCAAGGCAGAAATTAAGTATCAAGAAAAATATTTTTTTAAAAAGGAAAATTCCATGAGGAAACAAATTTATGGAAAAAGCATGGGATTAACAGTAACTGTGATCCCTAAAGAATTAACAAATGTATTTTTTTAAAATGGTCAAAGAGAAAACTAAAAGACAATTATAAGCAAATAAAAAGAAAAAATATATGTTGCCATTATTTTATATATCTGCTTCCTAAGTAAAGCAATAAATAATTCAAGGTCAAAAACTTAGAGTAGTCAGCACTTGATAATCTTGGTAAATAAAGCAGGTCAATAAATATATATTGATTGGTTGATTGAATAAGAACTTCTTGTAGTTATTTTAGGAAAATCAAACTCATTCCAGAACTTTTGTATTTAATTTCTTAAACTAAGCAAGTATGAATTTTCTTTAAAAATGACAACCAAAACCTTTTCAAATAGGCACCTTTATATCAGTAGCAATAAAATTTTATGAAATAGTGTTAAATACAACAAAATCTAAATTAGAAATAGATAAAATGTGGAAATATGGACATACATCTGTATAAAGAAACTTCATTTTACATCTTAAATGGTTTTTGATAAATGTTTAAAATAGGGAAAATTCAGTGGGAAAAATTCTATGTGACCAGTTCAACAAAAATGTAACATTATTCTCTAAACCAGTATTTCTCTAAATAATATTTATTGTCCAACGTGGGTTCAGTTTTTTGTAAATCCATTCAAAGACACTGATAAAAGGCTTTAAGACTCTAAGTCAAAATAAAATTAATATGAAGTGGTCCGAATTGATGAAAGGCCTTTCCTCCCATGAGTTTTAACTATGTCTTGTTAAGAGATGAGTTAATGATAGGAATTTCCTCGCCAAATATATTAATGAACTCACCAAGCATAGCCTGTCTTGTCAGTATGAGCACTATGTGTGTGAGTCCTGGATGCAAAAATTAATAAGATGTGGTATCTTGACATACAATGATAACTCATTAAATCAAATCACATCACATCATTAAATTTAGAAGGGCTTAGCCTATAAGAAAGAAAATTTTCTAGGAGTGAAAAATCAAAAGAAGAGAAAAATCAAAATAACCTTGTAGGTTTTATCCACACTGGGTGTGTGTGTGTGTGTGTGTGTGTGTGTGCACTTTAAAGGAACAGAGAAAGCAAGAAAGCTGGAAAAAAAAGTGATGAAATAGAAAGAATATATGAATGATATATCCTAAGATAAAATATAGCATTTCAGGGCTTGAAGTAATTCTAAATCCACACCTCCCATGCAATGAAATATTTCCTTGTCTAGCACTGGGAGTACTTGTGATATACGGTTCACCTCAGCAAATTTAATATCATTTCAGCCCAGAGGGACACAGACCATGGTGACTGTCCTAACCTTTCTGTGGAAGGGATCTACTGACTGTTCAGTGAATGTGTGTTACCCTTAATGAAAGGATTTTTAAATGAAAATAAACAATACTTTCTGAAAAGTAATGTGTACAATGAAAGATTAGTGTAAAATTCAAGGAAACTTGTATTTGGTAGCATCAAATTCCTGTGTGTGATCAGCAATGTGTTACATGTGTTACAAATATTATTTCTAACATTGACCCTTAAAGTGAGATGAAAACCACACCAATTTGGATTACTATTATAAAAGCTCATGTATTTAGTTATTTAGATCTGAATCCATGTCACCATATACTTTTTCTTTATATCATTTGGATATTCATTCTATTTAAAAGTCATGCAATATAAAAGGAATTTTTAGAAATCCTGTACTAATATTTGGAAAATAGCAAAGAGAGAAGTTCACATCTATTAGATATTTATCTTTCTGCTTTTGTAGTCATAAGAGATGACAGTGAGATTTAAACTTGAAAGACTGCCTTGTTTTATGGGAAAAAGAATGTCATTTCTCACGAACACCAACTCTAAATAAAAAGATAAAAGTAAACAAGCGTGGAATGTGGCCTCTTGCTGAAGTCTGTTCTTCTGTATACTTCTTAATGCACATTGTGACATGCAAGAAAAATTTTCCAAGGAAGAAAATATCTCTATTCAGCTGCATTAGAAAAGTTTCTGCATTTACATATATACGCATTGATTTTTAGAATGCAAAAATACCTGAACGGTGGGTAGCAGATATCACTGTGACTTCCTTGTCTCTCCCCAACTTTCCTCTTTCTTGTCTCCAGCTCTATGCAGTAGCCACTGAAGGCTCTGAGCATTCTCATTCTCAACAATCTTATTTTGTAAAACTCTCTATGCATAAAATGCCTTTACTATAGTTTTGTATTGGTATTATGTAATTTTCTATGTCGGGTCACACATTTGATAATGTTTCACAGCCTCACAACTGACGACTCTTTCAAGCTTTCTTTTGGCATTTCCATCAGAGGGACTGTTGAGCATAACTGCACAATGGTGTCCCATCTCTGTTTTTCAGACACATCTGACTACATTTCATAGAGTACTAAATCACTTCTGTATTATGCAGATGTCCACAAGCTAGAGAATTCTTGTGGTTTCTTTTCAACCACTAATGAAAGCAAAGGAGTAAGATACCCGTATATTGCCTTTCACACACCGCTGACAGCTCTGGGTTGGGTGTGCAAATATATTGCCTAACACAGGAGCTTGCCCACGCTTGTTGTCAAGCCGACTGAAGGCTTCACTAGGAGAGAAGAGTGAAATGTGTTTCAAGGTTGGGAAGCAGCAAGAAGGAGGGCAAAGGCTTTACATTAAAAAATCCAGAAACACAATGCTCCAAGTGGCAACTTTATTGTAAATATGATGGATATTAAGAATTACAGCATGAAAATGGGATATTCAACAGGTATTTCCTAGCTGTGAATAAATTTTTAAATTATCCACCAGCTTAAGTGCAATAAAATGGTAGGGGGTGAAGGGAGAGCAGGGACAAGGGGAAAAAATGAGAACCAAGACCTGTCACGTAAAGGTACAAGATCCCAATGACCAGTGTGACTGTACTGTATACCTAAAATGTACCAATAAACTCAATGAGGAAAAAAATGCAATAAAATGGCATTAGTTTTAACCATAACTAGTTAATATCAGTGCTGAACACATGCATGATTGTAAGCTACAGGATGAGACAAAAACCAGCAAAGATCTTAATGAAAAAGCACTAAGTTAAGGAGGCAACGGAAAAGCCAAATGTTTGGTATTTCTTTCTATTCTCCTTGAATATGTTGAAGATACATCTATTGATGAAAATAACTACTAAATATTTATAGATACTGTTACCTACCTTGGGTAGCCTGTCATTTTAGCAGAATAGCTGTAGTTCCTGCTCAACGCTTGTTTTTAAATTTAAATTTTATCTGCATGTGGAAAATTATTTTTATAAAAACTATTTGTTTCCAAGCATGTATTCTTTGTCTGCAGGAAAAAAATAGAGGAATAAATAGGATGTGTTCTAATCATTCATGACTTTTATCTGCTGTCTATAAAGTGTTGAGAACATAAATGAGTGAAAAAAGAACTACAATGTATACAGAATTAAAGATGTGTAGGTTCGGGATTACTCGAACTTGCAGATAAAAATAGCCAGCATATGAAAATTCAAAGAATTGCCTTTGTCCAGTTCAGAGGTCTGTAATCTCAGATAACTAGAAAATGGAAATAAAATCTGTATCAAGGGCCAATATAGCACAGGCAAGTAGTGGTAAATTTAAAATGAAAATAGGCCAAAATTTAAAAGATGAAACATTACGTTATATATGTATATAGTCAAATACATGATGTAATGCTTACATCCATATATCTTTTTTTCCATTTTTCTTACTGGTATTTTCACTAAAATTGTGGAAATTTTTGGACTTTTCACCTTGAAACAACAACAACAGGAGAATATATATGGAGTGAGTACATATATATGTGGAGAATATATGTGGAGTATATATATATATATATGAAGTATTACATATATGGAGTATATATGTATATGGAGAACATATATATATATATATATATATATATATATGGAGAATATATATATGGAATATTTCTCATGTCTACTGTGATCTTTGGAGAATATCATGTAAACAATAAGAACAAGGTTCTCTCTTTATAAAACTTACACTTTAAAGAGGAAAAACGTATTCAACAAGTACGCAAATAAATAAACTAATACAGGCAGGAAAGAACACCAAGGACACAATAGCTGATAGGGGAAAGGGAGCACTGAGGTTGGAGTGTAGAAGAGGAGGTGATGTTTGAGCTCAGCCCTTCAAGATGAGAACTGGTTGAACCCAAAAGCTTAGGAAACTGCTTTGTAGGTAGAAAGATGGACGTCTGTAGAGGGCCTGAGAAGGGAAAGTTTGCTGTACTTAGGGAAGAGAAAAGAAGTCATACAGGTTGTGGTAAAGTGGTGCATGGTCAGGTGAAGTGGGGGTTCCCACTCATACTGAGCTCACAGTGCGAGCTGTGCATTGAAGATTCCTCCTGTTCTCTGTTAGCTCGTATGACTGGTATTTCCACCACGATCATGGACTGCTCTGGATTTGCAGCTTGGACAGCAGTAATCTCAGGGACTTGGCTTTACGATTGGTTAAAGAGAAGCTCCAGCTTGAGCCACACACCCAGGGAGTGAGTCTGGCAGAGCAGACTGCTCTCTGATGACGGGAAGCAGCAGGTCCTTATTTCACTGCCCAGTGGATGCTGGCTGTGTACTCTAGTATTTGGAATTCTTTTTCACCATTTTCCTGTAACTGCTTGAATCATGTTATATAATTGTGGGTTGTCCAAAAATGCCAAGAGGCTACAAAATATAGGGGAGAAAATGCTTTTTGAAATTATGTAGGACATTTGAAAGCTTAAAATTGCAAGAGATAAGGTGCAGGGTAAAGAATGTGAAAATTCAAAAGGAAGATATTTAAAGCTTATTTATACAGATAGAAATTCATGGAGCCTCGCTCAATCCTAATCCATTACAATGTTCATGTAATCTAGATTTGTAAAATCCCATCTTTACCCTCTTTGAACTACCATACTCAAACAGTGATATTCGGAGACTTCCACTCATAGGTAACACAAAGCATTACAATGGTTTCAAGGAAGGATACTTTAAGGTCATTGGAATTACTTAACCCTTGGTTTCATAACAAAAATGAAAAGATTGAGAAGGTAGTAGGGCAGGACTCTATGAGGCAAAGCAATTCCAGACTTTTCACTAATCAGATTATTTTACTTTTTATTAAAATACACTGATAACAAGACTTGTTCCCATTTGGTTTTAGGATATGTTTCTCTACATCTTCTTAGAATTGTGCTCACAATTCTTTGAGTTATTATATTGTTTGAAATTAGGCATAGTTTCCTGGGATGGAGTTATAGTTCAGTGGTGGACTGCCTGCTGAGGACGTGTAAGGTCCTAGGCTAGATGCCCAAAAGAAGGCACATAGGCACAGAACACACACACACAAACACAAGCACATGTACCCACATGCTGTCACAGTATTTTAATTCTTTTCTTTTTTGAGTAGGAAAAATTTGTTGAAAGATAGCTTCTGTCTAAGAGAGACTCAAGAGGGACCAGAAAATGGATTACCCCAGTATTTTAATTCTTGAAATATTATGTTATTATGGTAGATATTTTTCCTGTTTGTTGGCAACAAGTTTCCATCTCTGGTCCCCCAGACCACTCCCACTCCTTCCCAGGCCTGAGGATACTCATCTCTTTGCTGCACCACCAGCCCTGATGGTCTGCACTGTTCTTGTAGCCTTTCCCTAAGATCCACCCACATTTTTGTCAACATCTTGTTTCTTAAATTTTTCTCACTGCTCCTGGTTAATTATGCCACTCACTTGGATGGCTTGTACTTGCCAGGGAGAAATCATAAAGACTAGCTCCATAGACCAAGGAAATGAATGTGCTTCCAGTTCAGCCACAATATGTAATAGCTAACACAGAGTCTCATCCTGATTACTTCGCTTAATCATTCATCATCCTGCACCCAGGAGACATTTGTTGAATGTATGCCTTGTTCTGGCACTGGACATATTTGTGTGATATTATACCCACGGGTCTCCAGGTACGGAGCATCTGTTGGAAGGAACAAAGGCAGGCAGTCATATTTTATGAAGAAATTCCTCACAGAGAATTGTAGGTCACTTAACCCTGGGGCAGCACTTAAAGAGAATCAAGGAAAACTTCTAGAAATGGCAATTAAATCCAGAGTTGAAGAGTGGAAATAGAGACAGAGACAAACAATGAGGATTTAGAAGGTTTTTTTTTTTTTTTT
>NW_022900942.1:54931669-55054432 GCF_012274545.1 Fukomys damarensis | reverse complement strand
TGGTCGGGGGGGGGAGTACCTACCAAGGTCGGGGGGTGACAGAGCATGACGTATTTAGGGAACAGGAAGCAACTTAGCATGGCTATAGCACATAGCACAATAGAGTAATACGAGGCTACAAATGTTAGCAAGGATAGTGTATGTTGTTGTAAGGATATAAGTGGACTTTCAGGGGACGCACACTTCCAGAAAACTCATGCTCTCTGAAATGTGGAAAATATTCAGGGTTGGAGGTGGAGAAATGAATGAGGGGATTTTTGCATTAACTTAGCCAAAAGAGCGAGAAAATGTGGAAAGAACAGGTAAATGCAATCTACAGGAAACTTGCTTCTGCTAGCACGGACACTGCTGTATCAAACTGAACTTCAGCATCTCCACATCCCTGCTTAGCAACGTAAAGTTGAACTTTCAACTTCTCATAGCCTTTCAAGCTTTTCATTCAAGCATTGTAATTGCTGAAATAGCTATTGTTAAGAAATTTCATGGAAGACTAGCATTGCTGTTTTTATTTGAACAGGGCCTATCACTAGAATTGGCCGAAAAGAAATATTTGCTGGGTAAATTAATCAGCTTTTTTTAAAAAAATGCTGTATTTATAATATACATTTAGTGATAATAAATATCTATTATATGTTTTTGCAACTTCTCTTTATCTTCCAAGGTAAATACTAGCCTTAAGCAAGAATAAAATCATGAAACAATATTAAAAATTAATTCATCCCCTGGTGGCTAGAATGATATTCCAGTAATGAATTTAAAAGATCTCTAAAGAACTGCTTAAAATTAAAAATTAAAATAAAATATTCTTGTAAATGCTATTTGTATGAGTCTTAGTACTTGAGAATGTCTTCTCTTTATTTTTTGAAATAAGGTAGTTGAGCATGATTTGTACTATAAGATACTATAAAAATTTTCAGTTTGAAATACTGTGCTTAGCATAAATACTATATTGGCCTTTTAAAACATGTTGATGTTATTTATTAAATTATTAAATTTTTGTATGAATTGGCTGCTTTTCAAGTGAAGAAATTGCTCTAGTTTTCATAAGTGTTCAAAATAGAGCTACTATAAACATTGCTATAAACACTATAAATGCTCATCCCAAATTTATAAAAAAAATGGAATGAATACAATTGGGGAAATAAAATATTTAAATGTGTTTCGTATTTGATAGTAGCAAAGACCTTTCAACAAACACACTTGTAAATTTGACCTGGATCGTTGACCTCTTTTGACTGAATCTGCCCCATCAAGTTATTACTCTTTCCCAAATCCCAAAGGGAATGAATGATATATCGAGGGCTCTTGTAGAAGAATAAATTCACGTGAGCCTTGGTAAGTTCCTGGTACCACTTTTAGCTGTAGCTAGCCTGTGATGGCACGTAGCTCCATTTCAGTTTAGTGCTCAAACGTTTGAGGTGGGTATCGTACTTTCATCCACATGTTGTCTCTCTCAAGCTTATTATGGCTCATCTTATCGTGTTCAGAGATTCCTAAGGTCACCGGGGAGCATGTCTGCTCCTCAGGAAGTTCTTCTCCCTGCGTTTTACTATCATAATGTACGGGTGAGACATACTCTCCGCATATGCACAAAGAGAAGACCATTTATTTTTCTTGATGTTATTTTTTCCCCGTGTTTCTTTCCCAGTGAAATTTATGTCTTAAATAGTTAATCCTGGGAGTACTAACTCCTCATTTTTTCAGCTCTTGATAATTTTAGTTTTTTCCTATGTATTCTGTCACCTACGCTGTTACCTAAAATACTCAGTTGACATGAATAGTATCAACCACAAACAATATGAAGTGCTCAATTAAAATAATACTGACCTCTTTCAAAAATATATATGTAATACAAAATTATGACCACCATTTAATGTGTTTTAGGAAAGAAAATAGTCAGCTTGAAAATTCTCCACTCTAAATGACACACATATACACATATATATGCATGAAGAATACAGTAAAGTAATAATTTATTCCAGATCTTCCAGAGAAAACTTTTATGCATTAGTAAGTTAAAACATTTGCTTACAATTTACACCTTCACAATGAACAAAGTCATCATTTCTCTTCCTTTAAAAATGAAGTCTTTAGGTCTCATTAGATGGTCCGTGTAGACCAGGAACACGGTGGGCTTAAATAAGCTCCTTGCATTTTTTCCCAACAGCTTTCTTTACAGTGGAGTTCAGTTCAGGATTGAAATTCCTGGCAATAGCTTTACAAGTAAACTGGAAAACAAACTCTGTAGAACCTGCATGATAAATGGATAGGCCAGAAGTAGTTGAAAAGTATTATATTGCTCAGTAACAAACTTAGCAGCTTACTTCAAAATCCATTTATTAGCTAAAAGTTCTGTGGGTCAGAAGTCTAAGTACATCTCTTAATCCCCGTCCCCTTTGAAAAAGATTGATCCCCCTACTTCCTTTTATCTATCTTTATTTTGTTCTTTATTCATAATTTGAGTTAAACGGAGGAAGTTGGAGGGAGAGGAGGAAAGGAAACTGAAAAAGGAATTAAGGTGAGTTATGTACATACACCAACCCCACACAAGGGATGGAAACATTTTTTGCTACTGCAAACATAGAGTAATAAAAATTTGAAAACCACTATGAACATAATTTCAGGATTTATGTCCCATGTAGAATTCATTCAAAATGCTTTCTTGAAGGAAATGCTTTCTCTTTATTATCTATCTTTCTCTATTTGCATGTTCCTGTCCCTTTTACTGTGAAATCTGGACAATACTAGATTGGGCTTCCCCTCTGGAGGTTTATTTAATCAACACTGGATTTCAGGTAGCTTATGAAAAAATACCAGTTAGAAAAAATATAAAGCTAGCTTAGAGAGTACTAAAGAATAATAAATGTTAATTAAAAAAATAGAAAACTAGAAAGCCCATTGACAGCATGGCAGGTTCTCTGCCCAGGGCCCCTTGCACTGAAGTCCAGGTATTGACCGGACTGTACTCTCATATGAAGCTGAGTGCATTTCAGAATTAGAATTCAATGGTTTCTTATGGTTATAGCACTGAGACCCCTGTTTCCTTGCTTAGTGTTAGCTGAGGAACACTCGGTTCCCAAAGGCCAAGCATATTGTTGGCAAAGAGCACCCACTATCTCCACAACCAGCAGCACAGAGTACTCCTCCATGTTGATCTCTTTTGATTCAAATCTCTTTGATCTCCATCCCCCTCTTTCTCTCTCTTACCCTCCCCTCCTTCTATCTGACCTCTGCCCCACATTCGAAGGACTCCTGTGAGTGAGGAGGTCAACCCTTCCCAGAAACTATATTATCTGAAGGTCAGTGGATTTCACTCTATATCAGAAAAATCCTTTTCATTGCAACTGCAGCTCATTGATGTTTTCCCGAATAACTGGTAGACAAGGCATATATAAAAAGACTGAAATCTGCGGAATTCTCTCAGAATTCTAGCCCTCACAAGCAGCAAGTGGACTGAAAAGGTAGTTGAACAGAAAATAGATAAGAAATATACAAGTGGTAAAGGTAATAAATTATTGTTTGCATATCAAATTCCTCCCAACTGCTTATGTTTTTGACAATGGCATAACTGAAGAGTAAGCAGAGGATTACAGAGCTGCAAAAGGATAGAGAGGATTGAGAAGAAGAACACTGAGTTTGTAAGATCTCTCTCTCTCTCTCTCTCTCTCTCTCTCTCCCCCTTGCCCCCCATCTCTCACATCTCTGCCAAAAGGCAGTGTGCTCAGGGGTTCTCTAAAGTCCTACCATGCTCAGGGAGTTTTGTGGTGCTTGCTTTGGAAAACAGCTGCATAGCTGAAGCTCTGGATGGTGACTTAGTAACAGATTCTGTGGGAACACAAATGATTAAGACGTGGAACTTAATAGCACAAATTTTGAGTGCTTCAAACAGAGCTTGAGCAGGCGGAAAAATGGATCTGTCATTCTGATAATCAGCAATAACCAATTCAATTTGGGCTGACAGAGATTATCAGGGATATGGTTCAATGACTGCCCTATTACATATGATCAGATACTTCTTATTCAGTAAAGAAAAATCATGAAACAGATTGTATCTAAAGGAAGGCAATCCAAATGGTGTACTGAAGGGAGATTCCAAATTGTTGGTATCTCATAGGTTAAGGATCTTGGATATTTGGCATAGATTTACACATATTTTAATAAGATGAATGCTGTTTTTTGTTTTAAAACCACCATGGGATCTTATTTTTCCATAGCATGAATGACAATAGCAATGTGGATTAAATTGTAATTTATGAAGTTTACCAGGTTGAGATAAGTGAGCCTGCACTTAATTAAGAAATTAAATTAATTATTAAGGGGAAATCACGGCCCTTGTATATTTTATTAATCTTCTCAAAATGGGAAAATGGGACCCATGGGATTTGGATGCGATGTGAATTCATCATGGGAGGTGCTGATGGAGTGACACCCTTTTCACCAGGTTGCAGCTGTTCAGCCATCACTGAGGTTTTCTGAGTGGAAGCTCCTAGCTGATACTGAGGAAATAAAACAGAGCAAGAGGACAGTCTCAGACTGCACTTGTTAGATCATTGTTTAATTGAGAAAAGAAGTGGCTGGCGGGTGGGATAGCATGGTAAGACAAACCTGCTGTGGGACACCTCAAATGCCTGGTATAAGAACGCCTCGGTGCACATATGTCTTTCTCTGGCACAGTGAGTACTGACTTTTCTCCCTCTCCTCAAGTAGGGAAACATCAGCAAAGCCAAAACTGTGGTCTGGTAATTTTAATGAGTAGCCATTTCATTTCACTTGAATCTGTGAATTCCAATTTTTCTATTTGATTCAACTTTTTAACATCCAAGTTCTTCTGGACCTTAAACTGATCCTGAATCATTGCTTTTGCCATGGCAAATTGTGGCTATAACAAATGCTATAAGCCAACTGCCAAGGGTTGGGAGAGCATTATAAGGCTGTGGTGAGAAGAGATATAGGAAGGAGGCATATCCTGATGGTGTGTGGTGTAGTTTCAAAGGGACCTGGTGTATACATGAGGAAGAATATTGTTGTTCTGAAAACATATATGTATTTGATAGACCAGACATAAAATCTGATAGTACCTCACAGAACGGCAGTATTGAAACAGCCATCCCAGTTGTACTAAACCGATCTTGCACCTGAATAATTTTTTTCTTTAGTGTATCCAGAGTTGATAAGAGAGTATGCCTGCAAAAAAATACAATGGCCTGCATTTGTTTCAAAAAGAAATATAGCTATCCAGACAGAATGGGACAGGAAGCCAGGAAACCTTGAAGTATTATTTTCCCAAGAGTTGCTTAGTAACTAAGGAAAAAAGCAAAGGGATATATCTGCAGAGTGGTGCATTCCACAGCTAGGGTGCACCACGCTTGGATTGTCAAAGTATCCGTCTGTATTCAACACAAAGATACCAGCCTGACAAGTAACCCAAATCTCTGGCTTGAGTTTATCAGGACGTTTCTTTTCCTAGACCATTACTGAAGATCCAAATATGAATTTGTCTTTTCTCTTTCCTCTCATCCATCACTATTATATTTTACCTCTGAAGAGGCATATCACCTCCTTTTATTGAGTTATCCTTCCTTCCGGATGATTAATATCATTGATTAAGCTCCAGCGACCTCCTACCAATCGATCCTAACTATGAATGATAGACACACTTATAGAAACTAGATAAGTTGATGGCCACATTCTCTCGGTCACACACTTACAATACCTCCCATGTACATTGTACTATTGTCTTCCAAGTTCTGACTCTGACATTATGATCATTTTAGCTGCAGCATAAATTATATGGCCCACAGTGCAACCTGAATTTCTAACAATATTTCTGGTCACGTATTCATGAAACATGAAGCAAATATCTCTTGCCAGATAGTGCTCTCTCTCCTCAGGGGCCCAACCATCCCCACACTAGACACCCAGTTACTAAGAGAGGATGATAACTAACTGCCCCCAGGCAGCTTCTGAACAGGACTCCTCCCAGCTTGGGTCACCTCCTGCTGTATTTTGGCCCATCCTCTGCACAGGCTGACCTTTTCCTTGTTTAGGAAAGCAATGTGATGGGAGGTGTTAGAGAGACTGAAGTTAGATGCAGCTTTAGCTTTGTACTCTGAACACTGGAACCTCACTGACTGTGTGAGAGATTTGTTATAGAAATTAACATGGCACACAGTAGGCATCCAAGAAATAGCTTAAGAAATTGATCGATTACCCCTCACCTTGATGTTCTACTTCATTCTTCAGGTAGTATTAGAGTCCACGACTACCTTACAAAACACCTTTACAACATAAAGAAGTGAAATATGCCCTTTTTAGTGGTGAGGAAGAAATCCAAAACTTGTCCTAAAAATATGTATGGTATATCTTTTTAAGAAACCAAATGTCTGTATGCTATGAATATTAAATGAGAATCATGAGGCCATTTCCAAGGAAGAAAACTTATTTCCTCTATGTTTGTTATAACCCTCAGTGCAGTTAAGCTTGTTGTGGAGAAAGAAAAAAAATATTTTAAAGGTAAAAAAACATATGAATAAAATAAAAACAAATAAAAAACATCTAGCCCAATATTTTGCATATTGCTTTCAGGCATTTATCTCTATAACAAATACTTAGAGCTAGTTTTTATGTATTTCATGTGTACTGCCCCGGGAAATGCCTGTGTGTGTGTGTGTGTGTGTGTGTGTGTGTGTGTGCATGTGTGCGTGTGCACGCGCCCGCACGTGTGTGTGTGTGTGTGTGTCTTTAACTTCAAAGCAGGACCAGAGGACATTAAGTCACAGTGGTGCCATGGGCCTTGCACTGATGATGAAGCCAAGGGGAGGAACAGGATGAGGGAGGGACACTAGTTTATGAAACAATGGACATAAAATTCAAGTACAGGAGGAAAATGAAACAAAGTAAACCAGAGTTTGATTCTCTCTCTCATTTTTGTAGTTCCAATCTATTTATTGACCGAAGCTGGTGACTGACAAAGGCTGGCATGTATATAATGTGTTGGAACAGACGCCTCCGGGTTCTGATAACCCACTGAATGGTATTGATCATTCCTCAGACTTTCACAGAGTCTTTCCTTTGAATAAATAAGCTGAAATATTCTTAACTATTTATTTTCCCATCCACCCAAAAGGGTTGCTTCTGAGTTAGAGTTTTTATTCTACCTTTAGAACTAAAGAATATTTTATATGCTGAAGCAAATAACCCTTCTCACTGTTCTGTATTCTGCATGCTGAATGAATTAATTTATCTTGTATTGTCTTTCTGCTAATTGTTAAATAGAACAGTTGATATATTCTGTTAAAATTTTTTGTTTTTATATTCTCATTTTTCATAGCTTTGTTTAGACAATATTAAAAATTGACTTTTCTCATATATATGTTATTTCTGTTCTATTTATTTTTGTCTATGCCATACACTGATTTTTGATGCAGAAAAAGGAAAAGGAAGAATTTCAGTGGCTTCTCTATTTTCCAATCTAAGAAACAAAAGAGTGATTTATTCACAAAAATGAAGTGCACTTTGCGTAGAGGTGATCTGTAGCAGAGTGGACTTATTCAAATATAAAAAGAAAATGCACTAGAATTATGTAGTAAGTTATTCATTCTATTAAAATTACTAGCAAATCATAGTAATTAATAATAATCATAGTAATTACAAAAAGCCCATGAATGTCATATGAAATGTGTCCCTTTGTGCCTTCACTTGAGCTATTGAAGATGATCATACAGAGAATGATGCCTTTTTCCATAGGCAGCTAAGCGTGTACTACTCATGTAGGTATACAACAAAAGAAACAAAAGTGACGCTCCATCCATAAGTAAATTCTACAGAAATATTACTGTTTAAAAGGATATAGATTTTAACACAGGCTAAGGTACCTATACTTCTCAGTAGCCTGAGTAATAGTGTCAATAATTGTTTTAATCTATGCTGCTATAACAAAATGCCTTAGGTCAGGTAACTCACCAAGAAGAGATTATAGATCTGGAAGCCAGGAAGTCCAATATCAGTGTCCTGGTATTGCTGTCTTGTGAAGGCTTCTTTTTGGTTCCAAGATGGTGGGTGCCTTGTTTCTGTGATGTTCTATAGTAGAAAGCAGGAGGGCAAAGAGTTCTTCCTTCAAACTCCAGCCTTTTTTTAAAGCATTTTTTTTTTAAATGCTTGCCTAATTCAAGAGGACATAATTTAATCACATTCCAGAGGCTGTATCTCTTGCTAGCATTGCATTAGGGATTAAGTTTCAACATGAATTTTGGAAGGAACATCATCATTAATACCATGGCAATAATTAAACATTAATGAGCTGATAATCCAGCCAGAGGAATTATATCTAAGCTTGTAGAATAAATAAAAATATCCAAATAAACAGAAGATTGAAAGAAGTTATTGTTGTCTACTGATACTTTTGCGTAATTTCTGTCATTTTATAGCACTTTCTGGAGAAAGTAGATAATATTTCTTTTAATTTTGGATATATTCTAGGAGTCTTGGAAGTAATTTGATAGGCAGGCTGTATTTTTCTGTGAACTACTAGTGATTACATTTTTTAAAAAATCCAAAAACCTATATGTAGCCAAAGAGCTAAGTGTCTATTTCCCCAGCATATCCTCTGGGACTATTTACTGCCCATTCAAGGGAGATACACAAGCAAATCAGAGGCCTGGCTTAAGGAAGAATCTCTAGGGTCTGTGTTTATACCTTGGAATGATGTCTTCCTGAAGGATAGGAAAATGCTGAAGTTCAAGAAGACCAGTTTCCTGTGGAGATGATTCCCCTATGGAACTGGACTTGACTCAATTTGTCTAAGATGCCCACAGGGAAATAGGAGCACAGCCACACTACCTCCCTGGGGTGGCCAATCAAGGGCCTCCGATCACAGATCAATGATGGCTCATGCTCTCCTAATGAGTCCTGGGACTGGTTGTACAATTAGGGAAATCTTGGAAAAACTCAAGTTTAACTTATTTTACAGCTCATGAGCCATCTTACCACTGAACTAAATCCTCGGCCCTCCATGAACCATCTTTTCACAAATATATATGTAGCAACTTTCAAAGAAATAATTGAAATTTTTTACTGAAAGGAGCCACAATTTTTCCTACTGTATTTGCATAGTAGCATATTATTGGACTAGTTAAACATCTCCAAAGTGAGCTTTTATTTTAGTAAAGTTAAAGATGTTTCAATTCATTGTTCACATAGACTTCAGAGTATGTCTTTGAGACTGAAAGATTTATTGCTTGAAGTGATATTAATTTTCTGTTAAAAATGTGTGCATTATTAGATTGAAAGCTTATTTATTCAAAATAAAAAGTTAATCTCTAAGCTCAGTGTGGTTGGGAGTTATTTTCTAATGTGGACATAGAAGAGACCTCAATTCAACAACAATAAAATAAGAAATGTAACCTGAATATACCATAAGATGACTTTTGAGAAAAATTCCCACTCTCATCTGTAGAAGAAAACATGCTGTCATTAACAGCCCCGCTGCTCTCTTGAAAGCCTCTTTAAGAAATTCATTAATAATGAAGAGTAGTTGTTTTCCCAATTTAATTAGAGAAACATTTAAATACCCATTAACCACCATCAAATAGTAAATGTTGCAAACATGCAAATAGCACTTTGAGCAATCAGATTTTAGGTCTTTGACTGATAAGGCAAAGAAGTTGATATTCCTATTCTAAAATTTACCTGTTTCTCAGGAATCCCCTCATCACCTATCACTTCCAAAAGAAAAGGAGACATGCACCTTTCTTCTTTGAAACTGTTTTCATGTTAGGAAACACATGCTTGTAACTGGGAGTTAAGAGCTGCATTAGCTTTCCAGTCCTGTAACAAATATCAGAGTTAATCAATTTATAAAGAGAAAATAATCATTCTGGGTCACAGTCTGGAGCTCCACGGTCTGTTGGCCCCTTTGCCTTGGGGCTGTGGTGGTGCATGGTCCTGGCAGCTCACTGGGGCAGAGTGAAGCTGTTCATCTTAGCACCGGGGAGTGCAGAAGAGGAGAAAAGGGATGGTACCCCCCTCTCATCTTCAAGGCCCAGCCCCCACTGAATTAAGACTTCCCACTAGGGCCCATCTCTTAATGGCTCTCTATAGTACCAAGGCTGGGGACCATGTCTTTAATGGACCTTTAGGAGACACTTTGAATCCAAACAATGGCAGGGATCATATGTGCCCATAGACATATTTTTTATTTTCTTTCATATTGAAAGAAAGAGACATCTGAACTTTTATAACAGCATATACAATATTTACGGGAGTTATACCTATGGAGAGTAGTGGAAATATTACTGATCTGAACAATTGCTACATAATTGATGTTTTCTCATCACAGAATGATGGAATTTTAACTTTCTGATTTGTATCTCTCACTACCCAAAGAAGATATCTACATAAATATCTAAAACTGAAAGAGCAGTTAACAAAGGAGATGATAGAAAATCTTACCCAATCAGGGAACTCTTAGGTCAATGACAAAAGCTCTACTGCTTTACTTATAGGGAGAAAAGACACAGTTGTAATTTCAAAGAAGAAAAAATTAAGTGAAGTGTTACTGTGATTTTTTTGAAAGTCTGTTTTGGAAAACAAGATTTCTGAATTGTGTAAGTTTTGAACTGGAAAATCAGAAGCAGGTTGCATTTTTCAGTGCTTTCATTATGAGTATCTTATTAGTAATTTCAATAATCCAATTGACCAACAAAAACTTATAAAACGGACAGAAGGTTATAACCAGAAGGGAAGTGGGTAGATGCCTTTTGAAGTCTGGCCAAAGCTGTCCAAACCTTTCTGCCACAGCAAGCCTTCCCTCTTCCTTGCTACAAACAGCAGTGTGGCCAAGCATAAAGCTGTCCCTCAGAAAAGAGCTAATTATTTAATTAAAAGGAGAAGCTTCGTATGACTGCACCATTAACTTGATGATAGTTGAGTTAAACACAAGGCCAGATGCTTTTGTGTTTGTTGGTTGTATTTGATTTTCATGTGTTTGTTCATTGCCATGCCTAGCATTATTGGGCTGCTATAGTCGAGAAGATAAAATCCTTTAATACTCTATTTAGAACTACAGGAGACGAAGCTTGATCAATACTTTTTATGAATCTGTAAACTATTACAGCACAACATGTTCCCGAAGACTTTCTCCCGTGGTGACATGGCTATATTATTTTGGGGCCAGAGGCCTAAGCAATAGTGAAATCCTGCTGGAATTCATCTTCTACAGACCATAAAAGTGACAAGATTCCCAAAGATTTACATTTTTTATACTATAGATTAATCAATCTTGCAGGTGGAAAGAGAAAGATTTTGGTGTATGTGCTATAGACTATTCTTTCAGCCTGAGGAGAGTGTAAGAAATTAATTTCCCTTTCCACCAGAAGAGGATAGTGAGGGCACTTGTCTAGATCAGAGACAATGCAGTTAAAGTATCTGTTTGCCTTATGGTTTTTAATAGATTCTGACAATGATGTCAACAGTGTCATAAAGAAAGATGTCTGGAATGCATACATTTATGGAAAATAATTATTGGCAATAATAAGAGAACAGGCTCTTTTTTGCTGTTGCTGCTGTTAAATTCAAACTCAAGCACTGATTAAGAAACAGGTCCTTTTGGCATTGTTAAAAATTGCAGTATTTACTTCCAATGTTGCTCAAAATGTGAGTTTTCACTCAGATGATTTTAATCCCACAAAC
The DNA here is from genome assembly GCF_012274545.1 of Fukomys damarensis. Lineage (NCBI taxonomy): Eukaryota > Metazoa > Chordata > Mammalia > Rodentia > Bathyergidae > Fukomys > Fukomys damarensis. The sequence continues at coordinate 55,042,744 of NW_022900942.1, read as the reverse complement.
TGATCACAGAATTTATCAGTACAGAGACATCAAAATGAGTGTCCCTTGTTTTTAAGAGAAAGCTCTCAAACATTCCATATTCATCTCTAAAAATAGAATTATTTTTTCCAAGAACCTTATCAATTATTTATGCACAGTAGCAACTAAATTATTTTAATCTTTACTCTGGACAGTTCTGTAGCATGAAAATACCACCAATAATTTCAAAATGCCATTGAGTATTTTACAGACTAAGAATATTTTCTTAAAACGCTAACTCACCTGTTTCACCAATTTAAATGAGTTACCATTTCCTTACAAAGAGGATAATGGAGTCTTTAATTCTTAGGGTTGATTCACTAAAAAAGCTTTAAGCAAAATTTGGAAATCAAAACGTATGCAGCATTATCAGCCTTTTTCTTATTTCCATTTCTCTATGTCTTCCTTCCTTCCTTTCTTTCTTTTTTTGGCGGGGGCGTACCGGGGATCAAACTCAGGTCCTTGAGCTTGCAAGGCAGGCAGCAGAACCACTGAGCTAAATCCCTGGCCCTTTCCTTCCTTCCTTCCTTCCTTCCTTCCTTCCTTCCTTCCTTCCTTCCTTCCTTCCTTCCTTCCTTTCTTCCTTCCTTCTTTCTTTCTTTCCTTCTCTCCCTTAATTTTTTTTTTTTAATGGAGGAGGTGGGAGTTCCTGAGGACTGAACCCAAGACTTTCACCCTGAGCTCCATGCCCAGCTCTAACAGTCTCTCTAAATTTCAGAGTTGCCAGGCTGGACCTGAACTTAGGATCTTCCTGCTTCAGGCTCTCAAAGTGCTGGGATTACAGGTGTGTTCTGCTATGCTCGTCAATGATAAACTTTTAACATAGAAATTCCATTTCTAAAAATTTACTGTAGAGATGTACTCACACATATAGTTTCACATATGTGAAAACATTCATCCTTAAATTATTTAGAGAAGAGTTTTTGCAGTAATGAATGATGAAAAATTATCTAAATACCCAGTCTTTTAAGTAAATTCCTTAATCATGTTAGCTAGTGGCTAAAACTTGGATTACTGTATAACCAATATATAAGTGTCTTGATATGGAAAGATAAGCAAGGTATAGTTGGGTAAGAAAAGCATAGTAGAAAACGTTGTATATGTTATGTGTATAAAGAGGAGAAGAAGAGAGAATATCTATTTATATTAAATATAATCTCTGGAAAATATATTTGAAGCAATGAAGCTGCAGCAATTGTTACTAGTGAGGAGTGACATATAAAATAAGAATCTTAAGAGAGCAATAGAAGGAAACATTTCTTTTATCTCCCATTATAATTTATGTTCTGTTTGAACCATGTGAATATAATTAATGTTCAAAAATTCAACAAATAATTTACGGATAAAATATTTGAAGAAAAATAAATGTATATGATGGAGACCAGGATGCACTGGGTAAGACAGGACCCTGAACGTCCTGAAATAACCTGTGCAGATGCCTTCCGTGCCCTCTCCAAGCGCCTTGGCTTTACCACTTTGAGGTGAGCCTCCACAGATGCCAGCATCTGAGTACTTTGTTACCCTGTGCCATCATGGGGCAGGCAGAAAGACCTGGAGAATTCACGCTTCTGGCCCCCTAGAGAAGTCTCCAGCCACTCAATGGAGAAGGAGATGGGGTCCATCCTTGAGGATTCTGCCTTGAGCTGAAGGATAGAATGTAAAACTAAATAAGTGTTAGAAGGGCACTCTGTAGGGGAAGGAAGGATATATCATCCCAGCAGGGATATCTGTTCTGCTGAGATGCCTTCTTATAGCATTGGGGCAACAATGGAAAACAAGAAATAAAGTACAGATGCTGGGAATTTGCTTGGTATAATATTGAGTGTATGGTCAAAAGACCTAGAGAGCTTGCTGTGCTCAAACAAATGTTATATGAGATCAGAGATCCCACCAACGACTTATATATATTTAAAGGATATATATATCCTTTCTCTAGCAGGAAAGCTTTCACTAGTAGGGGAGACTAGAGTCATTTAGAAACTTGGAAGTAGGGCTGGGGATTTAGCTTAGTGGTTTGGCTGCCTGCTTCGTAAGTTCAATGAACCCAAATTTGATCCCCAGTACCTCCCTGAGAAAAGAAACTTGGTAGTAGTTGTTTGTCAGTAGTACATCCAGATAAAATATGGGGTGCAACATTTGGGACATATTTTGTGAAAAATATTATTGATTATTTATCTGAAATTCAAATTTAAGTGGATTTTTTTTATATGAGTTATGTCTTGCTTTTTGTTGAATTAGATGACTTTTTCCATAGACTAGTATTGATGACAAGAAATGTCAAAGTGGAAATGGGGCCCCTGGTGTTTCAGGAGATGGAAGGATTTCTGGGTAGCAGAGGTAAAGCAGAGGCACCTCACCTCACCATTGTAGGTACGAGGAATGGAACAATGGAAAGGGCAGTAGGGCTGACATGGGCACCGAACAATAGAGATCTTTAACAACAGTGACGAGATTACGGTATTCCTCAGGGCAAGAAAAATGAGCCTCCAACGATGTCCTGTTTAATGAGTATATCCAGAAACCATCATAGTGAGAGGTTTCAGCTACTGTACTGGAAAATTTTGATCCTTGCTCAGTTTCCAGACCTAGCTAGTTCTCAAACCAGTGTCCATTAGTTTAAAGGGTGGCCATGTTCTTTGAGGAAACTTCAGAAACATCACAGCAATCAGTAGAGAAAATTTTCATAACTTTTCCTTGAAGGGACCTGCTACCAGGCTCTGAGGGCCTGACCACAGGTAAAAGGAGATATTCAAATTCTTTTTTTTTCAAGTTTAAACACAAAATTTATGTTTCACATACACCTTCTGTGCACAGATTGAAGGTAATTTTATCAATATTTTTAATAATTGTACATATACAATAAAATTTCATCATATAGAATATTTCACTTCTTTTTGGGGCTGGACAGTTTTGGATGCTGGGATGTTTCCGATTCAGATTTTTGGATTAGGGATGTTTGACCTATACTGAGTTACACCTTGCAAAGCTTTCAATCTCTGTCCACCAGCTGCCGGAAATCCTGTTCCGGTGAACGCAGGTCCATCCCTTCCGCGTAGACATTATATCGCCATCAAAACGCCTGATCACACAGAAGCACCAGCCCTTCGCTAGCTTCAATTTTATTTTCAGGAGATTATTAGTAAAAGAAGACACTAAGTTTCCAGTGTGAACAGTTACCGTGGCTTTAGTTATAAACACAAGGGCACATTCAGAGGTGACATTATTTAAACTCTCATAAATTGAAGACTCTGCTTCTGTAACTTTTTAAACACTAAGAAATGCTTCCATAGTTTGGCGAATTCACAGAAACTATTCGGAAGCCCTACATTTCTGTCTTGAAAGAGTCTCAAAATTAAAAAGAAAAAAAATCTGTATTTAAAACTCATTTTCAGATTTCTACTGCCACTGATCCACTTCTCTGGAACTGCTCACACGAGATCCGAAATCTCCCTGCTGCTCTCACCCACCTATGTCATCCCCAGAGGGGTAGCTCCCCTGGCTCTCGATCTCTCCCAAAGACAGGATCTTGAAGGAAGCCAACGGCATGGAGCCCGGCTGAGTGGAGATCATCCCCGGAACCGCGTGACCGTCCACGTGTGGACGTGACTGTTGTCTGCACAGACTGACATTGATACAAATCCAGCAGCATTTGCACCCATTTTAAATTTTCTTCGGACAAAAGAACTAGATTTAAGGGGAGTGAGCATTAATGTTCTCAGGCATGAGGCCAAGTTCTATGGAATATTCAAGTTCTTTAGGACTCAGACTCAGCGTTTAAAGGAACAGGTGCCAGGAGTCCTAATGCACCACCAGGCCCTCTAAAGGGAGGAGGGAAAGGGAGTCCTTGAGACACCAAGTGATAGATGGAAGGGACCCAGAACTCTCTCACAGAGAGGCCAATGAATCCACAGACCCATTCCTGGCCCTGGGTGCACAGTTGGATGTGATATATTTAGAACTTGACAGAAACCTCGGCTTGATTATGTGATCTGTGGCGTTAAGCCCAATGATGACAGGAGAGTTTCAGTAGAAGCCCCAGCGGCCAACCCCTCTCTTTTGGCCAAGAGAGGACATTGGAAGCTAAACTACACAGTGGGAAGAATAGCTTCTATTAAAGCCCTGCTTGAAGATTTAAAGAATCCTAATTGGACCCATAGTCAATGCATCAGTCTTGCTCTTAAACACACACACCAGATGAGCGATATTATTGTGAGCTTCAACTTGAACTATCTCTATCCTCAACCAATACACATCAACTTTTCCTATAATACTAGTTTTCATAATCAACAGCATTTACTTTGTATTCTGAACCAGGCTTCCATTGGGTCTAGGCTGATTTATTTTTAGTGCTTTTGTTTTCTTATACAGACAAAAGCACATTGCAGTAAATTAGGCAGGTTTTATGGGGTGGGGGTGTTGAATACTCTTGAGTTGGAGCCTAACTTACCCCATGATAATGTGAAACGAGTATCATAAACTCTGAATCAAACTTCAATTTTTTTTTGTATCCTGAGAATACAGAATTTTTTTTTGCAAGGAGTTTTGGAAAATATTTAAAACAAGTTGCTCTGTGTCTAGCACACAATGAATTTTAATAAGAAATAATTTCCCCTTACTCTCTGCTGTAACCCTGTGTGTAAATGCCTTGTTATAATTTTCAAAACATTTGTAGTATAGAATAGAAATAACATCTGTGATGATTAAAGGAGATAAAGTAGGCAGAATGCTTGGCACACACGAGATTGCTGAACTTTTACTCCTTTCCCATAGAATATTATTTCTGTCTCCTTTAAATTGTCGCATTTAAAACCAGAACTTTATCTAGCCATTACTGGAGAGAAGGAAGTATCCTTTTAATCAGACCTCACTCCTAGCCATTTATTGTCTAGAGCAGTGATTCTTAGACACAATCCTTCTACTCTAAGTCCAAGTTCATCTTACCACACAGCTTTGTGTAAAAAATTCAGCACCCACCCACTCACTCTAAAAGGATTAGTTTGTGAGGGTCCTGCCTCTCAACGGCAGGCAATCCCATTTTCATACATTTCTGATAGCAAGATAAGAGTGAAAACAGGAAATAGGAGTGGTAACCAAAGTACAAACACATGTGAATCGGACAGATGTCCTTGGACATCACCTGCTATCCGGAACACTGGGTTCCAAAAGCATGACCCAGGCTCCAGAATTTCGCGATCAGGAAGCTTAGCTGCTTTCCAGAGCTGCGGCCTCAGAAGCAGTTCATCTCTCCCTTGGCAATACAGAGGCACTAGCTAGAGAATTTCAAAACAGTAACACAACTGACCGAAAGTTAATAGACCAGCTTGCTTTGTAAATCGCCATAGGGCAGCCATTGTAAACAATGTTAATATAACCGTTCTTCCCTGAAAACAATCATCTATTAGTCTCGTACATGGTTATGGCACTTTTGATATTTCTGTTACTTATCCTTTGATAAACGTTGCATTCTTCACCGAATTAGATTTTTCAGCAGTGCCCCATTCCTACAACTGTGGACTCATATAAGCATTCACCTCAGGATTACGTGCCTTGAGAGAAATTCCTGCCGCCAGGTCCTTTATGCATTCCTGTGTTTGAACAGATTTGAAAGAAACTTGATAGCATGAAGATTGCAAAGAAGAAACAAATAGGTTTAGTTCACCTCCATCCTTCCTTGTGTTCATTCATGTTTAAAATTTAAAGCAGCAAAAGAATCACTGCAAGCCATACGGTGTATCATTATAGTTTGGTAAGAACAAGTTTGGTGGTTCTGAGAAATCTGTGCTATTTCATAATTATTATAGAAAACAGCTTTGCTGTATGGGAGGAGACAGTAAAATGAAACCTGCGACACAGATACAGAGCTGCCCGGGTAGTGTAGAATAGCCATGGAAGCACAGAGGTAAGGGCTTTGCCTTTAATCAGCGTCTGCACCGAAAATTCCGCCTTTTGATCTAGACTGTCTTTTCCATGTCAATAAAAACAATAATGTACTCTAAAGTGACTTTTGCTCACACTTTATAGAAGAACTACCATGGAGAGCTTTTGGATGCAGAAAAATAACACAAAATAACAGCTGAGGAGTTGCAGTAATGATGCTCAATTTGGCCTGGCATATCACACTTATTATAAGACAAACCAAAAACAAGGCTCATGTAACTTGCTTTTCTTCTATTTTGTAGGAAACAAAAGTGTCACAGGCTCATTTAACGTTGAAATCCCAGATTCACCTGGGTGTGGGAATACACAGGCAGCCTCTCTCTACCCTCCAGCATCTCTCTACCCTCCCCCAGTTAGTCTTTGTCCAATCACTTAGGAGAGAAGGAGGGGTAAAATCACCCAGCATGCTCACCTCTCCAGGTTGGACACAAATAGACTACAGGTCAGGTGCTCTTTGAGCTAGAAGGAGACTATGACCTGATCAATTCAAGCAAACATTGTAGGTCAAAAATGCATTTGAAATACCGTAACATACCAAGCATCCTGCCCGAACCACACAGTGGACTGGGAGTGTCGGTCATTTCCCTTTGAGATCAGGGTGCTGAGTGGTTCTCGCCTTCCCATTCTCCACCAACACCACAGAGCATGCAACCCATATCACCACACCAGGGAGTTATCAAATTAAAAACTGCAGGTACATTTTCTTGTGAGTGCTTACCATTTTCCAATTGTCCTAAAGTCATCCATGGTAAGTGAGGGAGCGTCCCTATAGGATAATTGAGGCTCCAACTACTTTACCCTTTTCTGCACCATTCTGTTCCTTCTCTTGTTACTGTCTGGTGGTTTCTTTGTTGGATTTGGACGTTAGAATTGAAAACTATGATATTCATTATTTTGGATCAAAAATACCATCATACTCTTTAGAAATGAATTTGCTTGTTGACTGTTGAACTTAGGGAAGAAGTCTTAAGAAGGGAGATGTATCTGGCTTCATGGGAGAAGGGCAGTGGCAGACATTAAAGCAAACTTGACTTGAAAGTGTTGGTCAGTTTCACCAACTGTTCTCTGATTTTCCTCAGTACTTCTTTTGTTTCGCTTTCAGGGATATACTGCTTATTTAAATTACCATCTCATTTTCTTAAGATGCAGTTATACTTAATAATAATATATGGTTTACTTCAAAATCACTGGAAGAGATTTTGAATATTCTCACTGCAAAGAAATGAAAAGCTTCTAATGAGTCAAAGTTGCCAATTACCCCGATTTGATCATTATTCAATGTATACATTTATTAAAACATCACATTCTATCCCACTAAAATGTGCATCAAAAATGAGAAAGAATCATCTGAACAAAGTTGTGATTTTTCTGCCACTGTTTAGTTCCACAAAAATCTCTAGTAAACAGAACAAAATTTATGTCTCAGTTGGTTTTCAGAGAGTCGTGAATACTGTAAAATAGCTTTAGGTACAATAGAGAAAGCAAATGTTGTTACAAACTATCTAGGTAATTTCTTCCCTCTGCTTTCTCCAGTATTGAATATATTTAAAATCTACTAAACATCAACATTTCTAACATTTGCTAACATTCTGGCAGAGAATCTCCTATGCCATAATAGTGATTAAGATATTATAAATACATAAACAGCAAAATGACTTCCCTTCATGAACAATTATAAGCAAATTCGGTTTTCTCAGAATTGAGTCTTATTTTAGAGACACTCTGCTTAGGCATATTGAAGATAAAATACTTATAAAATATAAGAAATCTAAAAAAATCATTTATTTACATGATTACTAACAATATTATTGGTAAAAATGGCTGGAATTCATCCTTAGGTAGCCTTATTTTTATATATAATGCTATTTAAATTTAACATGCTGTTTCTAACTAAGGTGTTTGCAGTGTAATATCTTTACAGTGTAATATAATCTGAAACATTATCATTTTTCCATATTAGCAAACTAGTGGGTATACTGTGATGGTTCTGTACTCCAGCATGATAGTCCCCAGGTGCATCCCTGCTGTATTAGCTAAGTAAATTTCTCTGCTATAGAACCATGTTTAAGGTATCTTTCTGCTTCAGTTTCTCAGATCTATGGTTATTATAGTCTTTTAGAGATTTGGGGAAGTCTAACCATATTAATATATGTAAAGAACTTAGGAAAGTACTTGTCATACAATAGACTCAATGAATGTTGGATGTGAAAACTTCCTTAAGATTAAAGATGTGCATTAAGATTGAAGCTACTTGTGTTATCCCTGTCCCATTCCAGAGCTCCCTAGCGCAGCTCTCATTCTCTATATGTCACTTCTAGACATGCTTTTAATGCTGTATTGCACTCATAAACATAAATATCAGTTGATCATATTTTTAATATTTTTTAAATTTTATATAAATGATATTATACCATACACAATGTTATGGACCTTCCCTTTCCCCTATATATGGAAAGTTAAGTGTGCTTTTTGTAAGAATACGTCACTGCATGAGTAGACCACTGTGTGCTCTGTTCTTTATTGGATGTTAACGTTGTTGCCATTTCTGCTCTTGCAATTAGCAATGCTGCGAACATTGTCCTACAAATATCCTTGGATTCTTGTACCTGAATCTCTCTGGAACATACATATTTCAGATCAAAGTAAATGCTTTTCGGTTTTTTTTCCCTAATTAGATAAGGCCAAGTTGTTCTTCAAAGCAGTTGTCTCCCACTTACACTCCCAAATTTCCATTATTTTCATCCTCAGTAACACCTGACATTATTAGACTTTAAAATTGTTTTGCAATATAATTGGCTTGTTTTGATTTGCCCATCCTAGTTTCTGATTAGGTTAATGCTCTTTGTATAGGACACTTCAATGTCCACATCTGTGAATATCCTTTTCATATTCTATTTTCACTTTTCTACTAGATTGCTGGTCTTCTTCTGATTTGTGTGGAGTTTTGCTCTGGTCATATAATTTGGGCATCGATCCTTTTTGTGGGAGGGTGGTTTATTCTGAACATGGTTCTGTTCCCAGGCCCTCTATGCTATTCATTTGGGTTATCTGTCTCTCTGGCAATACCACACAGTCCAATATTCCCAGTTTCATGCGTTGTCCATCTTCTAGGGCAACTGTCCTGCCATTCCCCACACAACAATTTTGCTGTCCTCACATTAGACATTTAAATTATATAACTTTCTTATCTTGATATGCTTTCCTTCCCTAATTTTAAGACTAACTTGTTCAGTTTCTAAGATTCTATGGAAATTTTGATTAAACATAAGCTTACAGTTTGCCTTAAACTTACAGATTAATTGAGTGAAATAAAATCTGAACTTTCCAACCCATTAGTATGTAATATCTTTCCATGTCTTCTTTTATAACCTTTGATAATCTTTTTGTGATTTTTCTCATAAAAGTTCATGCACTCCCCTTGTTAGATTATTTGTAAGATCCTGGTGGTTTTTGTTGACACTATGATTGGAAAGTTTATTTATTCACTTGCTTATTTATTTATTTATTTATTTATTTATTTATTTATTTATTTATTTATTTATTTTAGTACTGGGATCGAGCTCAGGTCCTTGCATTCGCAAGGCAGGCGGCATACCACTGAGCTAATTCCCCGGCCCTGGAAACTTTAAATGATCACATATTATAATATTCTGAAATAGTATAAAATAAAATAATAACTTTTATATTGTGATCTTATTTCTAACATTCTAGATGAATTTTCGTATAAATTTTTGTAGACTTTGTTTTTCTATTTCCCATAGATTTTTCCCTGTAAAGAATTACATCATTTGGAAAATACATTGCACTTTACTTTGTAAGGTTTATCATCTGTATTAATTTTCATCGTGTTTCATTATCTCAGAAGCCAATGACAGAATTTAATAGAGGAGGATATGAGACAGTTTTGTCTTCCTGATTTTTACTAGGATAGTTCTAAAATTTGATTATTAAATAGTATGTTTGTAATAGATCATTATTTTATTAAATAATTTTCTTCTCTACTAAGTTAATAATCTTTTATGAATGAATCTTGTTGTTTGTTTCTGTTTCTTGGTAATGCTTACTTTGTACATATTGTCTTTCTCTTTGTATTTTATTTATTATTGCTCTGTCTGGATCAGAGAGAATTGTGTAAATATAAACTTATGTCATATTTGATAGTCTTGTAATCATATTTTAAAAAGAGAAAATCATAGTCACAAAATAATCTAAAGTATAAAAAAGTGGCTTTCAGATAAATAAATAGTATTTTCTAAAGTTTGCCAATGAATAGAATAGCTGATCTATTCTTATAACATAATTTTTTCCACAGTAATCTAAGTTAGTTGTTCAGGAATATAAATATTACTATATAAAGAGTTAAATTCATGAATAAAAATAACTACACTTGATTTTTAATTAATTGTAATAGAACAGTAAAGATGAAATCCATAAACCAATGCTTCTTAATGCTGCATTCAATGTGAATAAGGCACATACTCAGAAAATTAGATTAGTTTTACATATAATACTGCTGAGAGCCAATAAATATTAATTAGTATAATACTAGTAATGATAGTGACAGTAAATAATATATTAATATTATACACTGTAGTTCTTTAGGGCATACTTAGATTAGAACTCAATCTAAAACAATTTTTTCCCTTTTGACATCTATAGTATTTAAGGATGTACGTCCTACTCCTGGAGGTGGTTCTCATGTGCCCATACTGCAGAAAGCAAGAATTCCTCTAAATTGTACAGGGCTTAGAAACTCCAGTGTGAAAATATTTCTAAATGTTCTCAATATTGGCTACCAAAGAGGAAAGCCAAGGATTGTGTATAGGTCGTGTGGAAAGTTATACAGCAAGCATTGTTCTTTTTAGGGTAAAAGTCACTGCAAAGATTGGTTATAAGCAAAAATAGAGAGCAGGTTATGAATTTCATCCCTTGGTATCCCTTTTGGTGATGCAATGCCATTTTCCCCTGAGGTTATATGTGTTCAGTGCCCTGGCATCTTGTCTCCTACTAAAATCTACACAAAAGAGGACATTTAGTTGTGTAGTATTTATAATTCTCTGTAGGAATATTTGAATTCTCGACTCAGAATTTATTGTGCACTGTAAACAAATCCGTCCTTTGCTATGAGGCATTCAAAGCAGCGGTGAAGAGGTGGGACAGGAAAGGGGACAGGGAAAGGTTTCTCAGTCATGGCAGAGTGCCACATCGGGGGCCTGGAGGCCACACCCGATTGTTAGAGCCAGGGCAGCTCCAGCGAAAACGGTGTGTGTAACTAATGCTAAAATGGACAAAACCTGAGAGACTTAAAGGAAGTTAACCATCCGCTGGAATATCCTGTAACTCCAGTAACTTTAGCTTCATTGGGGTAGACTTTTCTTTCTTCTAGGAAGGAACAACATTAAGACTCATCGGTGCTCAGAAATTTCTATCATAAAAGCTTGCTGAGCTTTAACAGCCACACAGGCACAGAAAACAGACCCAGAGGTAAAAATTGCACAGGGATTCTAAACTGAGCTAGTTTAAAGGATTTGGGATTGAAAAAGAATCCAGTGTGAAGTACTGGAGAACCAGCCTTGGAGGTTTAAAATATTTGAGGAAATACTGAGTTTGGGGAAGTTCACCCTGTCTGAATAAAGATCTGTCAACATCAGTGTAAGAAGCCTACAGTTAAATTCCTCATGTTAAAGCCTGTCCCTTTTCATTCACAGAGCAGTATTTCTGGCACAAAGATGGGAATTCAAAAATGAGGCTTGGGGAAAGCTCCATGCACAGGCAAGAAAGCTCTGGTGTTGACAATATTGCAAGGAAGCTCGGGTCTGTTGCCTGGGCAGGGCCCGGTTTCCGTAGGCCTCATCTCCCAGGAAAGTTTCCATCATCACCAAGGTTTCTCTGCTGCCCGAGATTCTGAGGAATGAGAGACACCGCAAGGAGCAGCCACAGTATTGTTTTCAGAGGTGAAATGAAGTGGTTTACTTCAGGGCCTGCAAAATAAGAAACAAAAGTGGCAAACATAATTTAGCCATAGAATATTCCTGAACGAATTTAATTGTGTCTTTCTTTAAAGCAGAAGGCCACCTAGAAGTCTTCAGAACAATGGCAACAGAAAAATCAATTTTTGTGAGCAAACTAAGTTAAATAGTTGGATCTAATAATGTACTGCCTTCAAAGCATCTGTGTGTTTACTTCTTTTTTAGAGAAGTGGTAATAGTTTATAAAGCATAGCATGTATCTATTATCTTATCCTTGCTGAAAACAGAATTATTGATTTTTTTCTAAGAAAAAAGAAAACATAGTTAAGTACCTATCTCTAAAGCTTATTGGAGTTATATGGTACTTCTATTGAGTATCTTACTGAGAACCATCTTTGAGGGTTTTTTCTCTGAAAAATATTCCAATATTTCAAAATGATGTGAATAGAATCACTAAGTAACATAATGTATGTCTGTTTATTTGTGTGTTCTCTCTCTCTCTCTTTTTTTTAGCTTTAATTGAGTTTATTGGTTTGGTTATGTAGGCAAGAACATAAGCTACAGAGCAATTAGAAATTTCCAACAAGAATTCCTTGACTCTTGTTAGTATCTCAGTGCATCAACACAAGACACAGAAGACAGTGTCATGTTTAGAGACAAAAATATAATTGGTTCTGTGTTTCTGCAACGCGACCAATACCACACAGCTTCTGGAATGAAGAGCAATAGACAGATGTGGGGCAGAAGAGACAGTCTGGACCATCTGCATTTCAGTCTTCCAGGCAAAGGGGACTACATGACCTTACTACTGAAAAGATGTTTAAATGGTTAGTTGTGAGTCAACTTAATTTTTTCTTTAAATATAGAGTGAGCACTACTATATTCTCTGGTGTTATTAAAGTAGACATTTCAAATCGTGTGCCTATAGTTTCATTAACCCTATCTCATGAGAATACCCAGTACAATAAGAACACGATGCCTTCCTTACATTCAGAGGCAGTCAGGTTACAGGTTACAGGGCACAAGAAGTCCAGCGTTCTCACAAAACTTGAACTGGGTGAAGGCTAAGCACTGTTATGTGAGATTTTCAGGTTTTTCTGAGTTCTCTTTGAAACTGGAATGAGGTTGGAAAGAGGTAGTACATGTGAACATAGATTTTACAAAGTTCAACTTATTGAACAGTTCAGAAGTAATTAATCTGTAAGGTTCCTGAGATAAATTCATATCAATTAACAACTAATCAGTGACTTGCCAGAACACAGAATTCTGGTTAATATTAACTTTGCTCTAAAACAAATACCAAATGGCTTTGGAGGAGTTCTTTCATATGATAGAAATTAAAACATGTTACAAAGACATGGAAAAGGAGATTTTTTTACATTCTTCTCAATACTATAAAAGTGCAATAACCAAGAGAGAGGAGAGGGAGTGGATAAAAATTGAGATGTGTTATGTCTATGGGCAGACCCCCGAAGATGAATATAATTAGGGTATACTAATAAAACGCATAAACATAGTAGAAGAAAATAAAGTTCTGTGTCACGTAAAAGCATCAGTGGTTAAAAAGCTGAAATATATCTTTCCTAATAATATGAATCATGGCTAATATATAGTCGAATCATTCTTCAGTATGATATTTTTTTCTTAAAATTGAGGTATAAATTGATTATCTGAAGTTTTTTCTTTTTTTAATGGAAAAAGATGAAGTTTCCTTTCTCTTCACAATTTTTGGCATGCACGTAGGGAAGCGCATTTCAGTTCCCTGAGCAGGGTCCGGTTAACACTTCTGAGACCACTTTGTAACAGGCATTTTTGGAGTTCTTCTGGGCTTCACTCCTTCAGAGGCACAATAGATCACAGCTTGCTATGGTCAAATCTGCTCTCGGGTATTATTTCAGGGGCCCTAGCATTAAAGTGCATTTGTTCAAGATAAATATATTCACCCAAGAGAGATAAAAAATCTTTTTAGAAGAAAATCCTCTGGTTCTGGAGTACACCACTCTTTAGATTTAAGATTGACTGACTACAATATGCTTCATTAGTGGCTCGAGGCAAACTGGACGAATAGCATTTGACTTACATTATGAGATGACCAGCTTTCCTTTAATGAATCTGATGTGCATTCTCTTGCAGTGGGCACGTCCTGCTTTGTCGGCCTTCAGACGACTCGTGTACAGGGTAATCGCACAATATCGCGGGCGCACATTTTCCCCTGTTTTTGATTAACCTTTGCTTTCTTTCCTAAAGATGTTTTCATATATCTCAACATGTGTAATCAAGTCAAAGGAGAAAGTGACAAATGGAAAATACTTAATTGCTCCATAAGCCAGCTGTGTCAGGTATAATGTAATAAACAAATGAGTGGGAGGCTGTGAGTTTTCAAAATGGGAAAACAAAATAACTTGGAGCAAATGGACATGGTTAAACCCAATTATTTTCTTCTGTGATGCAACACAAATCTACATTTACCATCGAGTTTAACTTCTGCTTTGTTGCTATGCCCTGCTTTTCATATCAAGGGAAGTAGAAAATTCCTTAGATTAATTTCTGAGGTGGAGAATCTCCAGGCTATAGAAGTGCATTTTTTCCTGCACTTCTAACAAAAATATTGTGCTATATAGATGATAAAACTCACCAATTTGGGATAAATGGATAACTCTAGCCTAAGGTAATCCATGTAAAAAGGATGACCTTATGAGTAACATTGTACATACATTTTCAATATTGCACCCACGTAAAACAGACTAGTCTCTCAAATAAGATCAAGTTCCACACGAATAGTTCTCACTGTTTAAAAACCACTCTTGGAACATCTGTGACAGCACAGGAAACACTAAGTTAGCTACTGGCAGTCAGAGAAACATGACAGGTGATGGGATGCGATCGGAGCTTCTCTGAATTGGAAAGACATTAGTGGTCATATAGAATAACTGCTCTACAACCTTCATTTAAATATCATTCTCATGGTTGCCTCTATTCCATACCCTTCTTTATTAGTTTCCTATTGCTGTTTTGATGAGTTACTATCAGTATTCAGATGTGAACATCATAGGGAGGTCTATTCTTCTGTCTAATATAACTTTTTTGTCAGCTTGTTTTTCTTTTTTGGCACCGGGGGTTGAACTCAGGCCCTGGTGCTTCTGAGGCAGGTGGCGGAACCACTGCGGCGAATCCCCAGCCCTATAACTTTCAATGTAAACAATTTAATTTTTAAAGCTGACTCACTTATTTACTTGTGTTTATTTTTAAAAGAAATATTGTTATCAACTATAAATGGTAAATACAAATTGGATGAAAGTGGAACAGTGGTGTCAGATCTAGTTAACTTGGTAGTGTTGTTTTCTGAAGGCCCAGAACTTACTGCCCACTTGGTTGAAAGGTAGGTTAGCATATGTGAGTAGTGCATATTGCAGCACCAGTCTGAGGCTCCCCCTTGGCAGTAATGGAAGGATTGAAATTGTAATTGCGAAGGGAATATAAGAGTCTCATTAGGTAGGTCAGTCATTTTGAATGCTGCGCCCAGGTAGAACTGAAAATCATTTCATGACCCAGTAATGTTTCATTTATCAACAGCAGTATATATTCTACTTTCAGAGGAGCTCAGAGCTGGTGGTGTATGTCCCTGCTCCTCTCTAGCCATTCCTGTATAAAACCCTACCCTATATCGGTTCATTCCTGTGCTTGAGCAGTTTCTAGTGCTGAGGAGATTTTGAATGAATCAGCACCTCACTCATTAAATGAGTTTTTATATGTATAAGTACATTACATATGGTACTTCCTATGAGGATGAATATTTCTCTTAGGAATTCTACCCATTTTTCTTAGCTCTGTACTCTATGGCAATGAAGGACAAGTCATGTTACCCTGTAGAATAGACTGAGAAGAATATAGAGTTTAAACTAAGTTACAAGTTGCAACTCTGCCTCTAACTGGGCAAGTATTTTGGACCATGTGTGTTTTTTTTTTTTTCCTCTCAGACGAGTAGGGACTATTATAATGATATTACTAATGACTACACAGGAATTTTGAATGAGCATCTGTTCTAATCATATACAACTATTCTTTTAAACCATGTTTGAAAACCATCTAATTATTGATTACCCATGTCAGAACATTTTTTTTTTCAGTGAGGAAAAGAAGGTGGTACCAACAATCTTGTTGCAACAATAGGCATAAACTGAGATTAACCCAGTACTCAGGATGCAGCGTCATACCATAGAGGAGACTTAGTTAATTTAAGTCATTAAATTTAGTAATTAGTTTTACATGAAAACTCTTCTAAATCCAAAGACAAGTGATCATACCCTTTTTGTTTTTTTTTTTTCATTTCTTTCAGGCATTCAACATAATATTTTTCTCAGAGCATCTTTTTCTGTTCAATTTATAGAGGTGCATCCTAGTTTTTAAGAGTTTTGTTGTGAAGGAATAGGATAGTGTGGTGTTCCTGGATTCACAATTTTAGCTGCTGCTGCTTATCGGTTTGGACACATTTTTGACTCTCCTGCTCTGTCAGTGCTCTCACCTAGCTCTGTCACATGATTGTAATGGAGATGAATGAGTCAACATCTGTCTCCAAAGGGCTTAGGCTCATGCCTGTCACATATGAACACCATAAACTGTCAGTAAATAGTACACATAAATGAAGGTATTGAAAAAAAACAAAACTCCAGACAACAAACTACAGCTTTGAATGCCTATGAATTAAGGCTTTGGTCACAAAGCAGTCAGCAATACAGGAGCAGTTCCTGACCTCAGGGAGCTTATAGACCAGCAGGAAGAAGAAAGAACAGGTATGAAGCAAGCAAGTACACAAATCAATAAGTTGCAGATGTGACAATGCTTCAGGGAGAAGAACAAGATGTCTTGGGGCACAGAGTCAACCAGTGTAGGTTACAGGTGGGTAAATTCTGGCTGTCGTGCTGGCATTAGCAGTATCTCAATGAATGCAAAGCTTCAGTTGCCCCTAAGCAGTTGTACCACACTCAGAGCTGATCATGGGCCTTGAGTTTGTCACCAATGCTCTCAGGTCCTTTGTGTGAGTCACTGTCAGGATGGATCATTCACTGTGCACCTCTTTCCATGATTTGTTAAAGAACCAGATAGAGAATTCACATTTTTTTTTCTTAAATGAAGTTTAAGCCTTTGTTCTGGCCTGTCCAAATAATTTCTAATAGTGATTCTTTATAACATCAGGTTAACTATTCCTTTTAGATTAGATCATCTGTCATCTTTGAATTAGGTAAACATCCTTTCTATGTTTTACAAAAGGTATTTGTAACAATTTGGGTTTTTTAATTCAGTTATTTTAATGTTATTAACATTTTTAACCTCAAAGCAATACTTTTTCCAATAGAAAATGTGACAAAAGGCCAAGGATTTAGTTCAGTGGTGCTGCCACCTGCCTCACAAGTATAAGGATCCAAGTTTGATCCCCAGTAAAAAAAAAAAGAAAGGAAGAAGAAAATTTTTTTTTTTACTTTAAAAGTCTATATTATACCTCCATAATGTATTGTTAACCATTGTACTATTTTGCGATCTGAGGAAAATATACTTAATAAATCAGAAACATATGTCATTACATTTTTCCCACAACAGAGTATCAAAAGGTTGTATAATTTTTTATATATATTTAACAAATTCTTCAGTTGGAGATTTATGTTATTTCCTTTTTCGCTTATAAAATAAAGCTATCATAAACACACTTATAATAACTGACTGTGAAATAGGAAGAAAAGGGCTAAAGGTGTAGGGGAAGTGGGAAGGTAGGGGAAGGGAAATAAGGGAAAAGAAAAAAATATGAGAAAAGGAAGGAATGGAAACAAAGTCTTTGTAAATAGGGGAGGGGAGTGGAGGTGAGGGAGGGTGGGGGTATGGGGAAAAAATGAGAACTAAGGCCTATCATGTAAAGGTCAAGATCCCAATGATGAATGTAACTGTACTGTATACCTACAAAGTACCAATAAACTCAATGAAAGAAAAATAAACACTAATAGATAAAACTATGGATACACCCGAAGCCAGAGATCATTACATCTGACAGAGAACTTTTCCGTACACTGGAGAACAATGAATCTTGCAATGTTTTGCTTCAAGAACCTTGTCCCAAGACCATCTAGTTTAAAATGCATCACTCTTTCCTCCCCATAAAGAGTCACTCCTTGTCACTTTCCTCTGTCTTGTTTCCCTGAGAACACTTAGCATAATTTAACAAATTGCTTAATTTTCTTATTTATTTGCTCACTATCAGTCTCCTTGTCCTTAGAAAGCAAGTTAAATAGGGCAGGATTTTTGTTCTCTTCACTGCCGTAATGCCAGCACCTAGAAGAGTACCTGGAACCTCATAGTAAGCACTGGCAAGGACTTCGTAACTGTAGGTTGATACCATAGGAAAGGGTCTTGGTTCTTGGGGACCTCCCAACTGCCACAGCAATACCCTCTAGCCTCAGCTCTTTGCTGACAGCTTTTACCATCCCCTTTCCATGATGCTGTTAAATAAACTCACCAATATCTCTAGTTGGCAAAAGTCACTCCACGTTTCCTCTCAAGGTTTTAAGAAGACATGAGGTAGCATTAAAGCTGACCCGTATATTGCCCATACAGTATATTATTATAATATGCTCATAGAGTATGTTATTATGATTTTTCCAAAAACCACCTTGGTAGGTTCACTCGTTATCCCAATGAAGACAGGCTAGCTCTGAGAGGTTGAATAATTTGCAGATGATTACACAGTAAGTGATAAAACGTCCCTTATAAACTATGACACACCATCTCTTCCTAATGGGCTGGGTGACTCTGGATAAGTGATTTAATCTCTCTGAGTCTGTTTCCTGATTTACAAAATTAAAGGATTCTATCTGATTTATGAATCTGACACTTAAAAACTATTCTGTGGCCAGTATGACCTATGTACTTTTTGGAGGAGTAATAATTGTATTTTAACACAGAAACTTTTCCCCTTCTACTAGTATCTCTATGAAACAAAAGATGAATTTCTGTAGGGTTCTTTTATTCTTAGAATTCAAAAAGCCATTGACAGAAATAACCAGTCATATTGTATTATACAATGTCAAATTATATAGTAATTGTGCAAAATTATCATCAAATACTGACCAAATATTACCAAAAGCATTTTGTCACAGTCTGTATTGTAGGTATTACGTATAAGTTAAAACCTTTGGTCTTTTTTTATTTTATTAAGATAATACTAATCCTTTCTCTAAGATAATAATAGTCATTGCACACATAAATCTGTCTGAATGGTTCCAAACTGTTTAGTGTATTAGTCATTAAACTCCCCAAAAGTCCTTGAGCTTTTGCTACGGTTTAGCTAAGTGTTCCTCAAAGCTCCATGTATTGTTGAAGGCTTAGTCAACAGCCTATGTCGCTATTGGCAGGTTGTGGAACCTGTAACAGATGTGGCCTAGTGGAAGAAAATTGGGTCATTGGGTAGTGCTCTTGGAGAGAACATTCGGACCCCAGCCTTTTCCTTTCTTCTCTCTGTCTTTGCTTCTGAGCCACCACGCGGTGTGCAACTATCTCCGCCATGGCTTCCCCGCCATAATATGGTGCCTTACCCCAAAACAACGAGTTTACTCCACTATTGATTGAAACTTCTAAAACTCCTAGCCAAAATAAATCTTTCCTCTTTGTAAGCTGATGATTTCAGGTATTTTGTTTTAATGATGGAAGACTGATTAACATGAGTGTGTGTTTTCATTGTTCCTATTGTATAAGTGAGGAAACTCAGGAGGTAGACTTCATAGAGATGGGAAAAGAATCTGGGAAAAGAGGAGAAGGGAGGGTAGAAGGAAGGGGGAGCACAAATGATCAACATTTGATGTGTATATAATAATCACCAAAATGATTACAGTTATTTTGTATCACAAACATATAGGGCTACTAAAAAAGTTTTCAGAAAATTATCCAAAGCCATACAAAGTAAGTGACAGAACCAAGATTTGAATTCCAACTGTAATTTCAAAGCCAGCACTCCAGAGATAACATTGTATTACCCAGTCCTAGAGATTTAGTGTTGGGAGAATGTATATCTCACACTGAGAGGAAAAAAGCTGGATTAGTTCAATGATCCAGAGAAAACTTTATATTTAGAAATCCAATTGTAAAAATGGGATTATAATAGAATACATATATTCTACATAGCAGTATAGTATTGTATGTAATTGAATAGAATTCTACAATGATATCTTTGGGATTATTCCTCATTTTAAACTTCTGTTTTAATTGTTTTACTAGTCTTATCTACTGAAATACATAAAGTACATTCTCTTCCTTCTTTATATTAAAGCTACATAACTATATAGGCAGGGTTATAAGATTATTTTAAAGGATCATCAACAATATATTTAACTTTTTACTTTAATAAGCATGTAATTTACTCTTTAGTGACTCAAAGCATAAATGTGTCAGCCTAAATATTAAAGGAAAAGTGTCATCCTACAATAATTGAATTGGTTGTTCCTACTGGTAGCTAGCTTTTCTTACATCAATTCTACTTTATTTCACTCATAATTTCTGATTTGATTCCTGGTTTTGGAATATCAGTAGTCTGTTTTTAGTGTATAAATCCTGAAGGAACAAACTAAGTGAATATTCTTTGAATTGACGTTTCACTTTTGGGTCTCTGGTGAAAATCAGCAATGGAGAGTCAAAATAAAAACCTATTTATGTCTATCCTGATAATAGGTAAAAAAGCTGCCTAGAGAAAACCAAAACTAAAACAGATTCGCTACCTAGCATTCATGCATTTGATTGAGTAGTCATCCCAGTGCATGCTCGTCAGGGAGGAAATCCCACCTTGCCCTCAGTGAGCATTCAGGCTTCATTCTCAAGTATCATTTTGCCTTGTAGTATAGTCAGAGAAAGATTTTTGTTGTTTTTGCTATTATCCATGAGTGAATGATGGATAACGAATCATTATGATTCCAGAGTTTATTTCATTTTTGGTCCATGTAAGGGAAGCCAATTAACTGTAGTAGCAGCAGATTCAGATGCTGAAGAATAAATCTTTTCCTCAGTTTATAGCCTGAGGAGGTAATGAGTAGGTCTCCAAATAGTAACTGGTGTAGGAAATTAAAAAGTTAAATGTACTACATTTCCTTAAAACAGTGCTGTAGCTATGGATAAACCGTCGCATACTTTTAAATTGTGGAATAAAGATTTTGATGTGGAATTACAACAAGGTTAGATACATGAGATTCAAATAAATTAAATGTGTCCATTATTGTAAGTATGTACAAATCCAACTAGCAATATTTTTAAAGATGAGCTTAAATAGCTAGCCACTGAATATCTGCCAGGTACTGTGTTTTTGGAAAGATATATATCATGAAGCTGGTTGATCCTATGACTAAAACAAATCTTATCCTATTTGTTATTGTGTTGATGCTTAAAAAAATGGTGATTTATTATACAACCCTACAGAAGCAAGTGTGTTACAAATTGAAATTATTTTTAAAGTCAGGCTAATGGCTGTTATTTCTGTTATGGAGTTTTGATAGAGTTTCCACTTTAACAAGCCAAACTTGACAAAACTAAATATTGGCACAGACTGTCAGGTCAACAGTGAGCTCCAAGTATGAAAATTGAAGAGAACTGCTACAAGATCAGGCTCTCAAAACAGAAGCTATGACTTTGTAATGTAAATACAGCTTAAAACTAAAAGTTTCTCAGGCACTCTTCTGTCAAAAGGAAGGATGTGACATATCCCCTACAGCCCTGCAGGTTGTTGGCTTACTCGTAAGTGTAGGATCCAGAAGTCTTAGGCTAAAAGCCTCAAAAAGAAGATAGTATAAAATCATGGCTGTCCAAACTCTTGCCTTACCTGGGCAGCACTGAGTAAAAAGAAAGTGTCTTGGATCCACATATAAAGTGCATACTCTAGTTAATGTAGAAATGGAACAAAACTTCCTTTTAATGGTTTAACTTGTTAAATTATTTTATGAAATAATTTATAAGCCTGAGTTTAACAACAGCAAGAAAACTTACATGTGTCTACTAAGCATCTACCTTCTCAGACACACCCATGTAGGTTGGTTGTAAAAACTTATTAGCAATCACTGTGACTTACTGGTGAAATTGCATGAGAATTTCTAAGATCTAATACATGCAGATTTGAATTGCACTGACCACGTGGCGAGTCATGAAAAATACCACTAAAATTCACCAAATAATATTAAAAATTTCTGATCTTGTGGAGCCACGTGTAGCTTGTGGGTGATGGGTTGGACATGCCTGTGAAATTGTACTTCTAGATAGTATCCCTTATGCTTCTCATAGTTCTTATGGTGGCAATTTAATATTTTATATTGAAAAAAGTTCTGCTAAGTAAAGGTGACATATTTTTATATTATATTTTCATCACACAGAAACCAGAAGGGACATTTTCCAAAATTCTTAAGGAAAACAACTAGTGTTTTCTTGGCTCCTTCCAGGTAAAAAGATAATTTCAGCACCATCTCTGGCCTGGCTTAGAACAAGGCATATGGCCCAAAGCCTGAAAAATGGGTGTGTGTGGCTTACCACCATGGGTTGGTACAAGGAAGGTTCGGAAACACCAGGAGTAATTAACATCGGTTGGCTCAATGTAGTCAGAAATTATAAATTGCCAACATTTATGATATTTATAATACATGTTATTGGAGAACCAGTTTATACAAAACCCAAATTTAAATCTGAGCAAATGATGCTAACTACACAGGTTTCACAGTTTGATGTCATCAATGGAGCATCTTTAGGTATTAAGCACCAAAATAGATACTTAACATGTATCATTTCACTGAATTACACAAATGCGAAAGGATTGCCAGGGGAGAGGATCATCAATCCAGGGAGCATTGAATTCATTAAAGCAAATTTTTAAGGAAGAGAAATGGTCCTCACAATAATAGGAGCACATATGACCTGCATGTCATACAGACTGACAGATGTTTTGGGGGAGGAGTCTGGAGTTTTTCCACTAACTCTAGTCCACAAAAACAAGCACATCAACTATTTTCTCCTCTTCTGTCTAGGGCACCATTTTTAAAGCTGACAACCTCATGTAGAAATGTTCTGAAAGACAGAGATTTCTTGTTAGAATTATAAATGTCCTTGGTGGGTGAGCAAATGGAGATGACTGCTGAGGACTTCTCCGACAAGTCTTCTGGATTTGAAATGGTAACCATCATTTTGGCAAGTTTTTCTTTTTCCTGAGAAGCAAATTTCTAAAAACAGTGAAACACTAAGCTTCTAATCCAGTCATTGTAATCATGGAGGAAAGGTTATATGTACAACTGAACACGTAGTAGGTGTTGAGTATATATTAATTTCATCTAATCTGCTTCTCAATTCTGGGACATCTTGTCTACCAAGAGCCATGTTCTTGCCATGCCCCAAATATGCTAATATACATGGGGAAGATATACACCTATACTGTATATGTAACATTTGCATGTATGTCTACATATATATGCATAGACAGAAGTATGCATTTTTGTATATTTATACAAGTATATATTTGTGAAAATATATACACAAATATATACATATATATATACATACAGATATACAAAATGTAATTGAAAAATATGGTGTGTTTTTAAATAAACTATTACAGTGAAACACACACTGCCATTAGTCCTTCTCACAATACTTCCTTGCCCCAAACACACTTATCCTATCATTCTTCCCAATTTCTAAAGCAGCTCCAGAAGTTGTATCTATGGGAGTGATGCATGTGTGTATCTACATTTGTATTTAGCAGAAATATCTGCTGGATCATTGTTCTTCTTCTGGAAACTGTTGCTTCTCCTTATAAAGCGTATGCAGTTACCACTTGAATTATCAGGATAGGAAAATGTGAGTCCTTCTACTTGTTAGGCCTCAGAGGTATTTCTAACTAAATCCTAAGGAGTTTATTGATGGTGTATTAGGCATTACAACCTAAACTGATGTAGCCCAAAAGCAACTCCTGCCACTCCTCTGCCCCAGCCCCCACAGCTCACCCCTTAGAAACCTTCCTATTCATCTTCTGGAATTTTCCTTCTTAGTAAATTGTATCACTACCCACATAGTTGTTCATTTCCACTCCAAACCTAGGGATGATCCCTCCTCACTTTCTGACATCCAGCCTATCAGCAAGTTCTGGTGGCTACAGCACCAAAATATTTTCCAAATGCATTTGCTTCTCTTTCCTCTACTGCTACTACCATAGCCCAACTCACCAATATCTTTTCCTTAAAGTACTGCAGAGATTTATAATTGGTGTCCCCACCTTTACAGTTTCTCCTCATCTTGCCACCCACAACATATTTTTTAGTTCATTTAGAATGAAATACATCTTACAAATCCTTGTAAGGTCAAACACACTCTGGCTCCTGATTTTGTCTCAGGTAATCCTCCTACAATCCTCGTCTTCACTCACTGCCTTGAATCAAATGGCCTTCTTTTGGTTCCTCCAAAGTTTCAAATTTCTCTCTCTTGATGGAGCTCAGCATTTACTGTTTCCTGTGCCTAAAATAATTCATAGTCCCTCAACAGTCTTTGAAGATAGACGTGTGTGTGTGTGTGTGTGTGTGTGTGTGTGTGTAGGAATCGAGCCTAGGGCCTTCATAATGAGTTACATCCCCAGGCTTTTTAATTTTTTATAATTGAACAAAATTTGAACAGTATCTTAGTAAGTTGCTAATTTGCCCAAATTGGGCTCAAACTTGGGACCTTTGTGTCTCAGCCTCCCTGAGTACTGGGATTACTCCACTAAATCCAATAAGAAATGACTCTTATTTAAAGGATCTCTACTCAGATATCATTTCCTTGGTGATATCCATCAACTTTCTCCTCTTTTATTGGCACATTTCATCACCTTTCTGTCTTGTTTCTTAACTAACCCTAAGAACTACCTAAAATGGCCCTCTTCATGACTTAGTTTTTTAGTTTGTTGTCTCTTTTCTCCCACTAAAATGTGAGCTCTGTAAAGGGAAGGATTTATCTGCTTCATTCATCATGGGCACTTAGCACATCCAACAATGCCTAGCACATAGCAGGAGAGGAACTGAAAGGATAGTGAATAAATTGGTATGTTCTCTCCAGATTTTTGAAGCTAAAACGAAAAGGATCAGCTTACATCTCTAACAGTTCAATCTTAGATACAAACTTCAGACCTCTTCATATCCACATTTTCTTATACTGAAGCCAGCAGGCAGAAAAAGCAAACAGGAGAGCTAGAGAGACTTTCAAAGATATTCAGTGCTTACTGTGCCTATGTGAGACTCAGGTGTATTCCTTCTCTTCCCTCCACTTGATTCTCTCATTTGTGCATAAGATATCCCAACATAATTTCAATAAATTCCTCTTTTTTTCCTCTTGCTTAAGTTGGTTTGAATTCGGTATCTCAACTTAAGGTTTTGCTGAATGACTCTGCTCTCTCTCTCTGGCATTTTCTTCCACTACTTTCTCATCAAACTTAAAGCTCTTGCCATAATAAACAAGTCCTCTCACCACCACCATCTCTATACACAGCATCTCTGTCCTCTGGACCTGCACACATGTGTTTCTCTATGCTTGGGATACCCTTTTCTTAATTTTCCTGTGAGAAAACTTCTGATACCAAAAGCTAGATTTCGTACTTCTTCTACTATCTGTCCTAAGTACCATCCTTTATTTATTCTTAATGTGACATTAGCAGTCAGTCTTGCATCTTCCCATTTGTCTGTTTTTTTTTAGACTTTTATATTTTTTGTATTTTTTAATTACTGAATGTCTGTTGCCTAGCACACAAATCTCTGGTGGCTGAATGAGAGAATGATTTTTTTTTTTTTTTTTTTTTTTTTTTTTACAATGTAGAATGAAGAGAATAGAGTAGAATTGGAGTGATCATAATTAGCTCTACATCAGATTTTTTTTTTAAACTGGCGCTCCTCTGAAGTCTTCAACTGATTTTTAAGGGTTCAGTCATCTTGAATTTACACAAGATTTATAGCTAAAATGTTCAGGAATTTTCCAAGAGGACCCTTTGATGGGCTACTCATATTCCAGTTTTGTACTTATAAGGAGGGCTTTATTTTTTCCGAGCTATTTTCCCCTGGTATGAGATTCTTGAAGTTTCCACCTATTAGTGCCATTTGGTTAGCTGCTTTGTGAAGTGTTGGCAGCATGCCAAAACAATAGGCATCCTGCTCAAAATAGGTACTCACGGAGAATAAAAAATACATTCCTACTACGGAGATCACATTCTATTGGTATATTCCATGTGTTACCCTTTTAAAAATCTTTTCAAAAATTTGAGTTGCTATTCTGTCCTCCAATGTTCTTATTTTCCATACTGCTTACTACTTCGGGAAAGAGAAGAGCCAAGTTTCTGCAAATTCATTTAGCAGCTGAACAAAGGAGCGTTCACTTTATGTCATGTGAAGTTGTTCCAAAGGCAAGAGAATGTTTCATTTGACAGTGACTGTGACCCGTTGTCGCACTCGTGCTCTGCAGTCTTCCCTCCTAAGTCTCACTCTGTGTTCTGTGGGACTCGGTGCAGTGACCTCCCCCACCCACACGCACTAAATGACAAACGACAGCACTTGTTTGGCCGACGTATCCTCTATGAGATGTGTACCATTACCAAATGAATTTGCAGCATTACAGGAAGACTGTCAAACAGGCTTGATTCAGTGGGATTCTTGACAGTAACAGAGAAAGAACAAGGCGGAAAACTTGTAGAAATTTCCAAGGAGATAGCTCTAAATGCAAATGAATTGTCAAAAACTGACTATTAAGTGTTACATCCTATCGTATGAGACGTTCCCTGTGTCTCATGGGATTGTGACGGGACATAAGGAGAGGAGACAGAAGCATGGGGGCTGACTCTCAGCATCATCTCCCTTTTTAGTCTTATAGTGTTAAAAGGGGAGAGAATAAGAGGAGGAAGAGGAGGAGAGGAAAAACGAAGGGAGAAGAAATTATTGTCCCTTAACTCCTACAGCTCTGTTCCACCTCTCTTGCGGGCATCTGTCCTTTAAACTTCAAGCATCCTGGACTTTGTTGCTGTTTTACTTGTTGATTTTTCTTTTCTGTTAGTACATGTTTTCAATATTTAATGACTACTTCCCTCCTGGGGAGTTGGTACATATGTGTGACACATCTTAATTCTTTTTGCATCTTTTCCCTCTTCAAGCACTCATCTCGAAACTTTCATGAAGTATATACATCAGGGAAGAGAACATTTTGATAAAAGTAATTCACAGTAAGATGTGAATGATTTAAAGCCAACACACACTTTATAGGAAAAACAGGGAATTCCCTGAAAGTCTACAATTTGTGTGGATTTGTGTTAGGTATTTTATCTCACATGCCTGCAAAAAAATATTTCACAGAGAACATTGGAGTCCAATAGCTGAAAGGACCTGCTTAAGAGTATAGTAGGTGAGTAACACCATCATGCATTAAGACATCAAAAATACTCCAAAACTTCTTTGGGTGCATTGATTGGTACCATTTAACTATTACAGTTAGTTGAGTTTAGGCACTGGGAGAAGGGAGGTGATTTTTTCTAAATGTCAAAAATTAGGAGCAGAAATAAGTTGATACATAAATTCTATCAATGTTTGGTTTCACAGTTCCATGCGGTAGTTATAGAAAAATGTCTATTGTGTAGCAAGAAAATGTGAAAAAAAAAAAAACTAGAAAATCGCTACTGCTGAAATGTTCCCCAAATAAACTGGCTTTAGGATCCGAGTCTGTCTGGCTGAGTTGGATTATTGTTTTGTGCTCGATGCTTTTGCACCAACTCTATAATATATAATGTTAAAAAGAGTTTCCAAATCATAAAGGAGACAGAAAAAAAAAGGGAAATAGAAGAAGAACACCACCACCAGTAACCAAATATCCTCGTATCTGAAGAAGTTATGTCTTGTAGTGGCATTTCAATTAAAGCAAAAGCTACCCAAAGTAGTATGGTAATGTTTACTGGCTTGTCTTTGTTTTAAATGTATAGGTAAAACACAAACACTCACTAAATCAAAAGTATCTTGCAATACTCTTTCAATAAAATGAATATATTCATCAACATCCAAACAACTACACAGCCTAAAGCTAATTCCCATATAGCTTTGTTTTTAAAGTTTATAATTCACTTAACTCTCCCAACTGCCAGAGGATGTATATGCAGGATGCATATTGTGTTCGAGTTCTTATTAAAAGAATTAAGCAAAACAGATTGTGGTGTCAGATGCTGACACAATTTACTATTGATTGTTTACTTTTATTTTTCCATTGCAAGAGGCATTTGAAAGCAATTTCCCATATTATCCTCCCCCTGTGCCTCAGAATAGAAACTAATACTGAATGCCAAACTCCCTTTCCTCCTTTGAGTACCAGAGAGTATATGATCTCTCCTATAGGAATTCAGAAACACCCTTCTGCCTGGGGACATATCATCCCATACTGAGGAATGGAGCTTTCAACATTAAATGAACATCTCCTACCCTAACCTCGTGTTAACTGAGTCATAAAATGGAAACCAATAGTCTTTTATGTTTCTCAAAACCCCTCTAGCAAAGAGAGGAGCAGCCCCACCAAGAGAAAGACTATAAATATTCTCAGTATTCTTTAACTTGAAAGAGAGACCAGTGTACTGGTTAAGAACAAGATCATAGAGGTCACAAAAACTGGATTCATATGGTGACTCAACCAATGTTGGAGTATAACTTTGGACAACTCACCCCTGCATTATTAAACATTAATTTTAGACATTAACAATGTCTTGCTCCTATCCTCAGCATGAAATGAGATCAGGTATGAGAAATCTTAACTGAAAGTTTGCATGTAGCACGCATTAAATAAATAATTGTTTCTTTGTTGTAGTAAGTGAAACCTAAGATGAGACTTTTGTTTGAGGATTACTCATTGATCTGCCAGGAGAAGAAGGAAAGGGGCACAGGAGAGACTGAGAGACCGAGGAAACGAGTTGGCAGAGAGTGTGCTGGGCTGGAGACCAGCTTCAGTCTGCTGCCCCGAGTGCACTGTGCAGCTCAGACTGCACTCCTGGTGTCAGTCCAACTAGGAGGGACATGTGACATGGCAGTGAGGCCTCCCTAGCACAGGGGTCTCCATGTGGCCGAGGGAAATTCTCTGGAGAGGGGCGTAGCACTGGGTCTCTATTATGGAGCAGCACTAATGGCAATGGGAGGTCGTTGGCGTCGGTGGGCCCAAATGGTTTGGATGAGGTTCCAACAGCTCCCACCAGAGTCCATTCTCAGCCTTTCTCACATCCGCTTTCCCCTCGGACTTTATCCATCCATGCACTCACAGCTTCTCCACGGCTCTGGTTGGTTCCATTTTCTGGGAAGAGTTAAAAAAGGAAAAGGTTACCCAGATAAACTACAATCTCTGCTGCGGCCCTTGTTTCTGTGGCTGTAACTCAGTGATCCTCAGTCACGAATGATTTGTCACTTGTCCCCTCTTTGGGGACATTTAGTAATACCTGGAGAAGTTTGTGCTGCTGTATCTGGAGGGCATTGCTGACCTTTTGACTTCCAGTGCATAGGACTGGTGCCCACAGCAAAGATTTAACCAGGGCAAACTGCCTCTGGGCTGAGCCAGGGAAGCACTGGTGTAACAGACATGTATCATTTCACTGTATCTCTAAATTTACTAGATTCTTGTAAGGCATTTGCTGGTCCAGCAAGTTATCTGGTAAGTTGAATTAAAGCTCCATCCATGAAGGAAACAGGCCACTTTAGCATGCTTTCACTGTGGGGACTATATATGCCCATTTAGTTATAACTGGATGTGTGACTACTGAGAGATATCCCAGTGGATCACTTGACTGCAAAGCACAGTTCTCCACTTGCCATTTGGAGGCTAGCGGGCCCTTTTAAAGAATCACCTGCTTTTGAGGCTTCACCTTAGTCTGTGTAGCCAGCAAGTCCGACATTCAGCTGTGGCTGTAGCTGGATTAACTTGTGTGTGGGGAAGCACATCATACTTAGGCCACAGATGGCTCCATTCACTGCTGCTGAGTCTGTCTACACTTGGTACTTGGTGGGATATAATGGCAGTTTCTGCTACCTGATCCTTCACTACCCAATGGGCAGAATTTTAGTTTTCGCCATGGCTTAGGAACATTCTAAGAGCTGGTCACTTTTTCTTTTTTTTGTTTGTTTGCTTGTTTTTGCAGTTTAATTAAAATATAAATCACATACTATACTTTTCCCCTTTGAAGTATGTGTTCAACTCTTTTCAGCTTATTCACGGAGTTTGCATCTGTCACAATCATCTGCTTTTTGAACAGTTTCATCATCACCAAATAAAACCACTTTCCCAGTAGCAGTCAACAGTCATTGGCACCCAATCTCCTGATCCTAGGAACCACCCCCATGGCTTCTGTCTCTATGTCTTTGAAGAGCATCATGCACTCCTAGGCTGGGCTTTTGGAAGAGGATTGGACCATGTGGCTCTGTAGTTGACTTGTTAGGAGGGGGGCCCTGGTCAGGGAAGGGAGGTCGCTGGGGTCGTGGTCTGAAGGTGTAAACTCTCCCTCCCCAGTCCCTCTCAGCTTTGGTTCCTGGCCTCCATGACGTGAGCAGTTTTCCTCTCCCGGGGCCCTTCTGCCATGGCATTTCTGTGTTTAAGCAATTCTATACTTAAACTTCAGAACTCTGAGCCAAAATTTACCTCTTCTCTTTTAAATTTTGGATGTGAGGTATTTTCTCTCCTCAGTCAATTGATAAAGACAACCACTAATGTTCTTTCTGTCTACTGTGCTCACTCTGTAATTTACGTGTAAGTGGAAGCTTATATATGTGGCCTCTGGGTGTGGCTCCTTTCAGTTAGCATAGAGTTTTCAAGGTTCATTTGTGCCACTACGTGCATTGGTACTTAATTTCTTTTTACAGACAATATTTCATTATATGGATGCACAGCATTTCATTCATCTGCTCATGAGTAGATAGAGTACTTCCACTTCTTGGTTGCTACGCATAACACTGCTGCGTGCATTCGTGTACAAATATTCATATGGGTATATGACTTCAATTCTTTATACCTAGGAGTAGAATGGGTGGGATAAGTATCAGCTGAATAAAAGCAGCAGTTCAACAGCTTGACTACCTGTGTGATATATTCCAAAGTGGCTATAGCCTTTTAAAATCCCAGCAATAGTATATGAAAATTCCAGTTTTTCCATAAAACCAAAAGTGATTTTCTGTCTTTTTACTTTAACCGTCCCAGTGGATATTGGTTTTGGTTTGTTTATTTGTTTGTTTTTGGTACAGGGGATCGAACTTAGGTCCTTGCCCTTGCAAGGCAGGCACCAGAACCACTGAGCTAAATCTCTCGCCCTTGTTTTTGTTTTTGCTTTCATTGTAGTTCTGATTTGTTTGCCTAATTCATGAATGATATTGAGCACTTTTTCATGTGCTTACTATTTGCTGATCTTCTACTGAAAAATATATTTAAATTATTTGCCCATTTAAAACATTTCTTTTATTTTTAGGTTGTTAAAAAGACTTCTTTTCCTTATTGAATTTTCTTGGCAGTATTGTAAAAATCACTTGACCATACGTCACAGAGTTTACGGACTGCCCATTCTATGTCTATCCTTAAGCCAATGTGACATCGTTTTGATTATAGTAGAATTGTAGCAAGTCTTGAAAACAAA
This sequence comes from Fukomys damarensis, assembly GCF_012274545.1. Taxonomy (NCBI): domain Eukaryota; kingdom Metazoa; phylum Chordata; class Mammalia; order Rodentia; family Bathyergidae; genus Fukomys; species Fukomys damarensis. Next base: position 55,011,172 of record NW_022900942.1, on the reverse strand, counting down.
GAGTATTAATTCTGCAATTTTGTTTCTTTTTCAATATTGTTTTTTGTTTTCTGAATCTTTTTTGCTGCAGTTTGGATTTGGAATTTCTCCAAAAGAGGAATCATTGGAACTCCAACCCCTTCCTCCATCTCTTTTTGCTTCCTGCATGCCATGAAGTGAACATGCTTCTTCTGCCTTGTATTCCCGCCTGATACACTGCCTTGGCAACAGAGCCAACTGCCCATGGACCTACATCTCTGAAGCCATAAGCCAAAATAAACCTTTCCTCCCGATGTATTGTTTATCTAAGGTATTTTGTTACTGTTGTGAAGACTGCCTGACACACTCGTGCATTTTGTTGGTCTAGATCATTTATGCATGTGCTTGCAGTAGGTTCTTTCTCGGACTGTAACCAAGATGCTGCTCACACCTGCAGGGCCCACATTACTGTCTCGTTCTTGGTTCTTGTGATGCATTGAAATATTTGGTCACACCTGCCATGAAGCACTGGGGTTCTAAGTCTGATGGAGAAGCTAACACTACATGCTGGATTTGTGATTCTTCCAGATAGATGACTTGTCTAGAGGTGAAGGAAGACACATTTAGCAGGTTGTTTCCTTGCTTTTTTGGGACAGACTGAATACACTGGGGCTTTGATCTTCCTTCCCTTCTCAGGGATACCAAAGATGCCAAAGTGCTTTTGATAATTTTCCAGGCCTTAATGGTCCAGCCTTAGCACTTGAATTGTTTACATTAATCTGGTTCTTTTTCCCCTGGACTTTCTGCAGCCTGTCAAAGATATTCTTTTTGTCAAAAAGGCCATCCAGCAATGGGCCAGTAGTCAAAGTATTGAATGCATATTCAATGCCTTCCCTTATCTAGAGATTTTGGAAGACAAATTTTAATGTAGTAGAGAAGGAGAAAAATCTATTAAACCTAGGGAAGAAATAATTTGGAATATAGGAAATACAAAGGTGTGAACTATGACAAATTCTCCTTGTTCTTTAGCTTTAGCACTGGCTTTGCCTGGGTGAAGCAGCAGCTACATCCAATAATTTAATACAAATTAGGTGTTATAGAAATTTTCAAAAAACTCAGTTGCCCATGACAGGTCTTTATCTATTACTCTACTGTGTCCAAGTTGGCATGAATGTCAGCTTCCAAACATGAACACATACAAACATAACCTTATTTTAATCTGATGGACCATGAACTTCTCCTAATGCCTGAAAGGCTTTGAGTTGTATTATGTGTGACAATCACAGCTGTGATTACTCAGTACATCTGCCCATGTGGTCCAGCAAAAATCCAGTGTTCATGGATGCACAATCAGCATTGACAACAAATCTTACATTGGAATGATAGAATAATGACACTTTGGGTCACACATTTTTATGTGGGAAGGATGGGCCATGGAATATCTCTGGAATAGAGGTTGAGTTTTTAGCCCAACTTTTGTCCTTTGCAAATTTTACAAGTCTCATGGCACCCCTTATACCAGTGACAGAAAACCTTTTAGTAACAAGAGCCCAAACTGCAATCCCCTGGGTTTTGGATTGCAGTTTGGGCTCTTGTCACTAAAAGGGTTTTAGTTTAGAAACACCAATTGGTATATTAACATTATTTATAGTAAAAGAAAAATAACATGCATGCCATAGTTTTGCCACCACTGCCTTATATCATAAACTTTTTATTTTTGGTACCAGAGATTGAACTTGGGACCTTGCACGTACAAGGCAGGAGGCTGCACCACTGAGCTAAATCCCTGACCTACCATAAAATTTTGTTTGTTTGTTTGTTTGTTTTTTTGGTACCAGGGATCGAACTCAGGCCCTTGCATTTGCGAGGCAGGCTCTGGAACCACTGAGCTAAATTCCCTGCCCCTATCATAAACTTTTGATGAAAATAATTACATAAGTCCATCCAGATCCAAGGATCAATGTCACTGTAAAAAATTACATAGGGAATGAGATACATGCTGATGTAGCCATCCTTGGTATATATATTCTGCTACACTTTTATGATGGTGTTTTATTTTTACATCTACTGGAATAGCATTCAATAATTGCTATTAATCCAACTCTAATGATTCCACTTATTTAAAAATCTAATTGTAGTCAAATATTGATGCACTCTTTATTCAAATCTGTTGAATTATTTATTATTGAAACCAGAGGTGGTATGATGTGAATGGAACATTTTCATTATTAAATCCCACCCCTTGGAACGTACATGTTATTTGAACAGAATGATATTTGTTCTTGGCTATATACTCACAGTCAAGAACAGTGCTCCATGTATATTAGGTATTTGACATATAGTTGTTAAATAACCACCAAAAAGGTCATGTGTCAGTTTTCCGTAAGCAATCAACAGAGAAAGTCTATGTTTAAGGACAAAACCAAGGATGGGAAAGAATGGCCATTAATAGGTCAAAAAGACATTAAGAATCAAGTAAGCAATTACTGTAGTTCAAGTGGCATACTGCAGCCAATAAGTTTGGATCACTAAATTCAGCAGAAAATGTTCTGTCTCACGTGGGACTGTTTTCCTAGCCTTTCCATTTGTGTAGCAGTTTTATTTCCCTGGTCTTGGCATTTGTAAAGCACTGTTTGGGATCAAACTATGATACATTGGCCAGTGAGACTCTCCTTCTTTCACTAATACCCTAAATATGCATAAAACACCCCATCTATAAAGCCATATGTAATTATCCTTGAAGCCCTATAGACAGAAATTAGTAGCCTCATTTTAATTTATTTCCTTGTTCAAGGTCACTAGATTTTAAGTGACATTAGTATAATTCAAACTTTATTTCTTTCTTCTCTAGTTTCATGGTCATAACCACCATTCCAATTATTTATTCGTTGCCGTATAGTTGTGAAAGACAATGACAAAACACATTTCAACCCAAGTTTACTCAACAGGGAAGAAGTAACTGTCTAAAAAGAATGATTTTTTTTCATTGAGTTTATTGGTACTTTTCAGGTATACAGTACAGTTACATTCACCATTAAGATCTTGTACCTTTACATGTTGTATCTTGGTTCCTATTTTTCCCCATTCCCTGCCCTCTCTTCATCTGCTACACCCTCCCCATTTACAAAGGCTTTGTTTCCATTTTTTCCTTTTCTCATAATTTTTCTTTTCCCTTCTTTCCTATCCCCTACCCCTCCTACTTCCCCTACTCCTTTAGATGTTTTTTTTTCCTTATTTCACAATATCAATTATACATTTTGATCCTTATTTACACTTTTAGTTTTGGACACCAGAGAAACTATTCGGTATTTACACAAGCATGGCCTATTCATTTCGTTTAAGCGTGTGGTCTCAATGTGCATCCATTTAGCTATAAATTACAAAGAATTATTTTAGTTTCATTCAAATGACTAATTGTCCCATTGAGTTACTTATCATAGTAATTCTAACTGGTATAGTTTTAGAAGTAACTAGAATTTATATAAATTTTACTGAGTGTTAAGTTGTTTCTCAAGTGTTTAAATATATATTTTATTAGCATGAAATAAAATATTTCACATATAGGTACGTACCACCTAACATTTCAGTAAACAACAGATGCTCATTCCATAAGATGATATCCCCTGTAATCTTATGATGCAGTTATCATGATTTTAAGTATAGTCTATGACATTTGCACAAGTACAAATTCTCCTAAGGACACATTTCTCAGAACATATCCTTGTCATTAAGTGATATGTGACTATATATCAGTCAATAGTACAGTCTAAAACTGGAGCTTAAAATATTAGTATTTCTTACAAATGTAAGGAATCTATTTAGCTTTATATTAAATTTGTCTTTTTTTGTCTACTTCATAGAAATCCTTGAGGTCACAGGTCAAGATTCTTCACTGATTTCAAGGTATTATGAAATCTTCATTTTCTAAATTGTTACCTTTTACCTATTGTCTGTTTCATCTCTTTGATTCTTGCTGTTTATTCTGTTGTGTGTTGATATTCACAACAGAGTACTTTCTGTGAAAGATAATGTTTATTTAGACTTTCGCTCAAAATATGAATAACAAAATATAGGTATTTATTTTAGAGAAAGTTTTGACATCTTATTTCTACCCATCACAAAACATACAAAAAATAAAAACAATGAAATAAACATAAAATTATGGACAAAAGTGAAATCAGAATATAGTGAATAGGATCAAAAGCTCAATGCATAGAAAACACATCCCTTTGACTATGCTCATCCTGGTGGTCCTAGTAAAGGGAAAGTTAGGCATTTATTTGATTGACATTGAAGAAAACATATTAACCTTTCATAGAAACAGCCTTAGCATATTGTGCATTGCTATATTACAATTTCCAAGGTTGCTCATTGTGAACATTACTGTTAATCGTGATATGTCAAATTGAGGGGATTGAGAAATGCCTCCCAGATTAGTGAAGCAGATTTCTGAATGTGTCTGTGGATGAATGACATGTAGGCCAGCAAATTGAAGAAGAAAACCCTCCTGGACATAAGTGACACCAGCCAAAAGGCTGTAGCCTTTAAAGACTTAAAAGGGAAAGAAAGAAGGTTTACTGTTTTGGAGCAGCTCCAGTCTTCACCATCACCTATTAGTCTCTGTGTCTCAAACCTTCTAACACAGACTGGCACTGGGCACTCTACAGTTTGCTTCTTCTTTCAATGGTGGATTGGTGCTGCATCTGTGATCCTTCTTGTTCTGTGGCTTCCGTCTTCCTGGGATGAGCAGCACTGGATCCTCTGGCTCTCCAACATACATGCGGCCACTATAGACTCTCACACCCCTTATCCTTTAAGCCTACCATCTTAGTTACTTCCCCCATTTCTGGGACAAAACATCTGACACCCACAACTTAAGGAAGGACAGGTTTATTTTTGGCTCATGTTTCCATCCACGGTCAGCTCCAGGGTGGGACAGCGTGACACAGAGGCATGGCAGAGGAGAGTTAATCATGGGAAGCACATGGAAGGGAGATAACACCTTCCAGGCTATGCTCCCAGACACCTGCCTCTTCCAGCCAGAATTCCTCCCAGTATCTCATTTAGCTGTGAACTCATCAGTGGACTAATCCACTGCAGAATGAGCATTGCACCCCACAGTCCGGTCACCTCCCCCAAACCCCATTTACGAGTACACGAGACTTTGGCAGGACATCTAATTCAAAATCCTAACACAACCCAATAAATCACCTGGCATAATTACACATATATTTTCTATTGATTTTTTTCTAGAAAACCCTAACTAGCACGTTTATTTTTTAACTTTTTATAAAAGAAAAAGAAGGCTTATTTAGTGAGCAGTTCTTTGAGTCTAAGAGGATGGTGTCAACAGTCATTTGGCTCCCAATGAATCCACTTCTGGCTAAGTCACAGGATGGCAGATGGTATCACATAGCAAGAGTGTGCACTGGAAGAAAAGTTTGGAAGAGATCACAGAGCAAGAGAAGAAGGAGAGGGCGAACTGAGAAAGCTGAACTTTTAAAACAACCCCTCTTGTGGTAACCCTTCCAATGTTGCTTGACCAATACTTTTAAGGGATCTAGCTCCTGTAAGGTTCTACTTCTTAAAGGCCTTGCTGCTTCTCAGTGACATTATATGGGGACTAAGTGACCAGTACATGCCACTACAGAGGACAAACTACAACCAAATTATAGAAGAGATCAAATTATTTCTTGGCATAAATCTTTAAGTTATATATCAGACCTCATATTTTATGAGGACCCCAAACATATTAATAAGTAACAGCCTCAACAGCAAAACTAGGACAGCAAGTGGAGGGCATGAAAGAGTTTTTTCTGATGTACTCCTTATATATCACTTAATTAAGGCACACGTCAAACACTAAGTCAGTGAAATTAACATAGAGCTTGTCCAAACAAGTGACGTAAAAATAAAGATTTTGACATTAACCAAAGACCTCACACTACTGATTCAAGTCCAGTGAATGTATCAGACTGTTATATATATATATATATATTGGTACCAGGCATCAAACTCAGGACCTTGTGCTTGCCAGGCAGGCATGGTGCCACTGAGCTACATCCTCGGCCTATTTCATAATTTTTTAAAGAAATGAGATGTCATTTATAAAGTGCTTATAAAGTGATGAGTGGATAAAAATCCATGTCTTGCCCAAGGCTAGAGCTTTGTCATCTAGTGACTATTCTTCTCTTTGGAGACTTGAGGTCCTTATTGAAACCAAAAAAGGAAACAGTTCTTGACAAACATGCATACACACAGGAGTAAATTTGCATTTTCAGTTCAAAAATTGCATTTGTTCACATACCTCTCAAAATGCAACTTACCTTTTGGCGGGAGATTTAATGAATCTATCCCCTTACCAAGTAAAAAATCTACAAAGATTTTCTTGAATAAGGGGATGGCGTACTTTTGTAATAAATTTGTTTACTGAAATAAAGTTATAAAAAATACACATATACTGAATCATAATTAACATTGTCAAGTGAGTAGATCTGTGTAACCATGACATAATCAAGGAGTAGGATGTTCTCTTTACCCAACCCACCCTGGACCCTTTGAGGCATCATTTCCTTCCTACCTGAAGATAACTACCATAATGGCTTCGAGTAACATCACTTAGTTTTGCTTATTTTTAAACTTTTCATCAAACACTACAGCTTGCATTCTTTTGTGCCTGGCTTCACTGCTGAGTGTTCTACTTGTGATTCCCATATCCAGATTCATGGTGTACTCTGTAGCAGTAATTTTTTTTTTTTACTTCTACATAGCATTCCATTGTATAAGCATGTAACACTTTATTTATCCAGGTGACATAATGTTGAACACGTGAGTCTTCTAGTATTGGGTGAATGTAAACAGAACTTTGAACATTCTTGTGCACATCTTTTAGTGCCCCAGCCAGAGTGAAGTTGCTGGAGATATGTATGTTCTATTTCATAATATTCCCTTCTCAGTGGTGTGAGGGTTCCAGTTATTCACTATACTCCAGAGTTTGTCAGTTTTTTAATCTGAGTCATTCTAGTTGGGTCATGGCATCTCCTCGCATGGTTAATCTGCATTTCTCTACTGACTAACGTAGTTAAGTGCATTGTCCTGTGCTTACTGACGATTTGGACATTGATTTGTGAAGTCCTTGGCCAATTTTTCTCTTCATTTGCATTTGTTTACTTAAATAGCTTTCAAAGCTTCCATGCTGTGTTCATCTATTACAGCTATGAGTCTTAATTTTTATGAATAAAAGTTTTTAATCGTAATAAAGTTGAATGCTATAAGGTAGTGTTTCTGTTGTCTTTTCCTACCCTAGGCCATGAGAACATTCTCACTTGTTCTCCTCTAGAAGTCTTTAGGTCTTTCCTTTAACAGTTAGTGTATAAAGCATGTTGCACAGCTGTAATGATAATAGCAACAATAGAAGCTACCATTTGTTGTGTGCTATGCACTTGGCATCTGAAATTTTAATCCTTACAGTAATACTGCAATGTAGGTATATATCTATCTACAAAAGATAGGGAAATTGAAGCCCACAGTAGTTTCACATATGTTCCCTTGCTAATAAAAAATGGAGAGAGGATTTGAATTCATGTCCATCTCCTTCTCTAGAACATGTATGTATCAATGTATCACATCACTGAATTCAAATAAAAGAGCTCCTGTTGTGGCTATGCACAAGCGAGAGCTTCTTACAATTGATGTATGCGTCCCGAATGTAAAAACCTCAATTCCATGAAAAAGAAATAAATTGAATAAAATAAAAATAAAAAGCCACATTTGGCAGAACATCTAAAAGAGCATATCAATGAAATATAAAATATAAAAAGATGAAAATAATGCACTGACAACTCAAGAAAGAAGAAAATGGATCAAAAGGATTAGCAACAATAGAGGTTGAAAAATGAAATCATTAATGTACTACTTCAATCAGCAAAACACTGTTGAAAAGCACGCGGGATAGAGAAAGAGCAGGGAAAATTGATGAAGGTCAGGGCTATAAATAATTCTATTATCACTTTGTAGGTTAGGTTTCTAAGTTCATAGTTTAGGGACTTCTTCCTTCCTTGTTGCTACTTTGTTTTTATTCTGGCAAGCTCTTGCTCAGAGGGGGAAATGGTTTGTTTTTTGTTATATCAGCTATTATAACATGATGGAATGGAAAAGTTGTATTTTATCCTACTAGTAAAATCAAAATATTACTTTCTGTTAAGTGATTTTTAAAAAGTCACATCTATTTGAATAGGTAAACATTAGTGAAATAGAGAACTTCAAACTAATAACATAAACATATAGTCATGGCATCATTTAATAACTGTCACACTAATGTTTCCTACATGACTCATTCACCCTATTTCAAAAAGTAAAATAAAAACCATTCCACTAAGAGTACTCAAGGGGAAACTTAGAAAAGTCTTTTGTAATCAGAAGAAAGATGCCAGGAGGCTAATTATTTATTTAGCCATTCATTGATAATTTTTATCATTAGTTTAATATCCTATCAACATTGGGTATCATTATGTTGCTTTTGTTCCATTATAATAACACTGGAGTATCCCAAATGAATATAATTTACCTCAGTACAGTCCAACCTATGCTTAAAAGGAACTTATTGAAGTTTTAAAGCAAAGAGTGAAAGTTAACTCAGCTTTGGTATAGTTTATATGATTTAATAACCAAGGTTCTACTGAGGGAATTTTGAAATGCTTAGGGCACTTAAAATGTTATGAATGTGGACAAAAATACTACCACCCCCCCAAACACTTAATCAGTAGCACAGCCCACTACAACACTTTAATTGGAGGCAAATTTATATGACTCAAGTGTGCTGTGTGAAGAAAGGCTATACTTGTAGAGTAGGAGACATTTTTCTGTCACTTTGAAGTGAATTTCCATTTCCTCTTCATCTCCAGCACTGAACACTCATCTGGAAATCATAAGAGGATCTTCGCTATGTACAACTAGCATCTTGACAAGTTGGCAAGCACATGCGGGAAATCTTGTGAGGAAAACTGGATGGGCAATGGCTGCATCTTTCTCAGGGACAGATAAGGTGCTTTCTCTGTGGAAGACCTTAGTATGAGATTCAGAAGGACTCACATAATAAATACAATTTTGAAATACAGCTACATGGTGTGAGAAATAGTCTTTTTCCTTAATAAAAGAAAAGTAAGAATGCAGAGAAGAGGAATAAATTAAATTTCAGAAAGTTCCTATGGTTGGTTTTGTCCGTTTCATTGAATAAAGAGTAGGCAAAGTGTTCACCATCTTGAGAGGGTCGTCTGTTCTTCCTGTCATGACTGGGAAGCAACATGTAATTGGTGTGGATTGTTCCCCTAGTATAATACGAAGTAGTTATTTACCCATTTAGCAAATATTTATTGAGTGCTATGTATATGACAAGTATTTTCACAAATTAAAAAGTCATCATCTGAATCTTAAATGTTCCCTAAAGTCTTCTGTGTCAAAGGCTTGGTGGACACTTTAGAGAGGGGACTAGTTAAGAAAGTCGGTCATTGGGGTGTGTCAGTGAAGGGTATATGTGACTCTGGCCCCTCCCTCTCTGTGTCTCTGCTTCCTGGTTCCCACGAGTTAAGTGGTTTTACTTTGACATTGGGTCTGCACCATGATGTGCTGCCTCACCACAGGCCCAAAATACAATAGCAACAAGTGAACCTGGACTGAAACCTTGAAACCATCGGCCAAGATAAATCATTTCTCCCTTTAACTTATTTCAGGCATTTTCCCAGGGAGACAAAAAGGCAGGCTAACACATTGGACAACCCAATGTGTACAATTCCTGACTTCAAGGAATTGTCCGTATGCAAGCCAGCAGGTCACCCGAAGACAGTGATGGAAAGCCTTTCAGAGCTTTCAGTACTAACAAATAGACCATTGTAGCATGTATGCCATAGGTTGGCCACCCCTGCTTAAAACAATTATCCCAGTGCTGTGTGGGGAGGATGATGTTGTTCTCCAAATAGAGAACAAGGGCACCATATTTCTCCAGAATAAGAGGCAAGCCTCTTGAAGGAGGAGATGCCTGAGTTAACTTTAAAACTTGAGTAGGATACTATTAGATATGTAATAGTGAGAGAATTCAAGACAGAGGTAATACCTTAAGCAAAAATACCTAAATACTGTAAATTCTGTAAGTGTGTGCTTTTTTTAAAAAATCCAACTCGGGTCCTTGCGCTTGCAAGGCAGGCAGTGGAACCACTGAGCTAAATCCCCAGCCCCAAGCGTGTACTCCTTAAAAAGAGAATATAACATGAAATTTTAATTCACAACAAGTGACAGGGTTTATTTTGTACATAAGGCCATGGATGTACAGAAAAATTAAAATATCTTTTCCACACACAAATGGTTCTCAAAAAGATAAAGCAGAAACTGAACCAAAATACTTTTATTATAAGCCATAAATCTTTTCTAAGCAAAATGACTACATACAGTTGATACAAATAATTACTATTAAAGTGATTTATTCAGACCCCCAATTTTTCCACTTCAGTAAACTATGCCCCAAAAGTTTGCTCATAACCCATTGCTGCTTAATGATATTTCAATTATCACAGTCATGCAAATTCACATAATCAAAGGGTCCAGGTGCATTTCATTGTTCTGCAATAAAAATATATTTATTAAGACAGAAGTTAAATGTTGCAAATCTTGTCAACTTCCTGTATTCTTCTAGTCCCACAATAGCCTTTTTCCTTTCAAAGTTCTCTTTTTTCCCTCCCTTTTTGTAGAATAGATAAAAGAGGCTATTTGAAGAGAAAGCCCTTTTGATAAGTAGCAAATTTTATGAAAATAATACTAAACCAGACAAACCACATTTAATGTATGTTTTGAGATAGTACTCTGCTTTTCATCCCTAGTACATAGGTCATTTAAAAAAAACAGTATTTGATTTCAATACAACAGCAAGCAAGACCATAATACATCCAGAATTTCTTTCTCATGTCTATTCACACACAGACGAATAATGTTCAATAAAGGACCTGCTGGCCCCAAGTGCACTCCGTTTATCTTGGTCAATGCAAGTAAGTCCATATTGCTGAAACCTTAGTTTCAAGATTTAGGTGACTCCACAGAGATGAAAATTGGTTTATAAGTCTGCAGAGTGCAGTAAAAACATTGAGAGAAGTCAACAGGGCCCAGATTCTGCGTGATCCTCTGTAGAACTCATCCTCAGGCAATGGAAGCTTTGAAAGGATGCCAGATATTGGCATCTTTGGGGGCTTGCACTTAAGAGTTTCTTGTAGCTTGTCATCTTTATTCTGGACTTGGCAACCCCAGGAGGAGAAACAGTAACAAGAGAGGGGGCATTATTGCTTAGCACCAGCAAGGCACTCTGGAGCCCCGGCCATGGCAGACATCCTTCAGTCCTCAGGAGAACCATGACAGGTAAATCTTATTATTGATTCTGCTTCATGGATGAGGAAACAGAGGCTCTGAGAAGTGAGGTGACTTTCCCAAGGTCATGAAGTACAGCCTGGGTACAAATAGTTTGGATGCAGAATCTGCATAATGAAACACACTATACTTTCACAAATGGGCTGTTGCCAAATTGATGAAAACAATTTGATATTAAGTAAAAATGTATGCAAAGGGCGTAGGAAAGGTGAGGAGAGAGTTTGAGTCATATGTGGGCAATGAAAGCAATCAAACTTGGTAGCTAACAGCAGAGGAAGAATGGGTCTGATGTGTGAATGTGGGATTCCTCTGGGACGCCTGGGTTAAGTCACTTATTCATCAGATATTGAGCCACTGTGAGGTGATGGGTCATGTGACAAGCAACTGGATGGTAATGCTGAGTGAAGGCAGGCATGGTTTTTTTTTGTGCATTTGTTTGTTTTTTGGTTTTTTTTTTTTTTTTTTTTTTTTTTTTTTTTTTTTGAGACAGGGTCTCACTATGTAGTTGAGACTGACCTGGAACTCACTAGGTAGCTCAGGCTGGTCTCGAACTCACAGCGATCCTCCTGCCTCAGCCCCCCGAGTGCTGGGATTACAGGTGTGTGCTACCACACCCGGCCAGGCAAGGTTTTTGTTCTCGATTTTACAACTCTGTTTGAGGATTTTTTTTAGCTGATTAAATAATCACTCTTGCATGCAAGTTGTTATTGGAGAAAAGGACTGCGATTTTGTTTTTGCTTTCTGTAAGGACAGTATATGGAACGCAGTGGGGCGAGCAGTCAGGAGGGGCTTCATGCGGGGGCTGATGTTGGAGCTGAGAGCTCAAGGACAGATGGGGAGAAATTAACTGAGTGCCACTGCTTGTAAGTGTGGGTGTGTCCTGTAGCGGAGGGGATCCAGAAGGAAGAACATTCAAGAGGGATAGTGTGGGGAGAGCAAGGTACCAGAGACACGTGTACGCGAGTGTTTGTTGAACAGTGGCAAGTGGGAGAAGCCACCTGGAGGAATCTGAGCCGTTTCCATCCCAGTGTGAGGGCAGTTGACGGGTGTGTAGGTGAGTTGGCCTGGGCAGTGTGTGCAAAAGAGCAAAGATGGAAATAAAAGTCTAGACCAGCATGACCCTTAAGGATTCCAGAAAGGAGTGCCTAACAGATGTGAAAATAAAAGGACCTGAGAGGGAGGAGGAGAACCAAAATGGAAAGATGTTGGAAGAAGAGACCTTCTCAGAGGGATGTGGCAAGTGTCAGAGAAAAGCCAGGCCCAACAAGAACTGCGAACAACAAATTGGTAAGGAGGCATTCAGCTCCTTGGTAAAGCCATTTGCAGAGGAAGCTGGATGAGGACAAAGGGAAATAAAATTTAAGTAAATGGAATGAAAAGTAACCCAGATTAAACTGTAACAGATAGATAGAAGTGACCACGACTAGACAGAGTCAGTAATACTTTTGCTATTTATTTGTTTCATACATTTATGTAGTAGAAGTGTAAAAGGCTGAAGGGGAGAGGTCATAGAAAAGGAGGTCACAGGCTCGTGAACTGCAGTGAGGACTCACTGACTGCTGGGAGATGCGAGGGTGGGCTCCTGGCACCCTTTGAAGGAAGACACTCACTGATGGGGAATCTCATGATCCAAGTCCGATGTTTCCATTACAAGGACAGCTGCTGCCTCTGGTGGTGATGAATCTGTTACCAGCTGGTATTAACTATGCATGGGTTAGAATTGTGCCGGAGTCCTATCTAAGTAGTTAGTTGTGATTTACAACTCTGCCAGGGAGTAACCTGGCGCAGAGAGACAAAGGGACTTGCCTACGGCCACACTGCCAGTAAGTGTCAGAGTTGGCAGTTGAACCAAAGCGCTGGATTCCAAAAGCTGTGGTGGTATTTATTTTCACCCTTTGGCTCAAGTGATTATTTAGCAGGGACAGAAGAGTGGTGGAAAGTTCAGAGAGGCTCATCTAAAAGGCTCTATGGTCTGCAGAGGTTACCAGCTGTGTTACAGAGTGAGGATGGGGTGAGGATCTGCAGAAGTGCTCTAGGGATGGAGAAAGTCCTTGGCCAGTGTCACACATGGTATTCATCAGGGCAGTGGATTCGTGCACATGCCCAAGCACCATATACCTACAGTCTCCTCAGATGGAAGTGTTGGCTGAAGAGATTACTTAGTTCAGGGTGATAGATTGGACTAGCACTGAGCAGTGTTCCTGGCAGAGTTGTTTGTGCCTCCCTCCAGTGTGTGGAGACAATGCTGGCTGTCATGGCTACACTGAGGCATCCATGCAGGTCTGAGCAGGCCAACAGTGCAATCCTCCCCACTGCCAAAGGCAGTCACATGCACCTTCCTGGTATGCAAGGCTCGAGGCTGCTCTAAGCAGGCCTTCTGATAACAGGACAGACACTCACATTAATAAAACCTGCTGCCAGCTTTTATTTCTGTCCTCTTATGCCTTGGGATCACTTTCCTAAAAAGGCAGTGGTACCGATTTTCCACTCCATAAATTCCCGCTCCTCCAAAGACCCACAGGGGCTGGGATGAGACCAAAAATCATAGGAACACCAACTAATTAACGATTGAGTATTCTGCTACCCAAACCTCAACCAGAATGAAGCAGAATTAGAGCAGTGAGAATCAGTGACAGCTTTGCATTAAGAAAGAGAAGACAGGGGCTGGGGATTTAGCTCAGTGGTTCTGCTGCCTGCCTCTCAAGCACAAGGTCCCAAGTTCGATCCCCAGTACCAAACAAATAAAAACAAATAAAACAAAGAGAAGACATATGAATGTTTGAAAGATCATCATAACAGTTAGTCCCAAAAGAACTTTGTCCCAAATGATTTGAAGCCATTCTGTCTCAGTCTCCTGAAGATGAAAAGATAACCACAGGGCTAGGGGTTGGTGGTGGAACACGTCAGCAGAGGCATCATGGACCCACCCTCCCACCGTGATTTGCATGGTGCACCTGCCCCAGGTGTCTGTGTCTCTCGATACACAGTTGGAGAAGAATAAAACTTTTCAAGGTAACTCCTGTAAAAATATAGTTAGAGCTGATTCCTGCTGCTCTTGAGGTTGAATATTCTAATGTAATGATTGATTTTTAGTCTTGTTCTGAAAATGATTTGTATTATCTCTCAAAATTCATAGTGTATATTAATATCATACAAATGGTAAGAAAATATACAGCCATAAAATAAGACTATAAGTAGGAGTGTGTGTGTGTGTGTGTGTGTGTGTGTGTGTGTGTGTGTCTGAGACCTAGAGTCAGAGAGACACAGACAGGAGAGAGGCAGCAATAGATAGATAGGTAGGAGAGACAGAGAGAGAAGAGATTTTTAAGATAGATACTTTTGTAAACCAGAAATATTTGTCTTGGTTTTTATTCAACCTAAATAGTTCCTTTGTAAAGTATCACAATAAAAAGTGTGTATTACAATTTCACAAAATGCAAACATATCTCTACTAGCAGAGAAAGTGTTGAAAACGTCTCTTGAGAAAGGTGAACGGACAAATGAAGATTTCTAGTCCCCTACAAAAGGAAATAACCTAGGATGGGAGCCAGAAAAGGAAGATTCGGAGGAGAGAGATGGGAAGTAATGCCAAGAGGCAAGCACATAAAAAAGATTTAGAGACCTGGCTAATTAAAAATTTAAAAGCTTTATTTGTCAAAAACATCATAAACAACCCAAATGTTCTAAGAGAGAGGACAGGTGGAGAGAGTTTAACTGCATTGGCTGCATAAGTGCGAATTCGCTGAGTCAGGGCAGCCTTGGGGATGGAGGGTAAGAATCCAGCTCAAGGTTACCTAATGATTACAGAGGGACAGACAGAGTGGGGATGTGAGCTACTGTCCCCCACACCTGCTCCCGCCTGCCTTTGCACTCTTTAGGTTTACCTGGGATTTATTTATTTCACTATGCTTTAAAGCTTTCATTTTTAAATCATCTTTTTTTTTATATTCAAGATATTCAATTAGTCAATGATTGTCTTGGTATTCATTGTTTTTAGAACAAATGAATATTCAAATCGCTAGTTTGATGGTTTGGTACTCACTTTAATGATAAGCTCTTTTTTTGTTATATTTTTGTGCATTTTCAGTGGATGGAAAATAATTTCTGAAAATAATTATAATTGTGTTTTCCTTTTTCTAGTAATGAAATTTCTTTTTTGTATTTTATGTGCTACTATCTACAAGAGAACTTCAGAAGTGTTTTTTGGTGATACAAGATATTTCTGATATCATTCTTTAGCCCATTATTAAAGTGCTGCAATTGTTATTCTATTAAAAGGGCTAGCAATGCTTTATTTTAGGGTTTTTAAATTAAGAATTCTGCTTTAAAAATGGTTATTTTCTACTATATTGAGCATGCATTCTTTTATTCTTGGTTTAATCATTTTCAAAAAATAGGAATGGGTCTTGAATTTTATGGATGACATTTTTAGCATGTTTCCTTTGATCATTTCTCGGTGGTGGGGATTTACCTAGATTTTCCCATCATTATATGTCTTGATGTTGACCATTTCATGCATTGCTCTTTGCTACAAATTCTGTATGGTCTTGACAGTTTCAGTGTGACATTTTTACTTTGGTTTTCATAAAACACCCTCCTGAAAAAATGCTAAAATGAAATTTTACTGTAGCACTCCTGCGAATTCTGGTTCAGTGGCTATGGGTATGTGTGTGTGAGGAACTGAGCCTTTAAAAATCTTTTTCCACCACTGTGATCTCAACACATGATTCACAACAAACTTTGACAGAGACAGACATGGTTTAAATGAACCAGTCTATTGCACTGATTTTAATTCTTTGTGATAATAATATACAAAGTAAAACGAGTCTAATTTTTAAATTTTACATTTATTTTCTTATTTGAATAAGGCTTTGATATGTCTGTTCTCTGCTTCTGCTGGCTTTGTTAGATAGGTTAGTGTCTTTTAAAATATTAAAATACTAACTGTTCATCAGGTGTGAGGATTTTGTGTTTCTTGCTAGTTTAAAAAGAATTCCTAGGTAAAATAATCTAACCCTGAGGTCTTGTTTGTTTGAAGTAACTTTTAGAGAGCTTATTTTTGGTTTCTGCTACGGTTATTGATCTAACACACATTGCAAATTGAGGTCAGAGATAGAAAAGTTTGACTAGAACATTACACCAGGGGACTCTTGTGGAATACAGGACTGGACAATTCCTATGGAACCAGATCATGGAGGGTCTGCAATAGGTAATAAGGAAAGCAAGTATGGGATCTGGAAGCAGGACACTGATTGGAACCAGATTCAAATGTGTGACAGTGAGAAAAAAGCTCTGAAGATGAGTGTGGTGGCGCACACACACCAAGAACTCTAGCCTTTAGGAGACTGAGGTGGGCGGATTGCAAATTTGGGGCCAGCCTGAACTACATAACGAGTTCAGTGTCCACTTGAACTATACATAGTACGACTTAGTCTAAAAGAAAAAGGAAAAGTAGGAAGGACCTAACTGCAGATCACCCACAGTATTTGGGGCAGATGAGATGGGTAGGGCTTTGCAGTGCATGCAGTAATCATCCCTTTCGGGTTAGGTCCCGATAGCCCCACAAATTAGTTTTTCCATCTCAGAGTATCTGTCAGAGAGCAGTTAGTCTGATCCAGTCTCTCAGAGTTTTCTTACACCTAAGCAGCGACTCACTGTGGTATTTTGAGGGTTGGTACTGATATACCTTCAGGGCTATTTTTAAGTAAAAGAGTGTTCTAAAAATCTCATTTTTGTAAATTTCCCCAAAATGCAAGACAGGACTGACACATTACTAAAGCCCCTCTTAGCAACTCATGCAAATAAAAGACTATTTAGCTAAAGTAGTTTTAGCTTTATAATAACCTTGATTCTGACCTTGGGTATTTAGATTTTACCAGGTAGTTTCAAGATGTAGTAAATAAAGCATGGACTGGTAGAGTGGAAATGCCATATGTTGATTAGAAAGAACATTCCTACCAGTGAGGCAGGCATGAGTCTTTTTTTTTCTTTTATTGAATTTATTGGTACATTTTAGGTATACAGTATAGTTATATTCATTACTGGGATCCTGTACCTTTACATGACAGGCCTTGGTTCTCATTTTTACCCCTTGTCCCTGCCCTCCCTTCACCCCCTCCTCCCCTCCCCATTTACAAACACTTTATTTCCATTTTTTCATTTTCTCATATTTTTTTCTTTTCCCTTATTCCCTTTCCCCTACCCTTCCCACTTTCCCTATAGCTTTAGCCCTTTTCTTATATGGGAATGGGTGCTTTCTCACAGTATCAAGGGTCAGTGGTAAAGTTGATAGTCTTCAGAAGAGTTGTAGCAAACACTGTCACTAGGTGTTTCCATTTTCTTCATTCCTAGAAATGTAGGCATATACATTATGATTCTAAAATTCTCAGGGAAATACTGGTCACTTGCTAAGTGCCTTTAGGTATAAGATAAGACATATCCACACCTAACACAGTGCTGGAGACTGAATCGTGTCCTATAAAGTTCATGTGTTGAAACTCTGATCCCCAGTGTAGGAATAGTTACATGAGAGTGAAAGAGTGGAGCTGCCCCATATAAGAAGACATAAAACCTCGCTCTCTCTCTCTCTCCCTCCCTCCCTCCCGTGCTCTCTCTCTCTCTCTCTCTCTCTCTCTCTCTCTCTCTCTCCCTTTAAGATCTTGATCTTGGATTTCCCAGCCTCCAGAACTGTGGGAAATAAAGTTCTATCATTTAAACCTATGACAATTTATTGCGGCAGAATGAGCCCATTAGATACCATCATACAGTTAATTTTATAATGAGATGTACCAAGATAAGGGCATAATAAAAACACCATGTAAGTAATAAATATTGTAGTAAAATTAATGTATTTTAGTAGTTTGAATTACATACATATTGTGCTAGTCAGTGCCCCATTAGTCTAATAAAATACCTGAGATGATCATTTAAAAGACAAGTGCATTTTGGTGCATTTTTCCTTCAGATCTCTGTCCACAGTCCATTGGTTGCATTGATTTTGTGTCTTTGGGGAAGAACATCATGGTGAATGCACATGGCAGGGGAAACTGCTCACTATGTGGCTCTGGGTAGTGAAAAAGAGAGGGAAAGGAGAGCCCAGAGTCCTAATATCTTCTTCTGGGACACTGCCCTAATAACCTAAATTCCTCTCGTTAGTCTCCACTGCCTAAGGTGCTACTGCCTCCCAGTACTTCACAGGCTA
The DNA here is from genome assembly GCF_012274545.1 of Fukomys damarensis. Classification (NCBI taxonomy): domain Eukaryota; kingdom Metazoa; phylum Chordata; class Mammalia; order Rodentia; family Bathyergidae; genus Fukomys; species Fukomys damarensis. The sequence continues at coordinate 54,992,607 of NW_022900942.1, read as the reverse complement.
AGGACCAAGCCATAAATACATGGGTATCTGGGCAGCATTCAAGGTCAAAACTATAGAACATACCTCAGGTGCCAAGGAAGTTCACCTTGGTTTTGGTATATGTAGTAACGTAACAGCCTTCAGGCGTCCTTGAATGTGGACTGCACTATATTCCACCCAACTGCAAAGTTCGTTTTCCTTTAAGAATTGATGCTTGCTTTCATCTATTCACGCAGCCACTCAGCTATCCATTCACTCACAATCTGGAGAATCAAAGTCAAAGACATAATTGTCCGTGGCTGGCAAGCTAGTGTATATTCTCATAGAGGTAGAAAAAAGGCACCTCCGACTGTGCAGATTATGTACAGCAAAATCTGTGGCCCGGTGGTGAGAGACATTCTTTTTAAAAAAAAATTAATTTTGTTGGTACATGTTAGGTATACGATATAGTAACATTCTTCACAGATTGCGTAAAGGTGAGAGACAGGGGTAGTCAGAGAGACAAAGGCATGTAAAGGGGGTCAGGGTGGAGGAAACTTGCATTTGAGCTGTATCTTAAATGGATCTTACAAATTTAACACATGGAGATGAAGGAAAATGAAATTTATAGAAGACTAAATTTAAAGCATAAGGAAGATAATTGTATATACTTTCAAGACGACCAGATGTAGCTCAATTTTATTAGTAGAGCATAACTAGGGAAGATAAAGATGAATAACTCAAAAACATACAAAATAAAAAATTTAAGCCAGGCGTGGTGGCTCATGCCTGCAATCCAGCACTCGGGAGGCTGAGACAGGAGGATCACTGTGAGTTCGAGGCCATCCTGGGCTACATAGTGAGTTCCAGGTCAGTCTCAACTACACAGTGAGATCCTGTCTCAAAAAACAAAACAACCAAAACATTTAAACATTTATAAATTAAAGTTAAAAAATTTAAGCCACATGAATGGTTTTTTCATCACAAACATTTCTTGGCTTTGTTTTACAGAAAAGGGAGAATTAAAGGGTTTTGTCAGTATTACAGGAAGTAGCAGCGGTAACAGCAGCGATTACAGCAAACACTAGAGTTCTAGGTTTGCTCTCAAACTAGCACCGGCAGCTCATGGTTCACCAGGCTCTGTCGGCAATATCAGAGGGAGACACCCAGGCTGTGTTCATCCTATGATGGCAAGACAAGCAGAGGGAAAATCACAATTGAGAGAACTTGCAAAAGGAGAAAACTATATTAAAACCTGGGGGTGGGGAAAAGAAATGAGGAAGTATGAACAGAATAGAAATTACACAACATCAGGGTACTGAAAAAAGGTAGTTTTAAAGGGTGGGATGTTTATCCCATACCACCTTAGACTTTACATTTCTTGTGCTCATCTTTTCTTTCATATTAAACTAAATGTTTACATTGTCAGGGCAGGGATTATAGGGCTTCCAGGAATTCAATAATTTTTTGCCTTGATTGGTGTTTGCAACATTGAGATTGATGATAAACATCATCATAGCTAATACCAATTAAATTTATAATGAGCAGTTTATGTACTGTGCATGGATTATTCACTTACTTACATAGTGTAACATAAATTATGCAGATTAGAACAGCAACCTAAAAGAGTTATGCCCTAGACCCTTGGGAATCCTGAAATTTACCTAAATCTAAAAATTCTATAGAAGTCAAAAGATTATATCTCATTTATTTAAAAATTATTTTCAGAGCACATATTTTGTGAAAAGCATCCCATTCAATAATTTTCATGCAGGAGTCATGAGTCTTGCTTTCTACACACATTATCACGAAAATATTATTTTTCCTTACTTGCAGCTATAACAGCTTTCTTCTGTGAAAAGAAAGAAAAGCTCAGAATATGCCCCAATAGGTATGCTACAAAGATAATAATGAGAAATGGCAAAATCATAATAAGGGGTTTATTAATTTAGAAATTTTAGATTTAAGAGTAGTCATTAAATTTTTATTTCATGTAAAAATAGAAATAACATGTTGGTGAGGCTAGAGAGATACTGGAATGTTATTCTCTCTTGTTACCAGTGGAGCATTCATTGTACAAAAGGTAAATTCAGATGATACATTCATGTGCAAAATATATCCTAGTTCCTTAAATAACTAAAAATAGAATTATTATGTGATGTGGCAATTCCATTCCTGAAGATGTTTTATATATAATATAAATATGGGAATAGATAGATAAAGATATTTATCTCCCAAATAATTGAAAGCAGAATCTAGCCACATTACTCACATAGTATTGCAAAGCTGCTGAATCCAGTTCATGTCCACTGATGTGTGAATAAACGAGATGTAATACACACACACACACACACACACACACACACACTCACGCACACACACACACAGAGTGGAATACTATTCAACCTTAAAAAGGAAGAAAATTTTCTGACAGAACATGGGTGAAAGTTTTCTCCACTGTGATAAGGAAAATAAGCCAGTCTCCAATGTGACAAACACTGCACTGTTTCACTTCTGTGAAGTGTGTAGAGTAGCCCAATTTATAAAGGTAAGGAGTGCAATGGTCTCTGTCAGGGACAGGGACGAGAGGAGGATGAGTTGTGTGTAATGGAAAACTGCTCTGAGGATTGTCTGAAAATGATGTGAATGTATTTAACACTACTGAATTATGCATTTGATATGGTTAATGTTGGTGAATTATAGGTTCATGTATATTTTATCACAATTTAAAAAGAGCAAAGTATCAGTAGAAATACTTCAGTTATTCTTCAATTTCAGAGATATTCTAGTATCATTTTTCATACACTGTTTGGAGAGCATACAATTTCGCAGTGGGTAGAAAACTCCACTTAATTTGTCCAGCTTTGACCATGTATGTGTGGTACATGCATATACTGATTCAAAGCTGAAAGAGTGGACAGAACATATAATCAAAAATTAAAATGAATAATTGCTTACATCCCAGCTAGTAATAACGTGCTTAACTGTTCAACATGGAACATTTGGAATGCTTTAATTTAGATTTCTTGATAAAGGGCCTATTTTTGGCTTGAAATGAAGAACAATTAATTCTACTGTAGGCTTCAGTAGTGATAATAATTTGGGGACCTGATTATACTTTATAATGATACCAGATAGGGTAATTTTTAAATGTTTTATTGAATCTATGAAGAGAACATTGTGTGACTTGCATGTAGAAGCCCTCCTCTCCAAAGAATTCTCTGTGGTTAGGTTAGTATTGTTAGGTCAGATTATGTGCCTGAAGATTACTGATACCTTTCTTGGGGTCACTGTCATAACTCCTACTGTTTACAATGAATCCCTTCTGCAATCTGGCCCTGAGTTTAATTTTATGTAAAAGCTGAGGATCCATGTAATATTCATTTCCCATACATAGACACATAATGGTGGGCAATGATAATCTTGCCATCATCTATGGATTAATTCAAATTTGATAGGCTCATCTCTCTCCAGAGATAGATTATGAAAGACTTTTAAAGGAACAGATTTCCATACTAACTTTGAACTTAATCAGCTATTTCATAATTATTCCAGGACTGCTACAAGGATTCCCATGGCTTCTTAGTATTCATAGCAGCAAGACAAAAATGTATGCAACCTTTCTTCATTTTAGGAGGTGGCAAAAGGTCTTGGTGATTACCCTTCACATGCTAATATTTCAGAAATCTATTATTTTGGCATAGTGGTAAAAGGGAAAAGAACTTTCAAGATTCTGCAATGTTCTTTCCATTCTTTATTCTCAAAAATATCTTTTGTGTAACTAAAATTCTTTTAGTGCCTGTGCATTTATCAAAAGTACTTTCACTCCTAGAATGTCACTAGAAGAAATATTGAACTTTTGCCATTTGAAGTGGAAATACAAAAATCAGGAGTTTGCAAGATAAACAGTTGCATTGTTTTATCCTTTCAATTGCAGCTAACAAACTGGGCTTCAGAAATATTTTGGAGAATGTCTCAAGAGCCACATAGAACCATCTTTCCTGCTTTGCTTCTTTTTAAAATCTTGCTTTTATTTTCTGATTTCTAATAATTTATGTATTAAAGGTAATATCATTTAAGAAATTGTCATACAAAGCATTTTCATAGCCTAAATCTTTTTATCAAAGTACATGTTCTACTGCTATCCAACATGGATAAAATATTTAATTGTGTGGCCATGATTTGTTTCAACTCAAAATATTTTCAAGCCTTTACATTTGAGGCATGCTATGGTTCAAATGTATATACTGAAATCTAATTGCCTATGCAACAGTATTAAGAAGTGGACACTTTCAGAGGTCATTAAGTCATGCGGGCTCCACCCTATGAGCAGGACCAATGCCTTAAAACAGAGGCTTGGCGCAGTTCTCCCTCTGCATGTGCATCTCCTTTCCCCCATGTGAGGGTGCCATCATGATAAACAGGAAAGATTATTGGAACAGGCCATTTTCATACACATAACCCACTGTCTCTTGATTTTGTATGATCAGTGGAATAGATTAGATGATGCAGAAACACTGACATACTCAACTACTTTATCAATGACAAAGGAGCCAAACACCCTCGCTGGAGGAAAGATAGCCTCTTCGATAAATGGTGCTGGAAAAACTGGATTTCAACTTGTCAGAGATTAAAACTAGACCCATGTCTTTCACCATGCACTAAAATAAGTGCCAAGTGGATTAAAGATCTAAATGTTGAAACAGAAACACTAAATGCTGGAAGATAAAACTAGACCCATGTCTTTCACCATGCACTAAAATAAGTGCCAAGTGGATTAAAGATCTAAATGTTGAAACAGAAACACTAAACTTGCTGGAAGATAAGTTAGGTAGAAATTGACGACATTGGCATAGGAAAAGATTTTATGAACAAACCCTCAGTAGCATGGGAACTAACACAAAGAATCAACAATTGAGATCTCATCTTTTAAGAAAGCTTCTGCACTGCCAGAGAAATCTCAAGCAGAGCTAAGAGACAATCCAGAATTTGGGGAAAAAATTTTACCAGCATTCCTCAGACAAAGGTCTACTATCTAGAATATATAAAGAACTCAAAAGAATCAGACCTGCCAAACATAAAGACCCAATTCAAAAATGGGTATCTGAAATGAACAGACAATTCTCAGACAAAGAAATAAAAGCAGCAGATAATCATCTGAAAAATGTTCAACATCACTGGTTATTCAAAAGATGCAAATTAAATCAGCACTGAGATTCCATCTCACCCCAGAAAGAATGCCTACTATCAAGAAATGACCAATAACAAATGCTGGTGGGGTTGTGGGGAGATAGGAACCCTTCTTTATTGTTGGTGGGAGTGTAGACTGATGAAACCACTGTGGAAATCAATATGGAGATACCTCTAACAACTAGGATTAGAAGTCCCATATGACCCAGCTATCCCTCTGCTGGGTATCTTCTCAAAAGAATTGTAGACTGATGAAACCACTGTGGAAATCAATATGGAGATACCTCTAACAACTAGGATTAGAAGTCCCATATGACCCAGCTATCCCTCTGCTGGGTATCTTCTCAAAAGAATTGAAAGAATCACACCACAGTGATATATGCTCACCCATGTTTATAGTGGCACAGTTTGTAATAGCTAAAACTTGGAAACAACCCGATTGCCCATCAACTGGAAATTGGATAAAGAAGATGTTGTTCTTTTTATAAAATGGAATACTACTCAGCCATAAAGAATGAGAAAATAGAGAGATTTATAGCTAAGTGGATGCACACTGAGGCCATACTCAAGTGAAATTAATAATTTCACATGTGTAAATACTGAATAGTTTCTCTAGTGTGAAAAAATAAAAGTGTAAATAATAATTAAAATGTATAATTGATATCGTGTAATAGAGAAGAAAAGTCTAAAAGAGTAGGGGAAGTGGGAGGGGTAGGGAAAAGGTAAAAAGGGAAAAGAAAAAATATGTGAAAAGGAAAAACATGGAAACAGTGTCTTTGTAAACAGGGAAGTGTGGAGAGGCAGATGGGAGGGCTGGAGAATGGGGAAAAATAAGAACCTAATAAGTGTTATATAGGTACAAGATCTCAATGATGAATGAAACTGTATTGTATACCTAATATGTATCAATAAATTTAATAAAGAGAGAGAAGAAGTGCAAGAAATAAATTACGAACTCTAAAGTATTTTGTTATAGCAGCAGAAACAGACTAAGACAATGTGGTTACCAATTCAGGAAGTAGGGGAAGATGTTTTCTATTTTCCCTTGGGCATTACAAAGACCTTATGGGAATCTTCCCCTCACTTCTATAAACATATGGAAGCCCAGGGTTATCTTCCTCTTTCACACACAGTTTGAGTTTCATAGGTTATTGGAGGTACATCTGATTTCAGACTGCTACACTCCAAATGCATCCCAACGATGAGACTAGGAGAGGGTGGGGAGGAGCCTGTCTGGAAGAAAGGGGCTGTGATTTCCTGGGAGACGGTGGCCTAGATTAGCCACCAGCATCCATCTCCAGTTAGTCGCTATGTGGGAACAAAGTTGAGATCCATTTGGTCTTCTCTAGTCTAAAATGTCCTTCATAGACAGTGATAACAATCTGCAGATTCTTTGAGCAAATCTGTTCTCCATATCACTCTCAGGAGATATCACAGCAAGAAGATGCGGGGTTTTTCTTTAATGCAATGGAGTACTACTCTGCCGTAAAGAAGGATGAGCTTCAGACATTCATAGCTAGATGGATGGACCTTGAGACCTTAGGGGAAATAAATCGGACAGAGATGTTTAAGTACCATATTGTTTCTCTGGTGTGAGAAATAATGGAATGTGGAAATACGAACTGAGATGTATGATGGATATAGGAAACAGGAAGAAAGTCTTCAATTGGGAAGGGAAAAGGGGAGGAGGAGGGAGAAAGAAGGAAGGGACAAGAAAAAAGTGAAAACAGAAGAAAAAATGGAAAAAAAGCTTTTGTTCATAGGGAGGGAGGGGGCTTGAGAGGGAAATGGGATGAAAATAAAATTAAAAAATTTTTAAAAGAAGTATCATGGGATGTCAATAATTTCACTTGTCAGTTAATGGATAAACTGAAATTGATGCTTTTTTTCATTTGAAAATAATATCATTTCAGTGTTAGGAATTCAGGCTGATACTCAAAAATGACTTTGCGAGTCACACTTGATGTTCCTCATTTGGGAAAGCATATGACTGGAGACTGCGCGCACAGACTCTTCAGAATTCAGGCCCTAGCTTACTCTGTGTGATAGCTTGAGTGTGTCTCCTAAACTCTGCATGCGGGGAACTTAATCTCAAAAATGACAAGCGTTGGGAGGCGAGGCCTCTGAGAGGTGATTAGGTCATGAAGATTCTGCCATGGTTGCAGGAGTAGATAGTTGCGAGGGAGCGGGTTCCTGATTACAGGATGAAGTCAGCTCTTACCTTCCTCACTCTCTCATGCTGTCTTATCCTTCTTCCTTCTGCCGTAGGAGGACACAGTATGAATTCTCTCACTGCTTCAGCTCCTCAGTCTTGATCTTCTCATCCTCCAGAACTAGAAGTAATGCATCTCTGCTCTTTCAAATCACTCAGTCTCAGCTACTCTGGTGTAGTAATGAAAGATTGGCTGAGACACTCTGTGACCTTAAGAAGGTACAGAACATTTCTTTTGTGTCAGTTTATCCATTAGCAAATAAGTACATAAAAGTTGGGGGAAATGCATACATGGCAATCAATTAAGACTGTACTGGTGGACAGGAACCTCCACAGTGGTAGATGCTCATTGTTATAATAGAATTTATAACTATTGTTTTCTAACTTTTCTCCAAAGTGATTATACTTTCCCCAAAGTGATCATTTCTGGCAAAACAGCTTGATAAATTTCTTGTTTATTGAAGTGCAGCCTTTAAAGCGCTTTGGAAGTTATCACCGTTCAAATACATGCACAGCTACATCTAATAAAAACAAAATTTACTTGGTTCTGAAACCTTGACTATCTCTGAATGATTTTACTTTTATTCATCCATCTGTCCTTAATACATCCATCCTCCTTATAAATGCTTCACGAATATGTTCTACAGGCTTGCACTGGTGAAATAAAGATAAATGAGATACAACTTTCTGGGATGCTCTATAATCCTCTGGTAGAACCAGAGACAGACAGGTAAGCAGACATCTACAAGGCTGGGCCTATGTGTGACTTGAGCTCACTGGCACAGTCATTGCAAGGAGTAGAGACAATGAGTCTCAGCGCTTTAAGGGTCAGGAAAGGCATCCAGCTTTCACAGCATTGAACAGTTTACTTAAAAAATCTATCATCTATCTATCTATCTATCTATCTATCTATCTATCTATCTATCTATCTATCTATAAGTTCGCCTCAGTCAAAATATAACCTTAGATGAAAATGATGCATCCACAACACTTTAGAAAACAATTAGGGTAAACTTGACTTCTTTCCAAGTCAGACACAGAAATTTACCTTTTCAATCTCATAGCTATTTTGTTAGGGAGCAGAATAAGCCGATTATGGCTCTTTTGCTGTTTTAGTCTTGTTTGGAGAAGGGTGTTGGAATGTTTTTATATAGCTGATTTGAATAAATCTGAGTTGTCACCACTGTTACTTACTCATGAAACTGGCCTGTCCCCTGGATCACAAAGAAAATGCACCAGGCAAAGTTTCCATCTCACTTTTCTGTATAAGGAATAAATCATCCTTTCAGCACAAAACACATAAAAAGCTGCAAAATTTGGTTTGAACATTAATAATTATTTAAAGTCCTATATATCTTAGGTTACTTTATCTATGGCAATGGGAATTCCTTTTTTTTAAAAGGCCTTTTATTTTTGCCTAGTAAAACAGGTCATTAGTTATATAGAGCATTTTTAGTTTTCATTTAAAAAGCTGTGTTTTCTATAATGTTAGTTTTCTTGCAAATGCAAACTGGTAAGATACGTGTGCTTTGATTTTTTCTTTTATTTAATGTCCCTAGAAACATGAAATCATATTACATTGGGAACTCACAGGGTGCTTAAATACAATTTGGAATGAGAGATGAATGAAAACACTGCAGAACCACTGAAAATCATGGCTCCTGAACATTCAGGCTAGACTCAAACTCTATCACTAGCATGGGCATCACAGCAGGCACAAACATAAGCCCAGAGGGTGGGCTGATGATGAGAGGTCTTGCTAACTTCAGTCTCTTTTTGTGTTTTTTAAAATCATATTTAAGAAATATTCTTGGGCCACTTAATAAAAAAGCTAAACAACAGGTTTGTTCTTTATGCTATAAGCCAGAGATCACAAAGCCGAAAGTGCTTCAGGAATGTGATCATTAAAGCATGCAAATATGGTGGCGTGTATAGAAAGGAGCCATTTTGTCTTCAATAGTTAAACATCTCTTCATTACTTTTGAAAGGCCACCCATAAAGCCTTCTAAAATAAGCTTTTTCCAAATTATCTATGAATGCGATTCAGTCTTGAAACAAAAGGTGGAACCGAAAGGCAAAGTGCTCCATCTAGAGTACAAGGAACCACATTTTTAAAACTTGGAAGGAATCCTTCAAGAAATGGCTCCTTTGAAATTTCCCTTCGCGTGAGAAAGAGACTGTACAAGACAAAACAGTATTTTCATTGCTTGCAAACATGAGTTGCTTCTCATCTTGTTCTGTTTCTCAGCTCTATTAGCCTCGATAAAACACTGAGATGGTGCAATGTGTGGTTAGCACCTGTGAGACTCTGGGTTCAAACCTTATCTTGAATACTTAAAAAGAGAAGTTGAGGATACAATTTTATTTGTTTTAGCTTTTGTGGGATGTATGTAATAGTTAATGGTCTCTTTGTAATGAAGCCCAATGATTGTTGTGGTCATGTAGGAATAGCTTGTAGTACTACTCCTATCATCTATATGACAGTATTCTGCAGCAAGTCTCTGGACAATACAGGAAAAAAAAGGCTTTAAAATGAACAGATGAAGAATTTGTGGAAAATCCTTCCAAATTATACGTCTTATATACACATGTGTATGTATACATTATACATATATGAATTAATTACACTAAATTGGATAATGATCATAAAATTACGTTAAAGCTAAAAGAAAGATTTCTAAGTGATTGATGATAAAAAGTAAATAATATCACTTATATTAGAGGGAAAATTAAGTCGATTAGTGAAGTATTATTGTGTGAATGATAATCAAAGAATATGTAGCCAAAAAATGTAAGCAGCATAAATGCACAGTAGTATTAGGATAAAATGTGCTTTTTTGATAATGGTTATTAATTTTCAAAACTTCATGCTTTGTTGTGCTTTTTCCTCATTCTGAAAAATATTGATTTTGTAGCTAAATTTCTATTCTTTCCTTCTTAGAAAGGTCACTCAAGCTATCTGTCCTGCTCAATAATTCTTATAAGAGCTGGAAATTTAGTTTACAGTGAATTGAACACCCATGATTCAAGCTTATTCCCTCCCTTTTTCTTTATTGGAGATCAAGTTTAACCATTTTACTCTTTATTATGTTCTATTCAAAAACTAGACTTTAGGGCTGGGGATTTAGCTCAGCAGTTTGCTGGCCTGCCTTGCAAGCGCAAGGACCCGAGTTCAATTCCTGGTACCAAACAAAACAAAACAAAACAAACAAACAAAAACAAAACTAGACTTTAAAGTCTCCCAAAGTAAATCTAGATATTTTCCAATAAATTTGATAGTAAGAGAAATCATGAAAAAAGTCATGAAGTCATTCATCTCAAATTTCTTTGAATAAGTAAAAAACTAGAACTGTTTTTATTTAATGTTAGTTGAGGATTAGGGAAGACCGCTTCTGGGAGGACTAAAGTATTTCTGGTCATCAGAGATTCTGATTGAAAATATTGCAACACTGAAAGCAAAGAATTCTTAAGCTTTGAATTGTTGTAGTCTTGAGTCATTCATTCATTCCAAGTTGATAAGTAACTCTAGTATCGTCTAGATTTTTGCAATATCACTAGTAATCTCTATTTTGAGAGCTTGCAAAACATTTTTTAACCATATGAAGTAAAATTGAGAGAATAGGAAAGTTGCTGACACATTGAATTGTTTTATAACAAAAATGGATCAAGAGATATTTAATTAAAAGTAAAAACCCTTGGGATGTTTTCCACCAAGTAAACCCCTCTGTTATATCTAATCCCTCTCTGTGCAAAAAGTTGAACCATGTTTAACTTGGAATCCTAGAAGGATGCAGTGAGTGCCATATTTTACCAACATAAATTATTAACTGGAGAAGTACATGTAATATTCATAGCTGGAAATTATTAAAGTAGATTGCAAAGGGGATAAAAGAACCTAAAAATGGAAGAAAATGAATCATTTAGCTAACATTCAGCTTATGGTGTTTCTTTTATTTATTTATATAATCAATTTTTTAAAAATGCCTTTTCCTTTTGCACAATGACAAATGGATGCACTAGGTTGCAACACAGTTGGACCACATTTGCTGTGTGGTTTGAAACTATATGGGGTTCAGCAGTGGGAGAGCATTCTCACAGGAAGTGGGTATCAGAGTTAGGAGAAGTGAGAGTCTGTTCTTTTCCATTTGAAGCCCATTCCAATAATAAGGAAACTGTTATTTTAGGAATGGGAGAACTTGTTCAAGTTAGTGTCACAACCTACAGATGATTTATGTTATTGGAAGGTTTCATTTTTGTAGAAGGGATTGCCATGATAGGTTCTAGGAAACTTGTTGAATAAATAAATATTTTTCTGGCAGATGTTGTTTTTTGCTTCCAGCCAATACCAATTGTGAGGCATAGAGCTTAGAGGTTGCCTAGAGTGATATTAATTAATGTGGTGAGGCTTTGCCTTTGAGTGGCAATGAGTTGATAAATAACTGCTATTCATGTGATGCAAAGTGGCTCAAAATGGGTCAAAAGAACAAGCCTGTGGCATCATTTCTTTTGTCAGATGCTTTGCAGCTATTTTCAGGTGTTCTTATTTGTATGAGGGAATATGGAGATTTTTTTTCCCCTGCCTATTGAAACTTGGATGGTAGGAGACCCTGAGAGATATACAGTGCTTCAGAAAGCAAAAGATGGATTGTTTTTATGTCCAGGAACCTCATTAGGATTTCTGAGGAAATAAAAAGTGGTTTGATTTGAGCCTTAACTAAACCTGCCAGGACTAGATTTTTGTGCTAAACTGCTCATCTTGTTGATGAGGTGATTTCAGGGTAAGTTCAAAAAGATTGCATTGTTCAGCGTGTGGCCCCAAGAACAATGATGTACAAATTAGCTGCATCCAATCACTCAGAAAAGCATATCATCATCACTGGGCTCTCTGACATTACCTTCCCTTCCTCTTTTCTTTTAGCTCAGAAAGTAAAATGGTACTAAGGAATAGAAAGAGCAGCTTGGGGATAGGACATAAATTTCTCAAAACAAAAAAAGGCCTATTTTTAAAGAAGAAAAATAGTTTAAATGATATTTATAGGTATCAGTTATAGTTTAAAGCATTTATAAATGGAGTCTAACTCTTCTGAAACACCTAGACATATGAGTGAGCTCTGTCCCATAGTATCTTCTATGTTATTATGGATGAGGGTTAGCCACAATAATGTGTATCAATTTCAATTAAACGTAATATTCTACCCCAAATGGAATTTACAATACAGTGTGTATGTATCAAAAACCAAGGGAATAATTTGGCATTATTGGAAATGACTTGAAGTTGTAGGCATATATGATGCTGTTTTATGCACAGAGCCTTCATATTAATAAATCCCTCCACATTGGCATCACCAGAGAATTGGGGGCTACTGTTTATCACTGTGTTTTCAAAAACCATCTTATGCATTCAGGGTGCCTCTAAAATTTTGAGATAATCATTTGAGAATGAAATTATGAAAAATATCTTTGTGCAATGATTAAGGTAATCTACTCTAATTGAGAAGCTGTGGTAATGATAAAGATTCTCAGATTCTAATCATATCTTTTATTCATGTAGTTACTCATTAAATATTCACTAAGCCCACAGTATGTCCCGGGCATTTACTGAAGCCTTGTATCTTTACACAATGATAGTCTTTTTTTCTAAAGTTATAGAATATCATAGTTTTGCACCCAATCTGTACTAATACTGTTTTAACTCAAGTCACAAAGATATTAGGGGGTCTGGAAATTATAAGAAAATAAGTAAAAATTTCTTAGCACATATTTCCAGCATTATCAAGAAGAGGACTCTTTCTCAACACAAATATTTAGCCTATTTAACTGGCAAAATAATGATAATAAACAATCATTAATGTATATTTAGTATCAAGTGTGTGCCCAGTGCTTTCTATGTGTTAGTATAGTTAAATCTCATTTAGCCCTAAAAAATTACTATTTCCATTTTTTGAGTCAAGAGACTAACATTTAAAGAGGTTAATTGCTCATGATCACATAAGAAAAATTTAGAACTAGAATTCTTGTTAAGTTCTTGACTTTTAAACAATGAAAAAAAATATATAGAATAGCTTGATGACATTAGCCATTAACTACGCTTTAGCTCTTGTTCAATGTTTAATAAATGCCACTTTCCGATTTTTTTATGATTTCCATTATATATTTTTATTTCAGGAAAAGAGAATTGTGTCAGTGATTTTTAATGTTTGATTTTTAATGAATCTCCATACTGATTTTCATAATAGTTGTACTAGTTTACATTCCTACCACATTGTAAAAATGTTCTCTTCCCCACACCCTTGCCAACATTTGTTATTATTTGATTTCTTGATGATATTCATTCTGTAGTAAAATGGAATTTCAGTGTTGTTTTAATGTGCATTGGTTTATTAGCCAAAGATATCAAACATTTTCTCCTGTATTTATTGGATATTTGTACTTCTGAAAAGTATGCATTCATTTTACATGCCTATTCATTGGGAGGGGTTTTCATCTTTGACTACTTTATATATTCCCTATATAATAAGAGATATTATTCTTCTGTCTGAGGAATAACTGGGAAAAATTTTCCCATTGTGTAAGTTGTTCCTTCACTCCGTTGTTTCCTTTGACGTAGAGAAAGTTTTTATTCTCCTGAATTTCTGGCTGTTACCTTTTCTTGGACTCAATTTCTTTGCTTACCTGATCATTGATGTTTTGTATCATTTTGTTAAACTCAGATAATTTTGTATTAGTGTTTTCTGTAGACTCATTGATTGTTCATTAAATTCATTAACAGTTCCATTTCTTAGAAATTGATGAGCACATTATTAATCTGTTTTTAGATATTTTTTATCTTTTCAAATAATTCAGTTGTGTGTCTTTTGATTTCCTCAACCTTGATGTCACAGGAATCAGCTTTGGTAGAGATGAGAGATTTCTGATACATTTTGTTGTCTTATTTTCTCATGTTTCTATTTTGTGTGTATGTGTGCTGAGATTTGCAAGAATTTATAGCAGAAAGACTTTGTTGCTAGTAGGGAGATCGCTAGTTAGTATCTGCTTTGTAGTGCTGCACTTTGAGTGTGGCTAACTATAAACCTTTGCCTGTGTCCTAAGATCCAAGCATCTCTGTTAACTTGGGAGGAGCCGATGCAGTGTAATTGGCTCAGCACCCAGTTCTCTGTTAATGTCCGGCAGTAATGTTGATCACACAAAGGTCATCTGGATATTGGCATACAGAGAAAATGTATTACTAGCAACAACTATGTCATTCTGGCAATAGCAACTAATTAGCAACAACTGCAATTATCAAACAAACTAAATATTGACATACCATAACCAATAATACACCATCCTTAACTATAGAAAATAGATCTAAATTATATTTGAACATTTAGACAAAGCAAATACTGACAACAGTAAATATCTATTTAATGCCACAAATATGTGTCCACCAGTGGATGAAATGAATTGAACATCAATGGCATAGAGTTAACTATCTAAAGATTAATGAAGATTAATGGTTATATAACAAAGATGGAATAGGACATGGAAAAATGAAAGAAGCAAAATTTCAAAAATTAATTAATGGGCAATGAGGAGGAGAAATATTTGAGATAAAGCATCTTATTAGTGAGCAAAAAGAAATTAATAGAATTAGGTAAAGGTAATAGAATAGGAAGAATAAGAAAAAGAAGAAAAAAGAAAGAATGAGAAAAAAGAATAAATAAGGACAAAAAATAAAAACTTTAGTTATTAATTTGAATAGCAGTCTAAGTCTTTCTGATGTCATTGAAGTCCACAACTGATTGAATATGAATACAACAGGTTGTACCAGATAGTAGGAACGGCTTAATTTGATCAATTGAAAGCCTTCAAAAGCAGAACTGAACCTTGCTTATAGAAGTTCTACTTATGGACAGAAGCTTCAGCCTGTGCCTGAGAGTTCTAGCCCTTTCTGACAGGCTGCCCTTCAGATTTTAGATTTGCCTTAAATCTGACTGAAAGTCAATTCTTTTCTATCAACCTTTTAATATACATATGTCCTATGTGTGCATGTAATCCACCCATATTTATTTCCATAGCTCCTTTTATATGTTAAAAACTATGAGTTTTATCAAAATTTGCAATTCAAACCCAACACCTAGGTTTCATTTCGTACTTCTTGCTGATGTAAGGCTTTCATTATCCTTAATGTAATTACTTGTGGGATAAAGTCCAGCGGATGCACCTAATTTCCCGTCATTGCTGTCTACGTCTCCTTCCTAATGGAGTCCCTTGCTTACCTCACTGTGGTTGTGAGGTGACTAGCACCAGCTTGTCTGACTGTTTTCATGCCATTACCAGCCTTCACATGTAATCATACACTTTGCTCCTTTCTAGACCAATGTCTTCTTCACCCCACTTTTTCTCTGACATCTTCTGCTGACCATTGTACTATACTAAAACCCTTTTCATCCCACAGATTATCCTCCTGATATGAAAACTCTCCTTACAAACTTGGACACCTATTTCCCAACTCCCATGTGAAAACCCTCCCTATTCATGCTCACACCTCACTCTGGACCACTGCAGTTCCCTCCCACCCAACCCCAGCGCTGCTACATGGATGTCTTATGCAACCTTACCCGTGCTTCTTGGACCAAATTGTTCAAGCATAAGAAAGAGAGTACTAGCTGCATTAGAAATTCATTCAGTCAGTGATTCTCAATTTGGAGCAGTTTTATCCACCAGAGGAAATGTAGCAATTTGAGGGGATATTTTTCATTGTCAAACAGAAGGCTGCTGTTATTTCATAGGTAAAAACTAGGAAAGCTGCTAAAATCATACAATGCATGAAACAGCTCCCCACAACAAAGAATATTGGGCAAGAGGTCAGTGGTGCCAAGTTGTGAAACTCTGCTCTAAGCAGATGTGCTGAGTGCACCATGCCCAGGTCACATTCCACACCAACTAAATTGGAACTTCTAGGAGTAGAATTCAAAAACTTGCATTTTATTCAGCTTTCCAAATAATTAGAAGAGTAACAAAAAATTGAGAACCAGTGTAGTAAGGTAAGCTAGTCTGAAAATTGAAATAATCTATAAAGTGGAGGACAATCATATCTTCCATTCACATTACAGAATTTTCACAATTATTTAGAAACTATTGCCATATGAGATAGCATAATGGCATTTTATTGTCACTGGACTTAGTTATATTATGTAAGAAAAAGCAGGAACTCTGTATCAGGTACAAAGAACTCTAAATCTATATATTACCATGACATGGAATTTCAGTTAGCCTTCTAATATTCTATTTCGAATATTCTATAACTTTAAAAAGATTTCCTGTTTATAGAAAGTAACTTTGTACTTTTGATTAGATGGCATTACAATATACTGTGTATCTCTAATGATTTGGGATCTGAATTTAGTGCATAGAAATCTTTAGTTTGGCATGATTTATTTATCTTTGCAATAGTAGGGAACTAAAAATTAATAAATAAAATATTTTTAAAGGAAAAGTCAATCCATGTTAAATAGCATTCTAAGACACTCACTGGGCCACCCATGGTATAACTGTCACAAGTATTCCAAAGCTTCTGAATGCTTGTCAATTATGTCTGAATTGTTTGCAATGCTTTGGAGGAGCCAAGTTGGTGAAAGCCTGTTTTGGAATAAATAAAATTATTGATACAGCTGAAATTATTATGCTCATGTTTAGGGAGGAGGTAATTGCTGAAAAGTAAGTTTTCTGTGTTTCCTTTGAGACCTACTAAATAAGAATTTGTGGAGGCTGTACTGAGGTACCTAGAGATGTGGTGAGCTCCCCCTGAGATTTGACAGCATATGAATGTTCAAACAGTGTTATGTCTGGTTGGGAAAAATGACAGGCTTCTGTTCTGTTTCTTTTCAAATTTTTTTCATTTTGACATTATTGAAGACTAGCAGTTATATGAAATAGTAGAGAGGTCCGTTATTCACTTCACCCAATTGTAGTGTCTTGCATACTTATTATACAACATTAAAATCATGAAATTGGTGAATCCTCAGCTCTTGCACATTGCATTAATTGTTATACACTCATCTTTGAATGTGCTCATGTATTTAAACTACCACATGTGTAGTTCTGTGACTGTCCCCACCATCAAGGCACAGTACATATCCCGAACAAACGTTGCTTTTATGTTAATGAAATCCAATCAAATGTTTTCTCCCGGGGGGGGTGTCATGTTTTTGGTGTTAAATCTAAGAACATTTAACCTATTTCTAGCTCGCAAATCTTTTATTATATATATATTTTTTCTGACTTTACACTTTGCATTCAAGTTTGTGATCCATTCTGAGTTAATCTTTATCTCTGGTTGCCCCAATGTTTAAACAGTTGAAGAGGCTGCGGTTCTTCTACTGAACTACTTTTGCACCTCTGTCCTATATTCATGAGCTTTTTTCCCTAGGTTCTTTATTCTGTCCTACTGATGTGCACAGTGCACCTCTTCTCCATCACTGCATTGCATCAGTTAGTGTAGCTATGTAATAAGTCTTCAGCTGGGCATGCTGGTGAATACCTGTAATCCCAGCACTTGGGATCCCAACACTGGTGCAGGAGGATCACCCCAAGTTCTAGGCCAGCCCAGACTACATTGTAAGGTCAAGTCCAACCTGAACTACATAGTAAAACCCTGCCTCAAAAAAAGTCTTCAAATGAGTTAGATTGATTCATTCCAACTTCTTTGTGTGTTCAAAATTGTTTCAGCTGTCCTAGGTCTTGCGCTTTTCCACAAATGTATGTTAATATAATATATAATTATTTACAATATATATAAATAAAGTATAAACTTGTCTATTTCTACAAAATCATATCATAATTTTAAGAGAAACTATATTAATTCTATATATTTGGGTAGCATTGATTTTTTTAATAATATTGGGCTTTCTAATTCATGAACATGGTATGTGTCTCCATTTATATAATTCTTCTTGGTTTTCCTTCATAAGCATCTCACAATTTTCATTACACAGAGCCTGCATATGTTTTGCTATGATTTTTCTTAAATATTTATTTCCAGCTATAAATTTGGTGGGTCTAATTTTCTGAGTTCTTTACATATTCTAGATGTTAGTGCTTTGTATGAAAAGTAAATGCCTAGATATTTTCAAATGAAGAAATACAATCAGCAGATAAAGAAATTAAAAAATATTCAATGTCATTGGCTATTCCATCTGAGAATTGTAAATTAGAACAACACTGAGATTTCATCTCACTCCGGAAAGAGTGACTACCATCAAGAAATCAACCAATAGCAAATGATGGCAAATCTGTGGAGAAAAGGGGACCCTTCTCCACTGTTTGTCAGACTGTAAACTGATATAAACACTATGGAAACCAGTATGAAGATTCCTCAAAAAACTAAAAGTATTTGACACAGCTATTTCCCTTCTGAATATCTTCCCCAAATATTTAAATACATCATACTACAGTGATGTATGGGTATCCAGCACAATCCATAATAGCTAAATCTTGGAGGCATCTTGGAGACCAACAGATGAACACGTAAGGAAACTCTGGTATTTATACACAATGGATTACTACTCTGCCATAAAGAAGGATAAACAAGTCATTTGTAGGAAAATGGATGTACCTAGAGGCCATAATACTAAGTGCAATCACTCAGACACACGTTTATATATAAAGTTTAAATATATAAAATCTAAGACTTCTCTTATGTGAAAAACCTCAATATATATAAAATTTAAAACAAAAGACAGATAACAGGTAAAAAAGAGATGAAAAAAGTTATACAAATATTTATTTGGAGTAATGCAAATTTTCAGTTTCTATTTCCACATATTGCTTACTAATACAAAGGGATGTGAATTTTGTTCATGTAGGCTGTGATGTTTGGACGCCCATTTATTAAAGAATTTTTATAAATTAATTGGAATTTTCTAGATAGAAATTATTCATTTGCAAAAAGAGTCATTTTATTTCTTTTATTCCACTATATATATTTTTATTTCCTTTTCTTGATTTACTGTGCTGGATAGAATAAGAGTAATGAATAGACATTTTTGCCTTATTCCAAAATTTAGGAGGAAGTAATTGAATATTTCATACTTTCCACTAATGTTATCTGTCGGCTTCTTATAAGTGCTCTTCATCAAGTTGAACTTGCTGTCTACTTTTAATTTCTTATATTAAATTTCTTCTTTTAAAAATCATAGATGGCTATTAAATTTTGGCCTGTGTTTTTCCATATGATAATATGACTTTTCTTTATTATGCTGATAATCACAGAATTTTAAACTTCTAATTACTTTTTCAATCTTAATCTGTCCTCAGGAAGAAGAAACGACTGTATGTTCATTAAATAAGTGTCTTAGGCTATGTTTTATCAACATTCATGTAAAAAAAGAGCACATTAATTGAACCAAATATGAAATTATTGTATTAAAGTATTCCTGTGTCATATAAACATATACAGGGCTTCTGAGTGTTATGAAAAATGAATGCACTTTACTGTAAGTGTCCTCCAACAAATGGAAATCAATTTTATAAATATATATTCCCTTAGTTTATTTGCAGAAGTTTATTTGCAGAACAGTTTTGGAGGGTACTTAGTATAGAAACCATCAACTATATTATTACATTGCCATAGATAACATTCTTCAATTCCAAGCACATTGGTACATTTTTGCTTAACTTAATCCTTCTCCATTTAATGGCTTGTATAAGTGATAGTCGTTGCTTTTTTGGAGACTCTAATGCATTAAAATGGTTTTGAGTTTGGAAAAAAAAAGGAAATCATGTCCCCGTGTAGAGTATGTATAAATGTATGCATATACACAAAGAGTTATGTATAAATATATCACATTACTTATACAAGTAAATGAATGACTCAGATGTTTTGAGAGTAAACAAATCAAGCAGCTAAGTAAATTAAACACTTTGGAAAATTGCACTATCATGTTGGGCAACTGAACTCAATTTATGTGCTGAATTACTTATCCACTCTTTGACCTCAGAAAATTTAAACCCGACGGGAAGCAAAACTTCTGGTGACTTACAACTGACCAGCATTCATGGCTCTAAATGAAGAAGGTAAACTTGCTAATTGTGAAATATAATTATTTTAAAAATATCTTTCAGCTTTTTGTATTATTTTCCTAGGGGTTCCAAAATAAATTCCACAGGCTAGATAATTTAAAACAACAGAAATGTGTTATTTTACTGTTCTAGAGGATAGAAGTGTGAAGTTAAGTTTAGGCAGAGACTTGTTCTCTCTAAGAGAATTAAGGAAGAATACTGTGTTTATTGCTTTTGCTTAGCTTCTGATGGTTGCTAATAACTCTTACCATTGCTGGGCTTGTTGATGAATCACTCCATTCCCTGTCTCCATTGTCCTTGGTCCTTACTCCTTGTGCCTTCAGATGACATTCTCTGTGACTCTCCAACTCTTTCTTCTCAGTGTTTACTTCTGAGCTCCAGATGGACACATTTTGAAGAGTCATATTTAACCACTGCATATTTCCATGTTGTTTTTGAAGACATTCAAACTTAACTTCTCAATACTTCCCCTTGTACCATGAACATTTTTATGATGCAACTGTTTTCAGCTAATTCTTTACTTGCTCTCAGGGTGAAATTTTGCAGGGACATGGTTCTGAACATTAGCTTCTCCTCTTAGGTCACTTTCACTTCAATGACCAACCAATTTGTTTTGCAGAAATAAGTGCATAAGCAAAGGTTCTCCTCCAACTTTGCACTGCTAAGAGATGCTCCACTTTTCTCCTTCATTGGTTACTCATTTAAAAATATATATCAAATAAAATGTAAGCAGCAAGCAATTAACTAAATTTCACAAGGATAAATCAGGTACCATTTACACATAGGAAATCTGTAGCTTTGCCATGCCTACATGTATGATTTTTAGTTAGGAATTCTGAAAATCTAGAGATATCCAACAAGTTATTATGGCTATATCGGTTGACCTTCTGGGTGTGATCACTGTTCTAAAGATTAATGATAAAAGGTACAACTTGTGAAAATAACAGCTAAATTTTCCATATATTTGAATGGATAATGTTACTGTCCAGTTGGTGGGTTCTTCTCTCACGCCAGAAAGAATTACAAGCCAGAAAGTAAAGAAACATGCAAAAGCCCTTATTGGAGAACAAAAGCAGTAAGTTCCCAGTAGCAGGAGGGAAATCTAAGAAGGAAATTACAGGACTCTTTGTCTAGGGGATTTTACACAAAATCGACTACATCTCAAACCACTGTGGGCCCAGTTGAAGTCAGCCTATGAGATTATGGGCAGGAAAGTTTCAGTTAGAAGTGAGTCTGTAGGAACTTGAGGTATGTAGTAAGTGTACTTTTGCAAGCATCCTTAATTATAACTTTTCTAAAATCATCAGCACATGCAGAACAAAAGCACTCTTCAGAGGAGTATGAAAAGAGGCTTGGTGGCACCGCTTATCTATCACCTTGTTTTTACCACAATCTGGACAGGAGGATCCTACTGGTTCAGTAGGGAAGCCTTGTTTATTGGGCCAGCAGATTCGTGACCTGACCCCTGGCGTCTCCATCTGGGGGCCTGGCTTTTTGTTAGCCCTCAGTCTCAAGCTTCATCTTATCTTGTCCTTCACTGGGTCATCTTGACTGCTTCTGGGCTTGCTTTTTCCCTGGCTGCCTGTCCTGCCCACTGAACTCCTTCTGCCTGGAACGCTCCCCTCTCCTCATGGGCCAGAGTCACTCTGGAAAGTCTTCTCACCTTCCCACACAGGGTCCTGCTTGTTCTCAGCATTTTCTAACACATGCTATGTTTTACTTGAAATGATTGCTTAAATCACTGTTATGTGTCTCTTTTCGGGGAAACTGTACCTCAGCTTTGACTAAAGGAAACCTAACACAAGCCATGAGTATTCTGAACATGGTTCATCTTCCTTGGTCTTCTGCTGCTTCCATTTCAATTTTCACAAAAACACAATCACTCGACATCATCAATTCTTGATGAACATGACAATTAAGGACTAGTGATTAGTAGCATCTTTAGATGGAAATCTGTGGGAAACCTTTACTCTCCCTTGTCTTGACTTAGGATAGGGAATGAATAGAGACTGTAGACAAAGAAAAAGACAAAGAATTTAAAAAGCCACTAGGAAAGGTAACTTCAAAGAAATATAAAGTAGCATTAACTCTTTTATACAATTCTTTTATATTTAACATAAATAATTTGAATGTTGGGGCTGGGGATTTAGCTCAGCGGTTTGGTGGCCTGCCTTGCAAGCTCAAGGACCCGAGTTCAATCCCCGGTACCAAAAACAAAAACAAAATAAAACAAAAAATAATTTGAATGTTTTTATACGTATTTAAACATAGTTTGCTGCTTTGGTTCATGAAATTCATTTGTTCCACATTCTGGGGAAGATGACCACAGTTGTGTTTGTCGCCTGAAGCAGAGTTTGCTAAGTGAAGCAAAAATTTTGCCGAATGCTTCTGTTCATGAACTATTCCTGAACGGAAACATTCATGAACCAAAATATTACCATATGCTTACATATTGTGTTTTGCTTTATAATGCCAAAATTCAGTGTGTTCATTTTTGATAGTTGCACCCCCGAGAAGAGTAAAGTTTGTTAAAATTAAGCAACCCATCACTGGCATTCACACCCACTGTCCTTCTTCCACCACAGGCATCTCTTGGCTGATAGCAATTCCTGAAGCATCCTCCACAACTTGTCAGCATTGGTACAGTGTTAAAATAGGAGCAAGACCTAAAATTCAGAAAATCTACATTCTAGTTTCAGCAGCTGTCTGACCTTGTTTGTGAACTGAAGTGATAATATCCTACTTCCCTGGGGAGGGGGTCTAAAGAAGAAACAGACACACAAATATGAAACAAGATGAGTTCCCATGAAGGCGGAGAGAAGAGAGGGAGAGGGAGAGAGCAAGCACAACGATCCTGTAAGCAGAGAACCAAATAGGAATAACACATTCTAAATGACTGACCCCGATGGACCTGTAAACTATGACAAAGCAAAAAGAAACTTTGAAATGACCAACATGCCTTATGACTTTGAGATTCCTATAAGGCACAGCTAGAGACGTAATCTCCTGAGATTACCTTGCTCTTTTTTAATGATAAATCTCCCTCCTCCTCTTGAGTTTTAGTGAAGTAGTTGTGTGTTGTCGGTCCACGTGATCAACACATACTTTTCTGAAAACACGGAGTTTATAGTTTAACACAGAAGACAGACATTAAGCAAGTACTCTCACCACAGCAGGACTAGAGCATGGGTAGTGCCCAAGACAAACACGTGATCCTTTGTATGATTCATTACCAATGTATTGAAACTCAGGATTCAACTTGGATCCTGATCAGTGTATGGAGAGGCTTTCTGAGAGGTTCAGAGAGAAGAGAAGGGCATCGACTAAGAAAGCCTACTTCATTTTCACTACAAATTAGCAGATTTGGAAGAGATCAGCTGCCCTTCCCCTTTGCTCCGAGCTCCCCGATGTCTTTGCTCTTTTTCTCTTGTCCTGTAGGAAGAATTGCCCGTCCTTTCTCTTTGATGACATTTGGGAATGTTAAAAGTCGTCTTTTCCTTTCAAAAGCATTTTTAAACTTTTTTATTGTAAGGGGAAAGAAGAGGGAATAAGTTAAAGTTTAACATTACAGTTTTTTGGCTTGGGGATTTAGCTCAGCAGTTCGGTGGCCTGCCTCACAAGGGCAAGGACCCGGGTTCTTTCCCCGGTACCAAAAAAAACAAAACAAAAACAAACCAAAAAAAAAAACAACCCCACATTACAGCCTTTTTTTCATTAGGTAGGTCGTTAATATGCTGTTACTCTGGAATGTAGGCACAAGGCAGAACAGCGCGTGGACAAAACACATCTGCACTAAAAGCAATGTATAAAAGGTTTTGAATCAAGACTCTCTCACTAGCAATAAAAAATAGACATTTTTACATGAGGCATAAAGCAACTAACAAATGAAGCTATAATCATAGGATTATTAGCAGATAAACTTGCTTGCATTTATAGAGCAATAGATCTGTTGGGAAACATCCAGGAGGTAAGTTAAAAAAAAAAAAAAAGAAAAAGAATTCATATGAATTTATATGAAATTTCACAGTGCTATGAATGATTTATTATAACTTTATTTGTATTAACCCAGATGGTGCACAATTTGGATATGTAACCCTGTGTATGGGAGATGCTGTATAAATGCCACACATCTCTGTCATGCCACCGTGACTGAATGCCAGGGTAGCATTCAGCTCCAGAAGGCCTCTGCCAACACGAATAAAGAAGGGAAATGACATCTCACTTGTTGGAGGAAGAAACACAGCACAAACAATAACAACAATCAAGCCATCGGAAGAGCAATTAACGAGGAAGAATTCATTCTAAATGACTGCTCATGGTGGACCTATAAAGTATGACCATTACATCTCACTCACACAAAAGAAATCTTTGAAATGACTGTGCTTGGAGTTTCTGCCTTAAAGTTGTTGTTTTCAATAACAATCTATCTTTCCACTATTTGTTACTCTCTGATGATATCCCTCCTGACATTCAAATCAGGCTTGGGAGAAACTGCTCTTCGCATTTGAGTTTCAAATTCCTTCCTGTAGAAAGATAGCTGGACCTCTTTTTCTTTCTTCTTTATGATTTTAAAGAAGCTCTTAACTTAGAGTTTCAAAGTGACTGGGGACTCTCTGTATAGATTTAAAAATTGCTGGGTGCATTTTTCTGCTGAGCACATCCAGAACATCAAGTGCCTCAGTTTCACTGTGTAAAACACAAGGACGCTGTACTATCAGGGATTTTTTTTCCCCTGTATTTCCTTCCTTCCTTCCTTCCTTCCTTCCTTCCTTCCTTCCTTCCTTCCTTTTTTCCTTCTTTCCTTTTTATTTTTTTGGTGTTAGAAATGAATGCAGGGTTTTGCACATGTTAAGCACAACCTCTATCCCTGAGCCACCTTGTATATTCTTTAGGGCTTGGTATTTATTCATTGATTTTTTTGCATTGAGATTTGTTTCTATTACTAAGAAATATACTTCATTGTGGTTAAAAAAATTGAAAGATAATCATCAAATAGCTGGGTCCAGATTTAATCAATCAAGTGTATGATGATAATTTACTGGATTAAACAGATGGCATCTATCAGCAAGTCAAAGACAAACTATATATGAAGAGGAAGACTTTTGGAGAATGAGTGTTTATTATCATACATGTTATGCTGAATAAATTTAATTCTTCAACCCAGTCTAGATGGAAGCCATGAAGAGAGTCTTGCTATTAGGGAACATTTTACTCTCATCCTGAAATTTTGGGTCATCCACTTATTCTGATTATTCCACTTTACAGCTGGGCTCTGTCACTTTTGGCCAAAGAAAAAGGAGAGCAATTTGTTGAGCGAAATTCAGGTGACTCTAAAATGTCCTTTGAGTAAAATAAAGATGAGAATAGAGTGAACTGCTTGTAAACTTAGCTCTTTAAATACTCACTGTACCTACAAAATTATTAATTTTTTTAAATTAAAGGTATACGGACAATGATTAAAGTGAGCCCACCCAAATTCTTGTCTACATTTTTATTTCATGGTTATAATCATTTCCCGGGATCCCCACAATGAATAGCCACACATATCATGTTTTGAAACCACAGAATTTATTCTCTGTGGCCCCAGAGGACAGGCATCTGAGATAATGGTGTCAACCCGCTCCTGAGCGGAGTATGTCCTTTGCCTCTTCCAACTTCTGGTGGCCCCAGCTGTTCCTTTTTTTTTTTTTTTTTTGGTGGCAGCACAGTGCCACCATTCCTTTCCTATATCAGACTTCACAAGACCATCTTTCTCTGGATCCTATGAGTGTGTATTTCATCAGATTTAATTTCTATCATAATCCAATGTGGTCTCACCTTGATCACCTTAATCACGTCTGCTCAAACCTTATTTCCAAACAAGTTCACGGTCTGAATCTTTACAGGATGCTGTTCAACCAAAATTTAAAATTTTGTATCAATCTCACATCCCTCTCTGAGTTAATTAGGGCAGAGAAAGAGTGAGAGAGAGAGAGAGAGAGAGAGAGAGAGAGAGAGAGAGAGAGAGAGAGAAGAGGGAGGGAGGGGGAGAGGGAGGGAGAGAGAGAGAGAGAAAGTGGAGATCATCATCTCCTAATGATGATATTTAAGCTTGCATAACTCCAACTGGCTGTTACATCCATGGCTTAGATTCCTTTCAGATCTTTGTTAAGGTTCAAGGCTCAAGTTAAGAGTAAGTTAGTTCATACTGTCATCTTCCATGGCACAGATTTTTTTGCACAAGTGAGCCATCATTTGTGAGGCAAACTCACTGAGTTGTCTTATGACTTACAACTTTTTTGGATCAGTTTCAGCAAAGTCAAAGCACTTCAAAACTTTGCCATTATCTTTTATGAGCAACTCAGATATTCAGCAGTGAATCATGAAATTCACTTCTTATAGAAGGAAAACGGAAAATGTGAAAATATCAGATTTAATTACAGCAGCTACTTTTATTTTGTAGGGTTGTTAGGAGCTTCAAATCTTGTCTAACAGGAAAAGAAAATATTTAGGAAATATGTTATTTGCATCACTCGGGCCACCGTTAAGAAATGCTTTTATCTATTTAAGATTGATGTTTGATTCATATTCAAAGTGTGGTAGTGTAAAGAAAAGAAGCATCACAGTTGCTCACATGAAGCATATACCTACATGAGTACATGTGATATTGCTAGGCAACTGCAAAGTAGTGATGAATAACTCTGAGTGTATTTGCATTTGTGCACAAACAGAAAAACAAAGTAATCTAAAGACATGAACCTAAATCTTGTTATTTACTTAAAGAATGCTTTGAATAGTTTCTCTTCATCTACCTTTGCCATACAGCTAGCTACCTGTCTAGCAGAGTTTGTGAGTATAATTTAAATGCAGAGGGGAGAAAATTCTCAGAATTATGGATATTTCTGCTTGTTTCTATTAAAAATATTTTATATACAAGTTCTATTGATTACATGCCCTAAAACACCAATGATTTTCTGTTTGTTTATAGAAACTGAATACAATGGTAATTGGCAAGAGCTAGGGAGAGGAGGAAACGGAATTGTTCTTCAATGGGTACAAAGTTTCTCTTGTTTATTTTCTAGAGATCTGCTATGTAGTATATTAACCTATGATACCCTGCATTTTGTGTTAAAAAGGTAGATCTAATGTTATGTTCTTGCAAAAGTAAACTAAATCATAGTGAAGCAAGTGAAAGAAAGCACAGAAGAACCCAAGGAAATTGTGATGGACAAGTTTAGTACCTCCGTTGTGGTGATGGTAGCAGTGAATGCAGGTGTCTGCGTTACATCTGTGAGATTCTTGTCCATCAGTTATACCCCAGTAAAGCTGAGAAAGTACCAAAGAATAACAAAATGTTTATTTATTGATTTCTATATATCTTGAGTTAAAGATACAGGAATCCAACATAGATGGGCAACTTGCTTCTCCTTTAAAATGTGTTTCTTTTTCTATACAGAAACATAAAACTCTTTGAATGTATTTGCCATAAATTAAAATTAAATTCAGTAACACTCATGTTAAATAGCAATTGCAAGAATAGTAATGCAACTGATTTAATAAAACATAAGACACACAGGATTTTAAATATTGAAAAGTTCTATAGTTTAATATCAAATTTCAATAGAATTTCCATAATTTTTATAAGTGAAAAACATTTTAAACACTTGAATAAGCTCAATTTTCAGGCTTGTGAATATTTCAGGCACATTCACAATTCTTTTTTCCTAAATGAATTTCTGTTTGTTTGTTTTTTTTAAATCCAGACTTTACATGTATCAGACATTCAATCTTTCCTTACAGACCAAAGACTCAATTTTAATAGAACTTTTTGTAATCTCTGAGTTTGAAAAAAATTTAGGATCAAGTAAGTCCCTTCTGTCCAGAATTTTCACAAACTACTCATTCCAAGTGAATTATCTGGTCACCTTAGGTAACAGAGAACGTCTCTCCCTTCTGCCCAAAGTGGATTATTACAAACATATCTTCTGAGAAGCGTAGAATTGAAACCATTCTCAACACCCCAGGGATGGGTATGTGAATCTTCCCACACTGGCAATGGCTCAAGCTTCGCACCTAGAAACAAATGGTTTATTTTAAGTGAGCGAAGACCAAAACATAGTGTAGTGACATAAAGTGCTTACTTCCTTACATTTTTATTATACCTTAAGACAAATAAATGAATTTTTAATTGATGATTTTTTAAGATTAAAGCTCACTATTTGTTGTAAAATTTTATGAAAATGAACAAATGCATTCAGTCATACAACCATCACCACAGTCAAGAAACAGATAGTTTTGTTAACTCTAAACAATGTTCTCCTTCTTTGCACTCAGTCTCTTTCCAGCCACTAAGTCCTGACAATCTCTGATTGATTTCCTCTTCCTGTAGTTTTGCTTTATCCAGAATGCCATACCAGTGGATAACGTACTGCAGCCCTGGGTCTGGTTTCTTAATAATATTCCAATGAATCATTTTTAAAATTCTTTTAGAAAATGAAAGGCATCCAGTTATGAATAAAACTGTTGAAACCTTCATATCCCAGTTGTTATTAGTTTTCATTGCTCTTGAGTAACTAAGAGGTGGAATACTGTGTCACATGGTAATTGTGTATTTTATTTTGTAAGAAGTGAAACAGTTGTTTTCCAAAATTGCACCAGTTTACATTTCCACCAGTAGTGTGTGACATTGCCAGCTCTTTGAGGCCCATTGAGCTGTTGATATAATTTTTAGCTCTTCTCATAGATGTACAGCTGTAGTTTTCACTTGAAATCCCCTCACATTTAAAGATTTGAGGCTTTCTATACTTGTTTATTTGCTACCCAGGAATCTTTCTTTTTTGGTGAGTTGAATGTTGGAATCGTTTGCTCATTTAAGAATCTGGGTTATTTGAGATCTTGCTCTTGTATCAACAGATTTCTTTCTACTCTTGGTACAAGTTGTTATGCTTTGGATTGAAAATGTCTCCCAAACATACATGTGCTCAAAACAGGTGCCTGGAAGATGACTGGATCATAAGAGCACAGTACTCCACTTAATTAGTGATGAATTCAAAGCTAAAGCTGCTACTGGGAGGTTGGTTTATGTCCCTGTCACCAGATGCACTGCCTGGAAGGGTAGTTCTTATCTCTGGCTCTACTCTTTTATCTCTGTTTCCTGGCTGCCATAGGTTGAGAAGATTTGCTTTTCCAGGCTCCTCCACTGATCTGTTTCTACTTTGAAACCAGAGGACCATGCATGGACTTTATCCTCTGGAACCATGAACCAAAGTAATTCTTCTTCTTGAAGCAGAGGGAAATCCTTGTCAATGAAGTTATTTTCCCCCAATAGTTATGATATTTTTCTTGCTGCACTGAAGTATCCCTGTGTCATTGCTCTGCACATACCTCTACCAACCCCACAAGGGAGTAAGATGACCTCCTTACAGAAGGACAGTGGAGAAAGCATTAGTTCTCCACTAGACCTGCACTGCTGCTTCCCCAGTGGAGAGGGAGGAGTTTATCATGACTCCCTAGTGGGGAGGGAGCACAGGCTGACTCCACTGATTCATGGAAATAGGACACATCATCACTTAATGGATGGAAAAGCCCCAGCTCTCTACCTGGTCTTCCCTGAGGCTATTCCACCATGTTAATTAAGGTACATCATTAGAACCATATGAGAACAGATATCTAGCCTGCTCAATAAGTCATTGCCAGCCTGGAGGAAGAACCAAATTTTTTTCTGTGATGTTTTCCAGAGTAGATCTGTTATTGACTGCGGTTTTCTGTCTATCTGGGCTGCCTCATTTGTGGTTCTACTACTGGTGACACCATATTTGGTGTGGGGATATTCTGTCTGGACTTTTTGGCATTTCAGGTTGTCTGTGTCTTCTCAAAGTTTGGTATATAAAAGACAAAAACTAAGTCCAGGGAATTTACTATTATGTTATAGCCTAGGATTCTGGGACTCATTGCCTTCTTCTCCAAATCTAGGGCATCTATCTATCTATCTAACTGTCTATCTATCTATCTATCTATCATCTATCATTGTGGTACTAGAGCTCAAACTCAGGGCCTTTCTCTTGCTAAGCAAGTGCTTTACTACTGAGATATACTCTGGGTTCCTGTGTCTTTTTTTTTTTTCTTAGTATCAGGGGACAAACTTGGGCCCTTGTGCTTGCGAGGCAGGCAGTGGAACCACTGAGCTACATCTCCGGCCCCCTGTGTCATTTAAAAAAAATAGGTAAGTATAGATATATCCAGAGACTAAGTTTGGATTAAATATCAGTGTGATCCCCACTCTGAAATCCTATAGTTCTGGGGAAAAATAAAACAATTTGAGATCATGATTTTAATCATTTTGAGACATTTTAAAGACCAAAAGCAAAATGATCAGACTTAAGATACCTTGAGCAATGCAGAGAGCAAAGGGAGACTGGGTAAGAGGCTGTTGTTATAACTCAGGTACAACACAGTGAAAGAAAGTGACAGCCCTGGAACAAGAAGGAATCTGAGTGGGAAAAGAGAGTGAATTCAAAAAGACATGAATAATGATTAGTAAAGGAAGGGAGGAGCTGGGCGGGAGAAGTTTTCATATTTATTCTTTTCATATGTATTCATCCGTTTTCTATTCTGTACCCTGAGCAGAATTTTAGGCACAGCTATACATACAAAACATTCTTGCCCTTTAGAATATTCTTGTGCCACAGACATAAAAACAAGTCATTGCAGTGCAAGTACTATCAGTTGTCTTGGCCTGAAGTAAATTTCTGTTCTCAGAGGTGTTATTTCAACCTTCATAGTGAGATTTAAAAGATGATAATATTTCAGTTATCTCAGACATGGAGCTATTAATTCATCTCTGAGCCAATGTCTTCCTACTTTGTGGGGTGGGGAGTGAATAGGAACAGGACTTGTGATTTGGCAAATAATAGTTGGAGTCCTCTTCTGCAACATAGACAGGCAGGACCCTGTCCCTCATGTCACTTCAGGACTACAGCTGATTAGGGACATCACAGACCTAAAGAAAATAGTGCAAATATGAAAATAATATTAAGTACCTCTAAGTACAGTGGGAAGGAGACAGATACTAGAATTTTAACTTGGAGGGTATAACTGGGAACCCATATTTTGGTGACATGTATCCTGTAAACACACATAAATATCTTTTAAATTTCATACAATTATAGGGAAGTTTTCTCTCCCTTAGGATGAATGTCACTTTATTGTTCTTTTACTTTAAATAGATCCTAGAATCTGCAGAAAAATTTGAAGCAAAAGGATTCAAAGGAAAAGACTCACTATGGGATGAAACAAAAGTGGGAATATCTCAAAAGCTATGACACAGAAGCCCTGGCAATGGTTACGTTTCCCAAATGATGAACATTCTACCCTTCACCATAAATAATTCCTCAAACCAGCCGTTCTCATAACTGTATTATCTACTTTCACTGTAGAGAATGGCACATAATTTAGAATCAAATTCTGCCTTTGATAATACACAATAGAACTGATTATTGTCCATCGAATTCTAAAAAGTAAAGCTGCAGAGAACCTAATGAACATTTGAGGGTTCTTTTAGAATTTGACAGTCGAGCTAGCTTTGTGTAGACTAAATAATTTCTGTAGTGGAAGTGAAGCATGTATTTTTACGAGTTCAAGTGATTGACAGCATTGTTAGAACTGAGTGTCAACCGAGTGGGGGAGAGGAGAGAGAAGGAAAATGGAACATGACCGTCCCTGGTAACAATCTTCACCTCAGACTCAGGGAAACAGAAAGATGGGTGCTTTATAATAAGAAAATATTGAAATGATTAAATATTTATAATGTTTATGCTATTTAAATTCATCACTGCACCATTTTGTATAGTACTTAAAATTATTTATGATTTCTCCAAATATAAGACAGGATAATCTGCTTTTGGACATACAGAACCTTATATTACATAATCTGCTTTTGTACATACTGAACCCTGCCTGTTTAGCTGGCTGAAGACTACTTATATGTCCATAAGGGTCTCTAATGTCTTATTTCCGGATGGATCTCTAATGTCTTATTTCGGATGCCATCCAAAAGGCTGAATATAAAAGAGACAGTACATGATGCCAGGATTTGAGTTCAGAAGCTTCTCAGTGGCCGGTTTAGGAAGTCAAATCAGTCTCTCTGGAAATGGTGCCCAAACAGTCAACACCTTGGCAATGACTACCAGCTTGCACTTCTCTGCTCCTCCGTCCCATTCAGAATTAAGAAAAGAAAGCCAAACACGCTTTCCAAATTTATCACATAGGACATCTTGTTCTAAGTAGCCTATTTCCAGACTTCTCAGGCCAACAGCCTCCAGTCAGGGCAAACCTTCCCTTTCCTTCGCGGTACGGTCTTCCTACTCACCTCTGCCTTCAAGTCTCTGCCAAGCACAAATGATAGTTCCTCGCCCTCCTGCTGTAAGGAATTTTGAATAGTTGTGTTGTATTTTTTCTCATTGGTGTGTTCTATTATTTCCACACGTCTTTTCTGTTCCTCTCCCTAGCATCAGTCAAAGAATTTAATTTTAAATCAGGTTCACAGATAAGGTTGGCTGTGTCACGGGAAAATAGAATCTCTCAACTTAGTGCAGATACAGTAAATGTACAACTCAGACGCTCGTGTTTGGATTGGGTCTTTGAGTTTGGGGAATCTGATTTTTTTTTTCAATTCTTTATATGTTCTAGATATTAGTCCTTTGTCTGAGGAACCACTGGCTAAAATATTTTCCTGCTCTGTGGGCTGTCTTTTCAATCTGTTGGTGATTTCTTTTTTTACGCAAATGTTTTTAATAAGATGAGATCACAGTTGTTGATTCTTTGTAGTATTTCCCATGTGGTCTGGGTTTTGTTCATGAAGTCTTTGTGCACACCTACGTCCTCAAGCATTGTACCTTGTCTCTCTTCTAGCAGATTTAATATTTCTGTTTAAAAATTTAGATCTTTGATCCATTTTGATTATATATTCAGTTCAGTTCATGGTGAGAATCATGGGTCTAGTTTTAATCTTCCACATGTAGATAGTCAGTTTTTCCAGACCCATTTATTAAAGAAGCTGTCTTTTTTTTTTTCCGATGAATCTGTTTGGTCCCTTGTCAAAGATAAGCTGGCTGAGTGTGTTTGGGATTTGTTTCTGCATCTTCTAATCTGCCCCATCGATCCTCAGTTCTGGTATGTTTATTTGTTTGTTTTTTTGTTTTTTGCCAGTACCATGCAGCTTTTTTATCTAGCTCTGTAGTATAATTTCAAGTCAGTGATTGTGATGCCCCTGCCTTGCCTTTGTTACCCTGAATTGTTCTTGCTGTTCTAGGTTTCTTCTGATTCCAAATGAATTTTAGGAATGATTTCTCTAGATGTGTGAGGTATGCTAATGATATTTCGATTGGGACTGCATTAAAACTGTATAACAATTTTGGGAGTATAGCCATCTTCACTAGCTTGGTTTTTCCTACCCATGAGCAAAGGCATATCATTTCATTTCTTTTATGTTTATTTTAATTAATTTTATTGGTACATTTAATGTATACAATATTATGACATTCATTGTTGCAGATTTGCACATTTACATAATCTACCTTGGTTCTTATTTTTTCCCCATTCCCCTTCCTTCCCTTCAACCCCTCCCTTCCTATCTACAAGGACTTTTATTTTACATTATTTTTTCATTTTCTCGTATTAATTCCATTGCCTTCTTTCCTTTCCCCTACCCCTCCCATTTTCCCTTCCTCTTTGTCCCTTATTTTCCATTTCACATTATCTATTATACCTTTTAGTCCTTATTTACACTTTGAGTTTCTCACACTAGAGAAACAATTCAATATTCATGCACGTGTGTCCTGTTTATATCACTTAACGTATTACTTCAAATATGCATCCATTTAGTTAATGTCTCTAATTTCTCGTTTTTGTGGCTGAGTAATATTCCATTTTATTAAAATTTCACATTTTCTTATCCAGTCTTCTGTTGATAGGGAGTTGGGCTGCTTCCAAGTTTTAGCTATTACAAATTGTTCGACTATGAACATGGGTGCACATATATCACTATGATAGGATTCTTTGAATTCTTTAGAGAAGATACTCAGCAGGGGAATAGCTGGGTCAAATGTGACTTCCAGTCCTAGTTCTTTGAGGTATTTCTATACTGCTTTCCACAGTGGTTGCACCAGTCTACACTCCCACCAGCAGTGAAGAAGGGTTCCTCTTTCCCCACAGCCCCTCCAGCATTTGTTATTGGTTGATTTCTTGATCGCAGCCATTCTCTCTGGGGTGAGGTGGAATCTCAGCATGGTTTTCATTCGCATTTCTCAAATGACCAGTGATGTTGAACATTTTTTTCATGTGTTTATTTGTTATTTCTACTTCTTTTTCTGAGAAACATCTGTTCATTTCAAATGCCCATTTTTGGATTGGATCTTTAAATTTGGGAGGTCTGATTTTTTTAAGCTCTCTCTCTTTTTTTTTTTTTTTTTTTTTTTTTTTTTTTTTTTTAGTTCTTTATATATTCTAGATAGAAGATCTTTGAGGAACACCTAGTGAATATTTTTTCCCACATTTTGTGGTGTCTCTTCATATGTTGGTCGTTTCTCTTGCTCTGGAGAAGTTTTTTAATAATAAGACATCCTACTTGTTGCTTGTTTGTGCTAGCTCATAGGCACTTTTCTGATATCCTCTTCAACCCCCTTTTTCTGAATACTGTAATTTTCATTGTAAAGATCTTTTACTTGCTTTGTGAAATTGATCCCTCAGTGTTTCATTTATTTTGATGCTATTTTAGAAGATGTTGTTTCCCTAATTTCTCTTTCTATAAGTTTTTTATTTGTGTACAGGAACGCTATTGATTTTTGAGGGTTCACTTTGCATTCAGCTATGCTACTGAATTTGGTATTAAATCTAGAAGTCTTTGGTTGGAGTTTTTGAGGTCTTCTGTGTAGCTTATCATGTCATCTACAAATAATGAGCATTTCACTTCTTCCTTTTCCATCTTCATTTTTTTTTCTTGTCTAATTGCCCTGGATAATGTTTCAGAACTATATTGAATAGGAGTGGTGATAGTTGAAATCCTTGTCATGATTCTGATTTCATGACAAAAGCTTTCAGCTTTTGTCCATTTAGTACAATGTTTGCTGTTGGTTTGTCATAGATGGGTTTTTATCAGATTGAGATAAAGTTCATCTATTACAATTTTTATAGGATTTTAAAAATTATTACAAATAAGTGTTAGACTTTGTCAAATGCTTTCTCAGCCTCTATTGGGATGATCATGTGATTTTTGTCTTTGGCTCTAAAAGTGGGCATCTGAGATCAATACTTCTCAGTTGAAGAAGTAGGAACAGAAAATTTATTTATTTCATGTATTTATACATGAAAAATTGTTCAACATCCCTGGTCATTTGAGAGATGTGAATTAAAACAATGCAGAGATTCTATCACACTCCATATTGAAACGTACTAATAAAAAATAAAAACTGGAACAAGGCAACCAATTAAATTAAATTAGATGAAATCTTTAAAAAACAAAATTAATCCAGTTATAGAATCCACAGAAGACATGAAGTTCACTGAAGAGAATATAGAAATAGCAAATAATCACATGAAACGATGTACATTATTAGCCACTAGGGCATGCAAACTCCTTTGTGTACAGGTACCTGGATAGATCCAGGAAGGTATCACTCTGAACCTATCTGAATGACCGGTAACTTCAAATGCTGGCTAGGATAAGGAGAAACTGGACTGCCCATATTGCTAGTAGGCATGCAAAATAGGGCAGCCACAGAGAACATAACAGTTTCGTGCAAAAATAGCATGTGCTAACTATATAACCCAACAGTTGCACTCTTGGGCACTTATTATGGAGAAATGGAAACTTCTCAAAAAACCTGTACATTAATATTCATAGCAGCATTATTCAAGATCACCATGCAAACAACCCAGTTATTTTCAATGAGTTAAGCAAACCTTGAAACATTCATATCAGGAAATACTACTTATTAGTAAAAAGAAGGGAATGTTTATTGATACACCAAACACCCTTGATGAATCTCCCAGAGGATTATGCTGATAGAATAAAGAAGGTCATGTCAAGAGTTTGTAGGTGTATGATTCCATTTATATATCATTCTTGAGGTGACAATATTATAAAAAATTAAAGACCAGCTTACTGTTAACCTAGAGTCTTGCAGAGGATGAGACAAGAAGGGGAGTAAGCTAATCTATGAAATGGCTCCATGGGAGATTCTTGTAGTGATGGAAATATTTTGTGTCTTGACTTCAACAATTTCAATATATTGGTTGTGATATTGAGCTATAATTTTACAAGACGCTCTTGTTGGAGGAAACTAAGTAAAGGGTACATAGGATCTCTTTGCAGTATTTCTTACAATTTCATGTGACTTCTATGGTCTCAAAATAAAAATTTAAATTGAATATAGTTTAATTATATAATGAAATGAAAGGGTTTTTTTTTTGAGACAGTTCTCACTATGAAGTTTAGTCTGGCTTCTGACTCACTGTGTAGCACAGGCTGTCCTCCTTGGAATTAATCCTCCTGCCTCAGCTTCCTGGGTGTTGGAATAACAGGTGCACATCATCACTCCTGGCTCATGCTTCTGTTTATAGCTTTTCTTTTATGACAGTAGCTATTAAATACCTTTAGTAACCTAAATCTGAAACAAAAATGTATTTTCTTATTTCTAGTCTAGATTACTTTAATTAAATAATTTTCCCATAGTGCAAGACAGTCTTTGGATTAATCAACAAGAGTGGTAAAGGCCTAGGCTCTAACCTGAGCTAGATCTGTGTTGGGCCCAGGGAGTTGTTGGGGCTTCCATACCTCAAACTCTAATGTAGTGAGTCTGCCTTAGCTGTGGCAGTACCACAAGCCCAGTCATCCTTCTCCAGTTCCATCTTTGTCCAGTGAATTTGTTGGTGTTGCGGTAAAAAAGGAACCAATCTTCCTGATCAAATAGAAGCCCACTTATTTGTTTATCCTCATGCTAATATAACGCAGTCTAGATCACTGTAGGTTTATAGTAAGCCTTGACATTGAACAGTATTGATTTTTCAACTATAGTCTTCACAAGATTACTTTGGCTCTTCTAAAATTTTTGCACTTTGGAAGGCAACTATGCTAACCACTATACCATCAACACAAATTTTTGCACTTTGATGTAAAGTTTACGGTTTTGGCAAAATAGATTTCTGTGATTGCATTGCATTTTAACTCATAGATGAATTTTAAATTTGACATCATAAATTATTGAGCCTTTAATCCACCAATATGTCTCCATTTATTTACTCTTCTTTAATTTTTCTCAAATATGTTTTGATCACTCACTCTAGTTGTCCCGCATACTTTTACTTACATATTCTTGAATATTCTGTTTTACGATACTATTTGAAAATGGTTTTATTTTCAATTTATTTTTCCTGTGATACAGAAATGCAGTATCTTTTTATAAATTAAGTAAATCTCATCTATAGTGCTGTGTCT
Source organism: Fukomys damarensis (assembly GCF_012274545.1). Lineage (NCBI taxonomy): Eukaryota > Metazoa > Chordata > Mammalia > Rodentia > Bathyergidae > Fukomys > Fukomys damarensis. The sequence goes on along the minus strand of NW_022900942.1, from coordinate 54,954,715 downwards.
ACATTTTCATTTCCACACCTGTGAAGTAAAGCATCTAATAGCATCAAACCCTTAAAAATGTGAGATTAAATGAGTTACTATGTATAAATTATTGCAAGAACATTGTTGAACCTAGAACGAATGATGAGTGAGTGTTGGTCATTGTTTTATTGAGCTTTCAGAAAATGTGCTTCCAAGGCAATATACTTATTTTGAAGGATGAGGCCTAACTGAGGTCCAGTGAGCGGTCCTGGAAAAGTAGTCTTCACTGCAAAAGAAGACTCTTGTGCTAGTTGTTACAGGGTCGCATCCTCCAGCCAGAGTGAGGTAGTCCAAGTCTGTGTTCTTGTCATGTCTACACTGATAGGGTGATTCAAAAGAATAAGTTTATTTCCTTTCATCTATGTCTGATTCAGAAAGTTGAATTATTCTGAGAAGAGGCGCCAAGGAAGAACAGTAGTGTGCCAAGAAATGAGTTGGCATCATGAGATAGCAATAGATACTGATGGTAAAATGTGCACTTTATGGATACTGAAAGCTATGGGCTTAAGAGCTGACAAGGTTTTAGTTTTCTTTTGACATTTAAATCAAATCTGTGAACTGTCAATAAATAGAAATATAATTTGAAATTTAACAGTGAGACAAGGTGTAATATGATTCTAAAATGTCTACGTTCAAAGATTTCAAATATGAGAAGTAATTGAATTAAGTGACTTGGTCTCATCTCCATTTAAGATTTTCCAGATTCCAAGTTCATATATATATATATATATATATATATATATATATATATATATACATATATATTTGAACTCAGGACCTCGTGCTTGCAAGGCAGGGGTGGTGCCACTAAGCTAAATCCCTCGACCAAAATTTGTATGTTTTTCTATGAAATTTGCTTAATTTTGAAGATTAGTTGAGCATTCTGGAACATACCGAGATGACACTTAGAGAAATCCACGGAGACTGAATTTGTTTTCCGCCCTCCGTGGGGGTCACAGGAACGCTTGCTCCTTCGATATACACATAAATCTCCCCGGCCCAAACTGCAGCTTCTTTCTCAGAACTCCACATAGCTTCTATTGTGTTCAAACAAAATCGGTATTGTTGAGATGTGACATTTTGTTAATTAGATCTGGAAGACGACGATTAAATATTGTTTGATACAAACAAATATCACATATGCACGATTTACCATAATCTGCTTTCCAAGCATAAATGCCAAACATTAACTCAATGTTAAAAAAAAATTAGAGAGATTATGGTGCAAACATCCAAAATGTATCATTATCTAAATTTGCCAGTTTTTGTTTTCTCTATTTTGGATCTAGTTAATACCAGTGTAGGAGTAACAGAGAAGATAAACGATATCTGAAAATATATCATAAAGTTGTATTTACATTTAATTGTAGGATATCTGTTTTGTTGTTGTAAAACATAATGACTCCTTAAGGAATTTTAGAAGCGAAGAAAAGTACAATAAATAAAATAAAAATCAATTTTACTTTTATAATCTAGACAGGTCTGTTGGTAGTATGTTATTGTATTTTCTTTTAACCACACTTTCAGTACTCTTTTTCTCTTTTTACACCACATACACACACACACACACACAGTTGATTAGTTCATGCATTGTTATAATCTTACTGAATCATGGAAATTTTCCCATTACCTTGAAGTAAACTTCAGAAGCATGAATCGAAATGAATGCAAAATATTAAGTAATAAAGAATATAATATTGCATTTAATCATCCTCTCATTAATATTTAGGCTATTCCAAAATTTTACTATTACAGATAACTCCATTAAATATCATTGTCCATAATAAATGCCCATGAGAGATATTCAGTTGGTTATGATTTTCAAAGGCTTTTGATTCCTAGATATTTATGAGGTTTATCAGTTTACAACATCAACTGTGTATGAATATAAACTTCACTCTCCCCACCACTGATAATTATAAGCAATGACTTTGTCAATCATGTCTAAAGAATAATCTTTTATTACTCTTCTTTAAAGAATAATCTTTTATTACTCTTCTTTATGCTTTAGAACTAAATTCTCCCATAAAATTCTCATGTATTGAGAGGGGAGGTTTTCAGAATATTATTTGATTATGGGAGTGCTATACTCACCCATGGATTAATCCACTGGTGAGTTCATAGTTGAATGTGCTGTTAGGAAGTAGGGCCTGGTTATCCCACCTGACCCCCTGGTTGCCATGGGGTGAGCAGCTTTTTTCCACTGTGCCTTCCTACCATGTAATTTCTGCCTTGTAGCCAGACAACCAGACATTTAATCCTCTAAAACTATTAGGTAAAATAAACCATGTTAGTTTAAATTGTACTTTCAGGAAAGCAACTAATACAGAAAACTGATTGCAGGAGTAGTAATTGCTGCGACTATATTTGGCCATGTGTTTCAGAAGCCTTTATAACTAGTCTGTAGAAGGACTTTGGAAAGGTTTGGAGAGGTGGGGTAGAGAAATCTTAGAATGCTGTAAGTAGAGCTTAATGCAGGATTCTGATCTGTGCTCAGAAGACCAGAATGCTGATAGAAATGAGGACAGTGAAGGTCAGGCTAATGAGATTTACATGAGGATGAAGATTGAATTAAACAGTGAATTAGTAGTCATTCATATTACATTCTGGCAAAAATCTTCATTTTTCCTATGTTCTAAAACTTTGTACAAGGCTGAATTTAAAGGTGGAAGACTGATAAGATCTCATTACTTACAAAATAAATTAGTCTTTTGCCATGTTTGTTAAAAAATATTTGTTTAACTTCCCATTACATATTTTAACCTATTACACATAAGTGCACACACAATTATACATATACATATGCATGAATGTTTTTATACAGTACAGACCATGAACATTTTAGTTTGTTATTTCTGTGAGATCTTCTATGTATTAGAAGTCTTAACCTTATCTGGGTATGGTGGTGCGTGCCTATAATCCCAGCACTCCGGAGGCTGAGGCAGGAGGATTTTTGCAAGTTGGAGGCCAGGCTGGGCTACATAGGGAGCTCAAGGCCAACCTGAACTATATACAAAGCTCTGTCTCAGAAAAACAAAACAAAACAAAATCCTAACATCATATTAATTAAATATTCACATTTAAAAATTTTCAGATTGCTTTATGATTTCATCATAAAATATATTGGATTATTATCTTAGCTAGGAAACTACTTTCTTTGGAATTATCCAGTACTATTGATTAAAATATTGTATATTAAACTGCAAATCTGTTAAATAACTCTCATCTTAAAATAAATTCTTATAGAGCCTGGACCAGATTGCAGGGCTCTTTTGTTCTATTGTTTTGTCTAAATATCCCTGGCTCAGTATGTTCTAGATCTCAAAGGAACTGGAGAGATAATGGTTCATCTTAATTTTATAATCTCTTTATTACTTTGAATGCAGTGTTTAAAGTAATAATATCCTGACTTGAAGTTTGCTTAATGAGAAACACTAAAATGTGATATCAATGTTTGGTATCAGCGAACCACTACTCTGATAAGCCATTCACTTTCTTGCATTCTGCATCCCAAGTCCTCTATTCCCCCAGGTGATAGTGCCTGCAGGTGGTAGGGCTCAGTCTGCTAAGGAACATGTTAAAATTATTTGGGGATGTGAAACCATAGTTATGACTGCATCAAGGAGCTCAAGAAGGCAAACTGCGAAAAGACAATTCCTTTTTCTGGTTTTAATATCAATCAATGTGAATCTCATAAAATAAATTGGGTCTGTATTTCAATTTTCTTTTGCTCCAGAAGTCCTCGGTAAATCTTGAGGACTAAAGAAATTGAAACAAATCATTTCATAATTGGCTCTGGAATCTTTATAGCAGTATTAATTTGATTTTATTTGAATTTGTTCAATGGTTCATTTACTTGTTTGTGCATTCTTGTTTGGTAGCTTATTCAGCAAATAACTTTTGTGCCTCTGTTGTGTACAAGACAGGATGGCAGGCACTGAGGACAAAATGGTAAACAGACCAGAATTATCTTCTGCCTTCCTGGGATATATAATCCAGTCGGGAGACCCGTAATGGCCAACTATAATAAATATGTATGGAATTGAAGCTCAAGTGATGCAGTGCTAGGAGAACTTGGGCTTTTGTAATTGGTGTGTAAATCAGATAATAATTTGCTGAGGAAAGGATACATGAGCTTAGTCATTTATTAGGACTCAATTAGGAAAGAGAAAGAGTGGGAATATGTAGGACAAAAAGGAGGTGTGCGAAAGTCCTGTGGTGGAAGGAAAATGGGAGAAAGAGAAACTGAGAGGCATTCAGTGTATGGAGCAGATAGGGGCTGAACTGTCTAATGATTTTTCTATCTTTATTCTAAGAGTAAATATATTACAAGATCTTAAGGATGAAACCTGGCATTGTTATTAAGTGTATCTTCTATTCTGCTCTGTAAAGTGCTGATTGGATGGGACTGCTGTTTGCAGAGTAGCTGAAAGCAAACTAGTTGGAGATAATCTGGGAAAAGATGTTAGTAATTAGGAGTAGGTCCAAAGTCTGCAAACTCTAGCCTGCAAGCCGAAGCCACCCCCTCCACACACACTTCTTTTTGTAAGTAAGCTTTGCAGGAAGATTTCTATTTCCAATTCATTTCCAGGGTCTCTGGCTGCTTTCCTGTTATAGTGACAAAATTGAGTAGTTGCAAAAGAGACAGCAAGCCCCTCCAGGCCTGAACCCTTTGCAGAAATGGTTTGCCGACTCCCAGACCAGAGGAGCGGTGATAGAAACTGACAGACCGAGAGGAATTTGGGACACCTACTGTGTGAGACAAGTTATCTGTTTGTGATGCCAGTTACAGTATCACAGTTTTTCTCCTAAAACGTTATCTGTATTAATGATATTTTGTATCTTAATACTGAACGTTATTCAGATCTCTTCAGAATCCCTGTTCCTATGACCTTTTTATATGCTAATGTGAATTTGAATTTTCTGGTTTTGATCAGTGAAACCTGAAGGTATTTTCTCCACTTAACAAGGTGGTTTCAAAGTATTAGCACAGAAACAACATTAATTTTCACAGTTTTTTTATTTCCTCAGAACATTAGTTTCTACAATATATTGATGTTGACTTTTTTTGGTAAAGGGATTCAAACTCAGAACATTGCACTTGTGAGGCAGACATGGTACCCTGAGCTAAATCCCCAGCCCCTGCGGACTTTTTATAGTTAATATGCTTTCTAATTTATTCAATTTAATGTTTAGTTTATTTATTTTCATTCTATTGTTAAAAACATGTCTAGTTTCAAATAGTATCAGGTTATTATTTCCTAGTATAATATTCTTTAATAAGAATATTACTTCCTTTAGATTTTATTTTATGTCTAAAAGTGCACTGAATGTACTTTATTTAATGTTTTTATATGGCCATATAAAATATTATTATCCTCATTTTACAGAAGAAGCAACTTAGGTTTGCATTATACCTAAATCAGCACGGATCAGTGGCAACATTTTATTTTCTTTCTTTTTGCAGAAGTCAAGTTCACTTTAAAACAGCTGGAAGATAATATAATATTCATAGTCTGGATTATAGACATGATGAAAATTTAGCAAAAATAATTATAAAGTAAAGGAAGATATCTAGCATCTAGTCATCCTAAAGCCCTTGCTTCCTGCCTGGAATGTTAACCCCAACTGACCAGTAGGAAGTAATCAGAAAAAGTTTTCAAGATTTGTGTCAGACATGGAGGTAAAGTGAGCACAGCAAAAGGTGTTCTCAGCAGTTCTTTCTATGAACGCCTACATGGATTTCATTCGGTACAGCTCTGTGTGACCTGAGGTGGCCCTTATTGCCAAGGTTTGGATCATAAATACCCCCATAGGCCCCCTGTTGAAGGCCTGGTTTCCACACTATACTGTTATTGGGAGATGTTGGAGCCTTCAGGATGGGACGGATATTGAGAGAAAGATCATTGTGGGGTCGCCGTTCCTTTCTTTCTCTTTCCCAGCAGACTTGCTCCACCATGTGGTTCCTGATTCACTACAGGCCCAAAGTAAAAGAGCCAAAAGACCATGGATTGAAACTTCTGAAAATGTGAGTTAAAATGATCTTTTCTTCCTTTCGATTTGCTCAAGTATTCTGTGACTGCAGTGAAAAATTCACTAACACAGCTGCTTTTCCAGATTGCTTTCACGGTGATCTGAATTAATCAAACACATAAACCTCTATAATATCTGACATTTGTTGCTTCCGAAAGTCTTAAAATTTCTAGCATTATCTGTGGCAGTCTTACTGATCTAAAATGCATTGATTAGCGGTTAATGTCTGTCTTCCTGTTGTATTCCATTTCCTGCCTTGAATCTCTGTACCTCATTGTCCTTGAGGGGACGCTGAATGAATGAACACTGTAATGCCATGGGGTAGGTGAAGGAAATAGGACTGGACAGTGTTTGGGCTGCTACAAAGTGCATCCTCTGTAATACAATATCATAGCTTGTCCATATTTCCCCTGGTCCTGGTCCTGGTCCTGAGTTGCGGAGGGATAGTGGGGCAGCAGTTCTGTCTTCTATCTTATTTTTGACTGTTAAATTTGCTGTGGCAGGACAACATACATTAGGCACTGCGATTTCGCTGCTGAAATTAAGATGTTAAGCGCCACACCCAGGAAGTGTATAGCATTTTTAGGTATAGCAAACATTTTGCTCATCATTCTGGGAATACATGATCCTAATGTCATTGTACAACTATCTAAATGCTTTGAAAGCAGCCAAATAAACAAATCTTAAGACCTAGCGGTTTACTTGCCCTAAAAGGTCAAGGCAATAAAATAAGGACAAGTTTCCACAGTGGGGTTGTAACTAAGATCTCACTCATCTTTACTCAGTAGTGATATTTTTATGGTTCCCTGTCTGTTCACAAAGCAGTAACTCTGCAGTTTGTGAGATTCCTAAGTGCATTTTTACTCTATCAAGCAGTTATGATATGTAAATATAAGAACATTTTACTTTTTCTAAAAGTTTTTCAATGAGACTCACAGATACAGTTGAGTAAAATTAACTAGTCCCTGAAACTTTTCCCACCATCTTCAAATACTGACTTTACATGATTATACAGTAAAATTAATACTATTATTTATCAATATTGTTGCATTAGAGATTTATACCCTAAATCATTGCATGTACCTTTTGGAGGGAAATAGGGCCATTATTCTAATGCGAGACCATTCGGAAGATAGTGCTGTCTTTACTATCTGCTGATATCTTAGGATCCTTAATACTGTGTCTTCCCTTTGCCTTAGAAAGGTAGTTCCTAGCCAAGGACTTAAATATGTTCTCGGTCTGGAGAGGAGGGACTGGTGGCTCTGTGGGTTTTGATCCCTTGGGATTCTCCCTTTAGCCCAGCTCCAAAAATTAGTATTTCTGGCTATTCAGTGTCACCTTGTCAAGTAGAGAGTACTAACACTGTGGGGAGAAGAGGGTCAGGTATATTTCAGCATAAGGAGGTGGAAGGGGGCCAGAAAGGATAAGACATTACGTTCCTGGAAACAGCATGCAACCTTGGAAGAGTGGAGAGGTCAAGATCATACTCAAAAGGGGCCTCTGGCCTTCAAGGGTTGTTTCATGGAAATGATAGTAGTTGGGGCGTTCAGAGTAGAAGTTAGTCAGGGGATGAAGAAAGGAAGATATTTCATCTAAATGAAAGAATGGATAAATAAATAAATAACACTTGCTTCTCAAGTGAGCTGAGTGCCCGCTCAGGGCTAAAGAAATGCTACTTTTCATGGGTATGAATGTTGTCTTTGCTGTGCTTCCCAACTCTTGCCTTTCAGACTTCCTCAAAAGGCTGCTATTGCAGGGCTTCATTCACAGGACCTCTGGAGAAAAACCTCTGGAGGCATTTTGGGTCTTAACCTTGTAATAAAGCCTTTTCTCCTTCCATGACTGATGCCATTCTTAAAATGAGTAAGTTTATAGGCTCTGAACGGGACAAGGATACAGCTGTGGTGAGTCAGAGGCCTGTTCCATCGGCTTCCCTCCCCCTGCCCCGTAGGTGACTTCTCCGACCCTGTTGGCGAAGTCATGAATCTCCTTCACATTATATTCTTAATGAGCCTATTTACCCTGCATACTAGATGAGATCATGACTGTGTAATAAATCCTCCACTCTGAGCTAAGCATCCAGAGTCAGCCTCTTCAGCTGCTTACTATTTAACCTTTTAACCCATGAGAACCCTGTTACCGCCCACAGATGCCACATTGTAAGATTGCCCTGATTAAGAGAACTCAGCAATCTAGAACATTTTTACCTTTGCTTTTTTAAAAAAATGCATATATTTTTTAATAATCTAAGGCTAGTTTGTATTGCTTTTTTTTTAATTCTGGAAAAATGTCTTGGAAAACCATGTGAACTGCTACATATCTATAAAGTCTTCTTTTCACATTATGTGCGCATTGAAATGAGAATTTTGCATTCAAGAAGAAAAAAAATAAACACTTGTCATTTCTTATCTGGCAGTCTGACCTATTTCTGTGTGACAGAAAATCTCATTGTTTTCTGAGCTGTGAGGATCCTGGGTATTTGGGAAGATGTCTTATCAGGCCAGAGGAGTGCAGGTAGGAGAGAGAGATGAATGTTAGATGTGACTTTTGACTTAAGATGCTGCCTACTGGGTGTTATAAATCTGTCCTCCATTTCTACCACTTTGTTTACAAACATCTTGGTGTGTGGATTATTTACTGTGAACTCCTGAGTGGCATTAGAATTAGACTGACATAGAGGCAGTACATGGGTATAGTTTTTTGTTTACTGATGTATGGGCATGCTTTTATTTTTAAAATAGCTTCTCTAATAAAGCACACAATCATATAATCAGCACAGATATGTCTTCTAAGAAATCCTCTTTTCTTTTAAGATGAAATACAGAGGGCAATCTCTGCACCTTCAGGGAAATGAACTTGCCTTTGCCTGAAAGCTGCTGAAGCAAACGGTAAAGGGAGGTGAGGGTCAATGAAGCAGTCAGAATATTCCACACTTCACCCCATGGCAAGCCAGTCCATTCCTAAATGCTGAAAGGGACTGCTAATCCGGGCCGAGGTGTTCCAGGCCAAAAGAACTTCTGTTTTGGTTTTTGATTGTTTTCCTTCCCCTACAATTCATTCATATGGTGGTGCTTCTGAACCTGGGTTTTGGCCAAGTGGAGAAGACAGCTTGGTGGAGACTCATGGAAGGTGGTAGATATGGCAAGATTGAGCGAGGCAGCCCGTGAGCAAGAGTTCAGCAGCAGTGGGGAGTTGATGGTGTGGGAGGAGGCGGGGTGGGGTGGGGTAGGCATCAGCATCGCTGTGCCTTCCTTATTAAGTCACGTGACCCTCATGGAATTACAGTCCAGGATCTCCACAAAGCCTCTCTCCCTGGAAAGAGCATTTGTGCCTGTGAAACCAGAATTCAAAAAGCAATAAGTGCTAAGGCAAGGCAGACAGACTGAAGTGGAAGTGTGCCTGGAGGGCCGAGGTCAGCGAGCCTGGAAGGCTGCGGCAAAGCAGCAGGAGGCTCAGCCCATTTCTGCACCTGACACTGTGATGTCACAGTTGCTGCCACCTGGAAAACTAATGCAGTTTAGGGATTTCCCCTAACATTTTAATGGGCCAGTATTGCCTTCTCTGCAATGCTCAACTTTCAGAGATGGAAGCAATTTCCAACCTGCAGAGGAAATGCTCCATGATTGAGGACACACCCAAGCTAACAGATCATGCCAGCTGCCTTGTTCTGTAATATTCATCCAAAAGGAACACGCGTCTTTAAAAGGGAAAGCTTGAGACCAAGACCTGTCATGTAAAGGTACAAGATCGCAATAATGAATGTAACTGTACTGTATACCTAAAATGTACCAATAAACTCAATTAAAAGAAAAAGGAAAGCTTGAAATTTAGCTTTAAAAATTAACCCTTGAGGTCAAATGGCTCTCAGAAACCTTACTTACCAAGAACAGTTAGGGACAGCAATGCAATAGCTATACAAAAATGTCATCTAGAAGTTACTAAAGTCGCCATTTTCATTTCACCTGCGATCTTAATTCTCCTGAGCCATGTAACCTAACATATTCACAGCTCCTGAGGAGTAGAGCATGTGCTTCTTGGGAAGACTATTAATACTGACCCCAAATTGTTCTTGAAAATGATGGCTATGTAGAACAGACTTGAGTCTAAGCCCTGACCTGGAGCCAAGCCCAGCTGGGATCAGCAGAGTGGCCCTGAGTGATCTGAGGACACATCAGCAAGTCATAATTCCTGTTCGTCTATCCCCCGGAATGTGGTACTTGCTGGCTGTTCTTGTAGCAATATTGACTGACTCATCTTCAAATAGAGATTAGTTAAGAATTTTAACCTGGTTTCACAAAGATCCCCCAATTTTGTAACAATTTGTCATTGTATGTCTTCTGTGGTCTAAACATGCAAGCTATTTTTTTTCCTTTATAACATCTTCATTTATTCAATCATACTGGATCATGCTGTTAACTCTGTTTCACCTCCATTTTTTCTAGATCTAACAGCATTTCCCCCAGAGTCCTTTGCTTTCATGACTTTGTCAGTGTTTGTACTTCGGTAAGATTTCAAAGATGGAAGGGAAGAAATGGTCTTTAATCTCTAGAGGCAACTGCATGCAAACAGGATGGTCTTCCAGCCAGGTCTGAGAACCATTTTCTTCAGTAGGTGAGGCTGACCTCGCTATGGTTTCCCAAGCTTGCCTTCCTCAGCTCTTCCACCAGTTTTAAAACAAAGCTTCCTATATAAAGATCCTTTTTGCCTGGCATGCATGTAATGGCCTGTCTCCTGACACACCCTGACAGAGCTAAGGACAGCAGGCATGAACTGAGGATGCACTATGGGCCAATCACATGTGGTGATCATCACATGTGGTGCCTTCAGGTTGGTTTTGACCCCCACTCCTGCTAAGTTGTTTCCATGTGGATCAGGGCATCGGAGCACAGTCTTCAAAGCCTGTTCAGTCCTCTTATGATAACCTAGGAGACTACTTTTACAAGCTAGTCATAGTAACAAAAGCTGATGTCATGTAGGGTTAGATCATCTTGCTGCACGTATGGTTGGTCCTTACTCTAGATTCCTTTCTATGATTACTTCTCTTATTTAAATTGACCTTCATTTATTTCTGTTAGATGTCACTGTGATTTGACAAATGTAAGATAGTTGTTTAGGAAAAATCACGCTCTTTATTTCCTAGTTCTAAAATTCCATTAACATACCTAACACAAGCTCTTCAGTAACATGGTTAGAACATTGTAAACTTTTTGATCAGGAAATCAATGAAGCCATTGACGAGGTTTCTCATTTTCAATACCAGCCAAATGCTGCTCAAAGATTCCCCCAGGCTATGCAAGGCCATCACAACTATACACATTTAAAGCCCCCTGAAAAAGTAAGTACTTTCTTAATTTGTGTAAATAATGATCTGTGGTTACAACCAAATGCTTTTAGTAAATTAAAAATAAACTTTTTAATAGTAAAAACAACATTTGAAAATCTGTAAGTGGTCACTCACCTCATGGAGACCGATTGTAATTTATTTATGAATATATGATACATCCTCAATATTTTATATTCACTTCTTAGCACAGTGATGTCCACTCACATTACAGCTCTGCACATTTATTGTATTTGCATTTGTTGGGATTTGGCATTTGTGATATGTTAATGTTTCACTTGTCATCTTGTAAAAAGGATGTGCATAACATGGGCCTGCATGCTCTGTTCACAATATGAGGATTTATATCACATAATCCACTACATTTTACAAGTGAAAAGGAACACTTGGAATTATGATTCAAAAAATGGTCCCACTACTAAAACAATCAAGTCCTTTTTGCAGACTCAGGTTAATATTTGGATTATTCCTGCATTACCGTATAACTGTTGCTTTTGTAGTCGTTTTTCTTTTTTCCTCTATGTCTGGATGAATCACTTACAGATATATCCTTTAGTCTTTATAATAGAGTTTCCTGCAATTACCATGTCTCCCCAATAAGACAATATCTTAAAAAGTTATTGATTACAGCAGACATTTGCTGCAAGAGCTTTCTTGTTGGGGTGCTGGCCTGCTCTTCAGCCCGTGTTCCTGCAACCTAGTTTCTTGTGCCTGCCTTTTTCTCTACCATGCTGTGGCTCCAGTACTTACACTTTTTCAGGATCTGGAATTTGATTTATTGCTTTAACTTGTTTTCTAGTAGCTGAGCTGTTCTGATTCCTGGTTTCCTGCTTGTTCTATCTCCAATGGCTTACTTTGCTCTTGGATTTCAATCTTCACCAACTTCACCATCTGGCTGTGAACACAGGGCGCTATGCAGTCCATTTTCATGTGTTCACCTGCTTCTTATCTACAGGAATCTGCTTTTTGTTTGGGCACTTTTACCTGACAGAGAATCAATGCGTGTGCTCATTTTAAGGCTGCCACAATATTCAAACTTCAACAATCCAGATTGCTCAAGGACAGTTTAAAGTTCTGAATTAATTATGTAGAAAAGTTTGAACAATTAAAAATATTTTCATGCTTCTGAATATTTATGATTTCTGTCCTTATTGGAAATGGGTTCGATCTTTATTGGGGGGAGGATAGAATCAGATATTTCAGTAAATTATGTCAGGTGTATTTAGCAGCCATTTTGAAAATGAGGTGTATGTGATACTCACTGACACTGGATGAATACAATTTAGATTGTGTTTGCAAAATTTGAGAAATACTGGGGTTTATCAAAGTTAGATTTCTTTTATGTAGGTTTTCTCTGAACCCTTTATATGTTAATTGAATTCTGAACCTTTATGATAAGAGATAAAGTTTGCAGAATATCCCTGAGTAGTTTGACTACAGATCCCTTTTATCTATGCAACTTTTTTTATATCTCACTGGATACCAGGATTCTATGAAACATGATTTCCATAGAAATGTTGCAAGATAGGCTTTCAGGGAACCTTTTAATGATAAAGGCCACAGATAGATCAAAATAGCTCCCTCTCAATAAGAGAAATCTGCCTCATTGCAGCCTGAGTTAATATTAATCTGTGAGCCTGAGACAGGAACTCAGCAGGAGTGTTACATACAGTCAAGAGCTATCAAAGGCAGAAGAACCAACTGGGCATTGTGATTGCTCTCTGGTGAAAATGCCTATTAGAGGCAACCTTCCTTTTTCATTTCAAAAGCACAGTGAATATATCCAGACCACGGAACTCTCTCTTTTCTTACTTCTTCATTGTAAGAAGAATCATATGACAGAACTAGTTCCAGCCAACTCTCTCTGACAGTTCACATGGGGATGTTTATAGGTTCCCAGTATTACTGATAGTACATCCTAACTTTTGAAGTAGAAGCTGCTAAAATGCAAAGCTAAACTGAGAAGTTGTGAGGTTTAAAGTCTTTTCTATGTATTCCTCACCAAAAGTAGTAATCAAATCTGCAAAATGGATAGGGAAGACAAATATTTTTATATTTGAGCCATTGCATTTCCAGTAGTGGTGTTTTTCTGTACACTTTAGCCTTCTCAAACCTTTTCTGTTTCAGAAATTCTACGTCCCACGGCTCCTGCCTTAAGGAATCAAACTTTGGAGAAGTAAAGAAAAATAAAATTTCTTTTCACTCCAGTACCAAAATCAGGAATAAAGAATAGATCTTGAAGGATAGGTGAAGATACTGGGTATCGTGACTACGCACTCAAGGACGTCTAACAGGAGAAGGAAGGGGACAGAAGCCTATGTTGTGAGCAGAAGTTTTATGGGACCAGGACTGGAGAACCAGACCTAGTGACCGACTGGTAGGTGGGCTGAGAATCGGCATCCAGGAACTGGACATCTCTACTGGGGCTCCCAGAAGGGGTCAACAGTGCCTGAAAGCCACACGGAAGCCAAGAAAACACTGCAAACATGACAGTTCCATTCAGGGAGTCTGATGAACAGAATATTTCACTCCAAAACCCTAAATGCTCCCAAATTGGAAATTGTTGAGTGCTAACATGATGATTTAAGTGCAAAGTTTCACACCTAAACCACAAGTGGCGAATCAGAGCCTAACTGCAGGTATATAAAAATACAGTATACAATATAAATTTCCTTTTATGTTATGTGAATAAGTTGTGTATGAAACATAAATGGCTTTTATGTTTAAATTTGGCCCTCTTCCCCTAGATGACTCCTCATGTATGGATAAAATACTCCAAAATCTGATCTCCGGTCCCATGCATTTTGGGCAAAGGATCTTCAACATGTATTTCAAGACGGCCAGTTCAGCATAGTTTCCACTGCTGTCATCAGAGGAGCACCTCCCTGGTCTTTGATGGTTTGATATCCAAGAGCAGGTCATCTATGACCTGAGGCTTTGACCTCTGTCATGTGAATGACCTTCCTCGGTCCCACCAAAGGCAGAGATGTCTGGGTATGGACAGGAGTAAAAATGATGTAAAAAGGAACACTGCTGTAGTCTGTAATGGTGAAGACTTAGTGGAATTTTCTCATAATTTCCCTTAGTTGTCCAAGGCAAAGCTGAAACACTGTACCTTCTCCTACTTTACCAAGAATCCTTCTTCTTTGGAAACTCAGGATGATGTTTGGCTAAAGAAATGCATTTTAAAGATATATTAACATCTTCCTTGATTGAACGACCATGCACCTTTTATTATTTAAATTTTACTTACAACCACATATGAATTGTAAAAATCTCTGGCTGTAGTTGTAAAATGTACCATGTAGGGTGCTTTTCCTGGCTGGCGTTTCTCTGGAAAAATCCATGAAATGGACCAGGAGAGAGATGAGCTGTTATATTTAAAAATATTCTGAGAACCATAATCATGTCTGCTGCTGGTGGCGTCTCCTTTTAATGGCTTATGCCACACATCACCTTACTCTCCAAATACTCAAACAACCACATCTGCAGGGCAGAGCCACAGGATCACCTTTTAATATTAGCATGAAAAATATTTAGTGTCTGTGTGGGTTTTCAGAAGTGATGAAAATGCTACTAATCTCATCTGACTTAGCCTCCCATTGGTGCCTCTAAAACTAAAATGCTTTGCATCTATATAAACCTTGAAATAGATCTCTTGAAGCCCCTGTGTCTGGAAACATTTCCATTTTATTAGAGCAACTGTAGTCCCTAGGGTATTGGAAATGCCTAAACTCTCAGCTGGCTTTCTAATGGCCTAGCCCTATATGCTGAGCACTTGCATTTTTATTTACATGTTTATGTTTTCTACATGATCAGTTTTCATTGTTATGTTTTCTTTCCTGTAACAGGTATCTTTCGTAGAGTATCAAACAAAAAGCTTTGAAAATACTATTTCACATTCTGGTGTGAAGTTTTTGGAAAACATATTTTTCTCTGTATTTAAATATCCTTTTTAGAGTTGTATGTATGCATAAAGTTTGGATGAAGCGGTTTATGCACAATAAATAACTGTCTTTTTGTATGTGCGAGGACCAGGCTGTTGTTATAGGGAGGGTTGAGAGCTGATGAAAGATAATCATTCTCTCTCTCTTTCCTATTCACTGCTGTCTTAGCCACAATGATTATTTGTCTTTATCTCTTTGCTAACTTGATGCTTTAACATATATTTGAAGACTGCCTATAGATAGCGATAGCATATGTTGCTTCCATTGCAACTACCTATTGAGACAGACCTGGAAGAAACTTTTCTTTTCCTGAATGCAAAACGTCTCTCATTCTGGCTCTAACATGTAGCCACTAGACAGCAGAATGGTAAAGTGGTGAGTGCCTTTAGTTTTCTATGTAGACCCAGAATTAAATCTCTAAGTCTTTATAGTCATCTGACTAATAAATTCAGAAACACTTTCCAAGCCTCTTCTTTTTAATATGTAAAATGAGCTTTTTACCTTCAGAAAGTTGTTGTGTATTTCAAATGAGATGCTGTACACATGAAGAAACATTTAACAAGAGCGGCTACATTCTGGGCAGACAAAACTTCATACTGAGAAATCTTCAAAACAAAAAGAACATATTACTGTTCCTTGTTTTTAGAAGAATAAATTGATTAAAAATAAATTAAACTTGACTTTTTCAAGGCTCTACAATTTGTAAGTGGCAAATTTCTATAAAGGAAAATACATAAAAATTCAGAGGTGTAAAGACAAATAAAAAAATTTAACACTTAGTCACATGAAATAGCTTACAAACTAGCAAGTGGATTTTAAAAGTAATCTATTAAAAATATTGGCATAGGATGTGAGTTAGCAGCTCACAGAAACATAAAACTTGCCAAAATGCTTGTAGATTTTAAAATTACTGATAAATATATGAAAATAATGAGAATAATGAAATAACTTTTTATGGCTGTGTTTCATATGGTCAAATACAATAAAATACCACTGTGTTATCAAGGGTGTATGAACAAAAGTTCTCTACCCACATTTGATGGAAATGCAAATTGAAACAAAGTTTGGCATAGCTTTTAGTGATCTATATTAAAATTTAGGACATCTTACACTCTGACCCAATAATTCTACTTATTGAACTTTTCCCAGTCAATAATTATACAAATAATTCTTTCCAACCATATTTGTAATAGAAAAAAGTTAGAAACACTTATAAAAAATTCTAACAGGGAGTTGGTCAAATGAATTAGGATCTAAACATATAGTAATATACATTGAAATTACCAAGAATAATAAGACAAAGTTATCTACGCTGTATATGCAATGTGGGAAGGGAACACAGATATATTTTAAAGTAGAGAAAAGCTTTGACGTAAGGTATCTAGCACCTTGTTTCCTAGGAGGAGTATGTATACATATAGTTGGCTCTCCATATCCACAGACTTTGTATATCCTTAGTTTCAACTAACCTTAAATTAGAAATATTCATTCAGAAATGAAATGTTGGGTAGGCACATAGTGCCGTATCTTCTAGACATTTTGGATCCTCAGTTTGTCACCAGCATTCCTTGTTTGAGTTGCCCTCTCTCGTCACCTAGTTCCTACATCCTGTAGGCAGGCCTCTAACACCTGTGTCTGTACTGAGGATGCACAGACTTTTTCTTATCCTTACTGTACTCATTATTGCTATGACTATTTTCATAGCGTTTACATCGCACTAAGGAATGTCAGTAATCCAGAATGACTTCATCAGTATAGGTGCACTGTATGGATTATATGTGAAGACTGTGCAATTTACATTAGGAACCTGAGCATTTTCAGATTTTGGTAAACACTGGGATCCTGGACCCTATCCCCACTTGATACTGGGGGACAACCATGCCCATCTGTTTGGTACATATATCAACACTCTAGAAATTTTTCATCTATTTGAGAATAGTGATTATTTCTTTTGGGGAAGAAGTAGATTATAGTGTCTTGTTTTCTTTACTTACGCCTACTTAATGTTTAAATTGTTGGCACACCTAGGTGACTTTATTCCGAGATTGTTTTCTTTCCCTTATTTTCTGTTATCCTCTGAGAATGCTTTGTAAAACGCAAAGAGGGAAATTACTGTTATTTGTCATCTTTCTGCGTTGGTGTGATGGACGTCTGTCTTAGCAGAGTTCTACTAAATCACCACGATTGCCCTTCTGTGCCATTGTGCCAGGCATTTGCCTCTTTCCTCAGATTTATTACTGCTTTCTCCCTCCCTCCTTTGCAACCTCAGAGTGCTGAGTCGGCACGCTACACTTCCCAGCAGTCCCTGCCCATGGGCCTTCAGGTAGGCGTGGCTGGGGGGGGGCACTGGCAGGAAGTTGGAAGGACAGAGGAAGGAGAATGCTGGACAATGTTCATTCCCTCTTTCTGCCTTGAGTGGCATCTTCTTTGCCTCAGGCAGCGTCTTCCTCCATGACACTTGCTTTCTACTCCAGAAGCCGGTTACCAGTTGCTTAGATTCTCCAGCCTGACACTGATATTGGCAGCTGTTTCCTGCCTCTGCTAATGTTTTTGCTGTTTCTCTGCCTGTACAGTCATTCTTGGTATTTGTGGTGGACTGGTTCACACTTGCTCATGTCTGTTTTATAAAATTGCACTGTATTTTCGTATAATTTACACATCTTCTCTATACTTTAAGTCATCTCTATACTACTTATGATAGTTACTGTAAGCTCTATGCAAAGAGTTATGCTGCTTTGCTTAGAGGAGCATGTCTTAGTTACTTTCTTGTCACTGATTCACTAAACCCAACACCCACAACTGAAGGAGGAAAGGCTTATTATGGCTCACAGTTTGCAGAGGTTTCAGACCACAAACAGAAGGATCCAAGTGAGGGCAGCATGGCACAGGGACACAGCAGAAGAGGGCTGCTCATGGCATGGCAGACAGGAAGCAGAGCCACAGATTGAGGAAAGTGGGGAAGAGTTACATATACCCTTGCAGGCCACGCAACCAATGATCCAACTCCTCCAACCTCCTAACAACACATTTTGCTGTGAACTCATCAGTGGACCACTGATTATCACAGCTCCTTGATTCAATTCACCTCCCAAAGCCCAACCCAGGAGCACGTGAAGCTTTGTGGGGGGGCATCTAGGTATAAACTGTAACAGAGACTAATAATGAGAAAAAAGCTTTACATGTTAAATACAGAGACAATTAGTTCCCATTTATTTTTAATCGGGCCTTTTGAAGCTCCAAATGGGGAATGCACATATATGGAGGGCCAATTTTGTTTTCTACTCTCCTAATGATGGTTTTGACTTATTCCATGCACAAAAATGCACTGTGGAATTCTATGGCCTGACTTGTATATTTTGAGTGGTCCCTAGCCTAATATACCATTTACAGTCAAGTAATTTTTCACAAATTTTAATGTTTGGTAAACTGAATTAAAATATATGCAAGAAGCAAGTGTGTCCTGTTGTTGGAAAGAAATAATCTAACAATTTTTGTTATGAATTTTTCTATCATTAAAAAGTAGTCCTCACTTTCTTTCTATGAATTATTACGATGCCAGATCACAGTGAAGAATAATTAAGTGGTTTGTAGAGGGCAGAGCTGGTCTTTCTGATTCCAAAGCCCAAGTTACTTCCAGGATACCATCAGGTTGACTTTTGTGTTTTTGATTTCCTCACTTAGCATCCTCTTTTACCACACTTTTCTCAGAAATGCAACGTTGCAGCATCTGATTGTTGCAACAGCATCTCATCATATTGTCTTGAATTTCAGACACATTAAAGTCCTCTGCTGTGCAGTAACTCTGCGTCCCTATTCCCTAACACTTTCTTTCCACTAACCCAATGAATTTCAACTGAGCTCACATTTGGTCATTGCTGCTCTGCTAGAACTGATAAATTTATTGATATCATATTGCTTAGGATGATGGTAACTCAAAAACATTGTCCAGTTCTAATGTTAGCAGGGACACTTTCAAGAAGAGGAATTGTTTGAGACAACAACAACAACAACAACAAAAATGGATTTGAAATTTAATTCAACCTTCCTTTAGGTTCAGTAAAAACATTCATTCACTCTTTTATTCATTCAACTTTTCTTCCCTTGAAAATGTGCTGGTTTCTAGACACACAGCACTGAATAAACAGATTGCAGCATGGCAGGGAAGCGAGTCATCAAACAATTTTATTGTGTTCTGCGAGGGAGAAATGTTTGGTGGAAGCCTATGAGAGCAAATTGTACTGTAGAGTCCAGAAATACTTCCCTAAGGAAATGAAATTTGTGTTGACCATAAAGGAGACATTGTATAAGTAAGGGCTGAGTAAGTGGAAGAGAAGGAAAAAGTAGAGGATGGCATATACATAGGGCCTGCTGCAAGATAGAGAGTGGCCTATCAGAGGAAATATTTTTACAGCCAGTGATCTGGAGTGGAGAGAGAAGAGCAGGCGAAAGCAGAAGTGGGAGGCAGCACAATAATGCAGAGCCTCAAGAGACTGATTATAGTTTATGGAGGGCATCTTTTCTATCCCCTATAGAAAGAATGGCAAAACTACTAAAAGATATTTAACAATGGGGAGACAGGACAACAGCATGTGTTGTGTTTTCTAAAAAGCACACTTGCCTACATAAAAGGATGAAGGAGATAATTTATGCAGGTGAAGCAGGTAGGAGGCATTTTGAGAATTCTTGGTGAGAAATAGTGGTGGCCAGTACTGTATGGCATTGAAAGAAGACAGAGATAAGAGATAGATATGAGAAATATTTAGATAGTACAACTAATAAAACCAGGAGAATCAAGGATAAAAGGAATGGAGAGTAATTTCTAGTTTGGGGTCATGTGAAGCAATAGAGAAAAGTGGAAAAATAGTTTGGAGCAGCACAAGTTCTGTTGTTTTTGGACATATTGAGTTTCGGGGAAATTAAAGCGAAGGTGCTCAGAGTGTTTAATCGAGCCCCTCTTTGAGATCAGAGATCAAGACTGGACAGAAGCTTGTTGTTGCTGGGCTTGGATGATAACTGACGCCAGTGGGAATGGAGCTGATTGTTTAGGAGAGGGAGAAGAGTGAGAAGAAGCTCAGGTGAGAATCCTGAGGAATCAGAAAAATTCTGACCTCAAGATGATAAAGGACTGATCAATTCATTGGTGTCTTATTGCTTAGGATGGTGGGAGCTCAAAGACACTGTCCAGTTCTAATGTTAGCAGGGACACTTTCAAGAAAAGCATTTGTCAGAGACAAGAAGAACCATTTTAAACATTTAGCATGCCCATGTGTAGGCATAAACACACACACATGCACGCACACACATGTGCGCACACACACACACCCCTCTATCTGCATGACTGGAATGGCAGATCCACACTGCCCTTTTCCTTCCTAACTGGGATCTAGTTCTTGGACTAAAAAAATGCTGCAGTCATGTTCAGTAGGATTTTCAAGGTTGCTGATGCTGGCCTATACACTCTCCACTTTTTGCTGACTCCAATCTTAATTAACTGATTTTCCCTTCCATAAATTTGCTATTCTTGTATACAGTCAGGGCTCCTCCACTCCATCTTAATTGCTATCGGCTACAGAAGTAATTTGACTTTCTTCTAAGAGATGTCTTTTTAATGGTAACTTCTCAGTTGAGAAAAACTAAAAATGTGATTGAAGCAAACTATCTATTGAGAGTACTTCTTGTTACCAACCTATCAACGCTAAATTGCCATTTGTTTTTTCCCCACAACTATTAATTTTATTTAATTTATGAACTATCAAAAAACATACATTCCTTCCAGGTATCTAAGTTGTGTGTGTAAAGAGGGATAGCCAAAATCATGAGTGGGATATGAGAACTGTTTAGTTTTGTGGAGATATTTTATGAATTGTCATAAATTGCCCATGTTCACAAAGCTAAAGAAATAAAATCTCCATTTCTAACTAAATACCAAAAACCACAAGAAGAGTGATTCCAGGATGGCAAGCTTTAATAGTCACCTAACTGGCTGACTGGTGCTCATAAGCCAGCCATTCTACAATCACTGATGATTTTTTAAAAATGTATTTTCTTTTTTAAAATTTCTACTAGCACACATTTGCAGTGCACAATGTGTACAGTCCTTGTATGGAGTTGGCACATGTATACAGCATTGCACATCTTAATTCATTTTTTTCTCACTGTCATGAAGCCTGTGTCCAATCACAGCTCCCCTAATCAATTTTCTCTGTTGACGATAGTGAAGTGGACAGCACTTTACCCTTCTACTTCTGTCCTACACATTGTCCACCACCCGAATATTGCTTTTGTTCTCATAGTCACGAACACTCCCTTACCACTTAGTAATCAGCTGCTCATCGTCATGCTGAGTGGTTTTCATTGGGATTTATACCTACTTCCTGCTGTCAAAACTATTTTGAGTAGGTCAACACCACTTTCGTTTCAAAAGTGTCTTCTCTCTTCACACTTTCTGAAAGCCACTTGTCCGTCTCAAATGGCTCCACGTCAGTCCCCTTTCCCCCATTTTTTACCCACGAAGAAGAAATGTCACAAACATCCATCTGTGCTCTCATTTATTCATCCCTCACCCCCTTTCCTTTTGCATTTAACTGCCAAGTCAGAAAGATCATTCCTTTCCAGTATTTTCCCATCCATCCCTTCTTTTTCCCCTTTAACTCTGTCCAATCGCAGGGAGAGAAACACTGTTCTTCTCTACTCTTGTCACTGCTACTATCTTTACTTCCCTTGACAGTAGAGTCAAGACAGTTTTCCTAACATAATTCAAAACAGTGTCATATTTTTTAAAAACTAAAAGCCACACTTGTTTGTCTAAAATTACCTTCCAGAAACAGCCCCAGTCCGCTTGCTCAGATACCATTTGTCTTCTATGACCCTGTAGCCAAACTAGATCCCTTTTCATTGTCACAAGTACCCTTCTTAGACATTACATTAGTCTGATCTGTTCCCAAACATTGAATTCTTTCTTTTCTAATCCACCTATTGGCCTAAGTTTTCCATTGTCTCTTGCCTGAAAATTTTCCTTTTTTCACCCCAAGAAGTATTTTTCTGAACTCTATAACATCCAATATCTGCTCAAGTATATCTGTTTCTTATTCCCTTAGCAAATTGAAGGAACCTTCCCAGCACAGGTGGGACCTCATATGTATTTGGTCATAGATCAGAGATTTTGTTATATTATGTTCGATTTTAATAATTGTGCCTGTGGGAATCAAAGTACATACAACAAATAACAATGGTTTAAATATCAAATTTATTTTTGCCTAACCAGCTTTATGGTTGGTTAATGTAGCTGGTTAATTCTCCATAAAATCAAGGAGCCAGACTCTTTCTCTACTTTGGCACTGCCATACATGGCTTCAGCAGGGAGAAGAAGATGAGCAGAACAGGAGGGATCCCGCACTAGGGTATCATAGGTCTTTTAGGCAATGTTTCTGGAAGCATGACAAGCCATGGTCTCATCTTTTTTCTGACCTGGTTTGAGTCACATGACCACCATTAGCACAAGAGAGGCTGAAAAATATTATTTTTATAATTGATGGCTAACTCAGAGCTAAAAGTTTGCTATGATTCCATTTCTTTGTTGTTGTTGTTGTTATGGGGGATCGAACCCGGGTCCTTGCACTTGCAAAGCAGGTGCTGGAACCACTGAGCTAAATCCCCAGCCAAAGTAATACATTTGTTCTTTTTTTTTTTTTTTTTTTTTTTTTT
>NW_022900942.1:54915767-54931318 GCF_012274545.1 Fukomys damarensis | reverse complement strand
TTTTTTTTTTTTTTTTTTTTTTTTTTTTTTTTTTTGGTACTAGGGATTGAACTTGAGACCTTGTGCTTGCAAGGCGGGCGGCAGAACTACTGAGCTAAATCCCCGGCTCCAGAGCTAAAAGTTTGATTACTGTGGAAAATGGAAAGATAAAGATCAAGGCAGAATTTGGGTGACAATAAGACATCAAGGTAGGTTTCTCAATTTTAACAAATGAATCACTGTGAACAAGGGAAAGTCTGTGTGTGTGTGGTGTCAGAGATTAAAAGGGAGCGTTTTGAA
Organism: Fukomys damarensis; assembly: GCF_012274545.1. Lineage (NCBI taxonomy): Eukaryota > Metazoa > Chordata > Mammalia > Rodentia > Bathyergidae > Fukomys > Fukomys damarensis. The sequence continues at coordinate 54,931,039 of NW_022900942.1, read as the reverse complement.
CTTTCTACTCACTTTTACTAGGAGCCTAAAAGGATTTAAGAAATATGGTCTTTTTGAAAATAAAGGCATAACTAAAAGACTTTGGCTCTTTTCTCCTAAATAGATTGAAATTATTTTGGAGTTAATAAATGAATGACAGTGAAGAATAAACACTGGATGTGAAAGCTGAAGTCATTTTCCAAGGGAATTACATTTAGACTTTTTTATTTAACTCAGTGAACTTCATGCTTAAGAATTCTATTATCCTTACATAATATTCTGTTTTCGAGGTTAGTGATTATAGTCTTATTAGCTTTAGAAAAAGAAACCTTCCAAAAGCAGTTTTCTAATCAAGTACAGCTTTACTGGATTCATATCTAAATTATTTTTTAAAGGAAAGGAAATATTTTTTCTATATTGCATTTCTAAAGCTTGATAATTGTCATTATATCTGCATGAACTCATGACCTAGTTATGTATCAGGTATAACTTAAATTCTTCTGAGGTAGGCATTTGCAGTTTTACCAAAGAACTTGTGTTTATATCTTAAGCACTATCCTTAATTTTGTACTTCCCTTCTGTTTCTGTTGTCTGCTTCTGATTTTGAGTATTAGGAAGGTAATTTACCATTTCATATTGGCCTCACTGTTTTAGTCTCTACACAGATTTGAAATTTAGCATATTTTCCTCATTGCACCCAACTATTCTAACCTTCTAAGGCAAATGGAATGGTATAGGTCTGAGGAGAGGGTCCACTTACATTTTTAAAAGCATTAATTACCTGAGGCCTTATTTAACTAAACTTACTGAGAGATTACAGGTACTGTATTAGGGTTCTCTAGAAGAACAGAATCAATATAAAATATATGTATAATTCTACAAAAGGATTTACTACTTGGGCTTTCAGGATCAGAAGCTGAACACTTCAAAGGGCCACCTGCAGGATCAAAGGCAGAAAGATGCACGGCGGAAGGATACAAAAATGGCTTCATGTTCGCTGCTGACCTGGAAGATCCAGGAACAGTCAAGGGTTCAAGGCATAGAGGCTGACTGCAGAGACACTCCCGCGGGTCTGTGTCGGGAGGTCAAAGAGTCCGCTGGAAGGCTGAAGGCAATGACCAAGATTAGAGCTCCTCTAAAAAGGGGAACACTTTCTTCTTTCCTGTTTTATTTTGTCCAAGCTACAAGCCTTTTGGTTGTTGGAACCCACATCCTTGGTGAGTCTTCCTTCAATTTGCTGGCCTAGATGTCACTTATCCACAGATATGCACAGGATTTACTAATCTGTGAGGCTGTTCTTACTCAGGTTTACATATCACAATTAATGACTGCAGGTACTCATCTAATCAGGAGAAAGGGAGGCTGGGACCTATATCCACCTCTCAAATTTGTATATCTACATGTCTATCTATGTATTATTTATCAATCCATCCGTCCTCTATCTACATGTATTAGTCACAGTTCTGCAGAGGAACAGAATCAATAAAATATACATGTAAGAGAATCTTTATTAAGTTGGCTTTCATGATCAGAAGCCATTTCCACACTGGCTGTCTGTAGGCTGGAAAGCTGGAGAAACAAATAGCTGCTCAGTCCAAGAAGTTGAAAGCTTCAGAACAAGGGGGAAAATGATAGAAACTCAAACAGGCTGGAGTTCTGGAAGCCTCCAGGAGAGTTGCTGGTGTGAGTCTTCATTTAAAAGGATATCGGGAATCTACTATACCAAGGTGATAACAGTAGCAATAAATGCACTTGATTAAGAAGAGTCAAGCACATGCATTCATGTAAGTTCTCCTCTCTTCCACTTTGCGTCCCATCCAGGCTGCCAGCCTATTGGATGTTGCTTCTCACATTCAGATCGGACCTTGCCCACCTTCTCCACTTATTAATTGGCCTGACAATTATCTGGGAATACTTTCACAGACACATCTTCATACGCAGCTTACCAACATTTTGGGCACCTGTCAATCCAGTTGAGCTAAAAACCAGCCCAAGATTGCCCCTTTTACAAAACCACCCACTAAAATTTATTGCCACCAGTAAACACTGAAAAATAATGAACAAAGCCCTTTATTCTATAAACACATTTAGAACCAAGGCTTCATGCAGGAAGCAGGAAGTGCTGCGTTGGCATGGCTTTATTCCTGTATGAGCAGGCAAGAGAGTCATGGTATGCAGAACCGTGTGCTGATTCAGCACAGTCATTGTCTCCATTCTCATTAGTGGAGGTCATGCTTTGAGCAGACCCCATTAAGAAGATGACATTTTTTTCCTAGTTAAGAGAAACTATTGAGGTCCTAAGGCCATGGGGCTCAAGAGAGAAGCCACCTGTAGGTACAGGAAGAGTCAGGGGAAGGGGATTTATTGGACTTTCTCTTGGGGATGCAAGTTTGGATGGTCATGTTTCACACAAAATGGACCACATGGGGCTGTGGGTGAGAGTGCCATGTGTACAAATCATCTTGTTGCAGCTGTATTTCTAGATGAGCTAGCTAAAAGAAGCCTGAACCACCAAGGACAGGTGGATTCCTTCTAGATGTTGTCCTAGAAGAAGGAACATTCTCCGGCTCTCCACAAAAATCAAATATGGCAGCCGGGCAAGATACCTTCCTGTGGTGTCACTGGGTTTGATCTGGAAGGTGATGGTCTTGCCCTTCAGATTCTTCACTGAGTACCTTGGTCATTTGTTTAAGGCAAAGAGGGCAGTGAAGAGAATGATTTTAAATCCTCACCAATACCTATAAAGTTTATGTTATTGTTATTCTCATTTATCAGAAAGGGGAATTGAGACTCAGAGTGTCTAAATTTAACACTGTACTTGAGATAGAATTAAAATCTGCAGGACATGTCTTTGAGCCTAATTTTATATTCGCAACATCATGTAGTTTTATATTCACTGTGAGAAAAAAATGTTCTGGAGGAGGAAGAGGCCCCAAAAGAGCAATTGCCTGTCCAGGTCGTGGTCACATCCTCATCTTGACACTTTGGGTCATAATTTCCTTGGTAAGGCCAAGGAGGCACTTACCCCAGCAAGAGGAGATTCATGTAATGTCTTTGGGATATGATGGCCAGGGAGCTGCAGCAGCGGCAGTGGTAGCCATCATGGGGCAGAGGGTGCGGTCTCCTTCAGCCCTGTGCAGGTTTGATGGGCTGGGCGAAGCTCTCTGCATGTGGGGTTTCTTTCTCTGCTCAAACTTGAAAGTACCCCCAAGGTTTCAGCCATCTGCTTCTGACAGCAAAGCAAGTGACACGGGGTACAATGGCTTTCGGAGAAGCCAAACTTGCAGGCGTACGGATACGCACATCACAAAACACAAGGGTAGCAGTGTCCCAGAGCCTTTTCAACAGAAAAGGGAAAGAATGTAATAGAGATAGGAAAATCAGAGCCCAATTTGTAAAATCTGTAACTGGGTGGTGGAGGTTGACCATAACCAACTATTGATGATGATTGATGGATGGAATTCTCTCCCAGGCCACCTATGTTTCTTCTGGAAGACATCAGAAGGGAGCCATACTTCCCCCTGCTTCCCCTGGGTGGTACTTATTGCAAAGTAAACACTCCACCTCTTCTTTCAAATGCCTTTTCCCTCAGGACCTCGTGGGGTTTATTCTTCGATCTGTGAATCTGATTGGACTCAAGAGAAAGCTAAGAACGTGCGCTTTGTGGGAGCCCGAATTACTCCAAGCAGACGTCAGGAACTGACCACAGGATGAAATCACACATTTAGAGTTGCCCATAGGTTGTGAGCAGGAGGAGCGTGTTGATTTCACATTGACAGGAAAGCGATGTTATCCTTTCCGCCCAAAACTGTGGTCCTAAAGTTAAATAAGCACTTCTGAACTTTAAAAAATATTGTCGCTCTCTGGAACACTTTGTGATTTAATTCTGCAAATAGAAAGTACTCCTCAGCAGTGTAGTTAAATTCCTTGATCTAGAGTCTCTTTTTCTTCTTGATTATGCTATTGATCAGTTGACGAACTTCTTTTGCACTCATTTAATATGTATCCATTGTCAAACTCCTAAATGGGTCAAATCAATATTCCAATTGCCTGGGAATAAATATCAAATTCCTGTCTTCTAGAAGCGGTAAGCAAATAAACCTCTCCCTACGAATGAAATAGAGTCTCTAAGTGTTATTGCTGGTACGAGGGAAAAGTTCTTAGTTATTTGTCAAACTAAATAAATGTTCCGATTATCTCTTTGAACTGACTAAAAATACAGTCTTCACAGGTGTCAGTCAAATTTCACGAATATAAATTACCTTTTGTTGGAAACTAAAAAAAAATAGTAAGCTGTGAATGTCTCACTTTCATGTCTTTGATTTATATAATAAATATTTTGGACTACCTAGTATGTGCTTAGCACTAAGGGGACTACAAAAAAGAAAAACATACAATTGAGCTTTTCAAAATTCTGCAGGAGTCTATCCAACTCCTAGAGATTATAGAAGTGATTGTTAGGCATCATGAGTGGAGAATAATAGGAAAAAAATAATCAGTTGTGTCAGTGATAATGTTATTTAGCTTCTATTACTATAGCAAATGCTAGAGGTAATCAATTTATAAAGAAAAAAAGTTTATTTGAGCTCACGTATTTGGAGAGTTCAGTCTGTGATTGGTTGATCCTGTTGCTTTGGGACAGATTTGGCACATCCTTGCAGGATCATGGGGTGGAGCAAAATCTGTCCCTCATGTTGGGAAGCACAAGTAAGAGAGGAAGGAAGGGGCCTGAGTTCCATAGTCTCCTTCAAGGTCACACCCTCAGTGCCCTATAGACCCACAAAGCCCCACTTCTTAAAGGATCCACCACTTCCCAATAATACGAGGGCTGGGGACCATATCTTTAACATATGACCTTTAGGAACACTGAAGATCCAAACTATAGGAAGAAGGAAATTGTGAAAAATATAAATGGTTTAAACATAAGGTAAGTGAAATCCCTGCAGAAGCCAGAGAGGAAATCCTGTTATTGGTTCTAATTTCAAATACGGTTCAGTTATTAGGGTCAAAAAATCCAGCAAAGTAAAGCTAATGAGAGCAAGGTGAGAGTAGAATAGAATTTAGGAAATGAGGATATGAAACACGAGATATGAAACTCCATAGGAGTTAAATACTCTCATTAGTGTTCTACATATCATTGAGTTATAATAGTAGTTAGCATATATTAACTCCTATGTACTAGGAAGGGCTAACCATAATTATGGCCTTAAAATATTAGTTAATTTAATCATCCTGGTATCTATTTCATCAGTTAGCTGCTGTTATCACTGTTTAATTGGTAAGGTGGAATAATTTGGCAAAGTTCACAGACCAAGTAAGCTATGAAATTGGGCAACAAATCCAGCCAATTTCAGAGCTTTTCTGATATAATACAACATACTTCCTCATCCCAAGGAAGAGGTACAGGGAGCAAGCAATTAGAGAAACACAGAAGGAAGAAGTAGAGGGGTCTCTGTGGGCTGAGGAGGAAGAGCAAAGAAGTACTTTTTCATCTCTTTAGCAATATCATTAGCATTTTTGAGGTGCACGTTAGTGGCTGGTGGACACCAGTGAAAGCAGGTACTCTAACATAGTTTAGGTGAAGAAGCACCATGTTCGGTTTGCAGGGTGCCTTGGGGGTAGAATGTTTGAGAGAGGAAACTGAATACAGGATGAGATTGCAAAGATAATACAAAGGCAGGAGAAAATGTACAAGAAAGATTGTAAAGAGATCAGAGAAGGGGGTCAGGGACACAGCCCAGGCCATTTTTAACAACTAAAGCCCCAGAAGAAGAAAAAGGAGACTGTGCACAGGAGTGAGCTTGGCTAGGGTGATGCTTTGTGTGCTGAAAGGAGTGTGCTTGCTGAACAGATCACTGGGTGTGCATTCAAGACTCAGTGATGTGAGCCCTGAGTGGTGAGTGAGCCCACACGGGGTACCAGAAAACAGCACAGACCTGGGAAGCAGATCTCCTGGGCTCCTCCCCTGCTCGGCTGTGTGACTCAGACAATTCATTGGCCCCCTCTTGCCCCGCATCGTCAGTTGGATGTTAATTCTGTCACCATCTCACTGTTTTGAGCCTTAAGTGACTTGGGACTTTACAGTGTGTGAAACAGTGCATAGTGTACACTAAGGGGTACATGCATTTTTAAAAAACATTTCCAGAAAAAAAATCAAATTGCTCTTGTGGCAAATAACTCCAGTAATGTTCATTAAGAAATTAGATAATTGAGAAGAACCACTCAGATGTTAGCCCGGATAAGGACTCCTGTAGGAAATCTTGCATTTCACTTAATAAGCAATCTGTTTTGAGTAGTCATCATATATGCTTTTCAGTTTTGAGGTACAGTAAGATGAAAGTAAGCAAAATCTCTGTTTTCAAGGCATTCATACTACTATGCGAAGTCAGTGGCTATGTTAGACAAAGTGCTATGCAAAGACAGCAAAGGCACTAAGACCATTATGAGAAATAGTCGAAGGATCCACCACGGTTTCTTGAGTTGTCCCAGGAGAGCTCCACAGAGGAGGTGACACTTAAGGGGATGCTAAAGAAGTGAGAAGCATTCTGCGGTGGCGGCAGCACACCGGGAAACTCCGTGGTGCTCGCCGCCCTGCCTACCTGTCTTGAGACTTATGCTACCTGGGAACGAGTGCTTGTTGAATGAAGAATCACAGGACCACACGGGAATGTTTGGGACACAGCAATAAATGATACAACTCTTATTAAATTCTATACTCAGACGTTTACCGCTGCAACACTCTCAGCCACTTTCTGTGTGTCGACAAAGAAGCAGCTGAGCTTTGTTTTAGCACTAGTAAAGTTCTCCACAAAAGTGTGCCATCCTTGAGGACAGAGACTGGGTTATACCAGGTTTTGGTCTTGATGGAAAGTGAAATACCTGTCATGCATCGAGGATTCAATGTTAAGGAAATAAGGAAGAGGCAGCTAGACAGAAAAAAATCTTGCCATCTAGAATTACAAACTGCGCTTTGTAATCCAACATTAGCACTCTAATGGGATCACATTTAATTAGGCAACAGGATAAGAAAAAATATGCTAATGAGTGAGAAGATGGTGAGGTGCTGCTGCAACTTGTAGAACTCTCTGTGTGTATGTGTGTGCAAGTGCATGCTTAGAAAGCACAGCTATTATTGAAATGCTAAATTTAAACTGAACACTGAGTGGAAAATATGGTTGTGTTCCTAAACATCGCAAAATGATATGTTGTACAAAAAAACAAAAGCAAGAGCACAAAGGCTAGACTTTGTATCCTTAAATAAAGTTGAATTTGAGGCATACAAGAGAAACATAAAAATTTTAAAAAACATAAACACACATACAAAACCAGTTTTGATAACTGCACGGGAGGTTTGGAGAGCCATTCTACAAAGTTGTTAGGGATATTTCTCAATATCTCTCCAGGCATGGAGGTTTCAGGGAAACCTTTTGTCACTGGCCTGTCCTTCCAGCACCTGATGTGTTGTATCAGAGAGTGTGGATTTATCTTCTGCAGCCTTAAGTCATGTAAGGTGACACCTCAAGAGACTTTATGTATGGAGAATAGGAGTAGAGCAGTATAAATTCTCCAAAGGCAGTTCAAATGCAGGATATCACTTTCTCACTTCCATTAACTTATCATGTCTCCTGTCTCAAAGGCACACTGCACATGCAATACCTATAATTTCTAGAAAATTTCATTACTATCAAGGCTGCAAGAGAACATATTATATCAGGTATTCTGTGTTGTATATCAGATCAGCTATACTTTATAATGTTTTTTATCTTTTGTGTGCATTCTTGTCATCCCAAATAAATTGTGACACAAGGTTACCTTGCTCTAAGTATTTACCAGTTTCAACTATTATTATATACGTGGTAGACATACTATGGTTCAATAAATGTGTATGCATGTCTGTATCTGTATTTTCATTTCACCTATTTCTCCGGCTAAAAGCTTTCCAGTGGTTTCTCAGTCTTCTTGGATTCCAAATTTCAGGTCATCACCTTTGTCAGGGTCACCTCAGGCTGTAGGAAAATATCATAAGATGAGTTATTTACAGGCATGTATTTCCCACGGCTCTAGAGGCTGGAATGTCTAAGATCAAGGTGATGGAAGATTTGGTATCTGGTGGGGACCTGCCTTTTCATTCACCCTCTCACTCTGTGTTCACACAGCCTCTCTCATGCATTTCCTCTTTTTTGGTGGGGGAGGGTACTGGGGATCGAACTCAGGACCCTAAGCTTGCACATCAGGCAGTGGAACCACTGAGCTGAATCCCTGGCCCACTTCCTCTTCTTAAGAGGGCACTCAGACCTGTGTTACCTTTGTGACCTCATCTCAGCCTGGTGACATCACGAAGCTCCAGCTCCAAATGCTATCACATGGGGGTTAAGTCTTCAGTATATGAAGTCTCAGTATAGCCTTTCCCTCAGACTTGATCTTCTAACACTCTCCTGCCCACTGGCTCTCCTGTTCTCTTAAAAAACCAAGAGTAGATCTGCCGCTAATCCTTTGTATTTCTGGGGCCTCATTTCCTCCATGTTTTCTTGTGCCTTACCCTTAGCTCTTGGTTCAACTATTGCCTCTTCAACAAGGTTATCCTTGGCCACCTTTGGATAATCTACTTCCTCATCCTACTCTACTCCATTGACTTACCTTCTTTACTTCTCATTGGGTCTTGTCCCTGTCTAAAGTTAACTATGTTTTGCTCTTATTGCAACTGTTATCTGTGTATTGTATGAAAGCTGCATAAAGGAAGACATCTGCACTATGTATTACATTATTTTCAGAATCAGACACGATAGGGCACGTTCAGGGTGGTATGACAGTAGACTTAAAATTTTTTTTTTTTTGTACCAGGGTTTGAACTCGGGTCCTTGTGCTTGAGAGGCAGGTGGCAGAACTACTGAGCTAAATCCCTGGCCCTATTTTCAGAATCTAGAACATAGCATATGGTATATGCATATCTATATCTATATCTATATAATATATATCACATGGTAGTATTATATGTGTCATATATAAATAAACTTACACATATAAAGTGTCCCTCATTTTCTATGTGGGACTGGTTCCAGTACCCCTCAAAAACAACAAGATCTGTAGATACTTGTCTTGTATAGATAATGGTGTCGTATTTGCATATAACTAAGCATATACTCCCTTATACTTATAACATCTCTAGATTATATTACCTGATGCATTGTATGTACCATATAAATAGTCATTGCGTTATTTAGGGATTAATTACAAGATACAAATCTGTGCATATTCAGCACAGATGCAGTTTTTTTTTTCAAATGTTTTCAGTCCTTGGCTGGTTAAAATGTGGACTTGGAAGCCTTGGATAGGGAGCAGCGAATGAGGAGAGACCTGAACATGCAACGTTTTAGTACTCAGCCCAGGACCCTGGACTTCCTTGATGTTTACTAATATTGGCTGATAGTGGTAATTCCGATGATGAAAGTAACAAAATCATTTCATGACCTTTCTTTGGTGAAGTTGAGTGATATGGGTTTTAATATAGTACTCTGTGTCTCTTTGTTTTTCATTATTATCTCTCTCCCAGAATCACTTTGGTCCACCACCATTCATCAGGGATTAACGTCTAATTCATCCCCAGTGTGGTTTAGTTTAGAAGACTATGTCGAGGCATGGATTGGGTAAGGAGATGGAATCTCTAACAGTACAATAACAGGAATAATAGGCAGAAAATATTTGGGGGGGGCAGGAAGGTTTCTTGACACTGCTTGCATTGTCTTACAAAGATAATAGTCTTTATAACCCAGGACTGAGCTCTGAGACTTCCTTCCTAGAATGGGATGGACAGGCGGCCTTAACACTCTACCTAACTGAAGTGGCAACCTTGTGGTACACTCTTCATTGTTTGCCTGCTGGGCTTTATTGCATTTCAGGCTCTGAGAGAAAGTACAAAACATATCCCAGAACCAAGTTGTTTAGAACAAAGAGCCTGAGTTCTGTCTTTTTTCACCATGGTCAGAGATTTCCCCATCTAAGCCCCATGTCAGCTACTAGTCCCCAGTGAGTGGACCAGACCAGGATGTCACGACACTTTGGCATTCCCATCTGCTTATGAATAATAAAAATGCAATTCAAACACATGCTTTCTCATTCTGTGATCCTCTCACTCTGGGCTCTTGCTCTTAATGCACTATGTTAATGTCAAATCTGTTTGCTTTAATTATGTTAAGAGGTTATGTTGGAAAGCTGTCCATTTAGTCTTTAACAGCATGAATAGCACTTAGATTATCATTGTCACTTTCTGCACATAAACAAGGACTTGATTAACAGTAGCTAACCCTGAGAAAATAAATGTTCTCTGAAACTCAGACATTTTTAGTGGATAAGCACTAGGTGTCACTAGTAGACCCTCCACACGATGATCCACATTTTGGACAGATTGCTAAGGGAGACCGGTCGAGGAGAAGAGACGGGCACAGGTGGGCAACTCCTCTTTCAACAAATGATGTGTCATTGTCTAAAACCAGACACATCTTCTCAAAATAGCTTAGTGAATGATAGTGACTAGTGATGTAATTGCAATATATAGGAGACGATCATTATGTGTTTTAGGAGCTTATGAAGATTATGTTAATATTTGTAAATAATAATCTGTTTTCCCACTGACTTTCTTTAAAATTTTGGACATGTAGTTCTCCCTCTTCTTTTTTTTAGTAGTCACTGCTTTGCATAAGATAAAAGTTACTTTTATAAGAGTAGAAATGGTCTATATTTTAAACTAAGTGGTAGTTCCACTGAAGAATACAGATGAAAATAGTCATTGTGCTATTTGGAATTTGACGTTTTACTGTATAAAAATTATACTTCAATAACATACTAATAACAATCACAGTTATTCATTTTACTGCTGCTTCCAATTGCATTTTGCTTTTGTCAGCAGATATTCCATGATTAAGTAATTATTCCACATAGCATTTTCAAGTAGTTGTTAGTCAAATGAGTGCTGAATCTGTCTGATCTTTGCCTGGCTCAAAATATGCTATACGGCTAATTTACACATCTTGGGACTTCTCACTACTCAATAAAGATTGGATTTTTCATATTTAAGACACCACAGTGGCTATTTTCCCATTGATATGGAGCTATTTTGCTGATTGCAATAACTGTCCCTCTGAGTGTGAAGAGATTTGATGAATATGAGAAGGTATGCTACTAAGTAACAGCTGTTTTAAACTGTGCCTATTCTTTTTCATTAAAGCAGAAATGTCAGTATACTCCAAAAACATTGCTTAAACTCAATTACATATGTGAGTTCTCTTAAAGCTCACATATAATGCAATATATTGGGTAATTTTTGCTTTAACACAGTACACCAGGCCAATTACTAAACGTGAACCTTAGCTTTTTTTTTAGTACATTGTATGATTAGCTATTTCATTAAATATCTGAAACCTAGAATTAACAGTTGGTTTAAAATTATTTCAGGGATTTCTTTTTCAGTATTGAGGATTGAACCCCAAGCCTTCACAGTGTCCTACATCTCCAGCTCTTTTGTATTTTTTAGTGTGAGACTAGGACTTGAATGTTACCCTTCCTGCCTCAGCCTCCCAAAGTGCTGGGATTACAGAAATGTGCCACCATACCTATTTGGAAATATGTGAGATTAATTTTTTTAAAAAATCACAACACATATAAGCCTTCTGAGCTTTACTTTGCTCTTATTAACCAAATTATGCACCTCTTCTTATCATCCAAAACAATTTTAGTTTTCTTGTTTAGACCGGGGGGTGGGCAGGTTTCCCAACAGCAATCCCATTGCCAACCTTTTTAGACCCACGCTGATCAGTGAGATTATTCAGAATGTGTTCGTATCTTAGCCGTCAACTGAAAGTCCAGCGCAGAAATCTGCTTCACCGGAAGGTGCTTCTACTTTCCCTTTCACCTCACACTTTCCCCCATTGCTGCTGTGCCTCTGAAAATGCTTGGGATAACTGAGACCCTTTCCCCCTTCTTCCTGTCTCCGCTCTGCAGAACACTTACGCTACATCCGAAATTCATGCTTCCACACCCCAGAGTGAGGCAAGAATTAATCCCCTTCTGGAATCGAATTATTTTGGATACCATGCCGGCATAGTATAGGATTTTCTTTGTTCCTATTTCATTCTGTTGTTAGAAGCGTGGATAGCTGTACTTACACAAAGATAATTCAGGTAACAGGAAAAAAATGTCTAAAAGAGTAGAGGAAGTGGGAAAAAGGTAGAAAGGGAAAATAAAAAAAAATATGTGAAAAGGAAAAACATGGAAACATCTTTGTAAATGGGGATGAGTGGAGGGGGTGAAGGGAAGGCCAGGGAATGGGGAAAAAATAAGAACCAAGAAACATCATGCAAAGCTACAAGATCCCAGTAATGAATGTAACTGTATTGTATACCTAAAATGCACCAATAAACTTAATAAAAAACGTGCATACATCGAGTTCCCATTATGCGTCAGGTATAAACTGAGAATGGAGGTACAACTAGAGGTTTAGACATAAGCCCTAATCTTAAAGACCTTGTCGTATAGTGTGCATTATATCCTCATAAACGGATACTTTTAATATTGTAATGAACACTTGCTATACGCTAATTTTGTTAGTTCTGATAGGAGAGTTAGAAGGTAATGAGAAGTCAGTGAGTTAACCAGAAACCCCCAGTAGTCTCCACCTGAACTGTACCCCTTTTCCTCCCCAGATTGCTCGTTCAAAGTGATGTTAACCAGTACATAGTTTGCCTTGTAGTTGAGTTCAAAGGACCAGACATACCTTGCCTTACGGTTAAGAATGAGGGACAGGACATGTTTTACTGTGGCCCTAACCATAAAGATAGGAATTTCCTGTTGGTTCCCCAAAATTGGATTTTAATCTAACGTGCAATCTGCTTATTATTATTCATTTTTACAAGAGGCAAAGGATTGAGAAAGAGTAGTTATTAAACAACCTTGATGTTGTTTTCTGAGAATTTCTGGTAGGCTGGACAAAGATATCATGCAAAATTGTGGACAAAAAGCTCAGACACAAATATATACATGAGTGTGTGTGTATCACAAAGACAGAAGTTAGGGTACCTATGGAGTGCATTGCACACTGCCTCCGTAGTCAGAGCCGTAGAAGGCAGCTTCCTTTTTTGCTTGCCATCTTCACAATCACCTCTGAACAATTGCTTTACTCGTTCTGTTCAATAAATGCTATAGAGGACAAAAACTCTAGAGTGTTTCTTCTATACTTTTTTCTTCTTCATAGAATTGCATTTCTCACAGGAGTCTCCTCGGCAGTCCATAGTGAACACCTGCAATAATGATAACATGTAGAGGCACAGCTTATGATGACGAAGATTGTGTAATGGAGTTGGGGTCATTGTTGTCCAGTGCAGCTGTCGACGAGGTTCCTGCCAGTGGGTTTGGGAATCTGCCACCGTCACTCAGGGCCCCGTGTCGGCTCTAGGCCTGGTGTGAATTGCTGGTGCTGCCAGTGACCCTCACTACACGTTATTGTGCCTCAAGGGCAGACCCAGATGGGGACTGGAGCATCTGGAGTTGGCGACATGAAACTTGGTGCCAAGGATAGCCTAATATCAGTCATCACAGACAATGGTGAAAGAACTGGATGTTCATAGGTAGAAGATATATTACCCATTACCCCAACGCGTACCCCGACTAGAACCTGAATAGCATCATATCTCAAAGAGTGAATAAATTCACATAGGTGGTTTGTCAGCGTGACATTGGGTTGACCTTCAAGTGCCTTGTATTTCTAGAGTAGCAACTTCAGAACAGCATCATTTAAGGCTTCGTTAGCATACGTAGAAGGAAAGTTTTGACATTGTCCTGAAAAATTAGTTTTCATCATTAAGAAACACATATTTGGCTTGAGACACATATGTGTCCTTGAATCAGAATCTGTGACCCACACAACCTCAGAGACCATCCCTCTATTGGTCTCAAACACTGCTCCTGGCAGAATCACCAGGGAGTGCACTAACTTTCGACATACAGATTCCCTTGCTTCATTCTTTGAGTTAGTTGTTCCATTTGTTTTCTAGGGCACCTATCACAAAGTAACACAAACTAGGTGACTTAAAACAGCAAACAAAAGCATTGACTCACAGTTTATGAGGCCATGAATCTGAAATCCAGGTGTTGGAAGGGCTGTTTTCTCTTTGAAACCTGTATGGAGTATTTCCTTGCCTCTTTTTACTTTCTGGCAATTTCAGCTACTTTTAACTTTTTATTTATTCACTTATCTATTGTACTGGGTCTGAACACAGGGCCTTTGCACTGAGCTCCATGTTACATCCCCAGCTCTCTTTTTGTTTCTGAGACAGGGTAGCTGCACAGGTTGAGCTTGAACTCGCACTCCTCCTCCCTTGGTCTCCAAGAGGGCTGAGGTTACAGGTGTGAGCCAGCACAGCCGCATTTCAGCCATCTTTGTCATTCTTTATTTTGACACTGCATCATTCCAGTCTCTGCCTCTGGATTCATGTCGGCTTTGCTTGTGGATATGTCTCAGTGTCCTCCTCTTACACAATCACAGCTCTATTGGATTAATCCTTAATCCCTAAGGCTGTAATCCTCTCCTTAGTTAGTTATACTACATTTTCAAGGATCTTATTCTCAAATACATTTACATTGTCAAGTACTGGGGTTAAAATTTAGATGCACTTTTGACAAGAATGCAACTCAACCACATCATGGGTATTGGAGTGATTTGGAGTGAGCCACATTTGCGAATGCACTGATAATTATTGCAGTTCCCCTCGCTCACAGAAGAATACATGGAGAGCTAGAGATATCTACAGACTTTTAAATGATGAAGTTGAGACATGAATAAACCATTTATGTGTTTGCATAAAATGAAACCCTGTAGATTTTCACTTTAAGCATCATGATAACAGCGATGCTTCCTTGAACTTGGATCAGAGCCACTTGATATTCTGCAGTTTAACCAAAGCTCTCTAGAAAAATACTCTATTTGGAAATCTATTGCATAATACCCAACCTAAGCACTTTGCACTGGAGAACTTCTGGCAGCAATGTTATTCAGGTATTCATGTAAGGTTGCATAGATCAAGCGCATTTGCAACTGCAAAGAAACAAACAATTGCATAGGCAGGTGTGTATATTTTATCTGAGAAAGTGAATCACTTTGCTGGATTCTTTCAGATTTGTGGATGTCACTCGGGGCAACACAGTGTAGGGGTAAATGTCACCACTTTAAATAAACTAGTTCTTAGACATGTGCAGTATGTGTATGTAAAACTGAATGATAAAATAAATGCAGTCCACTTCTTTTT
>NW_022900942.1:54807429-54915498 GCF_012274545.1 Fukomys damarensis | reverse complement strand
TCCCCTCCCCACCTTCAATCACTTTCCAAGTCCACTTCTTGACATATATGCCTCTAAAAGTCTTTTTGGCCGCACTCAGAGAGTCATAAAGTTTTGCCCAATATTGATAAAATGAATTCAGATACACATTTATAGTTCAGAGGGTAAGAACTCATAAATGCTTCCTCCACAAATGGAATCACACC
The DNA here is from genome assembly GCF_012274545.1 of Fukomys damarensis. Taxonomy (NCBI): domain Eukaryota; kingdom Metazoa; phylum Chordata; class Mammalia; order Rodentia; family Bathyergidae; genus Fukomys; species Fukomys damarensis. The sequence continues at coordinate 54,915,313 of NW_022900942.1, read as the reverse complement.
CAAGCACTGTCACAAAAATAAAGTTAAAAAGTTTGAGAGAGGGTCACAAAACACGGGACAAAACCATTGGAATAAGGACTAAATAGGGAAGTCCTGGCATCCGTCCTCAAATATACAGAGATTGCAGTAGCTTCTATTAAAAAAAGGAAGAACTGAGGTATGTGTTGGATGATATATGGCCCAACAATCTTATCTCAGAACAAAACTGCCTCTTCTCTGCCCCACCTCCTCCCATAAATTAAGAAGGAAACTTTTAATAACTTTTCTTAGTACAGGTTGATCGTCTCAATCTGAAAATTGGAAATGTTAAAATCTGAAACCTTTTGAGCACTGATTTGAGCCACATGTCCTGGTATCCACACTGGGTCCCACATGAGGAGTCATGGTCAAACTCGGGTGCATGGAAGATATCGTACACAATTAACTCAGGCTATGGAAATAAGGGTATTTGAGTCTACGGCCATACCACCCTGAAAATACTGATCTCCCCTGATCTTGGAAGCAAAGCAGGGTCTGGCCTGGTTAGTACTTGGATGGGAGAAATAGGCGTGTTTGAAATTTGCATGGCTTTTGAGTTTAGACTTGGGTCTCATCCCCAAAATATCTAATCTTGTACTCTATGTAAATGTTCCAAAATTCAAAATAATCTAAACTCTGAAGTGGTTCAGGTCCCATACATTTTGGATAAAGTACTAAATCTATATTAAAATAAAATTTTGAGTACACAATTATCAATTGTAGAATCATAAATTGGTACAGTGTACTCTGTGAGGATAAATATTTATAAGCAGCCTATAAAATTATCAGGATTGAGGGTAACCTATTAATATTATTTACTGACTACAATTTAATGAGAAGAAATGATCCTGTAGAAACAGAGGATTTACACCCAGGAGAACTTAAAATGTGCGACCTGTAAATTGAACTTTCCATCTTTTCTGATCATGAAATCACCTCAAATCTTATCTTGGATTCATTTTCCAAAAGTCACAAAAGTAGATTTTGATATAACTAATTTGTTTAGACAATGCCATGACATGCAAAATATAGCAAAGATATTAATGAAGTCATTTTCTTTTTCTTTCATTGTTTATTGGTACTTTTTAGGTATACAGTACAGTTACATTTATCACTTGGATCTTGTACCTTCACATGATGGATCTTATTTTTTCGCCATTCCCCTGCCCTTCCTTCACCTCCTCCACCCTTCCCTATTTACAAAGGCTTTGTTTCCATTTTTTCATTTTCTCATATTTTTTCTTATCCCTTCTTTCCTTTCCCTACCCTTCCCACTTCCCCTACTCCTTTAGCTATTTTCTTCCTATTTCACATTATCAATTATACAATTTGAACCTTATTTACACTTTTAGTTTATCACACTAGAGAAATTACTTGGTATTTAGACATGTGTGTCCTATTTATTTCACTTACCAGTACGGCCTCAATATGAGTGCATTTAGGTATAAATGACTCTAGTTTCTCTTTTCTTATGCCTGAGTAGTATTCCATGTTATAAAAAAACCACATCTTCTTTATCCAGTCTCCAGTTGATAAAAAATAAAGCCATTTTCAAAATATCTGTGGTTGGCTATCAAAAATAAGAGACAATTCTCAAGGAAAGGAACAAAATTTGGCATTTTTCCATAGACATTTCCAGAAATTGAGAGTAAATGGAAAAAAGTTGAAAGTAGAATAATAAACTTTAAATAAAAAGAAGTTCTGTGGATTATAGGCCAGAAATAAAGCAGAAAAGTGCAGGTCAAGTCTGTTCAGAAGCTTAGAGTAAAATGCATCAGAGTGCAGGTCACAGATCACAGAGACGAGCATCATAAACTCCTATCATATTGATGAAAATGGAAATTTCCTGACACCACCCCAAATGGACTGCATCAGAATATTCGTGCTCTCTACATTTTATTGAATTCTTCCCAAGGATTCTTATGTACATGTAAGTTTAAAAGACAGTGTCTTGAATTTTACAAAACAGAAAGAGAGGTTCAAAGGTGGCAGATATGAAAAAGATAAAGAAGTCATATAAAGTAGGACTGAGTGGGAAATTATACTGTGTAGTTGAAAGGTTTATATGAATTTCTTTAAAGAAAAAGAAGAGACAAAGAGCAAAGGGCATGTGTCATGCACTGACACACCTGATTGCAGGAAAGGTCAAAGAAATCAATGATGTAGAGGCAGAACCTCACAATTCAAGATGGAAGGTAGCAGGGTAATGCTCATCGACAGTGGCAAGTCACATAAAAGTTGTGAATATTGCTGGACCAAATATTTGGGTGTATATTTAAATGGCAAGCAGGAGAAATAAGATGAAATGCTAAATTTATAAGGATGGGGGGATTGAGCATATGGAAAGGTAGAGGGGACATTAGAAGTAAAGCATTAGTGATATCTCCTTATAATGTGGTCAAGCTTTGTCAGGTAATTTAGCCACTGTGTGAGTAACACAGAATGCGCTTATCACAAACCTACATGGCGTGGATCGATGGTACACATGCCAGAAAAGAAGTCACTGGGGATGTGCTCTGGAAGGGGATCTCGGTCTTTGCCCCCTCTCTTCCTCCCTGTTTGCTTCCCCAGCCACTGTGAGATGAACAGCTCAGCTCCACCCCTCACTCCCCACTGGGACTTTTTAGCCTTGCCACCAGTTTAAAAGTGAATGAACCAACCCACTGTGCACTGAAATCTTTGAAACTCTGGACCAAAGTAACCCTTTCCTTCTTTCAATTGGTTTATCTGAGGCATTTTGTCAGTTGATGGAAGTATGACTAACACACCTATCATTTTAAGACATTAGTTGGATGCACATGTGCCAAGTATTGTGCTTGTGACTGGGATCACAAGGATGAGAGAATAAATTTTCAGTCCATGATGGCTGGAAATCCAATTACAGAGTTAGGCACAGGGAAACAGTATGAGAACAAATAAAAGACACCCCAGATAACTGATTGGGAGTGAAGGAATGAAGGAGATGAAGAAACGCAGATGGTGTGTGTGGCACAATGGGAAAGCAGGCTGAAATGGCTTCTAGGCAGCAGAGAACAGCATCATGGCAAGAAACCACTGGGGTGCTAAAGATACAGTGCAGTCTCACTTTTTTGTAAATCCAGATATATAAATTCAAAGTTGCAAAAATGTATTAGTAAACTATGATTTTGATGTAAAATGTGGAAAATAAAAAAATAAAGGATTATTAATTTCAAACTTGATGACTTTTAAGTTTCTGTAATTGCCATGTGGCTATTTTAGGTAGTGGGAAGAAATGCACCTGAAAGTTTACCTGTGAGTGCTTTTGGAGACTTTCATCCTGTAAGTTTTGCATTTACCACTGTCTCGGTCCATTGTCTGTTGATATAACTGAATTACACAGAGTTGGTGATTTCTGAAAATAGAGAAGTATAAGCAGCTTATGACTCTGGAGCCCCAAGTCAAAGGACTGCGACTGGTGAGATCCTTCTTGTTGTTGAAGACTCTTCAGATTCCTAAGCTAGAGCACAACATCCTAGGGTGAGACAGGATGTGCTTGTTCAGGTCTCACTCCTCTTGTTATAAAGTCACAGTCTCACCAGGTGAGACCTCTAGCCTTGAAGCCTCATTTACCTTAATTATCCCCCAAAGGTGTCACCTCTAAATACCATAGAAGGGTTAAGTTCCCACTGCATTAATACCTCACAACAGGGATTAAATTCCAGTGTGAGTTTTGGCAAGGACATTCAGACTATAGCGACCACTCTATAAATTATAACCTTTGTATCACATAAAGTATGTCTAAAATCCTCATTATATAGTGCTGCAAGGGCTAAGGCTAATGTCTGAAAATCCATAAGTTTGAAAGAGGATTTAAGTGCATTGAAAGGCCAGGGAGACATCCAAAAGTTCACCATCATGCATTCTTTTGTAAATATGAGAGGATGTATGATATAAAATGATCATTAAATAATGCCAGACAGAAGGACAAGAAAGAAAATGTAGTCCTTCAAGGCAAAAATCCACCTACTCCAAAATGCCCTGCCTAGTTTAGATTTATTCACATGGGAAAATTTTTACTACATAATGCAATTCCAGAATTATCTAAGTTTTTAGGAACTCATCATAGAGAAGAAAAATGGTGTTTATAACAAGGTAGGGGGCATTCGAATTTCTGTATCAGTGACATTTTATTATAATGTACAATGTTTGGCAATCTAGTCACTGTGTGCATGGTGCAGAGTGTACTTAACACAAACCTCGATGACATGGGTCGATGGCATGGTTGCAAGGAAGATGGGTTATTGGCGATATGGCTCTGAAAAAGATCTGAGGACCTTGGCCCCTCAGCTTCCCCTCTCACTGCTTACTTCACTGCTATGAATGAGGTGCAACTCCTGATGCTGCTGGGACATAAAATACGTAACAGGAGTTGGAAGACAATTGACTAGAAAACAGAAAGGGCTGCTGAGGCTGTACGTCCTATAAAGTCAATAGAACTTGGCACCTGAGTGAGAGAGAAATGGTGGCAGCACCACGTATTTATTGAAGCTTCTGTTTTGGAGAGATCATTATGACAGCAGTGTGGAGGAGCACAAGACTGTAGGCAAAGTGTCCTTTTAGGGTTAGGTCAAGCTGTCCGTACCGGCAGTTTGGGGGAAGAAAGAGTATTTTGAGCAGTTTTGAGCTAGTCTTTTGACAAGTAGTAAGCCAATGCCTGCTATGGGGCAACTGCTTTCTACTGTACGAGGTAAATTCATAGCAGTGGGAGATTGAATGAATGTGTTGATGGTTGAACAGAGTTTTAAAAAAATTCTTCTAGGGCTGGAGATTTAGCTCAGTGGTTCCACCATCTGCCTTGCAAGCGCAAGGACCAGAGTTCGATCCCTGGTACCAAAAAAAATCTTCTAGGGGACTAGAAGGAAAGGAGAGGTATCTTTGAAAGAAGAAGTATCTTCTTAGATCACAAGAATGTGAACTTGGTCAAGAATGGAAAGGACATCTGGTGAGGAAGACATTGAAAAGCAAAGACAAAGCTGGCCCGGCAGATTAAACCAACTGAACCAAGGCCTGGCAGGTTAGAGGCTGTGAAGCCAGCTTGCCCCACTTAGCACTGAGATCTGGCTAGTTGAAATGGAAGATTAAGCTAATGCGTAGGCAGGGTTTACGCTGGGGAGAATTTTAGAATAAGGCTTTAAGGTTTTATTCTCCATATAATGAATGGTCACAGGAACATTTCATAAAATATTTTTAGGAAAATTTAAAGATGAGATGAGGATTATTCACCATAGGGTGAGTCTAGCTTTGTCCTAAGTGGGTACTTGAATTAAAAATAAATTTCAAAATATCCCTGATGCCCCACCCTTACTGAAAATCCTTGTATGCTTGCTACATGACTTACTCCCCCATTTGACCCCCATTGAATCAATATTACCTGGGTGACTGTACTTGTAATCACATTGGTTGGTCATGGTTTTACCCAAATTCTTGCCCACTTTGTAATTTTCCATTTGGTCTTATATTTTTTTTATTAAGTTTATTGGTACTTTTTAGTTAAACAGTACAGTTACATTCATCATTGGGATCTTGTGCCTTCACATGATGTATCTTGGTTCTTATTTTTCCACCATTCCCCTGCCCTCCCTTCACCCCCTCCATTCTTCCCTATTTACAAAGACTTTGTTTCTAATTTTTCCTTTCTCATATCTTTTCTTTTCCCTTATTTCCTTTCCCCTACTCTTCTCACTTCTCCTACACCTTTAGCCCTTTTCTTCCTATTTTACATTATCAATTACACAATCTAAACCTTATTTACACTTTTAGTTTTTTACACTAGAGAAACTATTTGGTATTTACATATGTGTGTCCTATTTATTTCACTTAAGAGTAGGGCCTCGATGTGCATGCGAATGACACTAGTTTCTCATTCTTTATGGCTGAGTAGTACTCCATTTTATAGAAAAAACACATCTTCTTTATTCTGTCTCCAGGTGATGGGTAATTGGGCTGTTTCCAAGTTTTAGCTATTATAAACTGTGCTGCTATAAACAAGGGTGTGCATATATCACTGTGTTACGATTCTTTTAATTCTTTTGGAAAGATATACAGCAGAGGGATAGCTGGGTCAAATAGAACTTCTAATCCTAGTTGTTGGAGGTATCTCCATATTGATTTCCACAGTGGTTGCACCAGTCTGCACTCCCACCAACAATGGAGAAGAGTTCCTTTCTCCCCACAACCCCACCAGCATTTGCTATTGGTTGATTTTGTTATAGCAGCCATTCTTTTTGGGGTGAGGTGGGATCTCAGTGTTGTTTTCATCTGCAATTCTTGAATGGGGTCTTACAGTTTTGTCCCACTTTGTACCTGCCTGACACATGGCTTTGCTGTATAAAACATCTTTGAGAAGTGGGTTGAGCAGGCAACCCAATTTCTAGTCTCCCTTCTGTCTCTCTTAGACAAAAGCTTCCTTTTCCTCAATAATTTTTCCCTACTCTTAAAAAAGTAAAAATAAAGATAAATTTCATTTTGTATCAGTTATTCAACAATGCCGTTTTGCATATTTAGGGTATGACTGGGCCAAGATTTTTTATAACTCATGGTGAGATGTTATCTGGGAAAAGAATTTTATGCTTCCCCAAGATACTCATTTTTCTCATATGTTAAAGTTATTTTAATGGATTTTTAAAAATTAAATGACAAAGTAATTTGATGGAAATATACTCTTACTTGTTCTGGTTTACTATATCATATTATTTTGTTTCCTATTGCAACTATATATTCCACAGTAAATGCTACTTACATTATAGAGAAATCATTTGCATTAAATCAAACATTGCATTATTATTTCTCTTCTAAAGACATAAAGCAGGTATTTAATCAAAAAGAAGACATCGCCAATTTCAGATGTTCTTGTCTTTTAATTTTCAATTTACACTTTCCCACTAATGGCTCATTCAGGTCTATGCTAATATCACTAATGATTTAAAAACATTTGAGAATCAATTTCAAGGCTAAGATCAAACAGGCTTATTTATCTCTTCCTATTCAGTTTCTACCTAGAGGTACATGAATGGTCTCTTGCAGTTTGCATTTGGCTATTCCTTTAAACAAAAGCATAAATTCTTTTTTTCAGAACTCCCTGCCTCTAGGAAACATCCCAGGATAAATTTCTGGCACTGCTTTCTGCTTTACTCAGTGTTGTCTCAGTATCTAGTTATTTTACGCTTTTCTGAGTCACACCTATTATTTAGCAGCAATGAGGAGCAGTAGCACAGGTTTATCAATAGTCTTTAAGAGTAACCCTCCCTCTTCTACACAACTGCAAATACACAGGGGATTTAATCAGTAATGACTCCAAGGGACAATAGCTAAGATAAGCATACAACAATTTACTAGACTGAGCATTCCTTCTGCATACAAATATCTTGTTTCATAGTAAGTCCATCACAAAACCCAAAGAGAAAACACTGTATACATGTATCGTGTCTTCCATAAAGCTTAAGGCCTGCCCAAGACCACTGGTCAGAATAGGTTTTAGAAAAAATGTATGAGAGCCAGGGATTTAGCTCAGTGGTTCCGCTGCCTGCCTTGTACGTGCAAAGTCCTGAGTTAGATCCCCAGTACCAAAAACAACATAAGTGTATGAGAAATGTTCTGGTTCTCAGGAGGTAAACATCTATAACCCCCCACCCAGAGAGAGAGAGAGAGAGAGAGAGAGAGAGAGAGGGAGAGACCTCAGCATTGTGTGAAGAGAGCTTCGAGCCATCAGTGAGCTCAGACAGTAGTCATTCTTCTAGATTCGCCCTGGGACTGAAGTCTCCCTACTCCAAAAGATGACTATGTAAAACAAGGCAGGTTCCTGCAACTTGGGACTGATTCTCCATTTTCAAAAGAGTGACCAAGTTAGAAACCATAAGCAGGCAGGCAGACACTGAGCCAATTCTGACTGTGAGCTCATCCAGATCATTCAATCACCTCTTAGTGTCCCCAGACACAGGGATGGAGAGCAAGGCATTAATTTCTTAGACCTATTATTTGGTGTGCTTGGTGCTTTTAACAGATCTATCAGAAGAGCATTTTCTGTAGCCCATCGTTCACAGGTCAATAACAACATAGCCTTATTGATCATTCTTTATCCTTCCATACATGTGTGATGGAAAATTCCCCGATGCATGTGTTTTCTTCGGTATTCCTTGCATGAAAATGCCAATCTTCCTGTGATTCCTGTAGATAGAGTATTTACCTTTTTCCCTTTGTTAGCCTTTTCTTAAGATGTCAATCCCTTTGTAGTCCACAGAGAAAAAGTTGTATTTAATGGGCCATAGCAAACTAAAATAATTCAATAGTGATACAGCTATAAGTGGATGCATACTATCGCTGTCCTGGGCCACAGTGCCAACGGGAAAGACAAAGCACCTATGTCATAATCAGGCACTTGACTTGGACTTGTATCCACAGGAATCGGAGCCATAGTTCTATCAACTACTATCTTCATTGTCTTTGTGGCATCATCAGAATAAAAAAATACCCTTCTTTAAGATAATACATAAAAATGTACCAGCAGATAGGGTGAAGTGTTAATTTTAAGACTGTGGTACGATAACCCTCCATCGTAAGGATCAGTTGACAAACAGAACTACAGTGTCCTAGTACCCTGGGGTGATGTGAAAAGGCCCTCTTTAATGAGGTCCTCCAGACCACCGTGGAGAGTTGGAAACCATGACGACATAGAGAGAAGAGCAGGTTTTTAGGAGACAAATTGAGCAAAAAATAAAGGAACTGAGTGTGAAGGGCAGGGCTATGTCATTTCAGAGGTTTTCCGTCTCCGCAGTAATGAGCCCAGAGACCTGACTCAGGGGAGAGACTGAGAAAGCAGAGAAAACCAGTGATGAATGAGCTTTCTGCTAAACCAGTGAGTCAGAGCACAGCAGTCCTCAGAATAGGCTGAGTGTTACCACTGCCTTCCTGAAACATGACCTGGCTGCTTGAGACATATCTATTCTTAGGGAAAGGAAAGGCATGAGTAGAGACAATCTCTCTCCTAATTAATGCCTTGTTGTAGCGCCTCTTTGCTCCATATTCAGATTCTCTCTTTCCACACTATCCAGAAATGTCACAATCTTAATCGTCTACTGGGAAATCCAAAGCCATGGCTGAAGAAGCGCCTGACTTGTACTTTTCAGCTTTGGATGGCTGTGTAAACAGGGAACGCTTCCTGGCCAATCTCCCCTCAGGCAGCTGGAACTCAGCAAGGAAAGCGACCATGCAAGGCCGGTCAAGTCCTCTTAAACTGTACGCAGTCAGAAAGTGACCTCTGAGAGCCTGGGACATCTGAACCCACCTTAATGCTGCTTGTGTTATATTTAGGTTACATCAATAAATGAAGGGCAATGCTGAGTTTAAAAGACAAGAAAACAGCTCCAAGGGTATTGCCCAGGAAGGTGCTTTCCTTCCTGAAAGCTAATTGAGAGAAAGAGTGAGGTGGACAGAGAAAAGCGGAGTGCAGGGCCTTTTGCAACAGTTCCCAAGTAAAATGTTGAAGGCCTCTTAGTTTCAAACATAAGAATACAAGAGGAGACAAAGGGCATGAGAGAAATGGAAGGGAAATCTGAGCCACAGAGCATGCAGGGTCTTCTCCCTTGTTATCTTTACCAAATGAACCAGGAGAGGAAATAATTTAGTGCCTCTGTTTAACTGTCACAGGCAATGTTAACTTGAGTAGTCAGTGAGTATAGTAAGATATGCAGCCAGTAACCTGAGTCCACACTGGCCTTCTCCGGAGTTACTTAGCGATTCTCTTGCCTTCTCTAAGGCCTCTTCTCCTCAAAGAAACTTCACTCAAGAAATTGAGTCCTTTTGATTCCTCGATTCCTTCGAAGAATCTTGTAGAAAGAGATTCTTGAACATTAAGAAGCTCTTTTTAATTAAATGCAGCAAATATATTAATATTTCAAAAAAGAATTGCAGTATAGAAAAAGCGTTGGTGAGAAGCTTTGTTAGCACTTGCTACTCTGGCTCTTTGTATGAATTAGGTGATAGATAGATAAGTAGAGAGATGATAGATGACAGTTTTCAAAGATACAACCCTGCAGTGTATGTATACATTTATAAGTATTCATTCTTATAAAGTTGAGGAGTCATAGATTAAATGATAGTTGCTTTAAAACATTCTTGTTTTAAATGAGGAAAGAACAAGTTGTGTAAAAGAGTGCCTTAAAATGTTTCCTGTCATTATTTAATTCATGGCCCTTTGTAAAAATGCAATGCTTTCACTTAGATTCATTATCTAGGGGAACTGTAACTCGAAGCAAAGTGTTTCTTCAAAATTATCAATTAGGAGAGACAGGAATATCCTCCCATAAGTTGCTTTTTGGCACTTTCTCCTAAACCACCTTTACAAACAACCCCTCGAGTGCCTCAGATGCATCTCAAATGCAGAAACTGCCAACTCAACTCGCAGGTAGCAAGGTAGCGAGGTTCTTTGCTCGCTTAGCAGTTAGATGGTTATTAAGTCTCGGAGACTTTTGGTGGAGTTCTTGGGGTCTCATAATGGAAACAAAGTCTTTGTAAATAGGAAGTGATGCAGGGGTTAAATGGAGGGCAGGGGAATAGAGAATAGTTGGCATGAGGTGGAGATACTCAGGTAACACACGTGCCAAAGGCAGGCCAGGAGCCAACCTTCAAGAGAAATTGAACTCCAGGGCGAATTCATTGTTTTCAGCTGAGCTGCTGCCTGCAGGTTTTATGGATTAACCAAAGGATGTTTGTGAGTCTGCCTGCTCCCCACATGGAGTGCTTGCTGTGTGGAATATTCTTCTAGGGTTTTGGGGAAATGAAGCAGTATTTCCAACAGCAATCAAAAACATAGCAAGAAGGCCCCAGTTGTGAAAGAGAACTTTAATTTCTATTTCTTGGGTCTTAGAGAATCTAAAATTGAAGTTTTTTAGCTTGTGGTGAGGGAAGATAGTGTCTTTATTTTGGGAGCAGGACAAGAGCTAAGTGGCAAGAATCCTTCAAGGTGTTCCCATGAGGGAACCGAGGCAGTTGTATTTTGTATCTAGATGTGTATTTATCTATGAGCCCCTTATTTGCTATTTTCTTCTCAACAAGCTGGTAAATGAAAGTCTTCTTTAAGTATCCACACTTTTTTTTCCATTTTGGTACACACAGCTGTATTGGAGGGTTAAAAAAAGTATTTTCATAGTAGAGGTATTAGATTTCTCTTGTTAGGTTGAGTCCTAGGTATTTCATTTTTGGGGATGCTATTGTGAAAGGAGTTGTTTCTCCAGTTCCTCTCTCAGTGAGTCTGTTTTTCATGTACAGGAAGGCAATTGATGTCTGTGTTGACCTTGTATCCAGCTACTCTACTGAATTTGGTTATTAAATCTCGAAGACTTTTGGTGGAGTTCTTGGGGTCTTATAATGGAAACAAAGTCTTTGTAAATAGGAAGTGATGCAGGGGTTAAATGGAGGGCAGGTGAATGGGGAAAAATAGGAACCAAGGTATTATCACATAAAGGTACAAATTCTCAATGATGAATGTTATCATACTGTATACCTAAAATGTACCAATAAATTTAATGAATAAGATAAAATAAAAAAGTAGTGACTCCACAGGTCAGAATGGTGATGACACTGAAAAAAATCAGGGGGGTCCCCAGGGGAAAGTTATAGTCAGAAGATTAGAGTTGGGGTTGGAAATTTGTTTTTCTTTTTAAATGGAGAGGCCTTATCAATAGCCAGGTTTCAAGCTAGGGTTTGATGTTTACTGAATATGGCAGTGGTTTCCTTTATTGTTTTTAATGTAGTGAGACATTGTGCTAGGTCTTTGAAACACAACATAAACAAGACATAGTCATTGACTCAAGGGAGCTCAAGTGATCTGGATGAATTACATTTTCTTTTCTTATCAAACAAATGTTAATTTGAAGGAGAAATATGTAATTGCATCAAAATGCAAGGTCTTTTTTTTTTTTTTTTTTTGTACTGGGGATCAAACTCGGGTCCTTGCGCTTGCAAAGCAGGCACTAGAACCACAGAGCTAAATCCCAGCCGTGCAAGGTCATTTTTTAAAGCAACAGTAATACACTAAAAACTCACCTAATCTTTGATCTTCCTGTTCCTCACCCCTCCATACGCATAGATCAGAAATAGGTTGGAGCTGAAGGTGAGACAATTTAAAAAATAATAGCTGATTTTTAAGACCCTCTGAAAATAGCTGCTGCAAAATGGCTATGTCAAAGTGTGCATATAAAATTGTGTGCATGAAAGTTCTTAGGCCTCCTAAATCTCAGTGGGGAAAAAAGTAACTTTCAGGTTTCACTGGGATAAAGTGGTTTCCAGATGGTTCATCTAGCTCATCTAGCAGCGACTACTCAGGACTGCAGCTTCCAGGTAGTGGAGACACAACACCAGCACCCACATGAGCGAATATTTCATCTTGAAGAAGTGAATGGTTGCAACTTCTTGTGGTTTGGGGCAACCTCGAAGGAACGAGATATTACCCACATTTCTCTTGATCTATGGAGTTGGAATACTAAATGAGACCATCGATTGCTCTTTTGTCTTGGTTGATAATTTCTCTAGAGTTATCTTTTGTCCAGGTGGCCCTGTGCACTTCTGATTTTAGAAGCTGATGTGCATTACCCCTTGTTTGAATTCATGACACCAAGGCTTGCTCTCTGACTTGTGTGTGTGTCTGCTCTCACCCTGGGTTATAAACTTACAATTGAGTGAGAACTGATATCTCAGCCCAAAGTCTCATCTTCTAATACAGGGTTCACTGAAGTATTTCCTACATAACATTAATGCCCTGAATTTCTAGGGAAAAAAAAAGATTCAGTAGGAAACAGGGTTTATTGGTTAGGTGAGTTACAGCAAACCTGGCTCTAAACAATGTGAGATGGGGTGATTTGTTCAAAGACTTCTTAAAAGATCTGAGAGTGAAATGAAGGAAATGAATAAGCCATCAGATTTATGTATTTATCTGAGTCCTTGTTCAAGCTTTTTAGTAATTTTGACCTTGAGCAAGTTATTTCACCTCTACAAGGATTAATTTACTTAGCTGTAAAATAAAGGTACAAATTTCCATGCTGCAGAGGTGTCAGCGGATTAAGCAAAATAAAACATCTAAAGCAGCAATATTTGCTGTTTGTTTTGAAATGTATTTTGTAACACTGTGCTTCTATACCCTCATGCAATTTAGATTATGTCTTTGGCATACTGAAAGTGTAGATTTAATTTTAATGTACAAACAAAGTGGTGGCATTGCTGCTAGGTTTTAATTCTACTTAATCATTCTTCTATTAGCAGCTCCATTGGAATCACACAGCAAATATCTGGGAATTAGCTGACCACTTCATGCCCTTTTTTATGTGACCTTAGTATTATCCTCTACTGGTCATTGGTTTTCCTATTGGAATTTTATAGACCTGCAAATGGCCCCGCACTAATGATGCCAATGTGTTTTAAAATATTAGAAAGGTAAACCGATGCTTCCTGCACTCAGGGCCTGCTCATGCTGAGCAGCCAAATCTCAGCAAAGGCACTGTCCTCTGTTCTCATAGTATGGTGAGTTGAGTTGCCTGGCTTGCAATGCAAGGGCTGCCAGGACATCTGAGCTCTGAGTTTCCAGCCATTTAACTTATTTATTGTCACATCATCCATCTCTTTCAGAATGCAGTAAATATCTCTACAGAGATCACTATCAGAGATGGTTCAAGTGTTAGAGTCAGCCCGAGAAGAGCTCAAAGTAAATCATACTTTTCTGCTCTTCAGAATCCTTCTACTCTGATTCATAAGAAATCACATTTCTGGGGTAGAGGAGACATTTAAAATTCTTCCTATTATACTTTGAAGTGTGCTCTTGGGAAAGGTGAGAAACCCATGACTAAGGATAAGAAACCCAGTGATACAGTTTTCTCCCTCTCTCTCCCTTTCTGTGTCGCAGCCCCGCCGCCCTTCTCTCACTGTCTTACTGTCTCTCTGTGTTACTCTGTCCCTCTCTCCCTCCAGTCACCGTAGGAAGGTTGCTTGCATATAAACCTCATTCATATTCATATTCTCTCTCTCTCTCTCTCTCTCTCTCTCTCTCTCTCTCTGGGTCTCACACTATTGTTGAGCTGTCCTTGAGCTCATTATATGGCCCAGCTTCACATCAAACTCAAACTCACAGCAATCCTCCAGCCTCAGCCACCCGTGTGCTGGGATTACATGGCCAGTTTATTCTCTTTTTAAATTAGAGACTTCTTAGATATAGAACATAAAAGCTAAATAGTGGGTTTTTTGTTTGTTTGTTTTCTATTAGGTATACATGATATCAAAACTGAGGAACCTCACCTACCTGTAGAAAAAATGGGCTGTTGTCAAAGTTTTCAGGGGGCTTTGGAGCCTGAGTAGTAGATGATGATCACTTCCAAGCATGCAGCTTACATCGGGTGCTGAGTATACACCACACTCCCAACTTAAATGCAAAGACCCTGAAGTAGCACAGATGACCTATATTCTCAGCAGTTTACTTTCTAGTGCCTGGGGACTCGGATGATGGAAGGCAAGCTGAAGGCAACAGATAAAAGTATGACGCACGCTACAAACACTGCAGGAGCTCAGAGAAGAGGGGTTAGTGGGCAGAAGGCAGGCAAGATGGCTTTCTTGGAAGAAGTGAGTTTGGTCAGGAACTTTGAACCAGAGTAAACTGGCTTGGCAAAGAAGAGGAAGAAAGAGATTTGGAGAATGAAGAAAAACAAACAGCAAAGTGTGGAATGTTGCGTGACCCATAAAATGTTGGAGATGAAATGAACTAATAAAATATTTGATCATTTTGGACAAGTAATTTGAAGTATGTTGAGGAATACCTCTAAATCTGACCATTGATCTGGATGGGCATATCGTAGCTGTTACTAAAGATTGTTTAGACAAGAAATGGCAGTAGGGAATGAACCTTAGGAAAATCCAAAGGGTAGTGTTGTTCAGAATGGAATGGAAATGAAAGGCAAGGAGGGTGATACGTGGGATGATCTAAGGTGGGGACACTGAGGACTAAGATAAGGATTCCATCGCGGCTGGAGAGGAGAAGGGCAGAGAAGTGCTATAACAAAGACCAACAATATACAGAAGAAATCAGTCAGCAATGTGAAGAAAGTGTTATGTTTGAAACTTACATGAAATTTTACAAAAGTTTGGGGTATTACAATTATACTTAAGTTTGAACCCCTGCCTGCTTTGTACTAACAATGACATGAAAAAATTATTCAAGTATTTGTACCTAAGTTTTCCAAAGTCTAAAATAATTTTTAAAAATCAGTTTATGTGAGCATTGAATAAGTTAACACATAAAATTGCCAGCAAGTACCTGGCACTTATTAGCCACTTGAAAAATATTAGCTGCTGCTCCACTTAGATAATCCTAGAGCAACTCATAGGGAATTAGAAGCAATAAAGTGGAAATCCATTTTGAGTTCAGTAGTCAGAAATGCAATTAGCCACTATGCACAAAAGGGTGAAATTTGAACCATCACAAGCACTAAAAACTCTAGTTGTTATCGCTATTGTTGTCAACGTTCAGAGAAAATGTGAGCCTGAATCCTGGAGAGAACAATGTCATGGGCATCAAGTAGAAAACGTAAAAGAGATGTGATATTTATTGTCTTATGTTGCAAAAAGGTAAAGATAAGGACTACAAAATTATTCCAACAAATAGAAATAGGTGCTTCCTAAAATGCGCGGTCTTTGTAATTCTCACCTTAGTCCAGACTTCCTCTTAATTAGGAGCGACACTATGTGATTTTCACACAGCTACCTGAATGGTGAATGACAGATGGATTACCCATCACCACCACCAGGAAAACCCTGCAGAAGATAATCAACCTGCCACAGAAAGAACAGAGACTCTGTCAAAATAGAAGCAACTGGCAAACTATTTTAACATAGGAGAAAATAGGAAACTATGAATGAATAAAAAATGCAATTCTCTGTGATGATTTTTCATAAAGCCAACCATCAAATATTGACTCCCTTGTGTGGGAAAATGAATAGCTAAACAGTTTTGCAATGACCTGAAGGCTTGGATAGAGAGAATAAATAAATTATTGACACATGAGGAGTAGACAATTCTCCACCCACTGTTGAGCTTTTCATTCTTTGTGCAGCAGATGTTCTAAATAAAGCAGCCAAAAATAACAGGTGGGTTTTATTGCATTAAGCCACTGAAAAACACAAAGCGTCTACTGTTCAAATCATGTTCACGATAACAAGTCTTAAAATAACTTTGGAAAATATTTTTTTTTTACATTTGTAAAACACGTTTGTCCATCCATTTTACATGATATTAAAGGCCAGAGACCAGTGTGTGCATGAATACCTATTTAGAACCAACAGATCGGAAGAAACAGCTGCTCTTTATGGAAGTGATTTAAATGGTTGGTTGATAGACTCTAACGGATATGGATGGCATTGCCTCTTCTGAGGCCAAACAAAATTTGGTCCTAAGTCACTGTTGCCATAAATCTGGTGATCTCACCTGCCCCGCAAGTTTCCCGGTACCATAAGGAAGACAACGATAAAGAACTCGAATTCACCATTCTGCCCACAATTTGCCACAGGTGTAATGCCAATTAGAACTCAAATTTCAGTCCACTCCCACCTGACCAATAGTTTACGTATTTGTCTTGTAACGTATGTTTCGTAAGTCAAGGAAGGAGGAAGAGTCTATGACATGAGGCGATACGTGGTAATATGTATCGCCTGGCTCCTTGAGGGAGAATCGAATCCAGGTTTGCTTCAAACTCTTGTCTTTTTCACATAGTATTTCTATAGCTCGAGTTCTAAAAGCAAAAATGACGTTGGCGCACTTTGTCCACAGTCACCCACTTCCCTGAAACAACCATCATTCATATGTTTGAGATGAGCCTTCAGAATCTGTGCATGCACGTGCCTAGCTGAAAAAAGTGTTCAACCGTTAGGCCTGCAGTGAATTTTAAGGCTCTTTTACACGTATAAAACATCTTTATCCTTTGGAAATAATTTAAAATCATAGATAATTTCCTGAGTATGAGGCATAAAATTTATAAAACATAGGATTGTGTCTCTATTGAGTGTTTGCAACTTGCTTTTTAAAAATTTCCACACTGGCTTATCTGCATACTTCATTGTTGAACACAGACATTTACTTCATATTACTCAGTGGTTGCGTCCCTTCTTTGAATATATCTTAGTGTATTTAATTATTCTCCAAAAGATGAGTATATTTTTTACCAGCAGTTTTCTCTAAAATAAAACTCCAACTGACCCTCTTGCTTATTGTATGTGTTACGTTTAAGTGTCCAAGTATGGATTTCTTGCTAGAGGAAGACTTGAGAAGTCAAAGATTGTTGATTTTACTTCAGTACCTTTTGTAATACACATTTTCAAAAATTCCTCAATTCCTTTCACTTTCCAGAAGCCAGGCTATTTTTATCTCTTTAAATCTGAAGTAATTTCCCCCCCTTTTTAGGATACTACCACCATGTCTCTTACTACTTCATCGCAGCCTGACTGCATTAGGGGGATCGGTTATGAGCTATGTACTTTTGTTAAGAGTATATGGGACAAGGAAGAGAATGTGCTAAAAGAGAAACAAATATTTAAACCATGGTTCAAGAGCGCAGAGAGTATTGGTGTTGCCTGAAATATAACAATCCTATTAGTTAATAGTAATAAATAGTATAACTTGATTGAAGGGATTATTTGATAAATAAATATACCTCATTGGTTTAGACTGTCAAAAAGTCTTTCTCATGTAAACTCAATGAAGATACACATGCTTGGAAAAGAAATGTTGGGGTGGGTGTGTAGTTATGGTGTTTGGTCAAGAGACAATTTCTGTTTGACAAAGAAAAGGATAGGCATAAGAAAAGAGTACTACGGCAATCAGAATGAAACCATAGAAGAAAAGACACGGAAATGAGAAAAATTAAGAATTCAGTCCTTGAAGGAGCTCTAAAATAGGGAGAAAGTAAGAGCTGCTCCATGTGTACAGTACAGAGATTCAGCTCGTGGTGACGTCAAGCACCTACTTGAGGCCTGGTCTCCCGGGAATTGGGCATCTTACGGAAACTGACAGAGTGGAACTGCAGCAGATGCAGACTAGAACCAGGGCGCTGCAGCAAGTAAGGCCTGAGCAGGGCCAGGCCGGCACCAGACATGCGACAAAGATGATCTGACACACAGAGAATGTTTAATGATTTAATGTATACTCTGGCTCCAACTAAACTATCATGAACATCTGCAACTTAATTGCTTTTAAATAGGTTTTGGACTCAGTGAAACAAATGTGAGTGGGACAAGCAGAATTGTCCCAAAGTCATGAGCAATGGAGACCATGAAAGACCATGTCAATAGGCTACTCAGCGGGACCCAGATGTTAGCACACTGTGAGTGCTCTTAGCAGTGAATATACTGCTGAGACCTCTTTATAAGTAATGTTCGCCCAAAGCAGGATATCGAGACTGCTCACTTCATTTTTCCTAGTCTATCCTTAGTATGTTGCATTTTCCAGGTTCCTGCATAGGTGCACAGTGTACATATTCAACTAAATTTAAAGGTATTAATAAAAATGAATGAGAAAGGGGCTAAAAATCCCTTGATCTGCTTTCTCATCAGACCGGCAACACAGCAACACTACCCTGCTTCAGTTACCTGTCCTCGACCTCTAAGGATAACAAAGTCCTTGAGAGTAATTTTGGGCTATGCATGAACTGTTGTTTTCTTCTCATGTTTCCATGTTCTCCAGATATTCTAGAAAGTGAATGATGCTACTTCAAAGGGATTATTCCACTAGCACATTGTCTTCTGAATTTATCCATCCTTAGGTATTTTTGTTTGTTTGATTTTGTTTTTTGAGATAAGAGTCTCACTACGTAGATGAGCCTGACCTGGAACTCACTATGTAGCCCAGGCTGGTCTCGAACTCACAGCGATCCTCCTGCCTCAGCCTCCCAGGATTACAGACCTGCACCACCACACCCGGAGGGAATTTATCCATCTCATCATGTAGGATTCTCTGCTTCAATTAAGATGGAATAATGCCCTATTGCATGAATGTATTTCATGTGCAGTATTTGAAACTTTTTAACTTATACAAGCAAGAAGTAAAATGATGGTGTTCAAAGACTGGCCAAAGAGGGCCGTGTGGCATTTTTCAGCTGGTAGAAGGATTCAGATATATAAGATGAATGAATTCTGGAGATCTGCTATCTAACCTCATATCTAAAATTAATGCCACTGTATTGTATTGTACTATGGGCTTAAAATTTTTGTTGAGAGGGTAGGATATATAATATATGCATATATGATCATAGGGGGAAAAAGCCTTCTAAAGAAAAAAGGGAAATGAGAAAGCTTTTCGGTGGGAATGCTGGATACACTTTCTACTTTGCTTGTGTTTAGAAAAATGGTTATATGCATATACCTACACTTACTAAAATGGATGCATTAAATATGTGCAGCGTTTGCATATCAGTTATACTCCATTACAGCTGCTAATTCGTCCTTATTCAGATGTTATACAGAAGGAAAGGAAATGATGACTGATCAGGAAGTCAGGAATTAAAACAGCATGACACAAAAGACAGCTATATTCTTACCTTGTCAACCCCGACACTCCACACAGGCTCCCCTCAGCAGGATGGCTTTGGTTCTGATCAAGATTTTTGTGTGGGGGCATCTGTGCCTCTAACTCCAGAGTCTCCAAAGCCAATTTACACTTCCCAACAGCTGCTCAAGGAAGCTTTCGAGGATAAGCTGTCAGTGTCTTTGCCTCGCCACTGGTTGTTCAGCCATCAACCTTGTTTCACCGCAGTGCTGACAAATGTAACAATATTTGCTGATATCAATCATTGCTTGCACTGTGGCTTCCTTTCTTCTTCCTTTTCGTGGTGGTTAAAACACATGCTCTTTGTGCTGAGAAGCCAGTGTTTTCTCCTGGCTTCATCTGTTGAATAGTAGTGTGATTTGGGGAAATTTCCTTTCTGAGCCTCAGTTTCCTTATGAGGAAATATTAAATTTAGTTCTTTTATGTGAGAATTAAATGTGATAACAAATAACGAGTGATTAGCGTGGTATCTGACACTAGTATGCATCCAGATGTTAGTCAAAAAAGTACTATTGGTGTGAATATTTAACCATCTCTCATTTTGCAGGTACTGAAAACACAGCTAACCCATCATTTCAGTAAGATATGGCCTTTTAGGGCATCCATAATCTTAGCCAATGTTTCCAGATAAATTTGGCTCCAATCGCTAGTGAGGTTCCCAGCAATTGTTTAGTATGTATTTTTTTAACAGAAAGGATACCTCCAAAGTGTGTTGCTCATGTCTCAACCTCTGTACTACAAAGGCTCATTTTACAAATGGTGCAAAGCTGCCAGAATCAACCTAGTGTTTGGATCCACAGCCGAGTTGATGACTCAGACACGTCGGATTTCTTTTCTTGTGTGGGCAAAGCAAAGGCTTTTTGCAAGCACATCTGTTATGTTTTATCCTTCTGTGACACTTCTTGGATCAGGACAAGTGATTCTATCCTTCTGTACTGAAACATTCTCCGATAAAAATAATTGGAAGAATTGGGAAAATAACCTGTATTTTTAGTTCTTGCAATGCACCTGTTCTAAGCACTTGATCATTCCCAGGGAGAAGGGACTCATACTGGGTGGCTGTCTGTGAAGACTTCACAGCCAAGAACAATGTGAAGCTTGTGACTTAAGCTTCTATATAAGGCTTTAGGTTTCATGGCTGAGTGCAGCATTTCGTAAATGGCACGCTTTTCTCCTAAAACCAACTGTGAACAATGAACAAGAGAAAAAGCTTTTCATCTCCAATAAAACAAGGAAGTTTTCACAACCTCAAACTATAAGCACTTCTGCAGAATACCATAACAACCGTGCTCATGTTATAAAAGCATCCAACCTGTTGAGTCTCAAAGAAATTGCAAACAGCATGAAGACCCCGGAAAAGACATAGGGCAGACAAAAGAATTCAAAGATGCCTTTATAAGAGAATAAAAAGAAAAAAAAAATCTCAACTGGCCTGACTCACTGAAAAATATAAGACAAACTAAACCATAATAAAGATGTAAGTTATACTAGTATTAATAATAACAGTAGATGGAAATGAACAATGATTGTTAGAAACTTGGTAGGCCTGAATGAAGAGATCCAGTACATCCATAATTGCTGTTTTTGAAGAATAGTTTGGAACAAATAGAACAATTAAAATGATAACACAGAATCACAGGTCAAAATGCCACAGAAAAGGCACCATTTGAAGCGTTCAGGCAGAATTATCTGGTGTATTTTATAAAAGATACTGAATTTTAACAATTTAGCAGAAATCACATGAGTGTTATGGACTGACCACATCCACCCCAAATCTTGGTGAGACCACAGCCTCCTCTGTGATGGTATTAGCAGGTGCTGCCTCTGGGGAGTAAACGGGTCCTTCACGTAGAGTTCTGTGAATGGAATTAGTGCCCTAATGAAGAGACTTAAAACTTGCTTTGTCTCTGCTCTCCCTAACAGGAGGACAGAAGAAGGTTGAACCAGGAAGAAGGCTCTAAGCAGATATACACCACCTCCCCTGGCATCTTATCTTGAATTTTCTGGCCAACAAATCTGTGAGAAGCAAACATCTTGGTTTAAACCCCCTGGTCTGTAATATTTTTGTTCTAGCAGCCCAAACTGACAAAGGCAAGAAAGATGGTTGTGTACACAGGGTAAAAACTAGGTTGTCTGTAGATGTGTTAAAAGCAAATTCAGTTCCTGGAGACAGTGAATAAAACCCACAGTATCCGGGGAAAGGGATCCCATAGTTCATAGTGTCTAAGATACCTTCCAGCGAGAAGCTACAGATATTCCCAAGAAGTTAGAAACTTTATTACTAACTAAAGGACTGAATACTCTCAAGTTTGATGAATACTGGATAGATAAGAAATGAAACATAATAAAAACTCAGATGTGCAAAAGTCATGATAAAAGATCACTTATAAATAGTAAATAAAATCAAATATAAACTTAAAGAAATTATGACTTCAAAGAAACATGAAAATAGATACTATTTAAATTAAAACATATAATTTTTAACAAACATTTATATTACAATGGAAAGGAATTTTAAGGGTTGAGTATACCTTGCAGAAATAATTATTTCAGTTTTACTTTAGTTTCTTTTACTTTATCTAAATTTCATGATTTTATCTTAAATATCAATATAGCAAAACACTTTTTAGTTCTTTACCTATTAATCATTTTGTATGGAAGGATGTGATACAATGTTCACCGCGTAGTTTGAAGTCAGTGGAAATTGGTAGTTTTTAAAACTGTTTTTATATTTTTCTGAGCTGCATGACTTTTCCCTAATGAGCATTTATTAATTGTACATTAAAGTGCACTGATTAGCTTCACTTCTACTAAAGTGTTAGAGAAAGTGAGAAATTAAGCAGAAACTATCTACTCTTCCTCTAGACTAACATAATTCATCCATTGACTTCAAAATCAATTTTGAAATTAATCACAAAATCGTACTATTCCATCTACTTTTGTATATCGCTGACAGTTTTTTCAGTAGAAATTTTTAAAAGTCTCAGCTTGTAAACTAATTTGCAAAAGATCAGACTCCTGACACGAATATTGTCCTTATTTTTTATTGCCCAAATTATTCCATAAAGATAAAATGGCCTTTCTTGGGTCTAGATTGACTCTTTCCCATATCAATGACAAATATTAGTCAATCATGGATAAAAATTATTATTTGTATAGATTTTCAGTCATACAGGTGCATTTTATATATAAATATTTCAATCAGAGAAAAGTGAATTGCACGCACTTTGTTATTCTCACTGTCAAACGACCATTTCTCATTTGACTTAAAACTAGATTAATTCAATGACAAAGTCACACACCAAGTAAAAGAACTGCCGAGTTTGAGTAGGCAGGTAGATTTTGATGTTGTATCTCAAGCTAAGATTACATTACAAAACTCTAATGATTCCATTTACTTTTTGAACTTCTAAGCATGTATTTGCTTTTCATGAGAAAAGTTTTTCAGTACTATATGGCAGAATTTTAGTAATGTTCAAAAACTTCAGAGAGAGAGAGGAGGAGGAGGAGAAAGGAGAACATTATTTGTCTCTCTTTTAATAAATTATTTAAAGCTCATTTATTCCCCTTTATTAACCAATGCAGTGTCACAAATGAATGTTCAGAAGTCATACAATATTCAGATTTACGAAAGGCTGAAATATCAACTTTACTTTCCTGACTCATTCTTCAAAGTTGAGCAGTGACAAACAAGAATTTTGGAAGCAACAACTGATAACATTTTTGGGTCTCTAGGTGGTCTCAAAAGTATAATTTCATTTTGATTTTTTTTTATTGAGTTTATTGGTACATTTAGGGATACAGTACAGTTACATTCATTGTTGGGATCATGTACCTTTACATGGCAAGTCTTGATTCTCATTTTTTTCCCCTTACCTCTGCCCTCCCTTCACCCCGTCCTCCCCTCCCCATCTACAAACACTTTATTTTCATCTTTTCATTCTCTCACATTTTTTTCTTTTCCCTTTTTGTTCTTCCCCTACGTATCACACCTTCCCTACACCTTTAGCTCCTTTCCTCCCATTTCTAAATGTCAGTAATCTTATTAGAATCTTATGCATTGTTGCAGAATATTCACACCAGGGAAACTATTCGGTATTTACACATGTGGGACTTATTTATTTCACTTAGGAGTATATCTTCAATATGTATCCATTTTCCTATGAATGAATCTATTCTCTCGCTCTTTATGGCTGAGTAATATTCCATTTTATAGAAAAACCACAACTTCTTTATCCAGTTTCCAACGGATGGGCAAATAGGTTGTTTCCAAGATTTAGCTATTACAAACTGTGCCGCTATAAACATGGGTGCACATACTTCTCTGTGATATGATTCTTTTAGTTCTCTTGGAAAGATACCCAACAGAGGGATGGCTGGGTCAAATGGAACCTCCAGTCCAAGCTCTTTGAGGTATCTCCATATTGATTTCCATAGTGGTTGCACTAGTCTGCACTCCCACCAACAATGGAGGAGGGTTCCTTTCTCCCCACAACCCCGCCAACATTTGTTATTGTGTGATTTCTTGATAGCAGCCATTCTTTGTGGGGTGAGGTGGAATCTCAGTGTTGTTTTCATCTGCATCTCTCGAATGACCAGTGATGTGGAACATTTTTTCATATATTTTCTTGCTGCTTTCACTTCTTTGTATGAGAAATGTCTGTTCATTTCGGATGCCCATTTTTGGATCGGGTCTTTATATTTGGGGGGACTGATTGTTTTGAGTTCTTTATATATCCTTGATAATAGTCCTTTGTCTGAGGTACAGCTGGTAAAAATTTTTTCCCACATTGTAGATTGTCTCTTAGTTCTGCTAATGGTTTCTTTTGAAGTACAGAAGCTTTTTAGTAAGATGAGATCCCAGTTGTTGATTCTTTCTGCTAGTTCCCGTGCTACTGAGGATTTGTTCATAAAGTCTTTTCCTATACCAATGTCTTCCAGAGTTCTGCCTAACTTACTTTCCAGCAAGTTTAATGTTTCTGTTTTAATATTTAGATCTTTAATCCATTTGGATTTTAATTTAGTGCATGGCGAAAGATAAGGGTCTAATTTTAATCTGTGACAGGTTGATATCCAGTTTTTCCAACACCATTTATTAAAGAGGCTATCTTTCCTCCACTGAGGATGGTGAGCTCCTTTGTCGAAGATGAGGTAGCTGAGTACATCTGCATTTGTTTTTGTGTCTTCCAGTCTGTTCCATTGATCCTCAGGCCTATTTCTTTGCCAGTACCATGCTGATTTTATCACAGTGGCTTTGTAGTATAGTTTCAAATTGGGAATTGTTACACCTGGTGCCATGTGACTGTTGCCTATAATGGCTTTTGCTATTCTAGGTCTCTTGTGGTTCCAAATGAATTTTTGGATTCTTTTTTCTAGTTCTGTGAAATATAGTGTTGGAATTTCAATTGGCATTGCATTGAATGTATATAGCAGTTTCGGTAGTATGGCCATTTTCACTATGTTGATTCTTCCTACCCAGGAGCAGGGGATATCTTTCCATTTTTTTATATCCTCTTCGATTTCTTTTTTCAGAGTGCTGTAGTTTTCAGTGTAGAGATCTTTTGTTTCTTTTGTTAGATTGATTCCTAGATACTTCATTTTTTTGGATGCTATTGTAAAAGGAATTTTTTCCCTTATTTCTCTTTCTGTCTGTCTGTTATTTGTGTATAGAAAGGCTATTGATTTTTGGGTATTCACCTTGTATCCAGATACTTTACTGAATCTGTCAATTAAGTCTAGAAGTTTTTTGGTGGAGTTTTTTGGATCTTCAATGTAGAGTATCATATCATCAGCAAATAATGATAGTTTAACTTCTTCCTTTCCTATCTTTATTGCTTTAATTTCTTTCTCTTGTCTAATTGCTGTGGCTAATGTTTCCAGAACTATATTGAAGAGAAGTGGCGATAGTGGGCATCCTTGTCTTGTTCCTGATTTTAACATGAAGGTTTTCAGTTTTTGGCCATTCAATATGATGTTGGCTGATGGTTTTTCATAAATAGCCTTTATTAAATTGAGGTATAGACCATCTATTCCAATTTTTTGCAGGGTTTTTATCATGAATGGGTGTTGAATTTTATCAAATGCTTTTTCTGCATCTATTGAGAGGATCATATGGTTTTTGTCCTTGACTTTGTTAATATAATGTATTACATTCACTGACTTTCGTATGTTGAACCACCCTTGCATCTCTGGAATAAATCCGACTTGGTCATGATGGATGATCTTCTTAATAATCCTCTGTATTCTGTTTGCTAGTATCTTATTAAGGATTTTTGCATCTATATTCATTAAGGAGATTGGTCTGTAGTTCTCCTTTTTGGTTGTATCTTTCTCTGGTTTGGGAATCAGAGTGATACTTGCTTCCAGGAATGAATTTGGAAGTATAGCTTCTCTTTCAATTTCATTGAAAAGTTTGAAGAGTAATGGTAGTAGTTCTTCTCTAAATGTCTTGTAAAATTCAGCAGTGAATCCATCAGGGCCTGGGCTTTTCTTTGTTGGTAAGTTTTTAATTACATTTTCAATTTCACTGATTGTGATTGGGGTGTTTAAAATGTTTTTATCTTCTTCGTTCAACTTTGGTAATTCATAAGTATCTAGAAATCTGTCCATTTCTTCTGTGTTTTCCATTTTATTAGAGTACAGGTTCTCAAAGTAGGTGTTCATGATCCTCTGGATTTCTTTCGGATCTGTTGTGACTTCGCCTTTTTCATTCCTAATTGCATGGATCTGAGCCTTTTCTTTCCTTTTTTTGATAAGATTAGCTAAGGGTTTGTCAATTTTATTTATTCTTTCAAAAAACCAGCTCTTTGTTTCATTTATTTTTTGTATCGTTTTCTTAATTTCAATTGCATTGATTTCTGCTCGGATCTTTATAATTTCCTCTCTTGTTCGAGCTTTGGGTTTTTCTTGCTCTTGTTTTTCTAGGAGTCTAAGTTTCATCGTTAAGTTGTTTATTTGAGCCCGCTCTGTTTTCCTAGTGTGGGCATTCAATGTTATGAATTTTCCACGTAGAACTGCTTTCATTGTGTCCCAAAGATTCCTGTATGTTGTATTGGCATTCTCATTTATTTGTAAAAACTGTCTAATTTCTTCTTTAATTTCCTCTGTAATCCATTGATTGTTTAGGAGAGTGTTGTTCAGTTTCCATGTGCTTGTGAAGTTTCTATAGTTTCTTGTGCTATTGATGTCTAGTTTGATTGCACTATGATCTGATAATAAACAGGGGATGACTTCAATTTTTTTGCATTTATTTAGACCTGTTTTGTGAGCCAGTATGTGGTCTATTTTGGAGAATGATCCATGTGCAGCCGAAAAGAATGTATATTCTGGTTTTTGGGGGTGGAATACTCTATAAACATCTATTAAGTCCATGTGTTCCAAAGCTTGGTTCAGTTCTATTATTTCATTGTTGATTTTCTGCCTAGTAGATCTGTCAATTTGTGATAGTGGGGTATTTAAATCCCCCACTACAATTGTATTAGTGCTTATTTGGTTTTTCATGTTACTTAATATTTGTTTTATATAGTTGGGGGCATTTATATTTGGTGCATATATGTTTATGATTGTCAGCTCTTCCTCTTGAATTGTTCCCTTTACAAGGATGTAGTGTCCTTCTTTGTCTCTCTTAATGAGTTTTGGTTTGAAATTTACTTTATCTGAGAATAAGATTGCTACCCCTGCTTTTTTCTGGACTCCTGACGCATGGAGAATTGTTTTCCATCCTTTCACTTTCAGTCTATGGACTTCCTTTTGCACTAGGTGTGTTTCTTGTATACAACATATTGTTGGATTTTGCTTCTTAATCCATTCTGCCAATCTGTTTCTCTTGATTGGTGAATTGAGGCCATTAACATTGATGGTTACAACTGATATATTTTGACTTATTCTTGTCATGTTTTTGTCCATTTGTTGACTCTTTTTACTTTTTCTCCCATCTCCTTTTAGTTTCTTGCCTTGCCTATTTGATTTGGTCTGTTGGGCCTCATGTTATTGTGAATTTCGTTGTCCTTTTCTAGGATATTGTTTAGAATTCCTTGCAGTGCTGGTTTGGTGTTCATGAAATTTCTCAGGTGCTCTTTGTCGTGGAAGTATTTTATTTCCCCATCTATTTTGAAAGAGAGTTTTGCAGGATACAAAAGTCTAGGTTGGAGATTCTTTTCTTTTAGGACTTGGAATACCTCACTCCAGGCTCTCCTTGACCTAAGGGTTTGTGTTGAAAAGTCTGCTGTGATTCTAATGGGCTTCCCTTTGCATGTGATTTGTTTCTTTTCTCTTACTGCTTGTAGTATTTTGTTTTTCTGTTGGATTTCTGGAATCTTGATTATTATATGTCTAGGTG
Source organism: Fukomys damarensis (assembly GCF_012274545.1). NCBI lineage: Eukaryota > Metazoa > Chordata > Mammalia > Rodentia > Bathyergidae > Fukomys > Fukomys damarensis. The sequence goes on along the minus strand of NW_022900942.1, from coordinate 54,887,369 downwards.
TAGATTTTTTTTGATCGTGGCTAGTTGGGGTTCTATATGCCTCACTTATCTGTATGTCTAATTCTTCCCTTCTGTTTGGGAAGTTTTCTGTCATTAATTCTGTGAAGAGCTTTTTTATATCATTTGTGTTTTCTCCTGTTTTTTCATGAATTCCTATCAGTCTTATGTTATTTTTCTTTGTATCGTCTAGGAGTTGTTGGATTGATTTCTCATGATCCCTTACTGTTTTTAATAGACCTCTTTTTTCACGGTCACTGACTGCTATCCTATCTTCTATATCTGAAATTCTATCTTCGCAATCTTTTATTCTGTTTCGTACACTTTCAATAGAGTTTTTAATCTCCTGGATATCTGTTTGAATCTGTTTTATGGATTCCATTTCTTTCCTCTGTTGGGCATTCATTGTTTCCATGTCTTTCTTATGCTGAGTCTTCATGGCTTCTATCACAGTCTTGAGCTCATCTATTTTTTTCTCAGTTTCTGCTCTAGAGTCTCGAATCATGACTTCTATTTTGCTCATCATCTCTCTGGCTAGCTGGGAAATTATTTCTGATTTGAATTTTTCTAGAGCCTGATTGATCAATTTTGTTACCTCCTGTGCTATGGGTCCAGGGAGTCCTGTTGGTTCACTATCAGACTTTTCATCCTCATTTGTCCTACTATTTGCTATTGGTGAACTGGATATTTGTTTTTGTGTCTTGCTTAAGTGTTTTCTCATTTTTATTTTTATTGTTGGGTTGTCCTTCTTTAATTTCTGGGTATTACTTAAATCTTCCTAATATAGTTGCGTTTTAGCTTTTGAGTTTCTAATGACTCATAGACATTCTCGTTTTCATAATATCAGAGAAAACAACTCTTTAAATCAATCACCACTCTTTGTCCCAATTGATACATTCAGCAGCCCAATAGGATCAGGCACAGCTTGCCAACTGACCACTTATGGTAGTCATTAATGTATCACCTTTAACTCATGTGAATTAGATTAATTTCAAGAAGCAGCTCATAGTATGTTTGCAGTGAATATTCTTTTCAATATGGCATCTTTACCATTTAGGATGGGGGGTTCGACTTAGAACAAGAGGATTAGATAAGTGAAAGAATTAGAGCAGGTTTGAAGTGAATCCAGAGGTTGTAGAATTACCTTACTATCTTTACAAAGCTATTAAGTTCAGGGGGGATAGAGAGAGTGCAGGAATAAGGACAGGAATATATCCCCTTAACAGTAACAGGCGCTTGCCTTCCCTTGAAGGTACAGAGCCATGAGTGAGGTAAAATGACTGGAGAAAAGAACATAAAGAGAAACCCGTCCTAAAAACAAAAAATAAAAAAAGAAGTCTGAGTTCTTCAGGAACTGGAATAAAAAGGGAGATGAGGGACACTATGGTGGAGCAAGAGACTGAGTTGGAGAGACAGGACAGAAAAAAGAAAGAAATTTTAGGGTGGAAAGAGGAAAAAAGAGACAAGAGAGAGGGAAAGAAAAAGAATTTGAAGGTCCTCTTTCAGGCTATCTCTGATCTCATATTATACCACATGCACAGTCATATGCGGAACCCAATCCCCTGGTTATAGCTAGCCAATGGCTGTTCCTCACGACTGAGACTGAACACAATCTACAAAGCCTAACTTTAGTTTCCTTACCCTCAGGGTTGAACTCCACTCCGTTCTATTACAGGTTTCCCCTGCCCTTTCTTTAAAGATGATCAAAGTTCGGAGCTCAGAAAACTACCCTTCATGGGAACCTATGCCTCTGCAGAGTTGGTCTAAGGACTGGCCCGATCAGGAGTTTTGAGAACGGGGGGGGGGGTCGTGTGGGTGTTTCAAGGGCGCCCGCGCGGCTACCTTCCTTCCTGGGTCTGTTGTCGCGCAGGCCGGGAGCTCACGCGCACGCCGCCGGGTGATCGCAGACAGGCAGGTAGGCAGGCAGCTGAAAAAAACCCCCTCTGGGGTCCTTGGGTCCTTCCTGGGTCTGTTGTCGCGCAGGCCGGGAGCTCCCGCGCAGGCCGGGAGCTCGCGCGCACGCCGCCGGGTGATCGCAGACCTCAAAAGTATAATTTCAATACAGAAGATAAAATCAACACATGCTGCCTGCCATTTGCCCTTAAAAGTTTTGTGGAATGCTTACTTAGTAGTCTCTGACACTATCTAGGATGTGATAGGAACCTTTTACCAAATATGATTCCAGTTTGTCTAGAACAATGTTTTTTAACTTAGAAGCCATAGACCTCTTGAGCCATTAATATATTCAGAGGGTTCATGAAATTTCTATATTTCTATCTACAGGATTTTTAGAAAAGAGTATCCAGAAATTAAGAACAAATGTTCTGGAAATTATTTGTCAAGTTACTATTTCAGAAGATAATTAGCAATCTCTATATCTACATTAAATATTATTTTTGGGAACAATGCCCCATAAAAATGATGGACTTAAGGCAAACTTCCTCAGACATGGAAACAAGAAATACATATTTGTTCTGTGAATTTTACAAACTTCACGTATCCTATTTCTTCAGTCAAGGAGACTCAGAGACCTGACCTGATCTGTTACAAGGCTCAGACATTCCAAATATACAACTTTCCTCTGGGCTGAAAGATACATTATTTCCCCAGGTCTTCTGCACAGTATGAAAGCTAGAAGATTAAGCTCAATTTGAATCCCCGGCTAATCTGTTTCACTTTTCTCTCTAAGAAAGTGATGTTTTTAGGGAACAATAAGACACCATTACATTCTCTTAAAATTATAGCAAAACATTCTATGAGGGATGGCACCTTTCAGTTGTAGGAAAATTATCTCTTGGAAGCTAAGAAAAAATGTTTGTATCATCATTACTTAAAACTCTGTATATAAACTTTGGGAGTTGCAGGTAAAGAGACAAGGTTAAAAAGGCCACTAGCTGGAAGTTCTTGAATTTCTCAAGCATAACATCTCTTGTGTGGAATTTAAGTTAGGTGTAAATTGATACTTCCTTTTAGAATGGTCTATCATTGAGTAAGGGTCTTCTGCTGACTTTTGTGCTATCTAAAAATGACTTCGTGATTTGATACAAAATCTTTACATCTTTTCTCCTGATGCTGACATGTCAGAATTTTAAGTTTAACCTAATGAGATTAAGCTTAGGAAACAACAAACTAAATTGCTTTTGGGGAACATAGTGATGGAATCATGAAAAACCAAGAGAAAAAACCCATAAAGTTATAGAGTGAATCATTTTTAAAAATATTTACGCTGAATTTCATTTTGGTTCCTCAAACCCAAAGGAGTTTATGCTCTCTAATAGTTTGTTTCTCCATTATGTTGGAATATTAGCTATAAAATGGCTCCTTTCTTTCCACATTTTTTCAAAGTTGCGCATGATTTAGTAAGAACAGGAAATAAATAAAAACAGGAAATAAAAGCAGCAAATAAATATATTTAAAAATGTTCAACATCCCTTGTCATTCAAAAGATGCAGATGAAAACAACACTGAGATCCCACCTTACCCCAGAAAGAATGTCTGCTATCAAGAAATCAACCAATAACAAATGCTTAGGGGGGTTGTGGGGAAGATAGGAACCCTTCTTCATTGTTGGTGGAAGTGCAGACTGGTGTAACCACTGTGGAAATCAATATGGAGATGCCTCAAAGAACTAGGATCAGAGGTTCCAGTTAACCCAGCTATCTTTCTGCTGGGCATCTTTCCAAAAGAACTTTAAGAATCACACCACAGTGATATATGCATACCCATGTTTACAGCAACACAGTTTGTAATAGCTAAAACTTGGAAACAGCCCAATTGCCCACCAACTAGAGACTGAATAAAGAAGATGTGGTTTTTCTATAAAATGGAGTACTACTCAGCCATAAATAATAAGAAACTAGAGTCATTCATAGGAAAATGGATGCATATTGAGGCCATACTCCTAAGTGAGATAAATAGGACACACATGTGTAAATACTGAATAGTTTCTCTGGTATGAAAAACTAAAAGTGTAAATAAGATTCAAATTGTATAACTGACAATGTGAAATAGGAAGAAAGGGGCTAAAGGTGTCGAGGAAGTGGGAAGGGTAGGGGAAAGGAAATAAGGGAAAAGAAAAAATATGAGAAAATGAAAAAATAGAAACAAAGTCTTTGTAAATAGGGCGGGGGGTGAAGGAAGGGCAGGAGTAAGGGGAAAAATGAGAACCAAGACCTGTCATGTAAAGGTACAAGATCCCCATGATGAATGTAACTGTACTGTGTATCTAAAAGTAACCAATAAACTCAATGAAAAAACAAATAAAACAACAAAAAAGAATGGGAGATAAAGGAGCAAATTAGTTTCTTCTTCATCGCTATGCCTACTTTTTATTCTGATCAAATGTAATAGTCTTGTGTGTCTTCTTCTTTCCCTAGGTACTCTTTTTAATTCTATTTTTATTCTCTTTCTACAGAATAGCTGACATTGTTACTGTTTTTATCCTTATCTAGAAACACAGTGGACATTCTCCACTGAGAAAAGTTCTCAGGTGAAAATCTATGAAGTCAGTGAAAATAACAATTCTTCTAAACAAAGATGTGTCTACAACAGCAATTGACCTAACTGGTAGTATTCTAAACCAAAGAACTTAATCAATTACATTTTGCTTTTGTTCACCATCTTCCCATAGGGATTTCTATAAATTTGAAAGCAAGAGGTCTTTAGTAGCTCAGGACTTGTTCAATGCTAATGCTGTCCATGAAATACTGTGTTCTGTTTTCCATGAGCAGTGAAAGTGGTTGCTTTCTTTTAACACTTTCAAATTTATTAGGACATAGATCACTCTGTGAAATACTCAGAAGCCCATAGAGTGGCAGTCTCCAACCTGCTTACAAGGCTAACACTATTAAGACAGACTTCATCTATCTCTGTGACTGAATTGTTGATCTTTCCCATTTCACTGACTAATGAAGAGACACTTACAGTATTCACTAACATTTGTATGCGGTATGCCACTGATTTATAACACAACATAAAACCTCTATGCTTATGAGTTGTATATTGTGAAGACACCTGCTAACTGTGCTGTTTCCTTCAAGGGGCAGCTGTGGCATGTGCTCAAATCCACAAATATTCCTGTCCTCAATAATTCTTTTTTTCCCCTCTTTCCTTCAATTCTTTCACTATTATCCAAAGTCCAACAGGACTATATGTCAATATGCACATGAAAATATGGTAGTATAGAGCTGATGCTGAAGATGGGACTGAGGTAGGCCAGTGCCCCAGAGATGGAGAAGCCTCAGTGTGGCTCTGAACCAGATGCTTTTCATTACATCAAAGGCTGTTGGGAGGCTTCAGGTAGCTCTGGATGATGAAGGCAACAACGGCAAGAGGTGTGGCCTGGGACTTCTTGGTGGCTCTTGGCTCATCCTGTGTGCAGCAGAAGAGCTGAACATACAGAACATGGCAAAAGATGTCTTCATCAGTAGCTAAAATGCCCAAGTAAAGTCACATGGGATGGCTGTTTAATGCCTGGAGCATTGATAATACTGAAAGTTTGCAAAATGCATTTCAGTTTATAAAGTGTTGTCAGGTACTTGGTTATCTCAGTGTTCCTCATAAGCAGTCCAAGTGTCTGGAGTCAGCATGCTGAAGCTCATTCTGCGGTGGAGCTGCGACTGAGATCAGATCTCGGAGGATTACCTGGGTCCTTTCGCAGTATCTTGTTGCAACTGTGCAGCCAGTTTTTTTCCAGTGAACAATTTTTTCAGTAAAAATGTAGAGCATTTTAGGAAGGCCTACGTAGGAGACAATGACAGCAAGTTATGTGGGCACTCTATGCAACAGTGGGACAGAAAAACTTACTCATCTTTAAATCCCTCGTCAACTAGGCCATAACAAATGCCTAACATCTTAACAATAGGAATACATTCCCTCAAGAAAATACTTATTTCTTAATGCAGATTCCCGTTAAGATGCAAATACTCCAAAAAGAGAAAAATTCAAATGATGAAATGATTCAATTTGTTAAATTTATTTTTGATATTAGATGAGAAACACATGCAGGTGAGTATTATGTTTAGGAGGATTTGTTATAAATGTGCTGCATTTCTAAGGGGCTGGCCTGGGCATTTGGTGACAGTAGGATTTGTTTTTTCTGGTAACAATACAGCTGTAACATGGGCCTTTGTGTTTTTTATTATGTTTTATTAGCATTGACTATTTTTATTTGCATTTTATTAACCAATAAACTAGAAAAGGCAGCAGGAGAAATTATTCATGTGAAGGGTTTTGGTCCTTACTTAGTCCATACTCTCACTCACAAGAGTTTTCAATTATTTTTTCGATGTTTTCTTGGCAGTCCTACTACTCCACTGAAATAACAGGCAACAGGAGCAGCTGCAAGTACCCAGAGGTGTGATGCCTTTGTCATGATTCCTTAGAGAAACAGAACTAATGTGGGAATTGGCTCATTGGCCAGTTATGGAGGCTGAACTTTTACCCCATCTGCAGTCAACAAACTGGAGAACTAGAAAAGCTGGTGGTATAATTCCATGTGACTCTGCAGGCCTGAGAGCTGTGTGAGTGACAGAGGTAGTCAGAGTCTCAAGTTCTAAAGCCTAAGAGCTCCTGTGGCCCAGGGCAGAAGAATACAGAGATGCCCAAGCTCAGGAAGAGTTCTTCCTCTTCTTGCTTCTATTCAAGTCCCCAGTCTATTGGTGTTCATCCACGTGGTTAGTTTCCTTTAGTCTACCAATCCAAATGCTAATCTTTTCCTTATGAACACACCAAGAAATAATGATTTGCAAATTATCTGAGAATCCCTTAGCCAAGCCAGGTTGACACAATAAATAAAGCAGCACACTGGGGGCTGGATTAAGCTAGAAGAAACAAGACCAAATAAAGTCTGGTAGCATCTTTCTGAGATGGAATTACCACATTGGTACTTCTTAACCTTCTAAGTTGTAGTTGTAACTACTGAACACCAAATGGAGAACATTAAGAAATCGACAGAACTCAAATTAAAAACACTTGCACTATAATCCATGATTCATAAATGTAGGCACATCAGGCTTTTTATTATTGTAGCGATGATGCCAAATAGTATGTCTGAGTACATGGTAGATACTCAACAACGAATTTCTAAATAATATACTACACTGATAGCTTATTCTTTTCTTACTGATGTGTGAAAAACATGTATTAATCTCAAGAAATATAGGACGATGCTGTGTAACACTTTTCATAGATTTCTCAGCGTCTCGGCAGTCTGAGAATTCTGAATAAAGGTGCTGCTTTACAAACATGATTTAAAGCTAGAGTCTGTGTCTCCCTAGAAATAGATACTCCTAATGTCATTTCACTTGGCAAAATGTCCTTCCTCTCAGGCAGAAGTTGGCTCATATTCAGGTAGTAAAGTTCTTTCCTCTTTCTTGGAGCTTTGCTTACATTGCAGAGTACAGGTCTCTCCTTCTCTCTCTCCCCCTCCCTCCCTCCCTCCCTCCCTCTCTCTCTCTCTCTCTCTCTCTCTCTCTCTCTCTCTCTCTCTGGAAGGGATGGAGTGATGTGCCAGTAGCCCTATTTTAGTTCCAAGGGTCTTCTCTTAGAATGGAAACCTACTGCATTCATCTGTATGGAAACGTGGTTCTTGTTATGTAGTTGTTATAGTACATTGTTTATGAAATAATTATAAGAAAAAACACCCACACATGTTCAGTACAGACACAATTTTTTTCCTGTTTGTAATCTACTGTTGGTGCCTCCACAGATACAGAACTTATGGATGGAGAAGGCTGACTGCCTATAAAACTATGGCATGCTAACTTGTCACAACACATAAAAGGGTAATCATGGTCCTCTTACAGTTTTAGGTACATTATGAAGGAAGCCAGAAGTTAATAGTAAAAGTTTGTATAATTTCACTTATATTCAGGAAGAAGAAAAACTAATCTTCAGTGATGGAAGTCAGAGTTGGGATTTCCTCTGGGATATATTAAATGACAAATGAAATGAATGAGTCTTCTAGGTAGAGAGTTTTGAACGGTTGTTACGTGAATATACATATTCTTTTGTCACCTCAGATAAGTTTATTTTTCATATATGCCATAAAACAATAAAAATATTTCATAAAAGAAAAACCAATGGAAAAATCCACTTTGATTTTCAATAATGTGGTAAATCAAGTCTTAAAAAAGGGCATAGATTTCTAAAAAAATTTTCATATGGTGCTTGACCCAACTTCCATGACCTAACTTTACTGTTCTTGTCAGAGCAGGCTGGATGTCGTTGATTTAACTGCTCCTGTTAACACAGCTAGGGAATCTGGGAAGCTTGTGTGGATCAGTTTTATTTTCTAACTCCTCTGGACCATGAGGTGAAAAGATACTTGGTTAAACATTATTTAGATGTTTCTGTGAAGGTGATTTAGAATGATGTTACCATTTAAATGGTTGGACTTTGAGTAAAGTGTATTTCCCTTTCTAGTGTGTGTGGGCCTAAAGGTCTAAACAGAATAGAAAGATAAGCCTTCCTTGACCAAAAGAGAATTCTCCAGAAAACTGTTTTCAAACTTTCATGAAATGTCAGCTCTTTTGGATTTGACAACAAATGGCAGTACATTGAGCATAGGCTCTGCTGGGTTTCTCCCCTGCCAGACCGCTCTGCAGATTTTGAACTTAGTGGCTTCCATAATCTTATAAGCCAATTACGTATTTCTTTTTATACTTACATATTCTACACACAAACATCCAATTGGTTTTGTTACCTTTGAGAAACCTGACTAATACATCTTGTCAACCCCTAAAATCCACTGCCACTGACTATGCAGCCTTGCCTGGACTGTCATCAGTATTTCCCAATAGGGCAGAAAACCATATCTGAAATCTTAATTTCCTTCCTCTCTAAAGTTCATTTCTTGTCTTTCCATTCAACATATTTACTTAGCCTTGTTTGATTACTGAAATAATAGATGTGCTTAGATAAAATGATGACACTAACATTTATTTTGAGAATATCATGTGATTTAGTGAAGACTAAGAAGGACCAAAAAGTGGGCTGTTCTCCAAATGAATAAAAATTATTCAGAAACCAATTATTAGAAATTACTTAGTAATCATATCTTTAAATCAGTGTGCTTCTCAATTTTACCTTTGGTTTCTGTACTGTGTTTTCTTCACTCTATTCTTGGTCGTATTCTGGCTACATACTCCTTTTCCACTGAACACATTCTAAGATATAGCTCATTCTGGTAGTGGCTGAGAACTGCAACCTTAATTCAGGCTTGAAGAACATCACCCTTCTCTAACCATTGTCCTAGTGTACTTAGAATTATTAAAGGCAGAATAAATTTGTTTCGGTGAAGTTTCATATTAAACAATAGCTATTAAATTTTCCATTTAATTCCAGCCCTGCTAGTTATAAATCAATAAAACAAAACACATTTCTGTTTTTTCCTTTAGTTTAGTTTTTTATAACTTTACAAGCACCACTGCTCACTTAAAAGACAACCTCTACCAACTATTGTGTTTCCCAGCTCCTGTGGTGATTGAACTAATCCACACTTTAAAAGAAATCTGACAATGAGATAAATGTCGCTTTAGATGAAAACTTACGATCCACAGTGATGGCTGCTGACATCTATTGAAATATGCACAGAATGTTTTACCACTAGCTTGTTGAATAGCGCTATTTTTCTGCTGAAAATATGTCTAAGTTTACCAGCTTATCAAATGTGATCTAAAGGTAATTCTCAGAGTAGGTCTCTAATTTGGCAAATGGCCCACAGAGCTAATTTACTGACATATTCCAATTTTTGTCAAAAAATAAAGTCAACTTAAACAAAATGGATGGATATTTTACACCGACACAGATGCACACACACATTCACACGTACGTGCACACACACGTAGGCCTAGCTCTAAAAATGGTATGGAAACCATGACTGCTCCTTGCAGAGCTCCACATGCAGACAGGATGACTCACCAGTACTTCCACTTCTGTGCTGTGAAATCCACCTCCACATTGTGAATGAGGCCAGGCTTCCTTCAAGTACAGGACACTACAACAGCCCCTGTGATGAACAGAGCTCACCCTCTGATGAATGACTTTGCCTCAAGATGTATCTGTGTTTGACTTTCCTCAGGACAAAACTATGTCTTTCCTTTCTTCTCTCTCCCCTCAGAGTTAGACCTCCCAGTCACTGGCTCTCCCCTGACTCTCTCTCTCCATTGTCTTTTACTGGCATTTCTGCTAAGAAGTCTTTTGAATGTTTCATCCTAAGTATCTATCATTTGATATCGGTTCTTAAAGGATAGGACTAGCAAATACAGAGTTAGATGTATTTCATCCTTAAAAAGTTTCTTGAGGTACAGGCTATTTTTTAAGTAATTTCAATATAAAGAAAAAGCAGATTAAGAGATAATAGAGGAAGATAAACAGAAGATGGGAGATAGTACAAAAAAGACTGGCAGAGAAACACTATCAAAGAAAGGAGAAAGATAAGAGGGTATGAAGGCCAAATACCCCTAAAAGTTGGTGGAGGCAGATAGCGGAGAATAGAAAAGGATCAGATGGTGACTATCGCAGAAAGAAACTATGACTCCCACAGTGCTCTACACATGGCCAAGCTCCCAGCTTCTGTGCGTCCCTCACTGCTGGCTGCTGGGGATAAGGAGGTGGAGCAGAGAATAGCAAGCCATCGCCTCGCATCTTTGTTCATGCCATTCCTCCTTCTTATCCTGAATTAAAAAGTTTCTCTAAAAGCTCTAGTGTCCATAATTTTGAATTTCAAAAGGACAGAACTTACAGGCTTCAGGAGGGTTCTCATCAACTTCTAGCAATTTCATTGTTTGAATATGTACCTATAGGAAGCCGTATGAAGCCTAATCCTATCTAAAATGCAGGATTCTTGGGAAGTGGGAAGGGTAGGGGAAAGGAAATAGGGAAAAGAAAAAATATTGGTCAAGGAAAAAGTGGAAATAAAGTCTTTGTAAATAGGAAAGGGTGGAGCAGATGAAGAGAGGGCAGGAGTATGGGGAAAAATGAGAAGGTACAAGATCCCAATGATGAATGTAACTGTACTGTATACCTAAAAAGTACCAATAAGCTCAGTAAAAATAAATGCAGGATTCTTATATTAAGGGACAGCATCCGTCATTTTATAATGTTAGTGTTCTTCACATATAGTCAAAATTCTTCATCTAGATAATGACTGAAAGCCTACTCAAGACAATTATTTGCCTGTAGACCATCTGTATCAATTAAAGTCATCAATTTTTTTGTAAACTCTCATGTTTTATAGTTTTCTCAGACAGTTTAGGTTACACTAACAGAATAGACTGGTAGCTTAAACAACATACATTTATTTTTTATTGTTTTGGACATCAAGAAGGGAAAGAGCAAGGCATTGGCAGAGCCACTGTCAGGAAAGGGGACCTTCTCTGGTTTAAAGATGGTGGCCTCCTGAGGGATATGTGTGTCGGCGGGGAGGGAGAGGGACAGAAAGATCTCATGTCCCTTTTTATAAGGGCAATGATCCCATTAAAATGTCACTCTAAGGTTTTTGTTTGTTTGTTTTTTACAGTTGTGGGTATGCAACCCAGGGCTTTCACACTGAGCTACATCTTCAAATCTTTTTTGTTTCTATTCTCATACAGGGCCTTACTAAGTCACTACATTGTCCAGGTGGGGCTTGAACTTGTGAGCCTCCTAACTCAGCCTCACAGAGTGCTGGGATTATAGCAGGGGCCACCTGCCCAGCTCATTGTCTAGTCCAGATCCAACTGCTGTACCTCCTGAAGTCCCATCCCTACACCCTCATACCGGTGGGTGCTATGGAGAGTATGCAGCGGAAGCTTCATGTGTTAGAGTTCTAATTCTTCAGTGTGGAATACTGGGAAGTGAGGCTTAGGGTGTGTGGCTTTGACAATGGAGCTGGAACCCTCACGAGTGGGTTTATTTCTTTCTCCTATGAGTGAGTGTTCACTCTCCTGGGCCTGGACTAGTTACCACCAGAGCACGGTGTTGTAAAGCAAGACCACCCTTCTTGTTCTTTCTGTGACACGGTCCTGCTTGCCCTTTTGCTTTCTGCCAGATATGAAGCCCCATGAAACTGAGCAGAGACCAGCTCTGTGTGTGGAATTTACAGGCTCCTGGGTCTGAGCCAAAGGAAACCTCTGATCCTTATCAGTTACCAAGTCTTTGGCATTTTGTTTAGCAACATGAAACAAATTAAGACATGTGGATAGGATTTCAGAATATACACTTTTGGGAAACAAAAACAATGAGAGCAACGGAGAAGTTTTCATTTAATCCTTTTTGAAAAAACTTTTACTTCTTGGCTTCCTGTTGTTAAAAACAATCAGTTTTCATTTGTCTTTTTCTTTTTTCTTTCTTTTTTTTTTTCTGGTGCTGGGGATGGAACTTGGGACCTTGCTCTTGTGAGGCAGCGGTAGAACCATTGAGCTAAATCCCTGGCCTCATCATTTTTCTTTTATAGGTGTCAAACATTTTAGCATTGCAAAGGACCAGAGGGACTACCTTCTCCCTTCTTTATCCTACAAAGATGTCTATACATTTGCTGAATAGTTTTAAACACTGCCTTGTGGAAACTTCAGCAGTTCAAAAGATAAAGTGCACAGAGTCACTAAGGACACAAAAGCGGGGCTGCTCTTTTTCAATAGGCTTGGACCAGCCGCCTATGGTAGTAGTAAGCATAAAGGCGCTGAATTCCACAAGCTCCTCCCCTGGACTGTTCTCCTTAGTAGCCACACCAACATAAGCGGGAGGTCGCAGAATTTCAATACTTTCAATTTTGAATAAAGGTGATCTGTTCTATGGGATATCGTTGTTTGGGGGACTAAATAAGAAATGCATACAAAGTACTCAGTGGAATTCAACAGAAATAGCTGTGAATTTGCATCTAAGTAATAATGTACTGATAATAATTCTGAACTGAAAACTTTTGAAAGTCATACTCTTATCTCCATTTGTATTGGTTGATTAGACAAATCCTACTAAAAGAGGCGAATTAATTTTCCCATACATATTCACGCGTGGTGCCCGTATGGGTGGTTTTCAAACACAGATCCACCTGACATGCGTGCGTCTTCTTTCACGGCCTTGAGCAACCCCTTATGTGAGGAGCAACAGGAGAGCCAGCGGGGAGCGAGAGCTCTCTCCAGCCTTCCGCGTCTTCACTGTGCGTTTGCAAACTTCCCGCTTCTGGTTGGACAAGTCTTTTGCCTTGTTAACGTTGCTTCTTTTGTCGATTTTTTTCCTATCTTTGCAACTAAACTGAGAAGCAGCCCAAGGTGAGATGACAAACAACATGTGGGAGGGCTGTGCTGTTTCGAATGTCCCTGGTGTTTTTAATTCATAAGTTTGTTTGGCCTGATTCAGAGTCCACTAAAAGCAACATAATTTCTGTGCTACTGCCTATAGGCAAATGCAATTATTCGCTGTTTCTTAATACTAAATTGCAAAATGGCTTACTTTTAGATCCAAAGGGAAAGATCCATAAGTATTAAAGACAGTTTCTTTCTTTCCTAGTCGAAAGTGTCTTAATAGCTTTCATTTACATATTACTTTGTAGCTGCCAAAGCACTTTCATATATACCATTTGATCTAATTCTGGGATCCAATTAGGTTGTAGGAGAGAACATGGTAGGATGGACTGTATCTCATGAAAGTTTGATAAATTCTGTTCTGTGTCCCCCTCTCCTTGGTTAAATATTGGTTTTATGGGGATCTGAATATATTTCCTAATTTATGACAAGGGGTGTAGCTGGAAAGCTGGTTTAGCCACCAGGAAAAAAAAAAACATAATTAACCTTGGTAAAGATTTGTCCTTTAAGTACTTTCAGTTATATCTGAAGTTCTCCCTTTGACCTGTGTCACCCTCCCCACAAACTCAGTAGAACAGGGAGCCATCATTTAGCACAGCATGAAAAACCTTGCAAGTTATACCCCGAATAATTACTTTGACTCAGTACTAACAGTATTTTTAAAAAACTTGTATCTTTTGTGATCTATGAGCAAATTACTTTATTAGAAAATCATTAGAGCATAATTTTCTTCTATAGGCTACTGACATCAATTTTCATTTCTTATAATGAAACTACAAGTTCTTATGATATATTAGAACTGTAAATAGTCTGCTGCCAGATATTGATTCAAAACTGCCATTGACCCTAACACCTATGCCTTTCTCAAAAATGTGTATGAAATTATCAAGGTTATGCTGCATTTAGAGCTTCTTTAGTCTACTTATACACAAACGCTCTCTAAAGATACACCTAGATGAGTCTTAAATATTTCCATAAACATTTCCTTTTGTGTTGTCCCAGTTTTATTCTTAAAAGACATTTTAAAAAACAGCTGAATTGGTTTGGATAAATTCTGAATGAGTTACTGGTAAAGGAACTACAATCTGGGAAAAGCTAAAAGCAGTGTCAAAAAGTAAGAATAAACAGGCAAGTACATAATTATGCTAAAAGCACAGCTGAGAATTGGTACTTCTAAAGGACAAGGATCCTCAAAGCTCCCCTTGAATTTTCTACAGGAATGTTAGTCTTGTCACTGATGTCACACCTTAACAGAAAAATATGTCTTATTTTTCATACTCAACATGTTCTAAAATTGTACCTACCAATGGTTTCTGGGCTAGTCTATCCTTGGAAATGTAACACTCAGAAACCTGAGCATGAAAACCAGTTTTAATGCTTTAAAAAGGGATTCAGTTATCTCCCTGTAAAAAACTTGCAAAATAGGAACCTGTAGAGAAAAATAAAAGTTTATTATCTCAACATACAACTTGGTAAGAAAGCGTGAGAATGTGCCAATTGTCAATGAAGTGAGAAGTCTTTGTACTGTGATTTTGAATGAATTTGTTTAAGATTTAAAGACAGTTTGTACGTGTTGTTTTTCTTCTTTGCCGTGGTTTCATTGGACTATAGTCAAGTAAAAATTGATTCACCTGATCTCTTAACAATAGGGCACTTTCAAGAGTAGAAAACAGGTCTTTAAAATATTTGATCAACTTAATTCCTGGGGATTCAGCTAGTGTTCCGCTTTGGAATACTTTGGATTTCAGCAAAGAGTTCTTTTATACGAAACCCTTTAGCCTCCTACAGGCCTGTTTAACTGTATTTCCTTACTTCTTTGGAAGTCCACGAGTCCTTTCTATTAAGATAAATATGTTTTTCACAATAGAAAGGTGTTTCTGTTTCCTTTTTCCTTGTGTCACTCGGTTATGAACATTATTAATAAACGAAATTATTCTGTGTTTCTTACACTGTAGATGATAGACGAAAACTCTATTCAATTATTTTTCTGCATATGAGGGAAAAATAGGTGAAACGATGAGTGTCCAAGAGCTTTTGCCTGAGCCACAAATAAGATTAAAGTCTCTTTGCTCTGAAATAGTATCCACTGCTAGACTGCCTCAGAAATTTACGTCCTAGAAAGACACTCCCAAGAAAGGAAAAGTAGATACTTTCCCCTTGAAACCTCCTCTCAAGTACCCCATTTTCCTGTTGGGGTTTCCATTACCTGCCAGTTCCAAGGTGACAGGAGACTTATAGCCTCCCCTTCAGAAGTTGTCACACAGTGGCTCTTCATCTTGGTCACACAAAGAACCAAAAGACATTCCATTTGTGGGCATCGTGGAATAGCTCCTATTGAACTTACTGTATTTAAATTGCAACGAAGTATTAAAGTGGACAGAATAAGAGGCCATTGTTTTCATTCACTGAACAACTAGTGTCAGAGGACTATTCTATTTGAGAGAATGAAACCGCAAGAAAAATGATACCTTTGCCTGGCAATATTTTACCAATTTGAAAAAGAGGGAAGTGGAAGCCAAGCAGAGCATACACCTTTCTGAGCCAGCAGGGTAAGGAGAGAAGGCAGATAGCTGTTTGGCAAGTGCGGAAGCAATTGGGGTTTGCTGAGTAAGATTCAAGGGAGATGAAATTATGCACATAGTTGTCCCAGGAGGTAAAAATGCTTCCATGCAACAGCCTAGCAGAAAACTGCAAGTGTGAACCAGGTAGAGAGCAGCTGCTACAGTTCTCATTTCTACACAGAAACACCAGAAACCATGAGCTGCCGGGAGAAGTAAGCCCTACAGTGACTGGAGTTTGTTCTGACCATTGGTTATGTTGCTAGCAAGCTCTGATTAATCTGTAAGGGATTTGATTTCAATTCAGTTAGAATAGATCTATAGTGTTCTATTTTCTTTGTCCTCAAACATGGCTAAGGCATTGTCCTCACTCTCCTCACCTGGCTTCTTTGGGGTCACTGAATACTCAGCATACGAAAAAAAAATGCACTAAGTGCATTTTAATTGCACTGCTGAACACTTAAGCACAGATATTAAGATATTCATAGAGAAAACATACATCATATACAAACAATGATGTCAATGATGACTTATTTCCCTTTGACACAGTGGCAACCAGAAATCCTTGAAATGGCAAATTTTAAGTAATGGAAGAAAAAAAGCAAACTATAATGCCACAAATCTGTCCTTCAATGATGATAGTTTAATGAATATATATTCAATTAAATAACAGGAAGTGTGGTGCTGGTGTTTGTACACTGTAAAATTATTAGATAGAAACTTAGAATTAAGAAAAGATTTGGGCCAGGGACTTAGCTCAGTGGTTCTGGCACCTGCTTTGCAAACACAGGGACCCAAGCTCAATCCCGATCCCTGCACCCCCACCCCAAAAAAAAAAAAAAAAAAGATTTAAGAGCACACAATGGCGAATAAAATAAAGAACTATCTTACATTTATAAAACTTAAAAAGTACTTCATACAAGATAGCATTTATTGTGGGATTTATAATGTAAATTAAAATAAAATATATGACAAAACTAGCACAAAATAGGGAATCGATAGAATTATCATTATGAATTTCTTATATTTTATTTAAACTAGTACAATTTAATTTAAGGAGACAATGAGAAATTAAGGATATATATTATAATTATGGGTATACTGAAGTATATATCTAAAATACAATATATCTAAAAACATTTTTCTTGGGGCCTATACATTTTCTTGTAACATATACATTTTGGGGTAAAAGAATGTGGAGAAAAATAAAAGCATCAAAAAGAGATGGAAAAAATTGAAAGCTAATAAAAAGTAAAATTAGTCTAACCATTTAAAAATTATGATTAGTGTAAATGGGCTATGAGCTCCAATTAAAAACTTGTTATCTAAATAATAATGCTGTCTGTGAGAGACGTACTTTACTGATGCTGTTATTTTGAAAATAAGAAGACAGAAAAAGAGAGAATACAAGGAAAAAACATGAGAAAGTTGGCAGGTTTAGTTCAATGCCAGATGAAGTAGATTTCAAGAAAAGGAAAGTGTTGCTAAAGAAAGCCATTTCATAATGGTAAAATGGTCTACTGTCTATATTTACTACTAAATAGAGCTCTAAAATATAACTGATAAAATAGAGAAATAGAGATATCCATAATTATGGTTGGAGAACTGATAATCTTTCCCCCACTAATCACCAGAAAAACCAGGCCCTTCCCCCACAAAAAATAAACTAGCCTGTCCTAGTGGATATTTATAGATGTATAATCAACAGTTAACCAACAGTGCACATTCTTTTGAAGTTTGTATGGAGCAATTTTCAGGACAGAACATATTTATCAATGAGTTCAAATGGTTGAAATGATATAAAATATTTCTATTGAATAAAACAGAACATGAAAAATCATTTCTAGTATTAGAAATAATAATATATTATTTAGAAAATCCTTACATTTTTAGAACCAAAACAAGAAGCTTCTTGATAACTATGAACAAATGAAGAAATTAAAAAAGAAAAATTTGGAAACATTTTGAAATTATAGAAATTAAGGAATAACATAGCTAAATGTTTGCACCCATTTCAAGCAGTTAGGGAAATTTGCTTTCAATGAAGATATGATAAAAGTAAAACTAAAGACAAAAATCAAATTTTAAAGTAAAGAATCTAGAAAAAAAAGACAATTAAACAGACCCCAAAGTAAGTTGAAGAAAACTAATGTTAAAGGGAAGACCAGAAATAAACAAACCATGAAAATCAATAATATTTTTAGATTTCAGTGTAGTTTTTAAAAGGTTTTAAAAGTCAAAATTTGGTGGTTTTAAAAACGGATTAATAAACTAATTGCACAATTGATAAGAAAAAATGGTAAAACACTAATATAAACATCACTGGCTGGGAGTGGTGACGCATGCCTGTAATCCCAGCACTGGGGAGGCTGAGACAGGAGGATTGCTGTGAGTTTGAGACCAGCCTGGGCTACATAGTGAGTTCCAGGTCAGTCTCAACAACATAGTGAGCAAAAAAAAAAATTAAAAAAAGGTTTGGGGATTTAGCTCAGCGGTTCGGTGGCCTGCTTTGCAAGCGCAAGGACCCGAGTTCAATCCCCGGTATCAAAGAAAAACACAAAAAACAAACAAAAAAAACCAAACAAACAAAGCAAAACATAGTGAGACCCTGTCTTAAAAAAATATATAAACATCACTATAGATTTTTATAGATATTACAACAATATAAGGACTATATGGTGAAATACTTTGTGTCAATACAGTCAACAATTTAGGTAAAATGGAAACTACTCATAAACACAACTTAGCAAATTTGGCACAAAAAAACCAGTAAAACCTGATAGTTTTTTGTATTAGAGACTTTCAATTTATAGTAATTCCAAAAATAATTGAAAAAAAAATCTGACTCCTCAATGGTTTTAATGATGAATACTTCCAAGAAAGAAAGGCAGAAATAGTATTATTATTACAAAATCTTTCAGAGTCAGATGTGGACGAAGTATTTCCCTATTGACTTTATGATGTTAACACAATTAGAGACCAATATTATTCATAATTATACACAAAAAACTTATCAATATAATATTTTTATTGTTAATTGAATCTTAAAATATGTGAAAGTAGGATGATTTATTATGTTTGAGATGTCACAGGAATGCAAAACTGGTTTGTTATTGAAATGCAGAAAAATAGAATTCATCAGAAAAAGGATAATATCTTCTAATCATCTAAACAGGTAAAAGAAAAAGATGTGACAAAATTTAACATTTATCCCTGAAAAGACAACTACCTAAGATTGGAGGAGAATTTATTAATCTAATGAACACCATCTATGAAAACCTGAATAGGTAACAACATACTAATTGATATATTTAATACTTTTTTCTTAAAAATAAAAAAACAGGATAAAGAAGAGAGTTCTCAGCACTTTTGTTCAGCATTGTACCATCTCTTTACAGCCAGTGAAATAATTTAAAAGAATGAAGTAAAAGTCATAAAAAAAGAAAAGAATTCTCATTTTCATTTTTAAACTTAGAGATGAGCTTGTTTATCCTGGAAATCTGAAGGAATCTGCAAAAATCTTCTAAAGCTACAAAATGATCTGAGCAAATTTTATCGTACAAGATAAAATGCTGTGCATGTAAAGCTTTATTCTAAGAAAAAACTAAAAATGAAGATTAAAGTAACATTTATTACACTATCAACAATAACACAAGTCAGAATGATTTAGCATAAGAGCTCTAGGACCTCTACACTGAAATATGAAAATATTATTGAGAAATATGAAGACCAAAATAGATGCAGGGATATGCTATATTTATGGATGAATAGACACTATATTCTTTTTTTTTTTTTCGGTTTTTTGAAACAGGGTCTCACTATGTAGTTGAGACTGACCTGGACCTCATTATGTGCCCCAGGCACATAATGAATTCACAGTGATCCTCCTGTCTCAGCCTCTCAAGTGCTGGGATTACAGGCATGCACCATCACTCCCGGCCTACAAAATATTCTTAAGATTTAATTTTCTCCGAAGCAATCTACGAATGCACAAAATTCCAGTCAATCAAAGGAACCCTAAATCTGGCTCTAATTTTTGTAATAAAGACTCAATTACTCAATATAATCCTGATTAAGGAAAATTAGATTAGAATACTTATACTACCTAATACTTGTCTGATAGTAACTAATACTGACTTACTATAAACCTGATATAATCAGGACAGTATGTCAAGAATAGATAGGTTAACAGATCTAAGTAGAGTCCAGAAACAGACCAAATAGGTATCCAACAAATGTTTGAAAGTAATTCAATGAAGGAAATAGTCTTTTCAGGAATTGGTGATAAAATATTTACATGTAAAAGCAATTATAGACAAAATAAAATGATCTGTTTCTCATACCATATTGCAGCAGTTGGCAAACATCTTCTATGAGGGATAGGATATCAATGCAAATATTTTTCAATGGAAATTTTTCAACCATATCATCTCTATTAGAACCACTCACCTCACTGTCCTGCAAAAGCAGGTATAGATAATATATAACTACATAAGTGAAACTGTGTTTCAATAAAACTATATTTAAAAATATATTTAAATATATTTTAAAAAAGAGATGGTCAGCCGTACATGGACTATACACTGTAGTTTACAAACACTTAAAAATTAAGATGGATCTCACATTTGCATTTTAAAGATAAAATACTAAAGATTATAGGAAAAAGTGTAGAATATTGACACAACTTTAAGATAAGCAAAGATTTCCAGATAGGACACAAAACTAACCAAAAATATACATATTACGTTTTTCAAAATTCAAAATATTTTAGCCGGGTGTGGTGGCGCACTCCTGTAATCCCAGCATTCAGGAGGCTGAGGCAGGAGGATTGCTGTGAGTTCAAGACCAGCCTGGGTTACACAGTGAGTTCCAGAGCAGTCTGAACTACATAGTGAGACCCTGTCTCAAAAGAAAAAAAACAAAAAAAATTAAAATATTTTTATCAAAAGAACCTATAAAGAAAGTAGAAAAGGCAGGTCTGGGATTTAGCTCAGTGGTTCTGCTGCCTGCCTAGTAAGCACAAGGACCCGAGTTTGATCCCGGTAATCAAAAAAGAAGAAAGAAAAGAAAAGAAAAAGAAAAAGCATTCCACAAACTAGAGAGGAAGAAACTTAGGTAAAGTTAAAAAGTCTTCTTTCTCCATAAAACAGAAACATCATTTGTAAATATGTGCCAATGCTCAGAGCTACTTGGTGTTATACAAAAGATCGGCATATTTAATCTATGTGAAAGATTCTATAAACAATGAATTTCAGTTTCTAAAGTAAAAATAAGTGACATCAATGCTCTTGTACCTTTCTTTATCACTCCCTTTCCTGAAGCTGATTTGATAGATACTGAGGCAGGGGAAGGTGTGATATCAACATCTGGGAGGGAGAGCTGAAGGAGAGTAAAGAAAGAAAATTCCTTCTTCCTCTGCCATTTTTTCCTATTTGGATCCATAACAGATTGTATGCTCTCCATCCATATCAATGAGGTTGGTTTTGTTTTTTGTTTGTTTGTTTACTGTCTATTCATTTAAAAAAATTTTTATTGGTAAATGTTTACAGTACATAATGATCACAGTCATTGTAGGGAATTGGTACATGTACATAACACATCTCAGAGCTTTCTTTCCCTCCCCTCCACCCCTTTTACTTTGCCAGCATCAGATTTATTTATTTATCTTATAAATTCTTATAAAGTTGATTATTATATATACAGATTAACAACCAGATTAATAGGCCAAAACATATAAAACACATCAGGCAGTTATAGTAATTCAAGGTGTGCTGTTAGAAACATTGTTCATGCTGGATTACCATTTTTCTCTCTCTCTCTCTCTTCCTATTATCTGTCTTTTATTTCACACTTTATCTGTTGAGTTTTTCAGATAGGAGAAATCATGTGATACTTAAGTTTGTGCATCTGACTTATTTCACTTCATATTATGATCTCAGGATGCATCCATCTGTCTACTTATTCAAGTGCTAATCTCTTCCAGAAATACCATCACAGACACACTCAGGAAAAATGTTTGACCAAGCATCTGGGAACAACTTGGCCTAGTCAAGTTGACACATAGATTAAACATTGCATCAATAAAGTATGATTTTTATCATTACTAGTGTTCCTCATTACAACCCTTACGGATTTACTCATAAACAATGCACTCTTCTGAATGTGGGAATATTAATAGAAATAAAATTACTTCTCTATTAAAAAAATACCTTTCACTAAAGCTCTGGTAATACAATTCAAAAAGTCAGTGGATCATATTCTAATGATATACTTCCTAGCTGAAATTTTTCTATTTTAGCCAAAAAGCTATTGCAAAGCCTTAAATACTTTAGAAGAGTAGGTAAATGATAAAATGGGAGGAAGGGTAGCTCAAAAAAATCCAGGCTACCATTATAAATAATATGACTATATGCAAAATATTTTATAATTTATTACACATGCTTAATAAATAATATGCCTTCATTAGTTTGCAAATATCTATACCATATTAGTGCTAATGGCTAAAGAGAACACTGAGAGCTTATGCATATTCTTTTCCTATAGACATATTCATTCTTTTATTAAACACATTTTGGGGGGTGTTTTTTGCCAACTATAATATCGGATGGGCATTGTTCTGGGCCTAGATTTTTTTGGTAAGTAATATAATAGTCCACACTTGGGCTTTCATCAGAAGGAGTAGAAAGTGCTCGTGAAAAATAAATCATCATTCATGTGATCAAGTGGTAGCACTGAATAATTTAAATGCATCTGTTTAAATGTTTCTAATACAAACACATATCCAAGGAATCTCAATTAAAAGAAAAATATGAAAAACCCAGAAGTTTGTATTCTCATAGATAATTTTTGAGCTAAAATTTTGGAAAAAGTGACACTGAATCAAACAAAAATTATTTTGACTTTTGAATACCTAACCAAGATTTGAACATAATTATAATGCATAAAAGTTCCATGGCACAAGTGAAAATTAAGGGAGGAAAGACATGGACCAGGTACTGGGGACATTGGAGAAAATACATTCCAGGAACAATCAATTTTCTCTGTAAGTACTATGAATTCTCTCTGTAAAGACATCTTACAGCTCTGCACATTCTGGAGAACGGTTGCAAGAGAAAGCAGATGGTAAGTCAATTGCCATTTTCCCAGATGAAAGCTTTGACTGCTTTTCAAATTAGTGAAGCATAGGAAAATATATATGGTGTCAAAATTATTAATATTTGTTGCATACTGACTGTATTTTAGGCATTATGATAACTAATTTTATGCACATTATGTCTGTATTCTTTTGACCTATCTGTGGAGTTTTTGTGTGATCATTTTATAGGCAAAGAAACTGAAGACAGAGCAGTTGTTTACCCATGATCAGAAGCCAGAAAATAGATGAGCTGTGATCCAGACTCAGATTATGGTGCAATGAAGATGCTCTGCCATGGGCCATACATACAAACTTGACAAATGTTTCACTATCTGTCATCAATATCACTCATGCCTTTGTCCCCTCAACAAATATTTAATTATACACAGAATATTAGATATAGAAAAGAGAATGGTGGTCAGTGACCATGAAAAGAGAGATCTCTTAAAAATAGTAAAGGACTATGAGAAATCAGCTCCTAGATGATGCAGAGAAGAATACTATAAGATTAATAGGAGTACAAGAAAAAGCAGGAGAAAGCACAAATGAGATAAAAAAAACTGTTCACAGAATTAATGATAGAAAACTTCTCAAACAGAACAAAATAACTTGATATACAGATATAGGACTCCAAGTAGTTATGATTAAAAAATCTATACCTAGACATATAATAATCAAGATCCCAGAAACCCAACAGAGGTACAAAGTACTACAAGCAGTTAGGGAAAAGAAATAAATTACATGCAAAGGAAAGCCCAACAGAATCAAAACAGACTTTTCAACACAAACACTCAAGTCAAAGCAGAGCATAAAGTGAGTTATTTCAAGCTTTACAAGACAATCTCCAACTCAGAGTGATGTGTCCTTGATGGAGAAATAAGATGATTTCATGATAAAGAGCACATACATGAGATACTTCATAAATACCAAACCAAGCACTCCAATATTTAAAAATATCCTAGAAAAAGACAATGAAGGTCACAACTCCATGAGACTCAACAGAGCACATCCAGTAGTCAAGAATTTAAACAGAGAGGGAGAAAACTAAAAAAGAAACAACAGGAAAATAACATGACAATGATATCAATGCATAGCAGGTATAATCATCAATATCAATGGCCTCAATTCATCAATAAAAATAGACTGGCATAATGGATAAAGAAGCAAAACCCAACAATATGCTGGATACAAGAAACACACCTACTTGAAAAAGGTGCCCATAGACTGAAAGTAAAAGAATGGAAAACAGTTCTCCATGCTACTCATGCCCAGAAAAAAGCAGGGATAGCTATCTTACTTTCAGACAAAGTAAATTTCAAACCAAAACTATTTAAAAGAGACAAAGAAGGTCACTACATCCTTGTAAAGGGAACAATCCAACAGGAAGAGATGACAATCATAAATATTTATGCACCAAACACTAATGCCCCCAACTATACAAAACAAATATTAAGGCATATAAAACACTGAATAAGCACAAATAAATGGTAGTGGGGAACCTCAATACCTTATTATCACAAATAGACAGATGGTTTAGACTTGAAATCAACAATGAAATACTAGAACTGAACCAAGCTTTCAAAAAAATGGACTTAATAGATGTCTACAGAGTGTTCTAGCCCACAAAATTAGAATATACATTCTTTTCAGCTGCACATTGGTCATTCTCCAAAATAGACCACATGCTAGCTCATAGAACATGTTTAAGTAAATGCAAAGGAACTGAAGTTATCCCATGTATATTATCTGACTGTAGTGCAATCAAATTGGAGATCAAAAGTATAAAAAAAGTAAGAATTTTACAAACACATATAAATTAAATAACACTCTACTGAACAACCAATGGGGCACAGCAGAAATTAAAGAAGAAATTAGGCAGTTTTTACTACTTAATAATAATGCAATACAACATACAGAAATTTCTGGGATACCTTGAAAACAGTTTTATGTGTGAAATTCATGGCTCTGAATGCCCATACTAGAAAAACAGAGCAACCACAAATAACCTAATGGTGAATCTTAAACTCCTACAAAAAGAACAGCAAGAGAAACCCAAAGCTTGTACAAGGAAGGAAATTATAAAGATCAGAACAGAAATCAAAGCAATGGAGACTAAGAGAATGATACAAAAAAATAAAAGAATCAAACAGTTGGTTTTTTGAAAGAATAGATTAATCAATAAACCCTTAGCCAACCTTGTCAAAAAAAAGGAAAGAAAAGGCTCAGATTCATGCAATTAGGAATGAAAAGAGTGACGTCACAACAGATTCAGCAGAAATCATCAGTACCTACTTCGAGAACCTGTACTCTAATAAAATGGAGAACACAGAAGAGATGGACAGATTTCTAAATACATATGAATTACCAAAGTTGAGTGAAGATTATATAAATATTCTAAACATTCCAATTACAGCCAGCAAAATTGAAGATGTAATTAAAAGTTTACAAACAAATAAAAGCCCAGGTCCTGATGGCTTCACTGCTGAATTCTATAAGACACTTACAGAAGAACTGTCACCACTACTCTAAACTTTTCAGTGAAATTGAAAGAGAAGTAATACTTCAAATTCATTCCTGTAAACAAATGTTACTTTGATTCTAAAACCAGGGAAAGGCCTAACCACAAAAGAGAACTACAGGCCAGTCTCCCTAATGAACATAGATGCAAAAATCCTCAATAAGATACTGGTGAACAGAATACAGAGGGTCATCAAGTTCACACAACCTGACCAAGTTGGATTTATCCCAGGGATGTAAGGATGGTTCAATATACATAAACCAATACATGCAATACACTATATTAACAGAGTCAAGGACAAAAACCATATGATCATTGCAACAGATGCAGAAAAAGCATTTGACAAAATTCAACACCCATTCATGATGAAAAAAAGTCCTTCAGAAAATTGGAGTAGATGATCTCTATATCAACTTGATAAAGGCTATCTGTTAAAAGCCAACAGCCAAGATCATACTAAATGGTCAAAAACTGAAAACCTTTATGCTAAAATCAGGAACAAGACAAGGATGTCAACTATCACCACTCCTATTCAATATTGTTTTGGAAATATTAGTCACAGCATTAGACAAGAGAAAAAAATAAAAGCAATAAAGTAGGAAAGGAAGAAGTTCAACTGTCATTTTTTGTGATGATATGATACTTTACATAGGAGAACCAAAGAACTCCAAAGGGCTTCTATACTTAATTGAAAAATTCAGTGAAGTAGCTGGATACAAGGTAAACACTCAAAAATCAATAGCCTTCTTGTACACAGATAATAGGCTCACTGAGAGTCAAATTAGGGAAATAATCCCTTTCACAATATCATCCCAAAAAATGAAACATCTAGGAATCAATCTAATAAAAGAAAAAAAAAAGACCTCTATGTTGAGGACTACAATACTGTGAAAAAAGAGACTGAAGAGGATATAAGAAAATGGAAAGACATCCCTTGATCCTGGGTAGGAAGAATTAATATAGTGAAAATGGCTATACTTCCAAAACTGCTATTCAGATTCAATGCAATCCCTATTGAAATTCCAACAGTATATTTCATAGAAATAGAGAAAACAATCCAAAAAATCATTTGGAACCAGAAGAGACTTAGAAAAACAAAATCAACTGTAGGCAACAGAGATATGGTAGGGGTTATCACAATCCTCAACTTGAAACTGAACTACAAATCCATTGTGATAAAAACAGCATGGTACTGGCAAAGTAACAGACCCGAGAATCAGTGGAACATATTAGAAGATGCAGAAACAACTGCTGACATACTCAGCCACCTCATCTTTGACAAAAGAGCCAACCATCCTCACTGGAGGAAAGATAGCCTCTTTAATAAATGGTGTTGGAAAGACCAGATTTCATCTTGTCAAAGATTAAAACTAAACCCATATCTTTCACCATGCACTAAACTAAATGCCAAGTAGATTAAAGGTTTAAATATTAAAATAGAGACACTAAACTTTCTGGAAGATAAGTTAGGTAGAACTCTTGAAGATATTGGCATAGGAAAAGATTTTATGAACAAATCCTCAGTAGCACTGGAACTAGCCCAAAGAATCAACAACTGGGATCTTATCCGTTTAATATGTTTCTGCATTGCCAGAAAATTTACAAGCAGAGCTAAGAGACAATGCACAATATGTGGGCAAAAAATTTTACAAGCTGTTCCTCAGACAAAGGTTTGCTCTCTAGAATATTTAAACAACTAAAAAAAAAAAAAAATCCAACTTCCAAATATAAAGACCAGATTCAAAAATGGCCATCTGAAATGAACAAAGTTTTCTCAGATGAGAAGTAAAAGCAGCAAATAAATATATGAAAAAATGCTCAACATCACTGATCATCTGAGAAATGCAGGTGAAAACAACACTGAGATTCCACCTCACCCAGAAAGAATGACTGCTATCACGAAATCAACCAAGAACAAATGCTGGTGGGGTTGTGGGGAGATAGGAACCCTTCTCCATTGTTGGTGGGAGTGCAGACTGGTTCAACCACTGTGGAAATCAATATGGAGATACCTCAAAGAGCTAGGATTAGAAGTCCCATTTGACCCAACTATTCCTTTGTTGGATATCTTCCCAAAAGAATTAAAAGGATTATACCACAGCAGTATATGATCACCCATGTTTATAGCAGCACAGTTTGTAATAGCTAAAATTTGAAAACAGCCCAACTGCCCATCAACTGGAGACTGGATAAAGAAGACGTGCTTTTTTTTTCCCCTAAATAAAATGGAGTACTACTCAGCCATAAAGAATGAGAAAGTAGAGATATTTATAGCTAAATGGATGCACATTGGGGCCATACTCTTAAGTGAAACTAATAAGTCACACATGTGTAAATACCGAATAGTTTCTCTGGTGTGAATAACTAAAAGTGTAAATAAGGATCAAAATGTATAATTGATATTGTGTAATAGGAAGAAAAGGTCTAAAAGAGTAGAACAAGTAGGGAGGGTAGGGGAAAGGGAAAAGAAAAATTATGTAAAAATGAAAAACATGGAAACAATGTTTTTGTAAACAGGGAAGGGTCAAGAGTGTGAAGGGTGGGCTGGGAAATAAAAAAAATAAGAACCAATATAAGCCTTATGAAGATACAAGATCCCAGTGATGAATGTAACTGTATTGTGTAACAAAAATATACCAATAAATTTAATAAAGATTAAAAATAATTAATTGAGCACCTACTACACATTAACCAAGTGCCTTGCATTCTATTATGTAGTCCATTTAACTCTGATGACAACTGAGAGAAATAGTTTTAATTATTCCTATTTTATAGATGATTAACCAGGCTGGTTTACTTTTTAACCCCAGAACTGTTTTATTTCACAGTTTATCTTTCCATATAAGCTTTTCAGTATTTTATGCTCATTTCCACACTTGGATTAAGTATTAAGTGTTAAGGGGAGAGGGAAGGAATGTAACTTCTCTTGCTTCTGACAGGATTGTGTCTGGACAGTATTTAACGACTTGATCCTAAGTTTTTCCTTGTGAATTGTTTCCATCTTTCTCACGTGGAGTAGGAAAGCAAAGTTCATTTGTGATACTTCTCTGCATTATGGGATATGACTTATTCCTGGCTGCTTAGCTGTTGAACAAGATCAGCATGGATGTTTCCAGTTTAAAATTACCTGAAAAAATGGATGGATAAATTTAACTTGGATATTTGAGCAAAGAGTTTCTGTCTACCTGGTATCTGAAGAAGATAGGCACCTAGAACACGAATTAGTATTGCTGGCTACCATTTCAGCAGAACAGAGGCTCAGTGGAAGGAAATAGAGGCAAGTGACCAAGTTGATTTAGACAGTGGCTCCTGGAACCCAAAGATAAGCAGGCATCACCAAAAGGTAGTTCGCTCTGGACATTTGCAGACAAAATTTCTGAGAGTTCAAACAACTGTGTCTTTCCGTTCTTCCCGCGAGGTCCAAGCATGAAGGAGCAGAATGATGGTTGTACCGTACAGTTTGGGCTGTCTGTCTGTCTGTGTGTCTGTCCCTCTCTCTCTCTCTCTCTCTCACTCTCTCTCTCTCTCTCTCTCTCTCTGGGTGCACTCATCAATTTTGTGTGCTATAAAGGCAAGCTGGCATCTCTGAAGAGAAGGAGAGAAGATAAAAGGATTTGAGGAATGCCTCTGAGTCATCTGGCAAAACAAGAAAGTCAGGAAGAAGTTTCTGAGGAGACAACAGGAATGAGAAAGGTGTCACGTCTTGCAGCTATAGAAGTGCAGCACAAAAATAAAAATCAAGAGCACACATAATACTACCCTCATAAATGATAATTCTGGGCAGACTAAATAAACATAAACTATCAGCCCCCCAAGGAAAATGAAAAATGAGGTGATTTACTAGTGGTGGCTGCCGTGAGTGTATTCTCCATGCATTCCGTGGTGAGAGGTTAAAGGCAAAACTACGTCATGTTAGGACCGTAAGCCCTCTGAGGGCAGGGGTTATAGCGCACGACTTCCTATCTCCAGAAGCAGGCTCAATTCGGAAAACATCAGTGTCTGTCGAATAAAGAAATCTAACTACACATTCATGCTCAGACCACATTTTAGAATGGTGGCAGTATACACAGAAATATTTCCTCCAGGAATAGCAATCTGGAATGAGTAACAGAGTTATGAAATCGTGAAAACTGGTGCTACATACAAGGGATATTAATTCTAGGACCCCATGGATAACGAAATATGCTGATGCTCAAGCCAGTTATGTAAAACAGTCCAGTATTTGCATATAGCTCATAAATATTCACCCATATGCTTTAAATTATCTCTAAGTTACTTATAATACTTAATACAAGGTAAATACTGTGCAAGCAGTTGTTATACAGTATTATTCAGGGAGCTGTGACAAGGAAGAGGTCCATGCATGTTCACTATAGAAGCAATTTCTTTCTAACAGTTTTAATTCATGATAGGTTGCATCTACAGATGCCGAGCTCATGGATACAAAGGGCTGACTTCAATAGTTTTGTTACAGGAAAGTAAGGAAATCCATAAATAAAAATTTGTTACAATGTGGATGGAACTGGAGGTCATTACGTTAAAACATAACGAAACACAGTGAAACAAACCAGGCACAAAAAGACAACTATTGCACGGTCTCATTTATCCCTGGAATATGAAAAAGTTGGTATCATAGATGTTGATGATAAAATGGTGGTTGCTGGAGGGTGGAATCTGTAGAGAAGGGAGACAAAGATGATTTGATCAATGTGTGCCAAGTGACAGGAATGAAAAGTTTAGTGTGTTATTTCACAGTAGAGTAACTATCAGTAGCAAGAATATGCTATTTCAAAAGCTAAAATAAAGGTTTTGAATATTTTCATAATAAAGAAATGATGTTTGAAGAGATGGCTACATTTACCTTGATTTAAACATTGCACAATGTGCACATGTATATTGAAATGGACGTGATAGTCCATAAAGAAGAGAATTTTATATTTAGATGCATCACTAAATATATTTAAATATAAATGTAGTAATGTTTAGTTTAACTACATAAATCTATTTCCTTTTTTTCAGTTTTGTAACTTAATTTGAAAGTTAGTTCTCATCCGCATTCACTGTCTGGAGATTTTTGAACATGGTAACAGGGATGTAAAAATATAGAATGCTTCACGAATTTGTGTGTCATCTGTGCACAGAGGTCATACTAATCTTCTCTGTATCATTCCAATTTTAGTATATGTGCTGCTGAAGCGAGCACCATAAATCTATTTCTATTCATCTACAACATCAGCTAAATACAGAGAACTTCATTTTGCCTAAATGCATAGTAATGGAATTATACTCAAGTGTATCATGGTGAACGAATTGGATGGACGCGGGGACCACCTTGGCATTGGGCAGGGTGGACTAGGCCAGACGTTCACAAGGTTTACTGAATCTCTAGCCATCAGACAGAGAGAAACAAGGAATTGCTTCTTTGGTTCCTCGAAATAAGATGGTCCTTCAGTGAACTCCACTAAGCAGGAGCTAATAGGTAGGGTGGGAGGGAGTTTCTGGGTCTCTGGTAGGTAGTGAGAAAAACTCATTAGGAAAAAAATGTGTGAGGTGTCTTGGAAAGAACTTATAAGAATCATTGAACTAAGTGTCATAAACTTTTCAGGAAAATCAGAATCAAGGCTATTCTCATAAGAAACAGAGAGTGCATTTTTAATGGATGATTTATGCATCTTTTTAATGGACATTTGAGAAGGGTTTGAACTCTGTCCTTGGATAAATGCACTCAAGCAAACATTAAATAATTTCATGAAATTCTTCAAATCCTCTAAAGTCTATCAATGAACTCATATGGATTCCATAAAAATAAGGCTAAGAAACCTTGCTCTAGTGCTTTTTATATCTTGAGTTGAAGCTAAGCAACACCAAAGGGGGAAACTGATGTTTTTGTGTATGTTTCTTAATCTAAGGTTTTAATTCCATAAGCGTGAGAACTTTAGGGAGTCCAAATTACAGAGTTTAACTTTTAACCAGATAAAATGTTTAAAACATTTTATATAACATTGAAAAAATTTTTCTGGAACTTTTATTGAGACTTTTGAAGCTTATTTAAACTAAATAATTAAAATATATTGCCGCTATGAAGGTTTAAGTTAAGAACTCTGCTATATCAAAAGTCAGAGTCAAGCAATTTCTAAGAAAATTGGACAGAATAAACTGAAGATCACAGAAATATTTCATCTAGGAGTGACAGTCTGAAACGAGTAACAGAGGTAAAAAATTGTAGAAACATTGACTTAAGAGCAATATAAAGGAAACAGGAAGGTGATTAACTCAAATAAAAATGGACCAGTTTGACAGAGAGAGAGAGAGAAAGGCAGGGATGGAGACAGAGACCTGGTTGCCTTAAATTCTCTAGACAGCTAATTTCCCTATATACACTCTAATGAATGGAAACAAAAGGAAAACTGCCAGAGGCACCAAAATCAGCACAGAAGGCCTAAATCAAAGCATGAAAAACTAAAACATCTTAGCACCTTTGTTAAATTTTCGGTATGTGTGAAAGACATCTTTTAACCCTGTTGCCATAATGGGAATTATATGTGACTGGAGCACCTGATTATAAGTGCTGTATCGTGAAACCTCTTGGATCATAATGGAAGGGCTCCCAGGAGCCAGATCCTTGGCCAAAAGGCATCAAACCCCAAGAAGTACAAAAATCCTCTGTAGAAGGATGATGTCAAGACAAATGAGGGGCCCGTAAATAGCGTTGGGATATTGTTCTTACAGATTTTAAACTCCTGACGGATGAAGAGAGCCCAAGAAGTTTGTCAATACACTTAATATAATTTCTAATGGTTTCGAAGAAGGAAGTCATTTTCAGTCATAAGCAAAGAACATAGCCTGAGGGGTAGGGAACCAAAACAATCTTCTTAGGGCTTTGTAATACCTAAAAAGATGGACAGTGGACAAAATTAAACTACCCTTATGAGTAATTTTAAACCAGCCTGAAGCAGAAACTGTTTGCAGAAATTCTGTGATTCTTCACTATCATCATAGATTAAATTCTGTGTAGTTTGTTGCTTCAATTTTCACAAAGTTGGGATCTTTCCTAGGACCCTAGGTGCAAATATTATGAGTCCATTCAAAGCAGTGAAGAATGAAAGACATCACTGTGCGGTAGAAGCCATACATGCAACCTCAAGCCCACTGGAGAGACCCCTGCGGAGCAGTGACCTACTTACCCCCACCCTATGGTCTTTAAAATGTTGAAATTGCATTCTAATTTTTTGGTTTTATCTCCAGTAGACACTTCGCTTCATTTTAAAATGTAAGCACCTTTTGAAGGAGAAATACTTCCTACTTTGTCAATTGTTTGCAAACTGTCATCGATTATATGTTAGATATTTTCCTGAAATTCTGTCTCCACAGAGGTGAGGCCTTCAGGGCTGTAGCAGGAGGGAGAAGGACTGTGTAGTGAAATTATTAGAAACTGTACTGCAGTGTACATGTCATGGTCACTGCCTGAGTCACCAGTGATCTCTTAAAACATACACAAAACCAAGATACTCAAAGTTATATTGGCAGTAAGAAAGGTACCAGCTCTGTTAAGGAAATTAAAACTCTTAAAAACAAACCTCTGGGCCCACATGACATCATTTGACAATTATACCAAATGCTTAGAGAATAATTAATTTCAATTTTATACAATCTTTTCCAGAAATATAAGAGGATTGAGGACTTCACTTTATGAGGTTAGTATTAGGCTGCTACTACCATCAGAGAAAGATAGTAAAAATGAACACAACAAAGAAAACAAAAAGAAGCTACAGATTAATGTTTCTCATGAATTTAGATGCAACAGTTCTCAAGTAAATATTAGCAAATGAAATTCAGCAATATCTAAAAAGCATGATTTATTTTAGACACGCAGGGTTGATCCAACATTGAAAATGGATTAATGTAATCCAGCATATCAATAAGCTAAAGGAAAACATGTATAGTCACGCCTGTTGATGCAGAAAAAGCATTTAATGAAATGTAATACTCATTTTGATTTAAAAGACAACCTCTCAGAAAATTAGGAATAAAACATATCTTCTGGAAATGGAAGGGAAAACCTTGTACGAAACCCTAGCAATTAATGTCATACATAACAGTGAATACAAGTAGTCTCTGCTTACTGGTGGTTTAAAACTAATAATAAAGGTTGTTTATTGTGTCCATTTTATAAGTATATTACAAAGATCTAATCGTGAATAGACTAAATGGTTTTGCCCTAAGGTTAGGAAGAAGGCAGGCATGTCTTCTCTCACTATGCGTGTTGAACAAAATGTTGGACCATGTAGTCATCACAGTTGGGTGGGGTGTGGAGGCACCCACATTGAGAGGAAGAAGCAAAATTATGGTCATTTGCAGATTATTTGATTGTCCATGTAGAAAGTCTCAAGGAATATACAAACCATATGTATAAGTAAGGATAAGAAAGGATAGATCGATGTAAAATCTAAATGAGTGACATTTTT
This sequence comes from Fukomys damarensis, assembly GCF_012274545.1. Classification (NCBI taxonomy): domain Eukaryota; kingdom Metazoa; phylum Chordata; class Mammalia; order Rodentia; family Bathyergidae; genus Fukomys; species Fukomys damarensis. The sequence continues at coordinate 54,853,413 of NW_022900942.1, read as the reverse complement.
TATAAACTAAGAACAAAAAATACACAACATATGAATTCTCAAAAGTTCCAAAATGCTGATGGAAGAAATCAAAGATCAAAATAAGTGAAAACTCAGTCAATGCTATGAAATGGAAGATGTAACCCGATAAAGATGCTTGTTTTCTCAAAACTGATATATATATATATATATATATTGAATAAAATTTCTATCAAACAGTTGCTTTTGGTTGACAAGTTCTAAGATTTATATTTATTTATTTTCATTCTTTAAAAATTGAGTTTATTGGTACATTCTAGGTATACAGTACAGTTACATTCATTACTGGAATCTTGTGCCTTTACATGACAGGTCTCGGTTCTCATTTTTTCCCTTGTCCCTGCCCTCCCTTCACCCCCTCATCCCCTCCCCATTTACAAACACTTTATTTCCATTTTTTCATTCTCTCATATTTTTTTATTTTACCTTATTACCTTTCCCCTACCCTTCCCAGTTTCCCTACACCTTTAGCCCTTTTCTTCCTATTTCACATGGTCAATTATCTCATTAGGATCTTACGTACTATTATAGTTTTTCACACCAGAGAAACTATTTGGTATTTACACATATGTGACTTATTTATTTCATCTAAGATTTGTATTTAAAGGCACTGGAGATAGAATAGCTCAATTCTGAATCACAAGTATAAAGAAGTAGTAAATATTCTGTCTGATGAAGGTGTTTATTGTGTAGTTGCTGTAGCTGAGTCCTCTTAGACTGATCAATACATCAGAATCAAGAATTCAGAAATACATCCCAAGACGCTCAAATGATTTTGGCCTCTGGCCAAATTCATGTCGAACGGGATGGCTTTCAACAAATGACTTTGCATAGAGAATCATATGTCTACAAGCAGAAAACAAACAAAACCCATATATTAAACCTCACACCTTATATAAAAAAGAACTCAAAATAGAACCAGTACTAAATGTTAAACATAACTTAAACTTTCGGGAAAATTCTTCATGACTAATCCTAGACACCAAAATCATGATCCACAGCACGGGCAATTGGTAGAGTGAACTTCATTATAGTCAATACCATTCCTGCACAAAAATAATAAATGAACAGAGAGAGAAATCAGTGAAACAATAACTTTCACAATAGCATACAAAAAATGAAATACTTAAAAATAAATCTCACAAAGGAAGTAAAAGATCTTTCTGTTGAAAATTACAGTATTCTGAAAAAGAAGGTTGAAGAGGATATCAGAAAATGGAAGGATACTCCTTGCTCATGGGTAGGAAGAACCAACATAGTAAAGTGGCTGTACTCCCAAAATAGTTACACAATTTTAATGCAATCTCAATAAAAATGCAATTAGCATACCTCACAGAGTCAAAGAAATCATTTCTAAAATCCCTTTGGAATCAGAAGAGACCTAGAATAGCAAAAATAATTCTGGAAAACGAATGCAGTTTAGGAGGCATCACAATCCCTGACTTGAAATTATACTGCAGAGCTTCTGTGATAAAAACAGCATGGTACTAGGAGAAAAACAAAAAAACAACAACAATAACAAAAACAATCCGAAGATCCATGGAACAGATTAGAAAATGCAGAAAGATCCTTAAACACTCTCAGCCACTTTATCTTTGACAAAGGTACCAAGCATATTCACTGGATGAAAGATAGCTTCTTAGCCGGGCATGGAAGCGCAAGCCTGTAATCCCAATGCTCGGGAGGCTGAGGCAGGAGGATCGCTATTAGTTTGAGACCAGCCTAGGCTAAATAGTGAGTTACAGGTCAGTCTCCACTACACAGTGAAACCCTGTCTCAAAAAACAAAACCTAGCCGGGGGATTTAGCTCAGTGGTTCTGCCGCCTGCCTGGCAATTGCAAGGACCTGAGTTCGATCCCTGGTACAAAAAAAAAAAAAAAAAAAAAAAAAAAAAAAAAAAAAAAAAAAAAGAAAGAAAGAAAGAAAGAAAGAAAGAAAGAAAGATAGCTTCTTTAATAAATGGTGCTGGGAAAACTGGCTATCTATATGCTGAAGAGTAGAACTAGGCTCATATCTCTCACCATTCATTAAACTAAAATTAAAATGGATCAAAGATCTAAATATTAAAACAGAAACACTAAATCTGCTGGAAAAGAGAATAGGTAAAATGTTTGAAGATATAGGAGTAGACAAAAATGTCATGAACAAAACTCATACTGCACAGCAACTACTAGAAAGAATCAAAAACTGGAATCTCATCTTACCAAAAAAATTTTGCACAGTGATCGCTTAAGCAGCACATATAAAATTGGTACAATACAGAGAAGATTAGCATGGCCCCTGCACAAGGACGACATGAAAAGATATTGCATAGCAAAAGAAATCACAAATGGAGTAAGAAAGCAACCCACAGAGTGGGAAAAAAATTTAGCCAGTGGTTTCTCAGACAAAGGACTAATATCTAGAACATACAAAGAATTGAAAAAAGTCAGTCCACCCAAATTTAAAGACCCAATTCAAAAATGGGCCTCTGAGATGAATACACACTTCTCAGATGGAGAAGTAGAAACAGCAAATGAATATATGAAAAAATATTCAACATCACTCGTGATTTGAGAGATGCAAATTAAAGCAACACTGAGATTCCATCTCACTCCAGAAAGAATGGCTGTTATCAAGAAATCAACCAACAACAAATGCTGGTGGGGCTGTGGGGAGAAAGGAACCCTTCTCCACTGTGGGTGAGAGTGTAGACTTGGGTAATTGCTGTGGACATCAGTGTGTAGATTCCTCAAAAAACTGGGATTAGAGGTCCCATTTGACCCAACTATTCCTTTTCTGGGTATCTTTCCAAATAATTGAAACCATCATACCACAGCAATATATGCACATCCATGTTTATAGCAGCACAGTTTGTAACAGCTAAATCTTGGAAACAGACCAAATGCCCATCAACTGATGAATGGATAAAAAGATGTGTGTGTTTTTTAAAAAAATAATGGAGAACTATTCAGGCATAAAGAAGGATAAATGAGACATTTCTAGGTAAATGAATGCACCTTGAGAACATACTCTTAAGTAAAATAAATTGGACAGACATATGTAAATATCACATTGTCTTCCTGGGGTCAAAAACTGAAAGTGAAAATAAAGACAAAAAAGAATAAAAATATTACAAAATAGGAAGAAATTGTTCAAAATTATATAGAATGTGAGATACTTTGCAAATACTTAAAATGTTTTATGCAGAAATGGTATATATTATTAGGAACTGTATATAGGAAAAGAGCTGAGAGATTAGCAAATGAAAACATATTCTTTTTAAATCATGATACACGGTGCACTTACCATTGTTTTACTCTAATCATTTTGTCATGAAAAGTTATCTTTTCATAGAATGGCTTTTATATTTTATTAATATCTACTTGTATTATATTAAAATAAAAAGTGGCAATTCATGCCAGCACTCAGATAAACAAGAAGCTGGGATATTTCATAAAATAAAAGTTTTATAGTAACTGTAATAAAATGTTTTTTACAAATTTATTTGGTAGAAGGAAAATAGAAACAATCAATTCATTAAAAAAAAAAACAGGTAAAAATTTCCTTTAGAATAGATTCTGAAAATCAGATGAAATGACAATCTACAAGCTAGGTAAAATATTTATACACTACATACCTGACAAAGGAATTGTTATGTCCAGAATGTGCCAAGAACTGTCAAAACAACAGGAGAAACAATTCAGTCAGAAACTGGCTAAAAGGCACACGCAGATTTCACTGAAGAGAATGCTGTACATAAATGGCAAATAAGCATGTGGAAAATATTTTACTTCATTAACCATTAGAGAAATGCAAGTGAAAACCACAATGAGATATTGTTACGTATATCCGAAGAGCCAAGCAAAAAAACAGTAAAAACATCAAATGTGGTGAGGATGCAGAAGAAAATTATTCACGCATTTTGGTCAGATTATAAAATGGCACAGGCACTTAGAAAAAAAAATGCCAGGTTTTGCAAAGATAAATATGTGTCTTACATGTTTATCATATCCAGAAATAGAATTCTTCGGCATTCATCACAGAGAAAATGAAGCAAACATGTTCAGAAATGTTCATAGCCATTTTATTCGTAGTAGCTCCAATTTGGAAACAACCTCAATCTCCTTCATAGGGTGAACAGGTAAGGAAACTGTGACTCACCCATACCATAGAATGCTACTCAGTAATTAAAACCTCCGAACTGCTGAAAAGCACACTTTGGCAGGATCTTTAATACTTTCTTTCTTTTTAGTAAGACATTTATTAGTACATGTTAGCTATACATAATGTACCATTCATCATTCGCTTCTTTTTCCCCACCCCCTTTAGACGCTTTTTCCCTCCTTGTACACAAAAGCTTTGATTAGAGTGAAGAATTCAATTTGAAAAGCTGCCCCATTGCACGACATAGCGTGGTTCTTGAATACATAAAAGTGTGGAGAAGGATAGCAGTTCAGTGGGTATCCGAAGCTGGAGGAAGACTGCAAAGAAGGTGGCTGTAACTAGGAGCGAAACATGAAGGATCTTTGTGACGGAACTGCTCTGCCTTTTGACTGTAGTATTGGTCACATGGTAAAACTGCATAGAATGAAATACATGCTCATGCGTAAGCACATGTAAAGGCGGCGATATCGAAGTAAAGTCAGTGAATCAAAAGAAAGGAAAAGAAAAACTACAAGATCATGAGATTAATTTGTTTTTTTTTTACTTCAGGTACTAGGAATCTAGGAATCGAACTCAGGACCCTGAACTTGCTAGGCAGGTGCGGTGCCAGCGAGCTACATCCCTGGCCCACCATGATGTTTAGGTAAGAACATCCCCATACGTTATTTCTGTCAGTAATAGCTACCTCCACCTTGCAGGACAGTTTTAACTCACAGAGATACAGTAGCATGAAAGGCTTGGTCAGCTGACTCAAAACACAAAACCTGCGTCCTTAACTGACTTTGCTATCTAATACCCTCGCCCTGATTCTGTTTCCAGTTCCAGAAATTTGAAATTCTGAGTCAGTTGAGATATAGACAGATAGTGGGTTAGCACATGGAGTAAACTCAGAAGAGTTAATGTGGAACTCGTAGACCTCGAGCAGTGATGAATCAGATTTGACTCCTCTCTCTGCTTTCTTCTTCCCCCTGCTTCCTTTCACCTCTTTGAGACATTCAGTCAGTCAACTAATTTCAATGTACAGTTGCTCAATGTATTTGGGTGCTAATCATCCCAGGTAGTAACCATGAGACACATGAGCTAACCTGACACTAACATTGAGTCAACGTCCTTGCGGAAAAGGAAGATGATAAGCGAGTCATCAGAGAAAGAAATTATTTTAAGGTCTCAGCACATTCTCCCAAGTATTGTACTCAATTGCACAAATTGCTTCACTATAGCAAATTCCCTAAGCTTTCTTAGAAATTTGATGATTTGAAAAAAAAAAAGTCAAAAGAAAGAAACAACATTCCATGTGCAGTCATGGAAAGAGATAAATTCTCAACAGTCCCCTGTGCTAGTTCATGTGTCACAGGGAGAAAGCGCTAGGAATGTCTCTTCCAGCTTCTCATTCTTAGAGTGAACGAGCTTGGAAAAGAACACTTGCCTTCTGGAACTATGGTAGGTTTCGTCACTGGCCAGGATAATAAAGATATTGTCTCCTTTTAGGATCAAGTTCAGAAGATTTGTTCGTTGTCCAGTGCAAAATTTTATCTTTCCTAAGCTAAGAGTTTCTTTTATGTAATGTATCAGACTGCATGTAAAAAGTGTAATCTATCATCACGTCATCCTAGGACATTTGGGACTTATGGGATACTTTCAAACTAACAACAATAATGATAATTATAGTGAGGATTCTGCTAGGTTTACAGTCTTTTGTCTCTCACCCAGGAGAGACTAACGTGTTAATTTGCAATTACCAGATTATGAGCTAACTTGTTTACTTTTGTATAATTACAAGTTCTTCACACCTGTTTATTCCGCATTAATAGTAATTCTGAAATTTCATCTATGTAACCAAGATTTACGTGATCGATTCCCCACCCCATCCCTCTAGATTTCTCCTTTATCTGCCCCCTAGAGTCTGTATAGATCTTAGAGGATCAGTAATGGATCAAAGGATAAACTAATTCAATTTCTACCTCCATAGATTTGCCTATTCTGGCCATTTCATGGAAATGAAATCATATAATATGTGGTAGTGGGAGCTGGTTTCTTTTACTCAGTATAATGTTTTCAAGATTCATTCATATTATGGCTTGGATCAGCCCTTTATCCTTTTGAATGTCTGCAAAATTACTGCATTTAATGGACATATAACATTTTGTATCTTCAGTTTATAGATAATCTAGTTATTTTTCACTTTGGGGTATTTAAAACTTGATTCTATGAATACTCATGTCCAAGCACTCATACGGCTGTATATCTGCAATTCCCTTGAGTATATGTGCCAAAGATTAAAACTATTGGGTCACTTGATAATCCCAGGTTTAATATTTTGAAAATTTTAAAATCTGATTCCAAATTGGCTATAGCACTTTAAATTATTACTTACAATGTATAAGGATTCCAATTTCTCTATATACTCATCAACACTTGTTATTGTGTATCTTTTTTTTTTACACCCATCCTCCCGGATGTGAAGTGATAACTCATTTAGATTTTGGTTTGCATTTCTGTAATGACAATCAGTGTCAGACATCATGAGTGGTATTTATTTGCCCTCTGTATATACTCTTTTGAGAAATGCCTATTAGGTTCATTGCACATTTTTAAAAATTGAGGTATGTTTGTTTCACTATTGAGTTCTAAGAGTTCTTTATATATTCTGGACACAAGTCTGTTACCAGATATACGATTTGCTGGTAGACAGGATTGTAAGTACTAACAAATATCATCTTTTATAGATGTGGAAACTGAGAACTAGAGACATTAAAAGACTCAAGAGTGAACAGTTGATGTTAGGCAGAAACAGAAATCCTCTCCTCTCTCTTCTCTCTCTCTCTCTCTCTCTCTCTCTCTCTCTCTCTCGCTGAGTATATATCCATATTCAATGGTACAGCATTTTCCTAGCATGTGTGAGAGGTCCTGGCTTCCATCTCCAGTATTACATACAAAAACAGTCTTCCAATTTGTTATTTCTTTACTTTAGCACGTCAATATACTAAACTCTCTTCTGAAACAGCATAAATGTCTTAACTCCACTGAGCCCCACATTAAGAATCACCAAAGAACTCTACTGTAATTTCATTTAACCTTTCCAACCAAGGAAATCTTTTCCATCGAAGTACTTTCTAACAGACCACTTTCTGATATTTTTATAGACTTTTGCTCAGCAAGAGACCCATCATTAGAAGGAAAACATGTACAATATATTTTATTATTTTTGAAGATTTTACTCAGTGTATAACCATACCAGGTGTGTTAAAAATCACAGAAGCAGGGTTGGTTGCCTTTGTAGGTATTAGGAAGCACTATGTCATTAAACATATATGATGGCAAAGTTTGAAAAATATAAGAAATTAAAGTGAGAGTTCTCAAGAGGGATTTCTTTCTGAAAAGGTCAGCTTTAGAAAAAAAAGAAGTGGGGGCGAGGTGATTTCTTACTCTCAAGATCACCAAAATGACATTTTTTACTTGCTTGATGTCCATGTGAGACATTTTATGGTGCTTTCCACTAAAGGTAACAAATGCTGTTAGATAGCAATAAACAGAAATGAATCAGTAACAATGACACAGGTAATAATAACACGGAAAATTGAAAAATTTTGCCCTTTTCCAAATACATATTTTACTTTGTTTTTAGGTCAGTCACTTACGGAAAGATTGTGAAATGTCTTGTTTAAAATGTACTTCATTGATTGTATATAAAGCAGAGATCTTTAAAATATAATTTTCCAGCAAATAAATGGTCTACAATTCCTATGTAATTTTCAATAATATCCCTGATGAATGCTTCCCATTGTGTAGCTCTAACTGCCCTCTTTGTGTACCTACTTTTAAGAAAAGAGCATAATGAAATCTATGTTCTTCTTCACAAAGTCCGTTATTTTGCAGACTACCATTGTAAATGACTTGATATCAGTTGAAGAGATAGGTAGGAACATATTTTCATTTTTATCTAAAAGGAACATATTTTCAGGTGAAATAATTTGATAGCAAATTGATAGAAAGAGTCTAGGAGCCTCTTTTTGAGGATGTGCCAGGTTCCAGCCCCACTTTTATAACACAGACAAGGCCACAGAGAATGTGTTTCTATGTCTTCAGTTTGTCACATTTGAACCCAAGGGGATCTCTGGGCTGACCCTAGGTGCCTCTGATGCATTCAGCTTCCAGATTCCCTTTATAAGGTCTTAAGATCTGAAAGCAATTTTCATCCAAATGATTCAGTGTTCTGGTCTTTCCCCTTTTAACCTCTTTCTCATTCATGGCTTGTCTCTGGCTCTAACTTGTGCTCGCAGATGAAAGAATTATTGCTGTTCTAAGGGACGTCAACAAATATTTCTGTTATTCATGTCCTGGAGGCATCATTTTTGTGAAATGGGATATATTTTCAGGGTCATTTTGGTTCCAAACTTTGTGTGGAGAAAGTGATTGAAAGGATTAACTGGAGTTTAATCTAGAAGTAACACAAATTTTTTCCATAGTAAGGATGAAGGTCAAATTTTTGCAGATAATGAGATATGTGGAGGTTCAATATTTCCCTGGTGGACCCACGTACTATAGAGAAACCAAACGTGAAAAAATGTGTACCTAGTCATGAGAGGGGCTCTGCAATTTTCTAAGTCAGCTAGAGCCATAAGAGAGACAGCCAGCAAGTCATCTATCCATTTTTTGGTAAGTATGGTCAAGTGGCTTTTAGGAGCAAAGAAATGGACAACTAAGTTTGGAATTTTGCTTTATTTAGTGACTACCTTTTGATAGTGTCAAGTCTCTCCTGAAGCTTAATAATACGAACACGTAAGATCTATAGGACATAGGGAAAAACAGATGAGAGAAAGTGAGGCAGTACAGGAAGCAGTCAGGAGACCTCAGGAAGTGAAGGAAGATGCCTACTGGCAGTGTGAAGTGTGACAGCTGAAGCTCAGTTTACAGTAAACACGCTCATAGCATTCTTAAAAATTCTTAAAGGAGACCATATGATTTCTTCATTGTTGAAAATAGCAGCAATTTATTTTATTTAGGGATGTTAAAAGAAAAATAGGAGGCAAGAAAGTCTGACAGAAAATGTGTGTTGGAAAATTCTGGATTTTTCAGTGCTAAACTGAAACAGTTCAGGTCCCCTACTTCACTTTAACAATGTCTTATCACCATACATCAGCTCCATTTCCAAAAGCAGGAAGCGGGGGGAGGAGGAGGAGAAAATAGGTGAAATAAAAGCTGAAGATGCCTTTGTCTGAGTTTTCCGATCTGTATTTTTATAGGCTGATATTTTTCCGGGCCTGATCACTCCCACCAAGGTACTTAAGAGCGCCCCCTAGGGAGAGCAGCGGTGGTGGATGGCACAAAATTTTCCTTAGCTGAAGGAGCTGGGGCTTCTTCTGAGTTAAATAGAGTTCACAGTCAGCAATCTCAGAATTATATTAGGAGAAAATTTCTTGCTGACTAAACAGATCACTGTACAATATAAATTAGACGCTTTCTCAGGGATTAAAGCAGCTCTGGCTGTTTTAAATAGAAAGAGAGAAGATGACCTTTCAGCACTCACCAAGACAATGGATGAGCAGCTCTGTGCAGCAACTGCAGCTTGCCCAGGAAGTTGGATGGCTCTGCTGACTGATCATTTGCTGCCTGCTGTGAATTGCAGAACCGGAAAGGGGACCCTTCAGTTGTTTCTGCAGCTATCCAAGTAACAGGTCAGAGGAATAATTGATAGCCTTTGGATCAGGGAGGTGTCACTAGAGCGACAAATGATAAACAGCTCAACTGCCATAGTCCTTGTTCCTAAAATGCTCTTTACAAATTCCCCCCACTTTACCTTGCTCACAGGAGCCTCTATCTCAAAGGCTTTCTTCTCCTACAATGACCTTACATCTCTCCAACAGCCATTCTATCCCGATCTTGTAAGACTTGTTTGTAGGGCCAGCTATCCCCAGAAGCCTTCTCCAAATAAACAAACACACAGTAATTCTCCACCTACTCAGCACCAACTTCTAGAACATTTATTATTTGCACAATTATGAATGACCTAAAAATGTATAAAGCTCCTGGCATAGCTTTTGAAGTACACTGGTAATCAGCCCTGTCTCCCCCAAAATATCAACAAGGACCAAAGCTTTCACAAAATTGCTACTTCCTCACCACTTCACTTCAGATTGGCACTTAGCCTCGGCTATCCTGTGTCTGTATTCCTGTGTGCATTCGGAATCATGCCTTGTGTCTTTTTCTTTTATTTATCTATTGTAGTGTCACACATGCTGCAGGTCAGGTATTTTAATAACGCATTTACGTTGGCTTCCACATCCTCCTCTGTGCTGCTGAACTGAAGAGAAATGTTGTACCAAACATTTCTGTGGATCGTTATCATAAAAAGGCTCTGATTTTAATCTCATGGCACCCATGAGATGGAGCAAGCACAGAGTAGTGTGAATGCTGGCGTTTATCTGTGGACTGCGCCTTGAACAATATTGCTCTATGTCAGACATGAACTATGTTTCAAACATACACCTCAATTACAGGTATAGTTCACTGACATTTATATATCTTTAGTTTCTCATCCTTGGCCCTATGGGTATAATTTCAGAAGCCCTTCTCTAAAGCAGACCTATGGGACTGTTAGACTTGCTCTATGCTGAGAAGGACCTATTTAAGAATTTCTTTTGTGAGATTCCAGAATCCCCAATAGTGTGCTCATTTATTCTTAGTTAAGTGCTAACATTCATTAGCATAAATGGATGTCAGAATCCTGCCTTGCCCACATTTCTACCAATACCTTTAATGGCAAGTCCCTTAAAATGGCCAGCAAAAATCACAGAAGGTAGGAATGTATGCCTAAAAGAGGTAGATTCCCATCGTTCACCTCCAATTTGAACTATATACCTTAAGGACATGATTTAGGGTAGAGAATTAATATGGAGTTTAGGACACTACAGGACTATACTTCTTTAGAGACTAACAACATATTTGTTGCTACCTCTAAGAAACTGATTTTAGTTCTATTACACATAGGGTTATCAAATCAGATCAATAAATTATATTAAGTGCAAAAGTGAGAATCCAACTCATTTTCACCATAGCGAAACAAAACAACAGAAAACAAAACACTCAAGTATAATAAAAGGTATCAGTCTCACTACAAAGTGTTTGGATGATGAAATCTATGTAGATCCAGATTTAATGAAAAATAAAAAAAGTTATTTATGTTTGTAGATGGGGAGGGGAGGAGGGGGTGAAGGGAGGGCAGGGGTAATGGGAAAAAATGAGAATCGAGACTTGTCATGGAGAGGTACAAGATCCCAACAATGAATGTAACTGTACTGTATCCCTAAAATGTACCAATAAACTCAATTAAAGCTGAAAAAAAAAGTTATTTATGAGCGGCAGAACAATTACAAACGAAGTCTGAGAGCTTCCTGATATAAATGTCAAAAGCATAGGCTCTTTGACAGGATTGTGCTAATTTCAAACTCATCGACAACCACTGACAAAAAATTCTTTCCCAGAAATGGCTTCTCCACTGTGTAAGCCTCTGTCCTCTGGTAACACTACTTGTATCTCCCAACTCTGGATCCTTTTAGAAATGTATCTGCTTTGGGCAGTACTTGTTAGCAGTACAGAATGTCCTTGGTATGCTGACCCTCTGCAGTGCACTTGCCAAAGCACCTTTAACAGGATTTGATGCCTTGGTATTTAGTGCAGCATTTTAAACCCATTCCCTGCTGCATTCTTTAGAATTTAGTCTTTAGAGATATATTTGTTGATATACAATTGAATAATAACACCTCACAATGCTTTTCTAGAGAATATAACTCATAACATAATTTCCTAAATTCATATTTTTAGTTACTTGCTATAAAGATATAGAGATTCACTTTATTGCACTCTATTAACTACCCCCTACGATGCCTTTGGCACTTGAAAACCTGCTTAGCAAAAGAGAAATTGTGTTGTGCACATACGCTCTCAGTATACTGGGGAGTTAACGAATGTGAAATTCTGTTATTTCAAGTACACCTTTTAAAACAACCAAAATGTGGTGAAATGCAGCATGACATGTGGATTGAAAACTTTACTAGCATGATAGATGGGTCTTTTATTTATTCCTCTCTGAATGAATGCTGATCATAATCACTTTTGTAGCTCAGCTGTAACAAAAAAGGATTATTTCTTTTGTCCTGGAATGTCAGGTTGAGCATATTTGTTCAGAGGATGAAGGGGACCAAATTAGACCAAGCTACTGGGGTATAATAAATTTGCAGCAATCACAAGCCAGTGTTCTTTAATTCTTAAGACACTATCAACATTAAATATTCTGATCCTCTCATAGTTAGCTCGCTTATCCTTTTGTCCTTATTGAATTAACTGCCTTTTCTTTTACATTGTCTCCTGGGGGGACCTCATTTTAAATCTTTTCAGTTTAATTCCATTAATTGGCATATTGTCTGGTCTCATGTTCTCCTCTTGGGTCTTGAACTTATGTTCCCCTCAGTTCTTAAACTCCTTAGCTATATTTTTGCAGCTTTCAATGACAACTTGCTCCATCTGCAGACAAAGCATGAACATTCTTATCTTTCACTTCCAGACTAATGTTTAACAATGAATTCACAATCCTAGCAGTTTATCAGCCCATTAAGTAAACCTAAGTATAGAGTTCCTTGATTTTAAAGCCATCATACTGAAATCCAGGGAAATTAATTTGCTAATTTGAGCATAATTTAACAACTAACCATTGTAAATTATTGTAAGTGGATCAAAAGTAGATATGTTGGTCTTTACAAACCCTCCCTCCTAGAAGTGAGGCAGATCTGGTGTCAGCTACCTTGGGCTAACATTTTTTATCTTTTCATTTATTGGCTAGGTAGCCTTGGAAAAGTTATAAACTGATCTAATCCTCAATATTCTGTTCTCTAAAATGGGAATGACAATAACAATTAATTCCAAACCATAAAGTTGTAATGAAAATTTAAGGATGTATTCCTTAGAGAATGTGTAATATATTACCTGGTATGGTGCATATAATCAATGGTAGCTTTCTTTATCACCTGTACATTAAAATAGTAACAAATATTATTAGGATAACTATATGTTTCTCACAAAGCACATCTAAGTGCCCCTTTCTCCAACCTTAACAGTGTATAAAGAGAACGTCCTGTTGGGAGGTGGGCACTGTACAATTTGTCACTTTTTCTATGCTGTCGTTGTAATCATTCTTTCTTTTAACTAAAGCACAAGTTGACTTAAAGAGACAGCCATGTGATACCTCTCTACAATGCCAGGACCAGCGCATGTTTTATTCTTGGAGAAAAGGTGACATAACCACCTAGTATCAGCAGTGAGACAATAAAATACCAACTTCTGTTTTCAACCTTTTTTTACTGTGAAGTCAAAACTAGATGCATTTGGAAAGTTATGACAAGGATATGTAAAAAGGGAGAAAGTTCAGGGAATGAAGTATTGAGTCAGTCTTGAGCATCCATAGATGGTTAAAAAGAACAATGACTGATAAGCAGATCATAATGCCCATTTCCACCAAATTCTATTTAATAATTAGATGTCCAATTGCGTTCTGCTATCTAATGTTTTTAGTAAGAATTTGGAACCCAATCAAATATACAATATAAATAGCAATTAACCCATGAAAGAGATGCTGTCCAATATTCTTATAGAAAAGCACTGATCACATAATAAAACAGGATGCAAATTTGCACTTCACCATTTAGTGTGTCTGCTAATTAGCGTGGAGTGTCAACTGACTGGCTTTGGGATCCACAGTGGGGATTGTCGGAACTCATTTCTAGGTGTGTCTGGGTGGGCCATGGAGACATGGCTTTGGGGCCGAGGTCTGGTCCCTGGCCCCTTCCTCCCTGGCACTGTTTTCCCGCTTTGCACCTGGGCTGCCATGAACTAAGAAGCTGTGCTCCACCATGTCCTTCCATCAGCCAAGGATAGACTGAGTTTTCTTAAAACCTGAGCCAAATTTTAACTCTACTCCATCAAGTTGTGGATGTGGGGTATTGCGTACCAAAAAGGAAAGCTAGGTAACAGGTTTAAATTAGGACAGTGTCTTTAAGGAGTCTATGTTCTGAAGATATCAGTATTTTTAAGAGAATGCCAAACTTACCCAGTTTCCTAGGAAATCTCAGGTGGTGATGTAAGATGGAAATGGACTGATAGAACTGTTAAAATGTCCACGTGTTCTCCAAATTTGAAAATTCAGAGGCGAGCTTTGTTCAGTCTTCCAGTGGTTTTATTATCTTGTTTCACCTCCATCTCTGCTCATTAACACACTCTACTGGCGTAATAAAAATCACACTCAATACTACACTCAAGGTTCATATCTTTGGATATAATATTAGAAATAATATTTTGGAAGTAATATTTTTCACTTTGGAGGTAATATTGGGAAATACATATTTTTGGAGATAATATTTTTCTGATACTGTAAGTACAGTTTCTTGGCAGTAACTGGATTTAGACCCTTGAAATCAGATTTGACAGCTTCTTACAACTTTAAGTGGGTGGTAAAACAATTAACATGTGGACATGTTCACTCAAGGAAGGAAAAAAATAGTAGCAATTTCATAGCATTATTTCACAAAGGCAGACAACAGAACCAATGAAATGAACAAATAACTTACAGTCTTCGGGTAGACCACGGACCTTGGTCTTGTTCCCATGGCTATGCTTAAACTCCAGGAGCATCTTCCTGTTCCAAGCAAGGGGCCCTACATGAACAATAGCTACAAACAAGAAAATCCACTCTTGATTAGAAAAGAACTTGAAATGCAGGCATCAGAAATGTCAGACCAAGATGTTTGATTCTGGAAATGAAACAAATAAACAAACATGCGGGAAAATAATAAATAGAAGTTTTGGGATTAAAAAATAGCTAAAAATTATAAATATTAGTATTCTGTTTAGCTCCCTGTATGCAATAGAAACACAAATAATGTTTCAAATGAAGAGAAAAAAGTGCTTATTCTTCACACTCAGTGAGATGACTAGAGGGAGGAAGTCTCCCCCCCAGGTTACCGTGCTTTAAGGGGCTAAGCAGATCTTTGCTCCTTTGCTCTTCTGCCCCTAGTGGGCTGCTGTTACCTTCACAATGGTGAGAAGGCTGCTATATCAAGTCAGCTCTCCACCCATTAAGAGTGAGAGGGTGCTAAAAGAATCATATCACAGAGAAGTATGCGTACCCATGTTTATAGCGGTACAGTTTGTAATAGCTAAATCTTGGAAACATCTGGAAACTGGATAAAGAAGATGTGGTTTTTCTATAAAATGGAATATTACTCAGCCATAAAGAGCGAGAGAATAGATTCATTCATAGGAAAATGGATACATATTGAAGACATACTCCTAAGTGAAATAAATAAGTCACACATGTGTAAATACTGAATAGTTTCTCTGGTGTGAATAAACTGCAATAATACATAAGATCCTAATAAGATTACTGACATTTAGAAATGGGAAGAAAGGAGCTAAAGGTGTAGGGAAGGTGGGATGGGTAGGGGAAGGGTAATAAGGGAAAAGAAAAAAATGTGAGATAATGAAAGGATGAAAATAAAGTGTTTGTAGATGGGGAGGGGAAGAGGAAAAAAAAAGAGTGAGAGGGTGAAGACCAAGGACAAACCTGTACTAGCTTTCCTCTTGCTCAGTTGTGAGCATCTCCCTTGTTTTTCGTATTTGTTAATCTCCTCCCAATTTTTCTCGGTAAGTTAGCACAAGGGTGGTTTATGTTTCTTTCACTCACTGATTTCTAGATAAGACTGGATATGCAGTCAATGCCTACTGAGTATTTTTGAATGAATGAATGAATGAATGATAGTGATAAGAAATGTGGTCATTAATTAAAATAAAACCAACCCCTAAAAGAGGCAGTCTGAGGCTAGGAATACCCTCGGTGATAGCTGCACATCTCCCTGGGTCTAAACTGATACTGGCTCTTTCCAGGAGGTGAATGTTCTCTGTCACTGAATGCTCAAGCGCTGTAATCCAATGGCAGGTTAAATGCAGAAAATCTGTGCCTTTAAAGATGAGCTCAGAAAGTCACTTTAAAACATGAGATATTTTAAGAGAGTTCATATGGAGTAGATGTGTCTATGGAGCAGTTCTGATTACAAAAAAATCTCAAAAAACAGTTGTGCATTTGGTTAGAAAACTCTTCTGAACTTGACTTTGCAGGAAAGGGCATATTTTAGATCAACTAATAAGTAAACGTGCCTGCACTTAAACTTTTTCCCTGCCAAAATGTTAAAAGGAAAGATTTCAAAAGCATTAATCCAGTGCTTGAGTGATCGGTTTCAGTTTTATGATCTGCAGTGAAGCTGTCGTCTAGTTTGTTGATTACACACAAACTAAGAGGGCTTTGAGGAGGTCTCCACACCAAGGACTTTAATGACTTGTGAAAAGTCTGCATCAGAGTGTGTGTCAAGGAACAGCTAATTAATAAGAGCCTGGAAAGGAAAGACTGACGTTAATGTAAATTAATGACATTATGGAGTATGGCAACAATCTGCAATTGAGGATTTACATAATCAGTCATTACAGCTTCCCTGTTGTCTTGCGGGTCAATAATGCTCAGTTTAAGACAAGCTAATACATATTTACTCATTAATCTACAGTACCTTCTAGGAGAGAGTCTAGGTCTCTGGTTGAATTAATTCATATTTAAATTATAATGCAAGATAATTGCTTCACAGATTGGAAAAAAAACAATTCCTGAACTCAAAGATGTAGATTGAGTACAAGGAATTCATAAAAGACTTTGTTTTTCTGATTTGTGTAGTAAAGATAATTTGGAATGTAGTAAAACATCATCATAAGTGGGCTGAAATGAGATAGGATCTCATATCTATTTCCCTTAAATTGCCTGAAAATATCGAAGTGTGGAGGAGGCAGAGGGCAGGAGGTTGGGAAGAGATGGATTTGTTACCTTTTATTTGGTCATAAAAGCACATCAGAGTCTCAAAGCAAAATGTCAACAGTGATGAGAACAAATTATTCCTGGTCCCAGGTATCTCTGTGACCCTTAAAAGTGAAAAATCAGTAAGTGATAATTACATTTGACACTTTGAAGTCAGTAGTTTAATTTTTTTGCTTCCAAATTACCATAATCTATCACAAAAATGAATTTAAAATGAAGCTAGCTACTTTGAGAGAGCCAATCATATTGACCTGTCCTATCTATAAATTCAGTAGTCCCTAAACAATATACTAACCAGAGAGCCTTATTTTAAGAGCAAATGTCCCGAGTAATGTATAATACATTTATGTACATGTCTACAGACTATTCTCATGGCAAAACCTTTATAGCCCAACTTGGAACATGGAAATATATGAAATATAAGGAGTGGGGTTATCACCCTATCCATATATGAAATCCAAGCTCGGCTTCTCACTTTTGGTGATGGGCCCATTTAATTCCCAAGTAAAATGGTGTAAATTTTTCTCTTAGGAGCTAAACAAAATGTTTCCAGGTTCCCAAATGACTACATGCTTTTGGATGGATGGCATTTAGTGCTTTGCTGAGGCTGCATAGACCAATCTGGGGGAATTCATCAGAACAGGACAGCAATGCCTTTTAAACAGGCTGCAGGCCAGGCTGTCACAGCAATTAGTGGCACCAACACTTTATTTAGAGATCAGCTCAAATCCGTTCTTTGCAAGGATACTGGCTTCTCTCCTCAAATGACATTAATACTCATTACAAATCTACTTTTACTTGCCAGCATGATGTCAAGATATAATGTTATGCAAAAGCATTCTATGGAAACTGCCTTGGACAGCCTACCTATATATTCAGTCAGCATCATTCAATGTCCCTGCCAGTCATAATTTGGTAACTTATAGATGGGACATCGAACATATGCACCAAAAAGTAATATTTTTTGCCTAAGTAAAGGAAAACCTAACACATTAAAATTAAAGATGGATCATCTCAACAGATGGTGACTGGGAAAGATGTCTGAAGTAAGAAAATTGTCTGAGAACTTCAAAAATCCAAGTCAGAGATTTTTGAGGATGTGAGAAAATGGAAAAAATATGACCCCCAGTAAATAATATATGTGTGATTAGCCAACAACACTAGATATTTTAGTTAATAAGTTCTATAAATTTAGAAAACAGTTGCACTCTGCACTAATTAGCCATTTTAAATTGTAATGAGACACACGTTTAAGACAATAATTTAAGGAACATGTAGAAAATGAAAAAAACAATAATTTTAACTTAATCCCTACAGAATCATTTTACATAGGCACTGAAGCGTTCTACCTCCCATTTTTTAAAATAATAGAAGACCGTTTTTGCTATATTAGTATATCTTTCTTTCCCAGAAAGGCTTGTTTAAAATGATGATGGCTTTGGGAAACTTTCAGAGGTGATGAATAAAGATTTCTAAACTTTCACAATTCTACCCAGAAGGTAGGTTAGAAACTGTAAATCATATCTGCTTATTTTTCCTTGGCTAAGTCACATGTACTCTACATTACAAAATAATTAAGTAATCATTCATTGATGCTTTTTACCTAGAAATAACAGGAAGCTTAAATGTAGTTTCATTACCCATTAATTAGCAAAATTTAGCTTGTTCTAAACTAATTTTGCAAAATGGAAAATATCCGTTGTGAAAAAAGCAGCAAAGCAGAAATGAAGATTCCTAAAAGTTAATATCAATTTTACCATTTTACATAAGTAGAAACCCTGAGCATATGAATGCCTATGGATCTCCAAGGTATCCATTCTCTCCTTAAATCCTCTTTCCAAGATTTTATATGCAAATAGTGCCTGTCATGAAGCACCTATCTCCCACCAGTTCTACCTGCTCCCACCACTTATTGTAGGGCTGATATTTGTACCTCGGTGTTTAGTGATGGCAAAACCTAAATTCCAGGCATCCAGTTTCTGGGGAAAGCTCACCTCTATTTTTACAAGGTAACAAATGGGGATTTAGTTTGCTGGTATATTGAAATTAAAAAAGAAAAGACTTAGAGAAATGTGAATCTCCCTCCACAATTTGTAGCTGTTAACGTGATGAACGATGTTCAGTGATTGAACGTGAATTGTACAGCACCTGTTCATAATTTCTTGAAAAATTGGATGGCTCATTTGTTATCTTGGTCCTTCCAGTGCTCCTTGAGTGTTCCAATGTCACGGTGACTGTGGGACCAGCCATGTCCAAATGAAGAGTCCTACATCATGTAACAGGGCCTCCGAGTGAAAGGAATGTGTTTCACTTTAGGATGACTAGAAATGTTGCATTTCAATCTAAATGAGTACTGTATATTAAATCTTGGTCAATTTTTTTAAGTATATAAGATAATCCCTCTTTCCTCTAATCTCAAGGCTTTAAATATCCTAAATATTGGTATTAGCATTTTAATTTCCTATTACTACTCTAACAATTACTATAAACATGACTGCTTAAAACATCTTAAATTTATTTTACAATGCTCAAACCAACACGGGCTTCACTGGGTTGAATCCGAAGAGTTAGTAAGTTTGTGCCTCTTCAGAAGGCTCTAGAGGAAAACTTACCACCATTAGACATTTTTTTTGATTTTACATTGTGATGCAGTGAGTTTTTAAGCACATCATAGTTTGTTTCCTCCTGCTATAATAGAATAGTGCAAATGGAGTCATGAATACAAAACAGCAATGTCATACTTCTGAACACTGGAAAGTCCATTGTTGAGATGTGGCCTTCTAGCGAGGGGCCTTCTAGCTGCACTATTTTATTCCAGAAGGCGGGAGGGCAAGAGGGGGGCAGAGAGAGAAAAAGAGCTGGTCGTGCCTGTCCTTTTTAAAAGAACTCTCATCTGCTCCTGAGGGCAGCTCCTCCTGACTACGTCACTTCTCTTCAGGCCTCTCCTTCCAAGACTGTTGCATTGGGAATCAAGTTCCCACCCAGCACGTGGAACTGGGGAGACGTCCAAACCATAGCGAGGCATATTGTTGGTGTGCAACTACTTGTGAGTGATTTATTTAGAAGCGATTTATTTTTCAACCAAGCTAAGTGTAAATAGTCATTATTATATAATAAGGGCTTTCTTTGGGAAAGCTAATAATGAGCTGAAGCCGCACCTAATGAATGAAAAGCCTCTTCCTCGAGATAGAATAACAATGGTTCTCCAAAAATATATTGCTATTTACCTCATTGATGAAATAAATAGGACTCTTGCTTCAAGTGAAGTGGTAAATAGAAATAAAAATAATAAGAAGATGCAATATCAGCCACTTGTGATCCAGAGAATTTTGCTTTATACTTTTAAAGGCTTTTCAGAAAACCTAGAAGTAGCAATAATATTTAAATCAGTGTCATTCAGATGTCTTGGCGAGGCAAACAAAGCTCTATCAATTGCACAACCAAACCACTATTCAAATTAATCAGTGGGAACTTGATAAATCCCATTGATGTAGAAAATTAGCACTTTGCATGTTTCCCAGATTTTGATTTCATTTGGGTGTCTGGTCATGAATTATAACGGCTCTTCTTGGATTCGAGCTATTTCACTTGAAATCCATTATTTCTAGCAGAATTATGAGTCTTGTTACGGAAATGCCAGCGATTTCCATTTTGAGCATCTGCACTGCAGTTCTATTATTAACATGAAGCTCATTTTAAAATGGGAGAAGAATTAGATTTGCGTCTTTGGGGGTGGTGGAGGAGGGGCGTTTGAGTGAAACAAACAAGCTCTCGAGGCAGCTTGCAGTTGACACAGCTGTCATGTAAATATCGGCCTGCGCTGTATAGCTAAGGGATCCTGGGCTTAAAGACCTTGTAGCCATATGTAAACAATGCAGTGCTGATGACAGGTTTACAGCGCTGGAGAAAACATGTGCAGCTGTTTCATCCCGGTCCTAGAGTGAGATACAAATGTTCTGGAGGCAGACCACAGATGCTCAGAGCTAAGTTTTCCAAGCTTACAGGGCTAGTTCTGCTTTTGCGATGAGCTTCGCACCACAGCCTTCTGCGTCAGGCCATGGCCCTCTCTGGTTTGAACCACTTCTGCGCAGGACCCCTGCCGGGCCTGTCTTACCCCACTCTCTCCCTGTGCTCAACTTCGACTGGATCGCTTTCTCGGCAAGGAGCAGCTAGGCAAAGCCTCTCCTTCAGCGGGGGACACTAAGGCAATTCCCGACCCACTCATGCGTCGCTGCATTGATCAGAGGACTCACCAGATCAGAGAAATCGAGGAGGCTAATGTCCGCATTGATAGGGCATGTGCTCCCCCCACCCCGTTTATTGGTCTGTTGTCTTCACTGCGTTCCTTCCAGTGTTCAGCCAGGTCCCTTACAACAAAGTTGAACAGGAAACAAAGTACTTAAAGGTTTGCTTGGTAAAGTGAAAATGTCTGTGGAGGTAACGTGGAAAATAATTACTTGGCACGTGTCAATTTAGAGGAAAAGATTTTGTCCCCACTCGGCTCTCCAATTAATTTTAGGCAGCAATCCACACTTCCCAGGCCAGTAAATCCCTCGTGCTGACCTTGGATACTTATCTGGATTCTTCAGGTAAACATAGGATTTACAATTTGAATTATTCAGAGCCCAAAGTCATTTTATGTTTTCTAGTTCCATTATGTATTTATGGACACAAGTCCAATAACAACACTGATTTATAAACAAGTTTTTGTTTTGTTTTCTTTATTTGAGCCATTTTATTAAGAAGCTGCATATACCATGTTTAAATTTGTTTGCCCTATCATCGAGCTAATTCAATTTAAATCTATTCAGTAAGTCTGAGATCATGAATAAGTTATCAAAACTACCTAAACTTACTATTCCTTTTTAAAAATATTTTGGCATGTTATTATAAAATGGGGGATAATAGTATTTATGTCTAAAAGTTATCTTGAGCACTAGCTAGAAAATTCATGCCAAGTATTTAATTTTGGGCACATGAAATCAACCCATTAAATATGAGCCATGATTATGCTTTTCACATTTTGAAGAGTACTGCTGTGAATTAGAAACTCCCATCAAAAGGAATGAAAAGGCTTACTAATAATCCACCCATGTATGGCTTCCCAGCTCCAATCCTCTCAAAGCCAGCAACTTTTCTGGATTATTCAAGCAACTCCTTCTCACCTCCCATAAGCCTGGAATTCTTATACTATTCTTTCTCAAAAATATTTGAGTAGAGATCCAAACAAATACAACTCAGACTCAGAGAGGTACTTTTATAAGAATAGGAGATAAAGCACTCATTGATGGTGCTGAACATTTTGGATCATGCAGAGTATGATTCCAAACGCCCAGTTACACTCTGACTTGAAAAAAAAAAGTTTTTATAGATGGTGATAGAAATTTAAGCACTGAGGATTTATTTTCCTTTGGGAAATCTTATTCTCAATTCCAACAATTGGTACACATGTCAGTCTTCAAGTCAACACTTTCATAAATTGATCAGTTACTCCATAAAGTAAGACTTTTTTTGTGATAGACAAATCCATTTACACTTTAAAATAAATAGAGAAACATCCATTTTCTATGTTATTGAAAGTACACTTTAATTTTTAGATCAGTTTTAAGTTTTTGGCAGAATTGAACAACACAAAAAGTTCTTAGGTCCCTTTTGTAGGTACACACACAGCCCCTTCCACTATCAGCAACCCACAGGAGAGTGCTACATTTATTGTAATAGGTGAACTTTTACTGCCACATAGGAATCACTCAAAGTCTGTGTGGTATTTTTGTCCTTAGCGCTGTGGGTTCTATGGACTTGGCAGGAGGTGACATGTATCCAGCATTACTGTCATAGAGCACAGTCTGGCTGCCTTGACAACCCTCTGCCTCCTGTGTTTACCCTTTCTTCTCTGTAACCATAACCCTTATCTACCACTGACTGTATTTTATGGGGTCCCTATTTTTGCCTGTTATGTTATGGCTTGTGTTTAGATGTTCCCCTAAAGCCTCATGCTTTTTTCCTGAGGTGGCTGAATCTAGAGTGGGTGATGCTGGGGTTAAAGGCATGATGACTAAACCACTAGATGTGAGTGATTGGTTTGGCACTGCCCTAATCCTGGTAGCATGGATGAGATAAAAGGGGCAGAAAGATGCTGGTAAAGTCTCTTACTGCTTTGCTACCTTTGGACCACCATGAACTGTTATGTGCCTCTCTGCCTTCAAGCTAGCTGGTTATGGACTGAAACCTCTACAAACTGTGAGCTAAATAAACCCTTTCCTCTGTAACTTTGAATGTTGGGTATTTTGTCTCAGCAACTAGAGAAAACGAAGACACTAGAATATCATAAAGTAAAAATCAACCAGTAAGTAGCTTTTTCATATTTTCTTAGTAATATGCATCTAAATTTCCTGTGTATGTTTTCATGGATTGATACTTTATTCCTCTTTTAGTGCTGAATAGTATTCTATTGTCCTTTTATACTAGAATTTATCCATTTGTCTATTGAGGGGCATCTTGAGTGCTTTAAAGTTTTAGAAATTATTAATGAAACTGCTACAAACATCCTTTTATAAGTAGCTTTTATAAAAAGTAATTTTATTAGTACATTTAATGTATACAATATAATGATATTCATTGCTGGAGATTTGTACCTTTACATAATCAGTCTTCGTTCTTGTTTTTTCCCCATTCCCCTGCCCTCCCTTCAACCCCTCCCTCCCTCCCTATCTACAAAGACTTTGCTTCTATTATTTTTCATTTTCTCATATTAATTCCATTCCCTTCTTTCCTTTCCCCATCCATCCTGTTTCCCTTTCCTCTTTGTCCCTTTTCTTCCTATTTCACATATCTTATTTACACTTTCACTTTCTCACACTAGAGAAACTATTCGCTATTTACACAGGTGTGTCCTGTTTATATCACTTATGCGTATTGCCTCAAAGTGCACCATTTAGCTATAAATGTCTCTAATTTCTCATTTTTATGGCTGAGTAATATTCCATTTTTTTAAAAAAAGACACATTTTCTTTATCCAGTCTCCAACTGATGAGCATTTGGGCTGCTTCCAAGTTTCAGCTATCACAAATTGTGCTGCTATGAACACGAGTGCACATATGTCACTGTGGTGTGATTCTTTTAAATCTGTAGGGAAGGTAGCTAGCAGGGGAATAGCTGGGTCAAATGGGACTTCCAATCTTAGTTCTTTGAGGTATCTCCATACTACTTTCCACAGTGGTTGCACCAGTCTACACTCCCACCAGCAGTGGAGCAGGGTTCCTCTTTCCCCACAGCCCTGCCAGCATTTGTTATTAGTTGATTTCATGATCACAATCATTCTTTCTGGGGTGAGATAGAATCTTAACATTGTTTTCATTTTCATCTCTTGAATGACCAGTGATATTGAACATTTTTTCATGTGTTTATTTGTTATTTCTACTTCCTTGTCTGAGAAATGTCTGTTCATTTCAGATGCCCACTTTTGGATTAGATCTTTAAAGTTGGGAGGTCTGATTTTTTTAAGTTCTTTATGTATTCTAGCTAGTAGACCTTTGTCCAAGGAATAGCTGGTGACATTTTTTCCCACATTGTGGGGTGTCTCTTCACACTATTGGTGGTTCCTCTTGCTGGCCAGAAGCTTTTTAATAAGAAGACATCCCACTTGTTGATTGTTTATGCTAGCTCATGGGCAACTGAGGTTTTATTCATAAAATCTTTTTCTACACCAGTGTCGTCAATAGTTCTACCTAATCCCTCTTCTAGCTGGTTTAGTGTTTCTGTTTTCATATTTATATCTTTAATCCATTTTGGTTTTAGTTTAGTGAAAGGTGAGAGATATAGGTCTAGTTTTAATCTTTGGCAAGTTGAAACCCAGTTTTTCCAACACCATTTATTAAAGAGGCTGTCTGTCCTCCAGGGAGAGTTAGTCACAAGCTTTTAATTTATTTGAGTAAATGCCATGATGCATGGTAGGTGGGTCATAGGGTAAGAAAATGTGTAGTTTTCATACACAATTTCCAAATCATCTTTCAAAATGGCCATGCCACTTTGCATTTAGCAAAGAATGAAGCTCCCAGTGCCCAAATCCTTAACAGCAATTGCTGCCATCCGTGTTTTGAATTTGAGCCATTGTTAATAGGTATGTAGTGACATCTCATTGCTACTTCTATCTGAAATTCTCTAATGACATTTTCTATTGAGCACCTTTTCATGTGCTTCGTTATGTTCCCATAACTTTTTTGCTGAGATGTTTGTTTAGGTCTTCTGTTAATTTTTAATGGAGTTATTATTTTCTTATTGGATAATTTTTAGATTTCTTTGTATATTTTTGGTAACAATCTTTATTAGCTGTGTGCTTTGCAAATATGTCCTCCTAGTCTGTGGCATAGCTTCTAATTCTATTGATTATAACTTCCACAGAGCAGAAGTTGACATTATAATGAGGCCTGGTTTATCCTTTCTTTCTTTCATGAATCATTCCTTTGATATTGTCTCCAAAAAGTCGACCAACCACAATTGTTTTGTATTTTACATTTTAAATCTCTGGTCCATTTTAAATTAATTTTTAAACATTGTAAAGCATCTATATATATATTTTTTTCCCATATGGATGTTGTTTTTTTTTTGAAAGATGATCTTTTCTCTATTACTGCCTTTGCACCTTCATCAAAGATCAGCTGACTATATGTGTGAGTTTATCTCTATATTTTCTACCTCTGCTTATCTCTATCACTGATCTGTTTGTTTATTCTTTTGTGGATAGCAAACTGTCTTGTTTTCTGTAACTGTAGGGTAAGCCTTGAGTCCAGTACTCTGTAAGTGCACAGTAAGTCCTGAAGTCAGTCTTCTGCCTTGGTTCTTCATCAATATTGTGCTGAGGAATCTGAGTTTGTGCCTTTCCATATACATTGTAGAATTCACCAAATAACTGGCTGGGATTAGGACTGTATTGAATCTAGAGATCTTGAAGACCCACCTCAAGAGTCCTCTTATTCATAAATGTGGACTATCTCTTTATGATTCTTTGTTTTCATGCATCAGTTTTATAGTTATTCTTATATAGGTCATAAATATATTCTGTTAGATTTATACATAAAGGTTTGTTTCTTTCTCTGTTGGTGGCGAAACTAAATACTGTTATATTTTTTATTTCAAATTTCACTTACTTTTTACTAGCATATAGAGTGGTGATCAGTTTTTCTGTGTTAACCCTATATCATGCAATCTTATTATAGTCACTAGTTCAACAAGTTGTTTTGTTGTTCTGAGAGGGTTTTAAAAATATTATTGATTCTTTGAGATTTTCTGCATATGGGAATGCATTTTAATGCAAATATTTATGTTCTAAACTGAAGAAATGTCTGTATTTGTTAAGTGGAAGAGCGAGGAATGTATGACTGAAGGAACATTACTAAATTGATGATATTGTTGGATACTTTGTGCTAAGGATAAAGCATCCATTGTGAAAACCATAACTTTACGACACGGTTGCTAATACTTCTTCTTAACAACCAAGAGCCATGCTAGACCACTTAGGAAACTGCATCTAGGTCAAATTTAAGATAATTTTCATTACATTTATTTTTATGTTATCATGCATTTTTGGCAAATGGTATTCATTTTCCACTTCTAAAGCAAGTATTTACTCTATCTCTTATGTATTTTTATGTGTAAACAGCAAGTTGATATAAAGAGAAACGTATAAAGAAATAATCATGGAGATTATAGGTGACTTGGCAAATGTCATAAAGGTAGTATATTGGGACTAAATTTTGGAATAAGTTTGCTTGATCCATAAATTAGATTACATAGATGAGAATTTTAAAATTAAGTATCATTATGATCTTAGACAAAAGTATTAATTGATTAAAGATTACTGTATGTCTGAACCCCCTTTAAGGTGGGGAGTTTATCATTGTGTGTGTAGTAGTGTCTAGTTTAAGTAAAATTCAGCTAATACTTGTAGAAGAAATCAGCGAATGAGTGAATTCTGGGTTCCTTTCTCTTCTGACATCAAGTTCCAGCTTCTAAATTTTTTTTTCTGACTCCCAAAGACCTAGATACCAAATTCATTCATTGGCTGTCACAATGCCTCTAAAAAAATTAAAAAATTCAACTGTGCCATGTGGTTCAAAATTACATCTCCCCTCTCTCATAGCCTGCTCACCATATTAATTTTAGCTTGATATTAAAATGGCAAAATCATTCCGACTTTCTTAGTCTGTTTTGCTGCTTCACCAAAGCACCGCAGTCTTAGCAATTTGTAAAGAACAGAAACTTATTTCTCCGAGTTCTGGAACAGGCAAAATGCGAGGCAAGCGCCATCAGACTCGGGCGTCGGGTGAGCCCTGCACCCTGCGAAGGGAATGTGCCGTGTTCTCACACGGGAAGCATCAAGGCAAGACCACTGCTTGAGCCTTGTTTATAAAGGGCTCAGCTCCATTCAGGAGGCCGTATTGTCACTTGCTTCATAATTTAATTAACTTTTGACGTTTCCGTCTCCTAGCATTAGCACATTGGCACCACCTGAATTTTGAAGGGGCCATATTCAAACCATACCAACTACTAAGCCATAGAGAGACTGATATTTGTGATTGCTATAGAACACATGACATTTTACTAGAGCACATTCTGAATCCAAAATAATGCCTAATTGATAAAGTACATTAGTGAAGAACAGCTTAGACCAGTGAAATTCCTGATGTAGGAATATCTTTTACAGAAACAAAAAAGGGGGCAAGTATTATCCACTTGCAGATCAAATTTTGAATTAGGAGAATTACTAGCAGCCCTCCTAGCACTGGCTGGCCCTGTATGGGAAACTGTAGGGGCTTTCTTAAGGCTACAAATCCCCCTAGATATTTGCCTGGCATTTTGCAGGTTAAAAGATATCACCATGCAATGAGTTTGAATGATCTTGAAGATCATGTAGAAGCCAGCTGGAAGAGACTTTCTTAGCCCAGCCTGGAACACACCTTCTTGGTTCTTTCAATTGTAGAGACTATTGAGGTTGGAAACAGCTCTAAAACTCTTCAGAGCACTGCATTTTCAGTTTTTAGAAAAAGAAGATGTGTTACAGACAAGAGTTATTTTGAAAAGGGCTTGACATTTTGATGTGTTTTGCTGTCACGGTTAATAGGAAAATATTTCATCCACAATACATTTTTATTTGTATAATTGGTTTATTCATGCAGTGTGTTTCATGAGTGTAAGGTTAATGGGCTTTACTTGTTTTTATGCAACACTCACCTGTCCATAATGGAATCTAATCATAAAAATGAATACAAATCAATACACATAATAATGACTAATGTTTAGTCAACTCTGATTAGGTGCCAGCACCATTATAAATCCACGCATGTTTTATGTTATAAGAAACTCAAGAAGTCGGTGATATTATTATAAATAACTATTGCATGCACAAATGAATGACTATAGGAATGATAAACAAATCTAAGGAGCTTGCTGTTTGAGATTTACTAATTATAGATGAATGGAAACCACACCACACATTCGAAACATACAGGAGAATATTCCGGAGACAAATTGCTAGCAAAAGACTTCAGAAATAAATACTGGTTCAATGTTGATGAAAATACAAACCAATCTGGCAGCTAAGAAAATGAAATGTGGCCTACAAAATAATTAATACAAGCTTGTTCACGAAATAAATAAATATACTCAAGTTATACCATTATGAATTTTCAAGGGCATCCTGATTTGCCAATTCTGTGTATTTTAAGAGAACTAATGAGACTTAAAAAAGATCTTTTCTGTTTGAAAGAAGCATTTACCTTTAACTGAATAAAAACACTAAGAGCTGGAGTGTTCAGCTATTTCTAATTACAATGAGGTTCTTGCAGACATATTTATAAACAATGTATCTACCTGAGAGGAAGTTCTCAGACTGTGTGAGGTTCTTCTAGTTTCACATTTGATAGATTCACAGCTTTGCCTTTGTGGGAGAAAGCGTGGTTATTTGTCATGTTTTATCTTGTGACTTTAATTTAAAGGTTTCCATTTCCTTGTTGATACTGGTAATTTTCAGTATGTGTTAGAAATGACTATGTTTATGACACATAGAACATTTTTATACCATGCTCTCTCTCTAGTGGGGACACAAAGTATTTAAGTAAAGGAATTTGTAATCACTCTGTTCTCTACCCACAAAACAGAATAAATAGAATTTCAGTGTGAAGTCCTAATAAATAAGAATTTCTTGTTCCCTGTGTCAGATACAGGTAACAGAAACAACTCGATGGAATAAATTGAGCCTTGCTTAATAGAAGGACCTCTCCTAGAACAAGGTTTTAGGTTATATAAAATCAAGAAAACTGTTTCATATCGCTAATTTATTATGCCTGCATGTACTATGAATGCATAATGTAAATTCTGTAGATCAACAGCAGCAGACTAAAGACTTGCTGACCTCTGCAGAAATCCATTGTACTGCTCCCCGTGGAAGGAAGTATAGAACAAAACTCTACCAGTCCCAGTGTGTCTCTGCTAATGAGATCTACTTGGTGAAATGCTTGTTCATTAAAACCCTAAGAACAGAAATAATGGGGTACCTGGGAATTGAAGTTTTGGAATGTCTCAACACAGTATAAATCATAGCCAAATTGTATTTAATAAACAGCAATACTTACTCAGGCCGTTTAGCCACTGGGTAGCCAGTGTACAGTGTAATCACTGCAGTAAACAGATTCTGTCCACCTCACTTCGCAGACTTAAAACCCAGGAAATACCGTAATTAGATAGTCAGTGAGGATTGGGAGGTGCCAACCAGTGTGGCAGAGGAAAGCAATTTTCTATCTTCCCAACATTCTTGTTATATAAAGGTGAATGCCAAACTCAAACTAGAGAAATACTTTTTATATTTTGGCTTATTTTTTTCACATATGTAAAAATTTATTTTTCAAGAAACAAGAAGATTTTTATTAAGATCACACAAAACACACTAAGGAAAATTCTCACATTCTTCCAGGGAAATTTTAAATTTCCTACCTTCCTCCTGTAATTTATTATACCAACAATTCTCCCTTACTAAATTTGTCAGGAGAGTAGGGTATGCTAGCATCCATAGTTAATACAATATTAAATGTGAAAAGATCTGATACCTTGAAGATATTCAACTCATTTATTTTCCCTTCTCTCTTCTTTTCTCTTTGCTTTTTCTATTTTTCATTGAGTGACGAACAAGAATTATTTTATGTTTTTGGCATAACTTCTCCTCCTGGAAAATCACTTTAAAATTAAAATTGGAAAAAGTGAAGGTCAAAGAAAATAATGAATTCACTTATGGTCATGGGCCATGATTCTTTTGTTTAAATAGAAATTTAATGAGTAGTTTCTCTGTGCCACTCATTCATAATTGCTAAAGACATAATTGTGATTCACAAAGTAGTGTTCATATAAAAATTAAATTCTAATAAAAATACAGATAAACACACATTGTAATCGATGCTGAAAGACAAAGAAGGTACTGTAATAGAGAGTAACTGCTGGAAAGTCCTTTTAGTTGGGTGAATTGCCAGGATGCTTTGAGAAAATAGTATTTGAACAAATATAAGGATATGGAAACCTCTGACAATAATGTTACAAGTTGGAAAATAAATTCAGAGTTCGAACTGGAAAGCTGATATCTATGAGAACTGGAAAGGCTAATTTTCTGGGAGCGAATGAATTAAGGGAAGATTAGAGAATTTGAATAAATAGGCTGTGGTCAGGTCTTGCAAGGTCTTGTAGAATGTGATAAGGTGTTTAGATTTTACTGTAAATATATTGAGCAAGTATTTTTTGTTTATTTTAAAATACTTTATAAGTGGATTTTGAAAAAAAAAGATTATAGAAATTCTGGTTTTGGAATTGGCTAACAAATAATTGTAGATGAACCTTCCTGCCTAGTGCAGCAAGAAAATGTGGACAGAACTAAAAAAAAAATCACCCACTTGAATACATCCGAGAACTAACAAATCATGAAAAATGATGGGTTTTGAACCTCTGAGCAGAGAGAAACCCAGATAGCAGACAGCTTTTCAGCAAGAAGCATCTGTGGAGCCAGAAGCACCATTTGGAAGAGTGAGAAGTTGAACAGAAATTTTAAAGCCTTTTGCTGCTAGTAGGACAAAAATTTCACTTGAGTGTCCTCACAAAATGGGCAGCTCTAGTACAAATGCAAGACCTTGGATAGAGACATCGAAGGACTATGTTTTATCTGTACATATGAACCAGAAACAGATCATCTGCTTACTAAAACTCAGCTTCAAACAATTTCATTTCCTATGTCTTTTCTAAAATAATCTGGGGCTGCTAGTGGTTCAACTGCAGTAGAACAGGTGACCTTCTCTAAATTAGAGCACATTACCCTAGGCTTCAAATAGCATTTCATATTCTGTGTCTGTACTAGAAAGGAGAGGGGTCTAAGACACCACAACAAAAACTGACTCAAGAGAACAGACTACAAGGGATCCACATTATTGAGTCATCAAACTTACTTTAAAAGAAACAAGAGATGATTTCAGAGCTTAGAAGGGAACTTACAATTAGGAAAAGAAACTTATGGGCATTCTAGAATTGAGACACAATGAGCTAGATTCTCAATGGGCAAAAGGGAGAATGTGCTGAAAGACAGATTAGACACAGATATGAGACAATAAGTAACGAGAAAAACTAGTTGAATAAAGTATAATGAATGAAGGCAAAACAAAACAATAAAAATATAGAAGAGAAATTAAGTAGAGCTAAAAGTATTAGGGTTCAAGTTTTAAAAAAAAGGAATATTTATCACTAGCAGACTTGCACTGAAGTATGAAAAAGTGTTTTTAAACCAGAGATTAATTGATCCTAGAAAGAAGCCAGGAGAAAATAGTAACTCTATGTGAACACTGATAGCACTAAATATATATATTCTAAATATATATATATATATATATATGTGTGTGTGTGTGTGTGTGTATAGTCTCTCTATATATCTATATCTATCTATATAGATAGATAGTTATATAGATAAAGGGAGAGACTCAGTCCCTCAGTCCCAAGACTTAGACAGTGTCATGAAGAACAGCATAGATCTACTTCTCATTTCATAAATATGACAAAGATGTCTACCTCAAAGATTTCTACAGTAAACAAAAGA
The DNA here is from genome assembly GCF_012274545.1 of Fukomys damarensis. Classification (NCBI taxonomy): domain Eukaryota; kingdom Metazoa; phylum Chordata; class Mammalia; order Rodentia; family Bathyergidae; genus Fukomys; species Fukomys damarensis. The sequence goes on along the minus strand of NW_022900942.1, from coordinate 54,821,227 downwards.
TTCTGACCAGAATAATGATCAAGAAAAGAAACGAAAAAAATCTTCAAAAGTAAAAATTTATACTAGGCATGATTTTATTTATAGAAAATCCCAAGGAATCTACTAAGTAATGAAAAAATGCATCAGAGATGCAAGATAAAAATTGATAAACAAAAGTCAGTTTACATTGTATATATCACCAATGAAAATTTTAAAAATAAAATTAAGAACAAATTTCCATTTTTAATGCCATGAAAAATGATTTAAATATTTAGGAATAAAATTAATGAGATCAGTACAAAGTCTATATTCTAAAATTTACAACACATTGTTGAGATAAATTAGATATAAATAAGAGAAAGTCTTCTTCTACTAATGCATCAGAAGACTTAATATTGCTCTGATACTGCTACACTGTTATTTTAATATGGCAACACTCTCTGAATTAATCTGTAGCTTCAAAGTAATCCTTAAAATCTGAACTGGCTTTTTGCATCATTTGTCAAGGTAGTCCTATAAAACAATCTTGAAAAGAGAGGAAAAACTTTAATGACTTTATACTTTCTGTTTTCAATACATACAATACAGTTACAGTAAACAAGATTGTGTAGTACTAGTATAAGGGCAGACATGGAGATCAACAACACAGAATGAAGACTCCAAAAATAAATTTTCCTATTTCCACCAGCTAAAATTTAATTAGATTTCCAAAAATTTCAGTGAAAAAGAATAGGTTTTCTAACAAATGGTGCTGGGATAAGTGACTACACAAGATAACAGCAAAATGAAGTCAATAGTCTTCCTTACACCACACATAAAAATTAACCCTCAAGGCATCACAGACTTAAATATAAACCTCAAATTGTAAGATTTTTAGAAAAAAATAGTCGTAAATCTTCCTGAATTTGTGCAAAGCTTTTTTCAATATAACATCAAAGTCCAGTGACAAAAGAAAACACAGATAAATTGGACTTAACCAAAAGTGAAAAACTCTGATTCTTTAAAGAATACCATTAAGATAGCTGAAAAGAACATCCATAGGGAGAAATATTTGCAAACTACATATCTGAAAATATCTACCTTCTGAAATCTATGAAGAATTTTTGAAATTTAACAATAAAAAGAGAAATAACAACTTAAAAAAGAAAACTTGCACAGACCTTTCTCCAATGAAGATATGCAAATGACCAGTGTATATAAAAAATAAAACTCAGCACTACTAGTCATTAAAGAAATTGAAATTAAAACAGCCACAGCAATATATCACTTCAACTAGGATTTCCAGAAGAAAAAATACTGGAAAACAACAATGGTTGGACTGTTCAGAAATTGGCACAGTAGGAAGGCAAAATGGTTCAACTTCTATGGAAAAGAGTTTGGCAAGTATGAAAAAGTTAAACAGAATTACTGTGTACCTTAACACTTCTATTCCTAGGCATTTACTCTAGAGAATACATATGTCCACACACAAAACACTTGTATATAAATGTTCAGAGTTGTATTATTCACAGTAGCTAAAATGTAGAACAAGCTCAATGTCTAATTAATAAATGAGCAAATAAATGAAACTTTATATATACATTCAGTGGAATATAATTCAGTAATAAGAAGGAATAAAATACTCACATATGATACTCCATAGATGAACCTTGGAAACATTACATCAAATGAAAGTCACTTGTCAAAAAGGGCTACAGATTGGGAAATTATTCATATAAACAATCCAGAGGAGGTAAATCTACACAAACTGAAAGTCGGTTAATGTTGCCTAGGGTGAGTCTTGGGGAATGAGAGCTGACTACAAATTTAGGGTTTCTCTTTTGCAGTGATGAAAATGTTCTAAACTTAATTTCAGTGATGGTTGTCTAATTCTGCTAATATACCAAAGCTATTGAAATGTTTACTTAGATGGGTGTTGTGTGTCATACGTGGACATTATCTCAATAAAGCTGTTATATAAAGCATGCAAATATAATATAGGCATGCATATGGCCACACATACGCACACACATACACATAGGAGGAAAGAGAATATAGGAAGAAAGAAAGGCCAGGCACGGTGCTGCACTCCTATAGTGCCAGTGCTCAGGAGGCTGGGGCAGGAGGGTCTTGTGAGCTGGAGGCCAGCCTGGGATACTGGGATACATAATGAGTTCCAGGCCAGCCTGGACTACATAGTAAGACTCTGCCTGAAAAACAACTCCTTCAGAAAAAGAAAAAGAGAGAGATTAAATCAAGAATAGTATAAAGTTAGACTATAATCAAATGAAGATAAAGTTAAACTAAATTTTGATAATTCATGATTGCGTGCTTTATACGTAAGTGTAACCACTAAAAGAAAAAGCATATATAAGTTAATGTAGAGTGCAAATTAACTTATTAAAATAACCAGTTAGCAATAAGAAACGCTTTTTTAAAAAACCCAACTAATAGAAATTAAAGAGTACGTTGTTGTTTCTAAATAAATCTCCAATCACACTAATGCAAATGGACTAAATTTTCTAATTAGGAAACAGATTGTGAGACTGAAAAGTCCAACTATATGATGCTTACAAAATGAAGTATAGATGACAGGAAGTGGGGAGATAGATCAGTGCAAAAAAGAGGAACAAGAGATGGAGAGGGGGTAAAAGGGGAAAGGAAGTGGATAGGAAAAATAATTCAAATGTGTTGTGTGCATGTACCGTTTCCCCATGAGGAATGTAATTGTTATGTGCTGCAAACGTGTATTAATGAAAAATAAAAATTGAAAAAAATGTAGAATCAGAGCCACCTGGTTGAAAAAGGAAAGAAAATATACCATATAGGGGTGAGGATGGCAGAGTGTTTGCCCAGTGAGGGTGAGACCCTACGTTCTGTAGTATAAACAAAAACAGCAGCAACAAGACACACCTAAAATATGAGGACACTCAAAGGTAGAAAGCAAAATGATGAAAAAATGCCATGCATTTGTTTGTCAAAGGAAGTCTTATATATCTGGTATAGGGTAAACTCTGAAGCAAAACTACTGATACAATATACTCCTTACAGTGGATAAAGGTTCTAGTCATCTATCTACATAGAAAGTCTAAATACTGATTTGCCTAATAGCATCATCTTAAAATATATAAAACAAATGACACATTAAAAGGAGGGCCAGACAGATATTCACTCTTGGTGATAGACTTTTACACACTGCTTTCAGTAAGTGATAAAAGCAGGCAAAAACAAATTTTCATAAAAATATGCAATGCAAAATTAATTTTGACCTACCTCATATATGTAGGTCACTATAACAAAATACTAGAATGTATACTTTATTCAACTGCTCATGAAAAAATTTATAAGAATTGGCCATCTGCTGAGTTATGAAGAAAATCTCAACTTTTAAAGATTTAACTCATACAGCCAGGCGTGGTGGCACATGCCTGTAATCCCAGCACTTGTAAAGCGGAGGCAGGAGGATCGCTGTGAGTTCGAAACTAGCCTGGGCTACATAGTGAGTTCCAGGTCAGTCTCAACTACATAGTGAGACCCTGCCTCAAAAAACAAAAAACAAAACAACAACAACAAAAAAGATTTAACTTATACAAACTGTGATTCAGTCATTGTGAAATTAAGCTTAAATTATGTAAATATAAAGCTAATATTATGAGTGATTTGATACCGATGACATTTGAGAATTGAAGTAGAATGGAAAAAAGTCTTAGGAAGTTTTAGAAAACAAAAGTGGCTTGAGAATACAGAACATGTGACGAATGCCTTATACGGTGATCATAGGCAGCTGCTTCTTGAGTTCTGCTTGCAGGACGGGCTTGTCCCGACTGAGCTCAGTGTGAGTTCTGTGAACGGGTGCCCTCAGTAGGTCGCTTCTGATCTGATTCAGCTACAGACTCACCCTGCAGCTCTGTACAGCTGGCTCCATGACCGATCGGTTGTGTTAAAAAGTGATAGAGGCGATACTCATATAACATAGACTCAGCAATTCTAAAGTAAGCTATTGAGTGGCATTTTACATATTCAGAATGTTGTGCAATCACAAATATTATCTACTTCCAACACATTTCTATCATTTTATAATAAAGCTTCATACCTATCACACATTTTCTCCCCATTCCTTCCCCTCCAGCCTCCAGCACCCTCCGATCTGTGTTGTTTCCAAAGATTGACCGATTCTGGATATTTCATATGCATGCAACTGTACAATCTGTGACCTAGTGTGTTTGCTTTCTTCCACTTAGCAGTGTTTTCAAGATTCTTCTTCACTGCAGCATGGATTGAGACTTCTTTTTATACCTGACGACATTCCATTGTATATTGCAGTTTTTAAAACCATTCATCTGTTGATGGGCATGAAGACTGTTTGAACTTCTGGCTGTTATGTACAGAGATACTATGAACATGCTTGTACATGTATTTTTTTAATACCTGCTTTGAATTTTGGGATGTTGATGATTATTAGTGGAACTGCTTGCTCATATGTAACTTTCGGAAAATAGCCAAAATATTTTCTGCAAAAGCAGAAACATTTAATGTTTCCACTAGCAATGGACAAGGGTTCCAATTTCAGTATGTTTCTAATGCTAATTTGTCAGGTTTTTATTCCAGTCTATCACTAGGCATGAAGTACTATGCCATTGTGGGTTTGATTTGCCTTTTCCTAAGTAATAATGTTTAGCATCTTTTCATGGACTTATGGGCCTTTTGTGCATTTTCACTAGAGAAATGTCTTTTCAGGTTGTCCGTTCATTTTTTGAGTTGAGCTGTTTATAAGCATTCTTTATATCTTCTGGATGCTAGACCATTATCAAGTACATTTCTATATTTTGTCTTGCCTCTTTTAATAATGTTCTTTGAAAAATTAAAATTAAAATTTTTAATGTAGTATAACTCACCATTTTTTTGTTTGTGTTTTTGTTATACCATGCAGGAATCCATTACCAAGTCTGTGGTTATAAAGATTTATTCCTGTCATTTATTACCTGTCCCTGTTAACCTTTTCTCACATTGATTATGAGGGTGGGAGGTGACAGTGATCTCATTCTCTGGAGATTCATTTCAGCTCAGACATTGTATTCAATCATCTTTAACATGTTTGAGCAGTACTAATTTACCACTGTACGACCCCACCGTTTAAGAAAGTCACTGGAGGGCTATGTAGCTTGAACAGTTAAGATTTTCTTTTTAAAACTAAATGACAGAGTTAACAAACATTAAACAAATGACAATAACAAAGTTTTATCAAGATTGTTTAGAAATAGGTTTTCATACACTCTCATCAGAGGATAAATTAGTAAAATTGCATTATTCAGTAATTTAGTAATATTGGGGAAAACTATATTTTAAAAGAATTTTATGTTTTACCCAGAATTATTTTTTTGTGTTGAATGAGCTAGAAACAATAGTTATTTTTTCATACTCAGTTATTCAATACAATATGTTATGAATACCATATTCTTGCTATTGAATTCTTGTCTCTACTCAAAATTAATTTATTGTTAATAGCTGTGTTTATTTCTGGAGTCTCTATTTGGTTCTACTAATCTATTTGTGTATACTGATGACCATACTGCATTGTAAAATAGTTGTAGGTTTTTAATTCAGGTTATGTGAGTCTTCAAAATTTGTTTCTAGTTTACAAAGTTGTTTCTTTTTTATCTTTTCATGTCCATATAAATGTTTAATCAGCTCATTTTTCAAGAGGAACAGTGGTAATTTTGATATATGTTGAATCTACGAATTGATCTGGGGTAGAATAGATAATTTAATAATGTAATAATTGCTTCCAAATTAGGAACATAGAGCATATTTCTGCATTTAGGTCATGTTTAACTACTGTCAACAATATTAGGAGTAAGGGTGAGCTGCTGCCTGTGTGGTGTGGAATACTTAGAAGCATCCTTGGCCACCGACTGAGCAGCTTTTCATGAAGTTATAATAATCATAATGTGTAGACATTGCCAAATGTCTCTTTGGTAACAAAATTACCCTTGACGAAGAACTCCTAACTTAGAAGAAGGAGGAAAGTGGCATATTAACAGAATGATAGATACATTAACCACTGACAATGATCAGGGCAAAATAATAAAAATAAGAACAAGAATTAAAATAACCTTCTGAAGTCTCTGAAGAGTATACAAAGGCAGAGAGATTTGGGAAGGAGCCAGAATTTGGTGTGGGACCATTTCTCTGTATTTGCTGGTTTCACCTCAGTGGGACTTGTGTGAGTATGCCTTAGGAAGTTGAAGTCCCAATAGAAAACTTCTGTTAGTGCATATGGAAAAATGTGCAACCAAGAGCAGCAGTGGTCATTTCAGAGATGCAGAGGGAGCCTTGGAAGGACAGAAACCGAGGATGGCAACTGTAACTATTTTGGATCCAATTGTGTCCCACCCAACAAATATAGGTGTGGAAGATCTAACCTCTGATGTAACTGCATTTAAAAAGAGTCTGTAAAGAGATAGGTAAAGTTAAATGAAGTCATAAGCATCAGATGTTAATCTAGGAAGACTAATAAGAAAAGGAAGAGAATTGGAGGTCTTTTCTCTACACACAAACACAGGAAAGACCATGTGAGGATGCAGAAGGTGATGGCCATCTGCAAGCCAAGAAGAGCGTCCTCCCAAGACAATGACCTTAATGGCACCTTGATTTGGGACTTCTAACTTCCACAAGCACAAGAAAGGTAAATATCTGTTGTTTAAGGTACTCAGCCTGTGGTATTTATTTATGACAGCCCAAGTACACTAATGGACCAGCTTCTTTTTGTGCAATGTGTCGATGTTCCTGGACGGCTAATACATCACATGTTGAATATATGGTTCAAAGCAATTTGCAGTAAAGGCTAAAACATAAGAACTGAGGCAAGTTGCCAGCACTGTAGAAGAGCCTTCTGCTCCATGGAAGATTCTGTGACCCTAAGACTATACAACCTTTAGCAGCTTTTGCTACTTACTTAGAAAGAGTGTGAGGAGGGCAAGCACTGCCCCACCATGGCCAAAAGCAACGTTGGCTTTACGAACAAAACAGATCTCAGAGTCCCAGAGTGGCAGGCTCCCTCCACTCTCTTGTTTTGCCCTCAGTCTTAGCCAGGCTGTGGCCTTGTGTACCAGCAAGGTTTTGCATACTGCAGGCAGCTCTGTAGACTCAGGAAGAACCAGGGTGAGGTGGCCGTGGAAATCTCTGCAGCTTGGTGCGATAGTTTGACGGTGGCCCTCAGATTTCATGCCTTGGAAACGTACTCCACAAATCCACATGCTGATTGGAGGTGTGTGTGGGGTCTTTCGGGGACAAAAAAGATTGGAAAATGTCGCTGAAGTGAGGTCTCCATGTGGAGAGTTGTGGGTTCATAAGAGGATAGGTCTGTGCTAATGAGCTTTCTCCATCACCATGGGATGCTTTCTGTGATTCTATAAGGCAGCGAGAAGGCCATCAACAGACACTGAGCAGATACTGGTGCGATGCTGTGAGCACTCCTATTCTCCAGAACCATGGGCCAAGTAAACCTCTGTTCATTATAAACTCCCAAATCAGGTTTTTTTTTATAGCAACAGAAAATAGACTCATATACCAAGGCTCTTTGGTACACTAATCTCTCATGCAACACACACACTGGTAGCCATATTTGCAAGTTTGGGAAGATTTCTCCTTTCCCTGCCCTTCTCCATTACCCCGGGAAGAAAGCAGCCAAAGGATTCCTCTCTTCACCAATTAGAGTTCTCACTTTTTAGCTGCAAGCCAAGAAGAGTTAGGTTAAGAAAATAAACACTTTTTAACTATTCTGAATCACTCTGAATGATAGCTTAAATGTGGTAGTTTTAATAATTGTACAATTTATAAAATAATAGCAATTTTAAAGTTTGTCCTATTTTGCTCACAAAACAAATATATCATGCTTCTCTCCTCTATCTGCAATACAAATAAAAGAGTAAAAATTTGTACCTAGAAAACTGAGATAATTTCACAGATATTATAAATAATATTTCAACATGGGCATTTTTGAGAACTAAATTGCAGTGCAAAATCATTTTCCTTCAAAGTATTTTTTGTAGGAATGAACTTATTACATGACATATTTTCAAGCTTCTAATAGTTTTTTTAATCATTTGTATAAGGAATACATCATTATAAAGTTGCCCAAGGACACCAAAGTTATCATTAAATAGAATGAGTCAGGGAGGAAGAAAATTATGTTCCACTGTTAAGTAAGAAAAATTATAGCAACATGGTTTGCAGAAGGACATGCCCTTCACAAGATCTTAGTGCTACAGACTTGGTTTTACTTGTTTATTTCAAAGACACAGCTGAAATTTGGAGAAATCTTAAGTATATAATATAGGAAATATGGGTACCATAGTGACTACTACATTATTCAACCAACAAGAATGGGAGCCCTGATTAAATTTCATTTTATAATAGAATAGAAGGTAAGTATGTGGATTTAACGTCATACCTGTTTTTGTTCACCACTGAAAGTCCAAAGTTTGTTACAGTGCCCTGGACACAGTGGAATTGTGAGTGATTGAAAGTGTAATGAGAACCTGTGGTGTACTTTCCCATTCTGAGATTAGAATCGGCTTTTCTATTTAAAATATACATATTTATTGACACTGTCCTGGATTTCTACTCTGTCACTGTGCAGAACTGAAGAATCAAAGTTGAGCTATAATAAAAAGTTGAAAATGCTTGGTGTGATTAAGTATCTTAGTTCACACTCACATTTTTTATGTGAGTGTGTATGCACTAAACCCCAGTGAGTTTATGGGATTTTTCTTTTTCAAAATGACATTGTGAAATAATGACAGAGCTGAAATTAGACGCAATTCCGTGTTCTTCAAACCTCAAACACACAGATCCATGTTCTTTAAACAATAGCAGATAAAAATATAGTTTGGGGAGTGAGAGGTATATAACTTCAAGTTCTGGCTTTACCACTTAGCTGTATGACTTTCAGGACTTACTAAACCCGATTTCTGAATGTCGGTTTTCTTATTATAAAATAATAATGATAAGCATCACATCTGGTGTCTATTTCTTTTGATGTTTTGTGAAAATTACATATAAAACTATGCTAACCTCTCAGCAAAGTACTTTCATATTGCACATAAATAGCCACCATACTAGAACTGATGTTACTATTGTGTACTCTCTTCACCCAGTGGTAACAAATGAGCTTGCTTCTCTGCAGAAAATATAACATATAGCTGATGGATTTCTCCCAATGCAATTAATCAGTAATCTGAAAAAAAAATCATAGTGAAATTTACTCCCATTTTAGAGATTAAGGAAAGCCTTCTGATAGATATCAGAAGAATGACTTCTTTCCTTAACAGATTAATCTTTCTTTTCTTGGGCCAGGGATTTAGCTCAGTGGCTCCACCACCTGCTTCACAACTGCAAGGGCCAGAGTTTGATTCCTGATACCAAAACAAAACAAAAAAACTGTCTGTTCTTTACAGTCCTAACAAATTAATGTGTGTAATGGTGCAAGAAAGGTAACAAGTATATTAACTTGGATTACATGAAAGATCAGATGTATAGCTAGCTCACCTGCTTTGAGTGTTTTTTGTTGTTGTTGTTGTCGCATGTGAAGGATTCCTGAAGGAAAAAATCAGATATTCAAAGAAGATTTTGAAAATGATTGGATGTAAGCTCTGCAGTTTTTGCATAAAAATGAGAACCAGGTTTTATTCATATCTAGCATTGCTTTGTAAACAGTATTAAATTTGCTTTTGTCTATAAACCATAGATACAAGACTAATCTCAATGAGCTTTTAAAAAAGGTCCCCGGGTAAATTCAGGGGCTGATTTAAAAGAAAGTGAAACCAAATGTGGAGTTGACAATATAAGAGTAGTTAGAAGAAATGTAGGCACGGAAGGCCAAGGAATTAATGAAATTAGCATAGAGACCAGGCTAGTTCCTGAGAGATATCCTAAATTTTCATATTGATAGAAACAAAAAATAATTATATAAGAGAGAAAACAAGAGTAGCCTTAAAAGTAAGATAAGAAAGAAGCAAACAACCAGCAGGGTCAAACACTGTAGCATCAAAGCTTAGAGAATTTCATTCACCAAGATCTTAGGCTTGAAAGAACAGTAACACGTATTAGAATTGAAGCTGTATTTGCGGAGGAAGAACGTTATCGTTATTTAGATGCCTTTGGTTGGGTATAACTTCAGCAGTGTGGGAAGTGATAACAGAACAAAGGCCTTCAAGCAACGTTTGGTGACAAAGATCTCCAAAGGAAAGGTTGGGTGGCCCGAAAATGATAAAACAGCATCATCTGTGCCAATCATCCAGCCACAGGCAGCCTACTCGGGGAGAGGAGAGTCAGGGAATTATGTAAAATGATGAAATGGAACATTTTTAGAAAAGTTGTCAGAAAAGAAGGAAGACGGAATTGTAGCTTGCCAAGTGAAAAGAGAAGCGAGACTGCGGAGGGGAAGAGCAGGAATGACAGGGCATGAAGTCAAGCGGATGTGCAGATGGCGGAAATCCACAGTTGTTCCCATTGACTGCATCCCTGAAGTAAGGGGTGAGGGCAGCTGAGCCTGCAGTTACGAGCTGCAGTTATGAATTCGAAATAAGTGAAACATGTTCAGATTGTCTACTGAACAGAATAAACGGGGCGTTGGGAATGGATGAACAAGAAAAATGATGAGCACATGGAAGGCCTGCCTGAGGTTGAGCAATAACTACAAACAGCATTGCCCAAATTAAGTGGTATGATTTTAACAGAGGACCCGGGAAGGCAGGGTCTATTATTATGCTGGGCAATAAGAACTCTCCATGGATCATTGAGTTGGAAGCCAATCTTTGAAAACATTTTGGAAGTTTCTTCCATAACTTTCAGATAGACAAACATAATGTTAACATTCAAACAAAACCTCTCCTTTGCTTTTACAGAAAAACAAAACAAAACAAAACATAATATGGAAGTTATGTCCAGCAGTGTTCGTGCCCATTTGACAGAAAAGAAAGTAGGGGCTCAGAGAAGTAAAGAATAGTCTGCACTAACACTAATAAAGCAGTGGGACATTAATTCCAGCAAGGCGTATCACCTCATCACCACATGATTTTTACTCTGCTTTAGAAATAGTCCTCACAGGCATGTATTCATGATTTTGCACTGATTTTTGACTTTGTTTTCCTTAGAAGGAAAAATAACTCTTGGTATCAAGAAGATAAAATGAATCAGAAACTAAATGACAAAATAGGAGGAAAAAAATAACATGTATATCTACAATAGAGACATAATACAGATGTATCAAAATAGTCCAGCCTTCTTGTCTCCTGTTCATCTATCTAAAATAATCTAGCAGAGTTATAACTATTAAATAAGCAATTAAGTTACTGCCACTGTTTGTGGTGATATCAACTGAGATTGATAGAAAAACAAATTCTTTGAACTTTCTTTTACATCACGGACTCTATTAAAAACAACCTCAATTCATGATCAGATCATTCCATCTGCAAAATGTTGAAGTTATATATATACATGTTTTCTGCCTTTTTCCAGCAGGCTCCCAAACTCACAATCAAGTACCCTGACATCAGCTGATCTTCATTAGCAAATCTCCCCGTGACCTATCCAATTCTGATGCTGAGAAGCAGCACTAAGACCAGGACTGGCTTATTTTTCTTGTTACAGTAGCTAACAAATTGGGCATGAAGAAAAATTATGGCCGTGTGCTAAACATGGGAACAAGGTAATTAAAATGAAATCATTTAATGGTGTATATAGTAGATGAGAAGAGACTAAACTTCTAAAACAAAACCCACTAAGCCACAGCAGAAGCAACAGGATTCTGCCAATATGACATAAACCTAGGGTTTTCCTACAGCAGCCAGGAGAAGATTGATGAAGGGTGAATTTTATAAACTTCATGAGCTGGAAACAGAAATAGAAAAGCAAATACACTGTTGCCCCCCCCTTACTGGTTAGAATATCCAGTCAAAATTAGATGGCATGAATCACAGAACTCAGTGATTTTCCATCAAGCAAAATGACTGGAAGAAATGCAGCTAGATATCCTATGAGCAAAAGCAAGAGGACGGGCAAGCCAGTTGTTGACCGGAATCTACTTATAACGTGTAGTCTTCAAGGAATGAGCTTTGAAGTCAGGGACAGTCTTAGCTCAGATTCTAAGACCCTAAATATATTTATTAATTTCTTGTTTTTTTGTTGCTTGTTTTCTTGTTGAGCTTTGCAGTTACAAGGAAGAAGAAGTCAAGAAACCTCAAGAAAAGGCATATGACTCTGAACTCCGGCCATTCATTCATTGAATGCAATCGTCTATACCCTTATTACGCACAGCTTTCAGTATTCAATTTATTACATATTTTAGAGAACCTTTAGAGAATTATTTCTAACCCATGCAACATGGAACAAAAAAGGAACCAGAAGAGATTAAACTTTTCTAATAATATAATTGGAAATGTGATCAGCCGACATGAAGAGAATATCTATTTTATATAGGGTCTTAAATTGAATTTTATTCCTTAACCCAGAATTATGTATGCATATAATTAATAGCTAATGAATTCTGAGAAATAGAATTCCCTCTAGAGTGGGCTGAATATAGGGAAAATGATTATTTATGAGTGAGCATACTCTAAAACTTGTCATGAATAAAATGCTGAAATCGTTTAAAAGTGTGTGATTAAACCTAGGTTTTAAATTTGTGTGCAATTAACTCATACCATAAGAGCAAGTGGAAGTTTAGACTAAGTCTGAATTTGTATACATTCTGAATTCAATAGCCGCATTAATAAGATTATATTATATTGAAGATATGTGTTTTGATCCTTTTGATGCTGCGGAGAGAGAGATCTAACTACAATGTCAAGTTGTGGAGGTGAAAAGTAGGGGGAATCTAACAGAACCAGATCTTCAAATGATATCTAACTTCGAAGGTTGGAGGAAAACATTCTCAAATGGTAGCAAAAAAATCTATACTTTTTATGTATCCATCCAATCTTATATTAAAAATAAGAATGAAGTATTGAATAAATTAATGAACAATTAAATTGAAAATGTAAATGCATTTTTATAATGGTATGTATTCCCCAATACAAAATAAATGTTTAGCTACAACAAATAAAAGCTTATTCAGACTATATTAAAACAGCCACTTTCAAGTGTAGAAGTATATCACATAAGAATTACAAAGAGTGCATAGTTATTGCATTCTGTAATCTGGTTGGGTTGGAAGAAGAGAGTAAATAGAATCTCTAGGTATGCACTTCGTTTGAAAAAGAGCTCCCTGCTGATCTTAGACATGGCCCACTGTCCTCTCCAAATTTCTATATACTGTTTTAAATTTAACACTGTTGATACACTGTCACATGTAGTTGCTTTGCAAAATTAAACACCGTGACACCCTCATTTAATTCTGTGTGATGCTGTGTATGTAGTTCAGTTTTCCTTCCACCACCCTGGGAAACAGCCTCAGTTCTTTCCAATATTGTCCATTGTCCAAAGAGCATTATTATGAATCATTTTACTTTTCTCAGTCAATATATTTTTCAAACCATTTCTCTGTCCACTTTCCACCATCCCCCATCAAAATACACCCAATCTGGTCCTTCTTTTGGCTTTTCAAAATTTACCCATCTGAAAATTTAAATTCCCCAAATAGTTCCCCAAACTGCAAAGAATTCCATTGATTAGTTAAACCCACCTTCCACACCAATCGAATAACTTTTACAGTTACATTCCAATTCAGCTAAAAATAGAGCTCAGTGAGCTAAATGCAGGCTATGATGATAGTTTACTGAGCTCACTAGGAAAAATGGTTACTGACATTTCTAATATATGGTTCACACCTGTCTGGAGT